>NC_057392.1:37640373-38369136 GCF_019320065.1 Cervus canadensis | reverse complement strand
CCCCCTCCCACCTCCCTCTCTACCCGATCCCTCTGGGTCTTCCCGGTGCACCAGGCCGAGCACTTGTCTCATGCATCCAACCTGGGCTGGTGATCTGTTTCACCATAGATAATATACATGTTTTGATGCTGTTCTCTTGAAACATCCCACCCTCGCCTTCTCCCACAGAGTCCAAAAGTCTGTTCTGTACATCTGTGTCTCTTTTTCTGTTTTGCATACCTATATGCAAACATTACCATCTTTCTAATTTCCATATATATGTGTTAGTATGCTGTAATGTTCTTTATCTTCTGGCTTACTTCACTCTGTATAATGGGCTCCAGTTTCATCCATCTCATTAGAACTGATTCAAATGAATTCTTTTTAACAGCTGAGTAATATTCCATGGTGTATATGTACCACAGCTTCCTTATCCATTCATCTGCTGATGGGCATCTAGGTTGCTGCATTATTCATTTTTATTTGACTCTTTTTTATTTCTTCTAGGTCTTTATTAAACATTTCTTGCATCTTCTCAATCTTTGTTCCAGGCTATTTATCTGTAACTCCATTTTGTTTTCAAGATTTTAGATCATTTTTATTATCATTATTCTAAATTATTTTTCAGGTTTAGATTGCCTATCTCTCCTTCTTTTTGTTTGACTTGGTGGGCATTTTTCATGTTCCTTTACCTGGTCTGGTTTCTCTGCCTTTTCAATCTTGTTTAGATTGCTGTGTCTGGAGTGGGCTTTCTGTATTCTGGAGGTCTGTGGTTCCTTTTTATTGTGGAGGTTTCACCCAGTGGGTGGGGTTGGACGATTGACTTGTCAAGGTTTCCTGGTTAGGGAAGCTTGTGTCGGTGTTCTGGTGCATGGAACTGGATTTCTTCTCTCTGGAGTGCAATGGAGTGTCCAGTAATGAGTTTTGAGATGGGTCTATGTGTTAGGTGTGACTTTGGGCAGCCTGTATGTTGACTCTCAGGGCTATGTTCCTGTGTTGCTGGAGAATTTGCGTGGTATGTCTTACTCTGAAACTTACTGGCTCTTGGGTGGTGGTTGGTTTCAGTGTAGGTATGGAGGCTTTTGGATGGTCTCATTACTTAATGTTCCATGTAGTCAGGAGTTTTCTGGTGTTCTCAGGTTGTGGGCTTAAGTCTCCTGCCTCTGGATTTCAGTTTTATTCTTCCAGTAGTCTCAAGTCTTCTCCAACTATACAGCACTGATGATAAAACTTCTAGGTTAATGGTGAAAAGATTCTCCACATGAGGGACACCCAGAGAGGTTCACAGAGTTACATGAAAAAGAGGAGAGGGAGGAGGGAGATAAAGATGAGCAGGAGGAGAAAAAGGGAGACTCAAGAGGAGAGAGACAAATCTACACCATTGTCTGTTCCCAGAGTGTTCTCCATAGCCCAGACACCCACAAAGATTCACAGAGTTGGATTGGGAAGAGAAGGGGAAAGGAGGAAATAGAGGTGTTCTGAGGTAGAAAACGGAGAGTCAAGATTGGGAGAGAGTAATCAACACACTCCTGAATAAAAATGGGAACTGAATATTGGATTCTTAAATGTCCACAATTTATATCATGTACTGAAAAACAAAGATTAAAAATCTAGAGTAGAGGTTAGACTCTTAAAAATACAATATTAAAAACAAAAGCCAAAACACAAAAAATTTTAGAAATATATATGAAGTTTGGTTTTAAAATAGGGCTTCTCTTTTTTTTTTTTTTTTTTGCAAGGTTATAGTGAAATGAAAATGAAAATTAAGGAGTAGTAGAGGAGTAATAGAGGACTTTAAAAGGAAATAAGAGAAAAAGGAAAGAAAAAAGAGAAAAAAATTTTTTCCTAATTAAAAAAATTGTAAAAATCTATGAAAATGAAAGTTAAGGAGTAATGGGGGAGTAATAGGGAATTTTAAAAGAAAATAAAAGAGAAAAAATAAAAAAGAAAAGAAAAGAATAAAAAAAAATTTTTTAATTAAAAAAAAAAAGGTAAAAATATATCTAGGAATTTCTCTGGAGCTATTGCAGTCAGTGTGAGTTCGGTTCAGTTTCAGATAGCTCCTCGTTCCAGCTTATACTTCTCGATATCTATAGGCCCCTTCCGGTGTAGTCAGTGTTCTCTACAGGGGTTTTAGTCTGTTGCACAGGTCCCTTCTGAAGCAGTTCCCTTTGTTTATTTGGCTTCTGTTTGCCGGTCTCTTCAGTGCCTAATTTCCGCCCTGACACAGGCGGGTGGAGGTGGGCTCTTATTCAGATTGCTAGTTCTGTCGCGCTGCGGGGAGGGACTGGCGCTGCTTTCCCCGTCTACACTGCTCAGGCTCCCAGCTGCTCTATATGGAGCGTGCCCTGCGCTGCGCGGGGTTCCAGCCCTCAGGTGTTCCACAAAAGCGTGGACTCGGCTGCTCCTGCGTTTTGTGCCTTCCCCGGCCCAAGCAGCCCAGGCAGCCAGGAGCTTCACGGGCACACTCTCCCCGGGTGCGCCAGTTGGGTGCCTGCGCCTTCTCCCCTCTGCGTCCCCAACCCCAGTCCCCTCCCACGCCGGTCGGGTGCATGCGCCCTTTGTCTAGCCGCGACCCTCCCAGCGGATGTTAACCATCCAGAATCTCAGGAAGTCTTTGGTTAGAAACTGGAGGCCTGTTTGCAGTGCGGTAGGGGATGCAGTCCTTGCGGCCGAGCCTGCCTCTTTCCCCTCCCCTCTGCCTCCTGCCTCCCGCGGGGCTGGGCCGGTCCACAGCCACCTAGCTCCTCTGGACTTGCTCGGTCCCTTTGTTCTGTGAACGGCCGGCAGTGTGTTCGGGCCGGTTAATTTTCTCTCTCTCTCTTGCTATCCCACAGTTTAAGTTGGTAACTCACAAAAGCTCCCTCTGGTTGCCCTCAGGACACTCAGGCCCAGTCCTTACCCTAAGCAATGCCGCCCGCTCCTCTCCGTTCCGCCCCCACTTGCTGGTGGCGGATGCGGGCATCTGGGGTACTTTTATGCTGGGAGTTGCTTTTAGGCACATAATCTGTGGGTTTTATTTATTCTTCCCCTCCCAGTCAGGTTGCCCTCCGAGATTCAAAAACTTCCCCCAGACCCGCCAGTGCGAGGGTTTCCTGGTGTTTGGAAACTTCCTCTATTAAGACTCCCTTCCCGGGACGGGTCTCCATCCCTAGCTCTTTTGTCTCTCTTTTTATCTTTTATATTTTGTCCTACCTCCTTTCAAAGACAATAGGCTGCTTTTCTGGGCACCTGATGACCTCAGCTAGCAATCAGAAGTTGTTTTGTGAAGTTTGCTCTGCATTCAATTGTTCTTTTGATGAATTTGTAGGGGAGAAAGTGGTCTTCCTGTCCTATTCCTCCGCCATCTTGGCCCCTCCCCAGTGTGTTTTAAGAAAGGTGTTAGAGGATGTAACTGTCTATTAAAAAACAAATTAGATGAAATAATTTTTAAGTCTCCAGAATTACTATTTTTGACTATATGTGGCTTTGAGAGAATCTGTAAGAATCTTGATTTCATGACATTCTCTTCTCTTTAATTTATGCTGCATCTTTCATAGGAGTTTTGCAATACATGTTTGACAATGAGTGAATTGTCTATAAAAAATATAAGTTCCTCCTTTGGTTTATAAATTCATTGAAAAGGAGATTGTAAATTTAAGGAAAAATCATTCATCTTTTACCAAGATTTTTCATATAGTTTACTTTAGATAAATGTGTTTCACTGTCTTATTAAGACTTATTAAGACTATTATTATTAAGACTTATTAAGACTATCTTGACTTCTTACTTCATGAAGATACAACTTGTACATTCCTCCCTGGGTCCCCAAATTATTGACCATCTGTCCTAGAACAGAGCAGCTGAACCTTACAAATATGTAACCTAAGGTAGTGGTGTTTAAGAGTAGAAACTCTGAAATTTGTCTGCTTATGATTGAATATGTTTCACTACTACCAGCAGTAGAGTTTTGGACAAGTTCCTTAAAACCTTTGTGCTTTGGTTTCCTCACCTTTAAAATAGGAATGGAAAATTCATAGGTGTTTTGAAAATAAAAGTCATTGGTATATCTAAAAAGATAGAAATATGGCTGGCTCATAACTCTGGACATGCTTACTATGTTCATCTTTGAATGCTGAAGTATTTGAAAAATGCTTTAATTTAATGTAGTAGAGGGTCTTTTCTTAAAATTCAATATAATTGTAATTATTTATTGGACTTAGTTAATGAAATTCATACTATAGACCACGCTCCTATAAACCATTTTAACAATCACTGAGAATATGTACATGTAAAAAGATTTATTTTATGTAGAATTGTCTCCTATGTCATTTTCAAAGAATAGATCTGAAACTGGAGAAATTTTATAAGGCAGAGGTACAACACCTAAAATTTCTCCAGATGCTGTACCTCTGCCTTATAACTCAGCATTTTGTTCTTAGTTAATTTGCTGCATAGTTGTTCCTGGTACCAGAAATCTTACCAATGAGGTCAGACTTATCATCTTTAATTCTCTTCTGATGCAGAATTTATCATCTTTAATTCTCTTCTGACGCCTCCTATTTATACTTATATTGTCATTCCTAACAAACAGTCATGTATCACCCAGATTTTTTTTTTCAGATTTCATTCTGCAATGATAACTGAGAAGTATATTTGGCAATAATAGGTATTGCTGTTTTCATTTGTCTCAAGGGCTGTTTTATTTGTATCTATTGCAGTGTAATGATGCAAACCTTGACAACACTCTGGAATGAGCTGTGTAGTAGGCAACACTTGAGTGAGAAGGAAAGACTGATCTGCAAAAATATGGAAATGTGAATTTTCCTTTAGAACACACTTTTCCAGAAGAAACAAGGACTCTAATGGGAGTGTTTTCAATATTGTTTCTCTGTTCCACTATGTAATAGCAGGAAAATATTGAATAATACAGTTCAGTAAAGTTTCATATTTTTATGAGCAGTTTTATCAGAAGTACTGCTATTTTTCTAAATAGCATTATTATTAGTCTTTGGATTGTGCCAGAAGACCATGAATATGTCAAAAATGATACACTTTCACTTATAGTCCAAGGTACACAAAATCAAATACGGAACCAGTGGTAAAGTACACACTGTGACTGCATTTAATGAAGTTCCGTTGCCTTTCGCTTTACTTTGGAGAATGAGGGGAGAATGTGTGTTTGAAGCAGAATTTGCCGGAAGAAGTGAGTTAGTCAATATAGCAGAAAATAATTTAGAACCAAGAGTAAGGGAAAGCTTAGAAGAACACTAAGTGTCAGTGTGGATAAGATGACCACTAGGGGAGAGACAGTGTAGCCTGTAACAAGCATAGAACTCAACCGTTTCCCCCCGCCCCCACCTTGGTTTCTAATTGAGTAATGTGTAGAGATAGGGTTTCATTATACACTTCAAGCTTGGGATTTATTTTCTCAAGGCAACTAGCTATAAAAATCTTTCTGGGTTGTAAAGAATTATGCATACACACATAAAATATTTTGTTAGAGTTTGTTATTTAATAGTGACATTCACTTAAGTTTTGCAGTTCAAGATGTCACAGTCCTTTGCTGACTATACCTTGACTATATTTCAAAATTGTTGTGTGTGCATGTGTATATGTATTTTTAACAGATAGTGCGTAATCAATCGTTCATTTTGTTTCATATTTATTCCCCACACTTCCCCTTGTTCTGCTCTGTGTCACTGGCCCCTGACCCTACAAGCTGTATTTTCCTAGTGCTGCTGCCAGCTGGCTGCTACTAAGTTTAGCAAATGGGAGACACTGGTGGGAGATTGGCTGTGAGAGCAAATAAGCCAGGCTAATTCTGTCATCTCTGCATGCTGCTACATTTCTTCTGTGGTCACAGCTCTCACAGGACAACCTCTGCTGTGGTTTCAGTTCCAGTTGCGTGGCCAGACTCTGTGATAACAACTCATCCTTCCTTCGATTCAAGGAATGGCAGTTGTTGTTGTTGTTTACTCTCTAAGTCACGCCCGACTCTTTGTGACCCCATGCACTGTAGCCCATCGGGCTCCTCCGTCCTTGGTATTCTCCAGGCAAGAATACCGGAGTGGGTTGCAATTTCCTTTTTCAAGGGATCTTCCTAACTCAGGGGTGGAACCCACATATGCACTGGCAGGTGGATTCTTTACCACTGATCTACTAGGGAAGTCCAGGGATAACGTATCTTTCTGACAATTCCTGATTTACTTTAGCATCCTCTGTTTAATGTTCAGCAATTCCATCATCATGTAACTTCTTTCCTGGATTAAATTCCTTCTAATGAACTATCTGCCATGGATTCTATTTTCCTGACTATATTTATACTGGTTTTAAGGTTGGGCTTAGCATTTTGAGTCTGCCTCAGTCGAGTTCATGACCATTCCACCTTTAAAATGGATAGTAAGCCACCACACAGGTACCAGAGTATCTGACTAAACTCTCCTAGATCTTTGTATTGCAAGGCTTGGCTTCACCTCCAATATGTTCACATTAGCCTTGCACTTTCGTAAGCAAACCCAGCAATGCTCTCAATATCTTATACCTCACTACAAATGCCAACTTGATTGGAGAAGCAAATTGCTAATGTGCTTTGACGAACCTATTTTCAGGGAAGGAATAGAGGTGCAAATGTGGAGAACAGACTTTGGACATAACAGGGCAAGGAGAAGGTGGGCTGAGTTAAGAGAGTAGTACTGACATGTATACACTACCATATGAGGAATAGATAGCCAGTGTGAAGCTGCTGTATGGACAGTGGGAACTCAACCCAGTGCTCTGTGACAACCTAGAGGGGTGGGTAGGGGAGAGGTTCAGGAGGGATGGGACATATGTGTACTTGTGGTTGATTCATGTTTTTGTACTGAGGAAGTCAACACAATGTTGTAAAGCTGTTATCCTCCAGTTAAAAATAGATTTTAAAGTGAATTAATTAAATTTTAAAAAAATTTTTTAAAAATTCCAAACAATAATATTGACTTAAATTTTATTAGGTTGGTGCAAACATAATTGCAGTTTTAGACTGTGAATTTTAAATCATTATAACTAGGCTCAAACATATCTTTATTAATCAAAATAGGAACCATTACAATCAACACATTTTTGTCAACAAGAAATAAGTTTGTTTATTTCTATAGCGTGAAAATCTGTGCTTTAGGATTTGGCATACTCTTGGAAACTGTTTTCTGCCTCCTGTTGGTTGTGAAGTGATTTCCCGGCAAAATTTGTCGAGACGCTTGAAAAAGCGATAGTCAGTTGGCAAGAGGTCAGGTAAATACAGAGGATGAGGCAAAATTTTGCAGCCCAATTCATCCAACTTTTGAAGTGTTGGTTGTACAACATGCAGTTGGGTGTTATTGTGGAGAACTGAGCCCTTTCTGTTGACCAATGCTGGCTGTAGGCACTGAAGTTCTGGTGCATCTCATCAATTTACTGATAATACTTCTCAGATATAATGGTTTCATCAGGATTCAGAAAGCTGTAGTGGATCAGATGGGCAACAGACCACCAAACCCTGAGCATGACCTTTTTGTTGGCGCAAATTTGGCTTTGGCAAGTGCCTTGGAGCTTCTTCTCAGTCCAGCTACTGAGCTGGTCATCTCCTGTTGTCATATACAATCCACTTTTTGTCACCAGTTATAATCCGATCAAGAAATGGTTCAGTATTGTTGTGCAGATTAAGAGAAGATGACACTTCACAGTGATGATTTTTTTGATTTTCAGTCAGCTCGTGAGGCACCCACTCACTGAGCTGTTTCACCTTTGTGATTTGCTTCAAGCGCTGAAGGACTGTAGATGCCCGACCCTGAGTTCTTGGGCAACTTCTCCTGTAGTTGTAGGAGGATCAGCTTCGATAATGGCTTTCATTGATGATGGGCCACTACACTCCTCATCTTCAAGGCTTCTGTCTCTTTTGCAAAACTTCTTGAACCACCAGTGCACTGTATGTTCATTAGCAGTCCCTGAGCAAGATGTGTTGTTGATGTTGTGAGGTGTCTCCACTACATTACAACCAATTTTGAATTCAAATAAAATCGTTGGAATTTCCTTTTTGTCTAACATCACTTCCATAATCCAAAATAAATATAAAATAAATAGCAAGTGATAAGTCATTAGTAAAAAAAAAAACATAAAATGAGAAATGCACATTAAAATGATATATAACATAACCACATTTATTTAAGAATATATTCTAATATCAAATGCAAAATTTCAACAAGCAAAAACCACAAGTAATTTTACATCAACCTAATAAAAATAGTTTACACATGGGAAAAGTTTTGAAATTTTAAAAACATTTTACTTTTTTCATGGAGAAGGTTAAGTCTTAATGTTACTTAAGTTACTTAATGTTAACTTAATGTTAAGTTGGTGTCACATGGATGGGAAATGTCCTTCTAAGTAGAAAAAGGATGTGGGAAAATGGATATGGTAACAAACAGAGCTGTAAAATTCTGAGACCAGTAAGAAGAGGCTATGAGTAGGGGAATCAGTTCAGTTCAGTTGCTCAGTCATGTCTGACTCTTTGCGACCCCATGACTGCAGCAAGCCAGGCCTCCCTGTCCATTACCAACTCCCAGAGTTTACTCAGACTCATATCCATTGAGTCAGTGATGCCATCCAACCATCTCATCCTCTGGCGTCCCCTTCTCCTTTCACCTTCAATCTTTCCCAGCATCAGGGTCTTTTCCAATGAGTCAGTTCTTCACATCAGGTGGCCAAAGTATTGGAGTTTCAGCTTCAACATCAGTTCTTCCAATGAACACCCAAGACTGATCTCCTTTAGGATGGACTGGTTGGATCTCCTTGCAGTCCAAGGGACTCTCAAGAGTCTTCTCCAATGCCACAGTTCAAAAGCATCAATTCTTTGGCACTCAGCTTTCTTTATAGTCCAACTCTCACATCCATACATGACTACAGGAAAAGCCATAGCTTTGACTAGACAGACCTTTGTTGACAAATTAATGTCTACTTTTTAATATTCTGTATAGGTTGTTCATAACTCTCCTTCCAAGAAGCAAGCATCTTTTAATTTCATGGTTGAAATCACCATCTGCAGTGATTCTGGACCCAGAAAAATAGTCAGCCACTGTTTCCCCATCAATTCACCATGAAGTGATGGGACCAGATGCCATGATCTTAGTTTTCAGAATGTTGAGCTTTAAGCCAACTTTTTCACTCTCCTCTTTCACTTTCCTCAAGAGGCTCTTTAGTTCTTCTTCGCTTTCTGCCATAAGGGTGGTGGTGTCATCTGCATATCTGAGGTTATTGGTATTTCTCCTGGCAATCTTGATTCCAGCTTGTGGTTCTTCCAGCCCAGCATTTCTCATGATGTACTCTGCATATAAGTTAAATAAACAGGGTGACAATATACAGCCTTGACGTACTCCTTTTCCTATTTGGAACCAGTCTGTTGTTCTATGTCCAGTTCTAACTGTTGCTTCCTGACCTGCATACAGATTTCTCAAGAGGCAGGTCACATGTTCTGGTATTCCCATCTCTTGAAGAATTCTCCACAGTTTATTGTGATCCACACAGTCAAAGGCTTTGGTATAGTCAATAAAGCAAAAATAGATGTTTTTCTCTAACTCTCTTGCTTTTGCGATGATCCAGCACATGTTGACGATTTGATCTCTGGTTCCTCTGCCTTTTCTAAAACCAACTTGAACGTCTGGAAGTTCACGATTCACATATTATTGAAGCCTGGCTTGGAGAAATTTGAGCATTACTTTACTAGCATGTGAAGTGAGTGTGATTGTGCAGTAGTTTGATCATTCTTTGGCATTGCCTTTCTTTAGGATTGGAGTGAAAACGGACCTTTTCCAGTCCTGCGGCCACTCCTGAGTTTTCCAAATTTGCTGGCATATTGAGTGCCGCACTTTCACAGCATCATCTTTTAGGATTTGAAAGAGCTCAACTGGAATTCCATCACCTCCACTAGCTTTGTTCGTAGTGATGCTTCCTAAGGCCCACTTGACTTCACATTCCAGGATGTCTGGCTCTAAGTGAGTGATCACACCATTATGATTATCTGGGTCATGAAAATCTTTTTTGTACAGTTCTTCTGTGTATTCTTGCCACCTCTTCTTAATATCTTCTGCTTCTGTTAGGTTCATACCATTTCTGTCCTTTATTGAGCCTATCTTTTCATGAAATGTTCCCTTGG
Source organism: Cervus canadensis (assembly GCF_019320065.1). NCBI lineage: Eukaryota > Metazoa > Chordata > Mammalia > Artiodactyla > Cervidae > Cervus > Cervus canadensis. The sequence goes on along the minus strand of NC_057392.1, from coordinate 38,359,013 downwards.
TATCTCTAATTTTCTTGAGGAGATCTCTAGTCTTTCCCATTCTATTGTTTTCCTCTATTTCTTTTCACTGATCACTGAGGAAGGCTTTCTTATCTCTCCTTGCTATTCTTTGGAACTCTGCAATCAAACTGGTATATCTTTCCTTTTCTCCTTTGCTTTTTGTTTCTCTTCTTTTCACAACTATTTGGAAGGCCTCTTCAGACAGCCATTTTGCATTTTTTCATTTCTTTTTCTTGAGGATGGTCTTGATCCTTGCCTCCTGTGCAATGTCATGAACCTCTGTCCATAGTTCATCAGGCATTCTGTTTATCAGATCTAGCCCCTTGAATCTATTTCTCACTTCCACTATATAATTGTAAGGGATTTGATTAGGTCATACCTGAATGGTCTAGTGGTTTTCCCTACTTTCTTGAATTTAAGTCTGTATTTGGCAATAAGGAGTTCATGATCTGAGCCACAATCAGCTCCCAGTCTTGTTTTTGCTCAATGGCATATGCTAATTTATTTAAAGATAAGCCAATAGCATTTTTTTTCAAATTTTTGACAAAGTGTATCCAATACTTATAGTTCATTTTGGATAAAAGACATAATTTATAAATACTAAAGCATAACTTTAGATGTTGCACAGCCAGCCAATGATAGGAATATTGCTTTTTACTAAAGAAGAACTGTTGTGGCCCGATTGACATTAAAAATTATTTTTGCCTACAATCTATCTCTTTAGGGTCTCTTATGTACAATTACACTTGGTAGATATATTCTGAAAGTATTTAATTAAGATCAAAAAAATTTGAATGAACCTGATGCTTCTAAGTCACTTTGTGGAAATAGTACAAGTGAAATTCAAATTTTAAGTGAGTAATATACTCAATGTGTTTTCTTTTCAAATTATAGTATATGCACATATTATAGTCCATACATGGTAAAATTTAGAAAGGCTATCAAAGTAATATTGGTGCTATCAAGGAAATCAAATAATATGAATTGGGAAAATATCTAGGAAGACTTTAGTCCAACACTATCATTATAATAAATAATAAAGCTATGGTTTACATAAATAAAATGATTTGTCCACACACAGTCACTCAACAAGGTAGCAGATGAGTCAGGGATAGAATTCAGTTCTCTTAATTTCAAGCACAGAAAAATAGGATTACTCATTCTACTTTTATTTGTGCCATATTCTGTTGATCAATACCTTGTTACACTCTCACACTCAGAAATTCTTCAGATAATATATCAAAAGAAAAATGCATAGAGTAAAAGAAGACTGGTAAACCTAGTGATCCTTTGTTACAGGCTGAGTGAAAAGAAGTCTCTCTCTCTCTCTCAAATTGCCCATTAGAAAAAATAGGTCAGAAGATACTAGACTGAGAAATGTTCCAATCTTGGGAAAAGTCATATAATTTTATGACTACTATGTGTGAGTTTGGAGTAAATTCAAGAAAAGGAAAAATATACGATTTTCAGTCATGGACAGCCATTTCTTTGGCTTGAAAAATCCTAGGAATTACATACCCGTGAGTACTATATTGGTAAAGAAATTAGGATAATAGGAAATGGAATTATCTCATAATTTCCAACTGAGCTCTCATTCTGTAATATTTCCAGTTAGGTATGATATATTGCCAAGTTTATATTCCTATCACAAATTTCCAACACCACACAGAATTAATAAATATTAGCATTGTCATATTTATTTCAAATTTCTTTTATAAATAAAACTTTATAAATTGAGTAATGCTCTCTTTTCCTATTCCCATTTTAAAAACAACTTATCTGTAGCATTATGCTTGTTTCTATAAATCTAAATGTTTATGGTTTCTGCTATTTTCTGGGCATATGATGGATGTTTAACAAACTTACTGATTCTGATTTGAAAGAGAATAGGTTACTTTCTAGTGCCTTTAAAAATACTTGTTATCTCTGATTCTGTTCTATTTTATATTTCATCTAATTTTTAACATCTGGGATTGTAAAAAACATCAAGAAAAAAGGCATAAAATTTAAAACACTGAAAGACACAGTATTTTTTACCTTTTCATATTCTTGCTTACATATTTCCATTTCCCTTTTTCTCAAACCTTATGGTTGTAATTACTCCTTATACAACCCTTACCTGATGGTGATGGCTCTTCTGTTTATCTTTCTCCTTCTCTTCTCCCTCTTCCTCATTATTATTATTATTATTGTTATGCCTTGAATATTTCAAAGAATTTGAGGAGAAACCAGAATAGGAGAGTCAGACCTGCATATGATACCTAAATTGCTTTGGTGGTATCTATCCAAGTAGATAATGTCTTCATTTTAAAGTTTCTTGAAGCATGGAAGACTTGGCATTAGAGTGATTTTCTATACTCAGTGGGATAATTGAACAGAAAAGTATCTGGAATCATGGTTAACTATGGAAGAAGCAATCCTCCTTAACATAGTTTGTCGTTGTTGAAATGACAAGAGTTCTGAGTTTTAAAGCTACAGTTGGGAGAAAGGAAATGAAACAGTGACTTCTTTCCACCCAGAAGTTAAAAGCTGAAAACAGTCTAATCTCAGTTTGACATGAAATGAAAGTCCTGTTTTTGAATATAGATTGTGTCCCGGTTCTCCATACTCTTTTTAAGCCTGCTGACTATGTGACTATAATGGGCTGGCCTCATGACATCTTCAAAGGCCAGTAGAAAGCTGGGGAGCCAGAGCAGGGTAGAATTCGGTCATGGCTGTATTGAAAGGTCAAGCAGCACATATGTTTGCATGCATTCCTCTCGCAACTCTAGTTAGCATACAACTTGAGGTATTGATGGGTCTGAAGAGCCATCTGTGTGAGCATCGGTGGAGCCTGTGAACAACACAAATCACAGACAGCATCCTGTGGTTCTATTGTTTCAGTTTCCCTAAGATCTGCATTAACTAATTGCCTTGATTTCCTTCCTGTGGGGTGCTCTGTTCTCTGTTAACCTAATACAATGCTATTATTAAAACTGAACTTAAAACCAGGCTATAGTGTTACTATTGAGCTCTCTGCCTACTCCCTTAGGTAATGTAATACTTGGTTCCCAGTTAGGACATTCTTTTATTAAAGTGACACAGTGCTGCTTACAAATATTAACTCATTAATTTGCTGTGGCATCTCTCTGTGACTCCTAGAAAGTATTATTTTCCGCAGTTTATAAAGGGAGAAAGAGAATGTGGGCACATTTTCCTAAATTCACACTGGAAAAGAGGGACAGGGAGAGGAAGAAACAATTACATGCTTCCCCTAACATCTTACCAGACCTCCCATAGCTACAGTGTTATTTCTTTTGTTGAACTTGTCACAATCCAAAAAGCTTACCAGATTGTGTCTTAACACTCACTAATGTGTGATCTCAGGTGAATACTTTTGTCTCCAAATCTCAGTTTCCTCATATATAAAGTAGTGGAAACAATATGCTTTGTTAGGCTTGTTGAGAGAACTGCAGTAGATCCTTTCTGTAAACTGCTTAGTAGACTCTTTTCTTGGTATATAGTAAGTATAAGAAAATGAAAGCATTTCTTAATCAAATCGAGCCACTTTCAATAGTTACAGTGTCTAATAATGAAAGTGCTATTTCACAAGGTAATGAATTACCCATCACTGCCAGGGTGTATCCAGAGACTGATACCCATTGCTCATCTGCCTTAGAGGAGGGGCCATGCATTGGTGTGTCGCTAGATGGTTTCCGAGGTCTCTTCCGACTCTTAACAGTCCAAGTAGTGGTAGGCAGAGAAGCATTATATTGAAGGATCATGAAAAGTCTTGACACTTGCACAGCTTCTTATAGTTTAAATATGTACTTTGATTATGTATACATATATTCTCATTTAATCCTCATAATAACCCTACATGGAAGACAGGAGAGGTATAATATCTTTCTTTTGCATATAGGAAAATAGTAGCACCAGAGAAGTTAAATGACTTTCTCAAGATCATATATTTAGAAAGTTGGAACACCATGTTTTTCAACTCTGTGTTCCTGCATCTTACATCATGAAGTTTATTCATGTTTCTCTTCTTGCGGCTGCTGCTGCTGCTGAAGTCACTTCATTCATGTCCGACTCTGTGCGACCCCATAGATGGCAGCCCATCAGGCTCCCCCGTCCCTGGAATTCTCCAGGCAAGAACACTGGAGTGGGTTGCCATTTCCTTCTCCAATGCATGAAAGTGAAAAGTGAAAGTGAAGTCGCTCAGTCCTATCCGACTCTTAGCGACCCCATGGACTGCAGCCCACCAGACTCCTCGGTCCATGGGATTGTCCAGGCAAGAGTACTGGAGTGGGGTGCCATTGCCTTCTCCAAGTTTCTCTTCTTGGATGGATCCTATTTAAACAGACTTTCAAATATTCACTTCTTTTCAGCATTTCTCTTCTGTGTTCTCCACATCTAGTCAATTCATCCAGCGTCCACAAAGAACAATATTGCAAAGCTCATATGTACTGGTTGAAGACCTAAAGTGAAAAGTGAAAGTGAAAGTCACTCAGTCGTGTCCAACTCTTTGGGACCCCATGCACTATACAGTCCACGGAATTCTCCGGGCCAGAATACTGAAGTGGGTAACTGTTCCCTTCTCCAGGGGGTCGGGATCAAACTCAGGTCTCCTGCATTGCAGATTCTTTACCAGCTGAGCCACCAGGGAAGCCCAAGAATACTGGAGTGGGTAGCCATTCCCTTCTCCATGGGATCTTCCCAACACAGGGATTGAACCCAGATCTCCCACGTTATGGACAGATTATTTACCACCTGAGCTACCAGGGAAGCCCAAGAATACTGGAGTGGGTAGTCTATCCCTTCTCCAGGGGACTTCCTGACCCAGGAATCCAAGCAGGGTTTCCTATACTGCAGTAGATTCTTTACCAGCTGAGCTTCCAGGAAAGACCTGAAAACTGGGAAGAACTTTACCACCGTACCCCTAACCTCACCTTCCTCCAAATTTTGCTCTAACATCCAGGATAAGATGAATGCCAAGAGCAGATACCATCCTGTGTTATTCTCTGTGTAGCAATGGCATTCTGAATGGTCATGGGGAGAGGGGAGGAACATTTCTTGCTGTGAATTAGTCTTGAAATGAAAACCGCTTTTTGATCTAAATCTGTGGTTGCATAGTCATTCAGCTGGTGACTAATTGGGGTGGCTGTGACTGGGCTGGTAGCAGGAAGCCAGTTCTGTGAGGCTGAGAATGGGCTCTCACCTTGCTGCAATTTACTGCCATAATGAGAGGAAGGAGAAAAATGCTGTAAGTGTTTAATAGCTAAGCAAAGTGTTTTCACACGTTTTTTTTCTTCTTCTTCATCAAGCTTCAAACACACATCACAGCAGATATATCAGTTGCCATTTCAGCCATTTGGATCATTTGTATCATTTCAGCCTTTTTTTTTTCCATTTTTTCTAAGCTTAACCCACTGTTTTTTACCATTCACTGCAACTAATACTCTATCTGCTCTCTGAAAAATGAACACCTTCAGCTAGTGGAGGCATTGGATTTGTTCTTCGTCACATCTCCCCAAGGCAGAAAAACAAAAGACTTAAATATGCATGAGTGCTGCTTCTAAGGCTGTTGAAAGTTGAAACTTTCCTCCTGTTTGTCTTACTGGGAAGTAGAAGGTTGAACTAGATCCATTTGAAGGTCCTTCTCCATCTTGTGTGTGGGTCATCCATTCTATCTCATTGTCTCTCCCTCCTGTGAATCAGTAAGGCAGTCAGACCAGTTGTAGGAATACATTAGCTCAGTTTATACGTGTTTGGGCAGGTAGTACATGAATTTCAAGTCAGAATGATTTGTGGAGAAGGAAATACCAAGAGAGTGAAATCATCAGGAAATCTTGAAAAGAGAAGTTCATTCCTTGTTTTATTCTGTCTTTCATTTTTTATTCAGTAAACCATGAACACCATATAACTAATATTAAGATAATTATAAAACTTGAACCCTTTGGGTACTTCTCAGCCTTTCATGAGAGACATGTCAGTAATAAGACAATGAACTCTGTAGTAAGAGATGTAGTAAGAGATGGCAATTCAGGTCTTTCAAAAGCAGAGAAAAAGGGACTCTGACTATGTCTTGAGGAGGGCTGAAAGGTTTTCCCAGAGGTGGAGATGCATGAGTAGAGTCTCACAGAATGAAATCACAGAGTAAATTCAGGAAAAGGAGTCTTTCTATATAGCAGGATATACCAAGTCATGACCCTGTGAAGAAGCATGACATGTCCAAGGCAAATGGTTTGGTGTGATTAAAGCAAAGTGCCTACCTGAGGCAGTGGCACGAGGTGTGGTTAAAGAATCATGGAGAGGTGGCTTTTAAAAGTCCTCACATGTCTTGAGAAGGAGTTTAGAATTCAATTGTGATGACAGGTTATCTGGTTAAGTTTTTAGATTAAGACAATTCCAAAGGCCACCATGTTCTAGCACCTGATCTATGTGAGGAGCAGCTGGTCTATGTCCCTTTCTTCAGTTTGCTTCCGTTTAAGCTGAGACTGAGATGCTGCATTTCCAGAACTTGGTTGGCATTGATGTAATTCACCTGTATCTCTGTGCTGAAGGGGTGGACTCACCTAAGTGGCAAGGTATACAAAAGCACTTCATGAGTTAAGGCAGTCCTTTTTCAAGCTGGACTAAGGCCATCATATTGGGGCCAGAGAAGGGAGAGACTGGAGGGAGATGATATGGGGAGAGAAATGGGAGGACTTGGACCACAACTCAGTGAACCGTTTGGATTCAATGGCAAATGAAACCTGGAGCTTGGGCTATTGGAAATGATAACATTTTCCACTGTTAAAAAGGAGCAGGCATGTAGAAGAACTGTGGCAGAGGAGAAACAGCTTAGGATACAGTAATTCTTACATTGAATTTGTTGATGGCTCACACATAGCTCAAAGCACCTGATTGTCCTTGATGTTTCTACAGCAGTGTTCACTTAGCTTTTAAATAACTGTTACTTCAATACCATTGTTAAAGAGACCTTAAGTAATCCATAAACTTCCTTAGGATTATATGCATGCCATCTTGGGGGAACAAGAGCAAGGGGGTCTATATATTTATGTTAATAACAAAAGTAATTTATAAATAAATAATACTAATATATAATAATAATGAAACATACTATGCACCATGTGTATGTTAAGCATATTATATATGTTATATATTAATATATATTTAATCCTCACAACCATAAGATGGAAGTAGTCTCATGATTAGCATTTTACAGAAAAAAAAAATCTAAGATCCAGTAAATTAAATGATTGGCCAGGACCTCAGGATATCATATGACATAAATAGGATTTAGAACCAGACTTGGTATTTAAAAAAATAAGTGGAGTGTATAAGGCTGATATGTATTATTTCAGATTTTTCTGTATTATAGAAAATCCCAAATGAACATCTTGACCAACCCAATATATCAATAACACATAGCATCAGTCAGCCTGTCATCATGAAGCTCTCAAAGAAGAAGGTTTTTGTAAAATAGCCAGCCAGTGGGAATTTGCTGTATGGTGCAGAGGAACCAAAGCTGGTGCTCTGTGACACCTAGAGGAGTAGGATGCAGAGGGAGGTGGGAGGCGAGCTTAAGGGGGAGGGGACATGGGTATGCCTATGACTGATTCATGCTGGTGTAAGGCAGAAACCATTGCAATATTGTAAATGAATTATCCTACAATTAAAAATAATTTTTTCTAAAAAAATAAAAAGTCTAAACTTATTAGCCTAAATATTCATTGGAAGGACTGATGCTGAAGCTGAAGCTCCAATGCTTTGGCCACCTGATGCAAAGAGCTGACTCATTGGAAAAGACCCTGATGCTGGGAAAGACTGAGGGCAGGAAGAGAAGAGGACAACAGAAGATAAGATGGTTGGATGGCACTATCAGCTCAGTGAACATGAGTTTGAGCAAATTCTGGGAGATAGTAAAGACAGGGAAGCCTGGCATGCTGCAGTCCATGGGGTCACAAAGAGTCTGACATGACTGAGATACTGAACAGCAAACATTTAATTAGGCCAGTGAGAATATTTGCAATGATAATTCAATAGATTAGGTGGAGGAAGATGGAGGAAAGAGAGAGAGAATGAACAAGAAACTTTTTCCATCTGTAAAGACTTCAGAAACTACCATCCAATGAGAGTGTATTTCATCATGGGTTATAGGGAAACATGCATTTGGAGTTTGGAAGATAGAACTACCCTTGAAGCAGTCCTGAAGAAAAGAGCTCAGGTGATTCTGCAGGGGCTTCTGCTAATGAACTGTCTTTGCTCACTGGAGATGAGCCTCCAGGCTGTTCCTCAGGCCCTGCCATTGACACCCTGGTGCCCAAGCAGAAAAGTTGGCTGTAGACAGCTGCCTGAGCTTCCCTTGCTAAGATGAACCGTGGGATGGCGCCTGCTAACTAATAAAAGGCATCAAGGACAGTGAGAGACATCGCAGATAGATGGAGACATTTGGGTTCACTAATATTAGAAAGTAAATTTTTATAAGAATGTTTTAAAAAAAGTATTCTTGACAGGGAGCTTTCAAGTATGATGTCAAACTTCACCCTGTCTTTTTCCTCCTAGTTGTTCTTTTTTCTAAACTTAAGGTGATGGAAGAAATGCGCTCCAATGTCTTGGCTTACATCCAGCCCAGGAAATTCTATTAGACTTCCAAAATTAGTTTTTCTACAGTTTTAATTAGGCCAGAAAAGTCTTCTTCATCCCCTTCTTTAGGAAAGTGTGAATGCCTGGCCCACTATGTTCATTTGCATGCAGGAAGGCAAAAAATATACTTGTTGAGAAATATATTTGACAGCCAAGGGTTTGAAAGATTCTGTAGTGATGTGGGGTTACTGCTGTACTTCTTTGAAAATCTATAGCCCAACCTCTGGCCTTTGAGGGGGGAAAAGGTGCTCAAAATGCCCAGTGGTGCCATTACTCCCAACACAAGGAAGTAAACACATAAATAAAATGTTAGTGGTGATTGTAACACCATGTTTTGTTTTGTTTTGAAGTTTGTTATCACTTTAAGTAGCTGGAGCAGTGCATTTTGAAATTCACCAAAGGCATTGTGCATACCTCTTTCTGCAGGAAATCTGTGATCATCAACCTTAATTGAAAGTTAAAACAAAGCATTTAAATTTTCTGGCATTGTGGGATACCTTCCTTATATTACATATAAAAAATTAACTTTTTCTGACTTTCCTGTTCCTGCCTTCCTTTTCTTTCACCCTTAAACAAGATACACTTGTGAAAATGGATGTATTTTGAGAGAAATGAGAGAGAAATGACAACGGAATAAGAGGATAGCTGGTACCTGAGCAGGAAAGACATGCAAAAGGGAAGCAGTATTGGAGGAGGATTATGAGAAAATTAAACAGATAAATTTAGAGAAACATCAAATAATTCTTTCTATGCATTTCTTTATCTCATCCCATTACTCTCTTTGAAGAGCAGGAGCCCTGTAATTTCTCTGTCTTTCTTGTCCTCCACTGAATCCCCAGGACTTCTAAAACAAATCAAATCAAGAATTAACCTTTTAAGCATGAAATCTATCTCTTTGCTATTCTCTGCATGTTCTCTATAAATCATTCTGTGGAAGAAGCCTGAGAGATGTGCTGTTCCAATCCTCAGGTGACTAGTCGGGAGATGCTGGCAGCAGCTCCCTTGCTTACTATGAGAGCCGTTCCTGGTTGAAATACTATTGTGTTCCAGCCTTGGGAGGGAACAAGCATTTCAAATAATTTCCTCATGCAATATACAGCAACACTACAAATATAAAACTAGCACAATAGCAAGGTTATAGGCCCAGAGGAAAGAATGGTAAAATATAATTATCTGTCAGTACCAAAATAACTCCATGACCTAAAGCTGTTGAATGATGCTAAGACTAAATCACAAGGGAAAACATCAAGGAGGCAAGGCAATCTCAGGTTTTTACCCCTTTTCCCAACTTATGTTGCCCAAGGCTACTCTGCCTATAAGACTCTGAGCTGCTGTTCCTAGCCCCCTCATCACCCTTGATGTGCTGTTTCATTGCTACTAAAATAGCAATGGCACCCATTTACTACATGTCTAAGCTAGGCCAAGCGTGGTACACTGTGTCCTCTCACCGCTCCCCCCAAAGTCTTACAGAATTGATCCAATGATAATCTGATAATATATATTTTTGTACAAACATTAAGTAACAAGTGCAAGGTTGCATGGTGTGTATGTGGGGAAGTTGGCTGACCCAGGATTGGAACATAGGTCAGCTCGACTCAAAGTTGTTCTGCCCATGACTCAAAAGAAGAGTGAGGGCAACCCACATGTCTTTGGTATCTTTCCACTCTCAAGTAGTTGTGTTCTAAAGGCATGTGCTTTAGGAAAAGGAGAATTCTAAGACGGGTTTTTACTATCACAGTGTTTCCCAACATTTTCCAGTGTTATCATAGCCCAAGAGCCTTTTTAAACAATTATTTTTCTAATTGCCCTCCTTCCCATGAAATTTTTGTATGATAACACAGTGTATGTCCTTTTCTTGAACTGTGGTCCTAGGGAGACCACAAATGACTGTGATAGCTAAGATCTTCCCACCCCCTTGGGGCTGAGACTGCCCCTTTTGAGAAAGCATGTTTTCAAGTGACACAGCACATCTCTGAAGCTCTTCTTTTATTCAAAACACCCGACAATGAAAGCAGAAATCTTTTTCCCCTCCTACTCATTTGTAGAAGAAATACGTTGTAAAAGACTCTCATTGGTGAATGTGCACAGTTAAACAATTTAGAAAAGAAGGGAGGCTATTCAGAGCCTTCTGAGCACCTGCAGCCTCTAGAGGAAAAAGTCTGAGGCCAGGGAAAGCAAAGCAAGCCAGGGCCGCAATTATATAATCAGAACCATTGCCGGCCATTAATTGTTTTTCTTGTAATTGTTGATTGATCTGTAATTTGATTGTAGAATCCAGGCTTTTATAATAAACCCTGGGCTGAACTATCCAATTAAGAATATAGAAGCTCAAACGAATCCAAACACATGACTGGATTTACTAAGAGATGGAGGTGATTTTTAGCAGAGGGACCAATTAAAATCTCCTGGAAAGTGGGAAGAGATTTATATTGAATTAGCCACTAGTAAGCACCCACAATGTGCCAGATATTGGTCTGGATGTTTCAACATTATCATATATCCTAAACTCCACAATTACTGTGTGAGGCAGATGGAAACTCTCACCTATTACAGCCCAAGAACGCAAGAGTCTGCACAGATATCCAAAACCTATCTGCTCAAGGTGGCATAGCTGTCATGCAGCGGGGTAGACCCAAGGCCCAACACGCTTGAGTAAAATCCCAAGTCTGTCTTGGGTTTGGATTGCAGTTATTCTCCACTTTACACAAATCTGATCTATGAAAATGCACTTTTATGCAAAATATCATATAAATTTCAAATCATGACATATTGGCATATATATATATACATATATATAAGAATTATATCACTTATTTAGAAAATTTGACATTAACTTATATTGTTTGTACTTTTTAAATGAAGAGCTTTCAAAAACCATACATTTAAAAGGTATCTGTGAACGGCTGACGGGTAAAGAAAGATGATTTTAAATTCTCTCACCAAGCCTCTTCTAGTCTCTTAATTTATTTTTCCTGTATCTAAAACTGTCACAGATCAAAACTCAGAACAAAGGAGCAGAATGTAAATTTCTGTGCTTCGGTGTGGAAGCTAAGTTAATAAAAATCTGTCTTAAATTGACTGTAACTTGCAAAATTTTGGGAAAATAACCCTAAGCATCTCTGCTTCTTGGTTAGTTTGTGGAGAGCAATATACTATGATTGTTTTCTGTTAACCCTTTATATCCTGACCAAGTGTCAGGATGAAGAGCTGCTTAGAAAATCAGTTGATTCTTTCATTTGCCAAAAAATTAATAAATAAGATGGGCCAGGTTTGTGTAGGATACTAAGCAGAAGTATATTAATCAGACAAGACTCTCTGCCTTCCAGGATCTACAGTCTAGATCAAATTGAACAAGAAACAAGTAGATGAATATCTACTTATAGTTCTTTTTTGTTTGTTTTTTGTCTTTTTGTTTCTCTACTTACAGTTCTGATAAATACTTGAATGGAACAACCAGGGAACCTTGACAGAGAATAAAGCTGGGGATGGTATAAGCCACTTAATAAAGAATCAGTGTTATTTCTGAGGAGATGAGACCTAATAGTAGATGAAAACTTGGCCATGAGCAAAGTAGGAAGGTGGGCTTGCAGCTTCAGGAATGAAGCTGAGGATGAAATGTACCTGGCATATTTGAGGAAAGAAAGGAAACTGAAGTGTCTGAAATGCTGTGGGCATGTGGAGAGTGGCCTGGGAGACTTTGAGAAATCTGGAAAGGTCACTGCAGGATACTGGAGAGACATGGAATCTTATCCTAAGAGATCTGGGGACCCTTTCAATGGGTTCAAGCCATAGAATAGCAAGATCTGTTTTTGTTTTTTTTAATATATTTGGAAGGTCATTTTCTTAAATGGAAAGGGGAGAAGAAGGCAATGTGGATATCAGTAAATAGTCATCTGTTGTCTCACCATGTCCAGACATGATGTGTTTGTTGGCTAGACTAGTGCGATAGTCAAGGGAAGTGGACTTGAATCAAGGCCTGATCTTCGATGTATCAGGAAGAAATTCCCTACAACTCCACTTGGTAAGGGGAAACTATCTCAGTGCTGAAGACCCTGCAGTGACTCCAAGGCCAGTTTGTAGTTGAGTAGACTCTACATTTACCAGGATTAGGCTGCCTGTCGCCTCTCTTTCTCTATCTGCATGTATTCTTTATGACTTTCTTCCCTTAAAGGCAGCCTTGAGTGTTTTTTTCTTCCTCATGGAAAAAGCACTCGTATATAAGTATCAGAGACAGGGTTGGAAGAGGGAAGCATGGATGTCAGTTTTTCCTGTGTTATTTCTTTATAAACACTATTCCTAAATTATTTGACATTGTTGTTCAGTCACTCAGTCGTCTCAGACTCTTTGCAACTTCAAAGACATTAGATGATTTTTTAAAGTACTTAATATCTCCTACATTATTTGACATTGTTGTTCAGTCACTCAGTCGTCTCAGACTCTTTGCAACTTCAAAGACATTAGATGATTTTTTAAAGTACTTAATATCTCCTACCATAACATCTTAAATCCAGAAAATACCAATGTGACCCTACTATACTAGGAAAAATAATGGGAGAGATGAACATAACCTCTTCTCTTCCTTAAATACAAATTGGTTTGCTAGATGTCTTTGCTCATAGGTTCAATTTGCAGAACTATCCTGTTAAAGCAAACTGATGAAGCAGATGACAACCTTTGAGTCCCTGCTTCTGGGGTCTCCAACTGGTTTGCACTGTCTGAGTAACAGCTGCTGTCTATCCTTCCCCACTCCCACCTCCAATATGACAGCATCTTCAGTGTCTCACTGTAGCCAAGTGGCAGTCATATTAGAAAGCAACCTGATAGGTGCCCATTTTAAGGTATGCAGGAGTCTTTGCAGGCAGCATCCCTGCAGTGATGTTGCATTATGACACAAAACTCCCAGAGCCCAGATGCTCAACCTAACAACTAGTCATTTCTAGTGAAGAAGCATCACAGGGGTAGGCTGATGGGGAAGTTACCTGGGGGCAGTGGTCTTTTGAGCAGCCCTCCTCTCATCAGATTGCAAGACCGAATGCCTGTCCCACATGCCTGGGAGGCCAGCCCTGCTGTTCAGAGTTCTAGATGGTTTATTTTCTCCTCTATTTGTGTTCCCAGAGATGACAGCAAGTCCTCAGCACTGGAAACTGGCCAGTAATCAGTCAACCAGCAAGTATTTATTAAACACCCCAGAGTGTATTGCCCTCTTGAGGCCTGGTCTGGTTGCAGTTTCTGTAGTTTTCTCTGAGCCATACTTTTCCTGACATGACTTAGCTCAGGGAGGTTTTTCAGTTTGAATGCAAATGTTTATGGGTTAAACGCTGATTTAGGTGTCCCCAGGGTAGGTTGGTTGGGAGATCAGCACTGCCTCCTCTTCACATATACTCTATCTGGAGTCAGTTAAAGACCAGAAAAATTGCTTGAGGAGGCGTATGGAAATGTAAGAGGTAGAAAGCAATCAAGGCAGCATTTTCTGAGAGTAGTGTTAAAATCATTATTGAAATAGAAATAAATATGTATCAGCCTTTTTTTTTCCTTCATAAAATCACCAATACATTTTCCTAATTATCTGGACTGGTTCTAAGGGTACATTGGAGTCCCATGTTAAGTCACATGTTTTATTTTTTTCTTTTGAACATTAAGGAATTGTTTTTGTCACAGTGAGTAAATATAGCTGATGTCTATCATAGGAAATATGCTAGGAATAGAGAAGACTCAAAATAAAAATGTATTGCTTACGAACCCATGGTGATATTGGCAGAACACACCTCCCTGAATTTCTGGGCTTATGAATTTAGGACTGATGACTGAATGTCACAAGCGTGTCGCCCTTTGGAGGCACAGAGACTCTTTCCACTGCCGTTATGAGTGGAGATGGCATCTCTTGGCAAGGATGCTGACCCTGAGGTGCTGTGACACTAGAATCATCCTAGTTCCAAGGCAAGAAAGTACATTCTGTGAGTGAGTGAGCACCTGTGTATGTGTACATGCATGTGTGGGTGTGTGTTTCATGGTTTCCTGCCCAGGTTAAAAAAAAAATGCTGGCAAAGATGTCCCTCCCTTGATTTGATGCAATTTTACCCCCCGCCCCCATGTTTTTACTTAAAGTTGTCCTCAAAATATTTGTAGGATATGTAAATGTCTCATAATACCTTTCTCTTCTATTCAGGCAGTTCCACATGTTGAGTTTTTTTTATCTTCAGCATTTTCTAATCTGTTGTCTCCTCTCAGTCCCTGGTGCTGCCCCCCAGGCCCTCTCGCATCTTATCTAGACAATTTTAATAGCCTTCCAGCGAGTTTCCCCACTGCCTGTGCCACCTCTTTCCACCTTATCCCTTTGCTACTGCCCTAGTGATTATTCTAAAGCCCTAATCTTATTGAATCATTGCTTAAAATCACTAAGTGATTCTTAATAGCTTTAGCTAGTACATAGGAACTGACAATAATATTCTCTTTTTAATGTGGAAGTTTATTTTTTTCTAACAATAATATTCCTTATTGATCACTGGCCTGTGTGGTAGACACCATACTAGACATTTCCATATGAGTTTGCTCATTGAAGCCTTACCATTTCCTTGTTTTAGGTTGTAGGACTAACTTGCATCCTTTAATGTAAGGAGTGAGTTGTAAGAGTTAGATCACCAAGAGACAAACATCAAACAGTGTTCCGGTGTATTTTCACTTTAAGTCTGAAATACTATTAAGTAATAACAAGATTTACCCATCTAATATGCTGAGAACTATGTTGTTTATCACATGCGTAAGTCTGTCTATGGGATAAGTTCTTAAAAGGTGTTGCTCAGTCAAAGGGTTCATATGATTTTACAAATCAGAAATATATTGCCAGATTATCTTCTGTAGAGGTTGTACAATTTATATCCATACTTTTAGTGTACAAGTGCCTTTCTACTCATCCCCTAGTCAACATGAATTTCTTGATTTTTTTCCTACTCTGATGAATGAAAAATAGTAGCACCTTGTAGTCTTAATTTTGTGTTTCTTATTGCCTGAAGGAGGTTATCTAAAATGAGAACCTGTGCAATCATCTTCCAGAATGATTGGGAGATGGGTACTATTGTTATTCACCCCTTCGTATGGAGGAAACTGAGTCAAGACACTGTCTAGTTTAATTTTTGAGCTCTTATCATTGGTTGATTTATTTGGAGAAGTGTCCACACTAACCTGTTGTATTCAGTACTGTAGTCAGTGCTGACCCACGTGCGCTTTCCTCCACCTTCACAAGTTCCTCAAGTGCAGAGTGTCTTCTCGACCTCCAGGTCTTGTCACATGCTGTCCTGACTGTCTGGGATGGGCCCCCTCCTTTCCCAACAAGCTATCTCCTCCTTATCCTTCAAATCCTTCTCCAAGCATCACCTTTTCAAGGAAAACTTCCCTGACTTTTATTCTTCTTTATGCTCCTAAAACACTTCTGACCTGAAGCCTAGCCCTTAACACCCTGCATTATAGTTTCATTTGACCTTAAGATTCTTGGTAGCAAAACTACATTTTTGTGTGTTTCCAAGTATCTGGCCCAACATTTAGCATGTAATAAATTTTAGATTGTGTTTGTTAAATCAGCTAAAGAATAAATGATTAAATATAACCAACTGAAAATTTAAAGAATGAAAGGAAAAAGATACATTTTGTATCTTTTTTTCCTCAAGATGATGCAGTGCAACTTAATTATTAATGGTTAACACAGTTGTACTTTCTCAAGGGCTTATACTTTTTAGATGATATTACTTAAGATATTCTGGCTTACTCTTCATTTGAACAAAAGACAGAGAAAAGGTCATGTACTGTAGGGAGTTTCAATTGTCTTAGCTACTTGGGAGCCCTTAGGGGCTCCCCAAAAGAGGCAGTGGGGTTGGGGTGCTCTATGTAACCCTCCACACATACCCTGAGCCCCTAATACTACACACCTTCCCTCTTTAAACAAAGCAAGATGTCATCTGGTTTACATTTTGGATTTCTGTATAAGCTTTTTTTTCTTTATATGTAATAGAAAATGTCTGTGGTTCTAAAATGTGTAATAAGCTTTAGCAGAGACGCAATCCTATGTCTTTAAGCAGGAAATGTTGGTAATACCCCTGCCTCTGTCTTTAGCTAACTTTGTGCCCCCATAAGGTTCCTCATCTGAGCCCCAGTATCTTAATCTGTGAGTTCAGTCCTTTGGACTTGATGAGATCAAAGTCCCTTGTATCTCTAGATCTATGAATCTGTTTATATCCACCTATTTACTCAAAGATCGGAATCTTCTCTTCTTTTGAATACTTTAGTTAAAATTACCTTTTTCATTCACCACTTTGACCATAGAGCTTGAAATTCTCTCTTCTTTAAAAAAGTCACTCTTAAAAAAAAAAAAAAAAAAGTCACTCTTAGTTTCCAGAGTCTAATGTCTTAATGACACTTTTCTTATCCTCACCTTCAAAACCTCTAATAAGGGACTTTGTACCAACCAACACCCTTTATCTCACTGGTTCTCTTGTGTACCCATGCATCACATTGGTAATCAGTCACTCACACCATCTTTCTTTTCTTACCTGCTCTGTAGACCTTGAAATTCTTTATTCTTTATTTGTACTTTTAAAATACTCCACAAATTAGGCACAGTTCATAAATCAACTCCATCTGACTAGTTAAGGAGCAATGTTTATTACTTCAATTATGTTTTACTCATAGGTCAAAATATCCTATCATGATAAGCCTCATTTATAGAAAATAAAATTATTGTTCACATTTACTTTTTTATGGAAAAGTCTCTTTATTATATAAGTCATATTGATTATAGAATACAAGTTCCTTGAGGACTAAATTTATGTCTGTTTTAACTACTGCATAAATTAGCATATATGAATCACTTATGGGAATTTGTGCATTTATAGCTTTCTGTGCCTAAAAGGAATCAAATTTAAACTACAAGAGGTAGGAGATGCCTGGTTTGGAATTAGAAGTGCTTTGAAAGTAAAATATAGTTTAAAAATTCTCAAATATATACTTCTTAATTCTTTTCTATTATATTACTTTCCCTAAAAAGTAAGAACACCTATAATTTTGTGAATATCAATAATGTATTTTCAAAGAAGTCGATCTATTTGACTTCTATTCACAGAAGTGATAATATTCTGGAAAAAGATAATCCATTTGTAGAGTAGAAGGAAAGGCCATTTCTGCCTTTTCCTTTGTTTTGTCACTGTGGAAAACCTGCCAGATTTAGAAAAGACTTGTCTCAGGGACACTTTTCACTGCACCCTTTTCCAAATCCGGATCTTTTTGCTACTGCTTGGAAGACACTAGCCTGACTTCTGAGACAGACGTAGGTGGCCAAGCCCTCTGCTGTGGCTCCTCCCTATTAATAAGCCGGGGTGGCCCCATGAGGCAGCCTGGCTTCCTCACCAGGGACGCACTTGCTTCTGCAGCCGTTCAAGTGGGTCTCTGTCTCACCCCACCTTCACTTAATGAGCAGACTCTTCCCTTTATCCGGGACACCTCAAAGCTCCACTCTCCCAGAGCCGTCATGGGGAATGGCTTTCTATCATTTTTCATTTTTTCCAACCAGGGTGATACCTCTGCCTCCTGCGGGGCAAATTACTCTGAGCTGCAGTGTTCTGTCAGGTTATACGGCTCCCTTTCTGCGTCTCAGAGAGCAGTCGCTGTTCCATAGACAGCAGAATCCATACGGTGAGTCACCACGTCTTCTAAAGTCAGAAATCCTTCCTCTTTTCTTACTACTTACTACTGGCAGGTTAACTTCCTGTCCTGGAAATTTTCAGCGGCACAGTCAGTGTGAGTAGACTCAACAACATAGTCTAGCGATGCAGTGAGAAGCGGCTTTGGCGGTAGGGAATCACTCTTTAATCAGCTCCAAAAGTATGTTTTCATCCTAAGAGTTTCAGCTCTATATAAAATGACCCAGCAGCCTAAATAAACACCTAAAGCCCTGTCTGCTTATCTATGTCATTCTTCCAGTCCCCTTGACAGTGGATCATCAATAGATAGCATGAGCCCTGAAGTCCTGTTATCTCAGTGCCCCTGGTGCAGAATGCAGCAAGAGGAGGCAGAGCACCAGTAACCCTCACCACCACCCTTTACCTCTCTACTGTAAGGGAGCCTTCTGACTGTATGGTTTAATTCCTTTAAAAAGTTTCTTTTCATTGGTTAATCAGAAAAGACAACACCATTCCACACACACATTCTAAATCACAGTAGTAGTTGAGCCTTATTCTTAATGCCATTAAGCTCATTTAGGTCTACAGAGTTCTGATTGCAAAGATGGTATGAAGTGTGTGTGTGTGTGTGTGTGTAAGTGTGTGTGTTTATGTGTGTGAGAGAGGGAGAGGAGGGAAGAGAAGGAGAACAGAATGATAGAGATAGAGACAAAGAAGCAGGCACACATATTGTGTGATGATAGATGGAGACCTATCTTACCAATTTCTGGTTCTCAAGACCTTTAGAAAGTCTAAAGAGTAAGGAAACAGAGGGAAATTATTTGGATTTTAATACTGCCACCTGTTTGCATGGAGACAAAAAAGTAATACAGGAAGAAAGATAAAATTACCTTTTATAATTTCTTACCTGTCATGAATAGGAAGAGTGAACCATATTACAGACACGGGATATAGTTTTGTTTAGTTTGCCTTTCTGTATCAGGCTTTTCCAATCCACGTCCTTTGGTTGGCTCCCAGAGCCCTTCACACGGTGGTAGATGGTGCCTCAGCAGTAGGATTTGGGTGAAATGCATTTTCCTGCCTGCTTGCCATGTTCTAATTTGTTCAAATGCTGATCAGGACAGAACTCAGGGGAGCTCTCTGTGTGCTGGATGCAGAACTGAGCCGAATTTGTCTCTGGCTATTGCACTTACTCATGTTAAGACTGTGCTTACATCCCTCTGTATTTCTTTTGAACCAGAGACAAACTATGAGATACTGTTTGGTGTTCGCGGGAAAACATTTAAAGGTGCTGCTCCAATATTCCCTATGATACTGAGTGTCCCAACTGGCCTATGCGGGGTAAACTTTTGAGACAATGAGTTTAATTTTTTTTCTAGACAATGATATATTAAAGTTTTGTTTCTTTCTTAATCAGAAAACTCCTAGAAGCTCATTACTAATGTTGGTTGATGTTTTAAGATGTTAATTATAAATATAGGCACATGTAAATCATAATTTGAGTCTTCGTGTCATTCCAGTCATAACGGCAAAATTTTCATTCTTAGTGCTCAAAACACTTAGGCGGAAATCAGGCAGTCACTCTTTACACAGCATCTTCTACCCACTTCTCCCCAAAATTGTGAACCATATCAGCAAACATATATAGGATCAGTGGCAAATAAAAATAGGGAATTTTTAAAAAAATAAAAATAAAAATAGGGAATTTAATGTTTGAGTTAATACTGAAATTACATTAAGATACAGTTGGTTCTCATTATTCACATTTGTCACATTCTATAAAATTGCCATGAACACAGAATCAGTGAATATTGAACCATTGCTCCTAGAATAAATACAGGATTAGGTTCCCACAAGCCTTTGGTCACAATGTTTTCATCAACAAATCAATATATAATCTTATTTTATGTGTTTCTGCTTAAAGACACTATATTGAATGTATGTTGTTGATTCATTAACACTGAACTTACACCAACAGCACCATAACTCATGCATGAATGAAATTTATCTAATTCACATTCCATAAGGCACATCACAGCCTTCCTACACTTAGGGACAATAGGCAGCACTTCAGCACCACACTTGGGGGCCATTTTAAACAGTGAAATCACCAATAAAAAACACAAAAATGTAAAAAACGTGGCACTAAATATGCCACAAAAAGAACATATATTTATAGCATGAGAGCTGAATCAACAAGTCAGCTCAGCTGGGAAAGTGCATATGTGCTGACCATCTCAAAATTTTCCCTGCTCTGTGCATGTCCACAATTGACAGCAAGTATTGATTTGGGGCTTACAAGTAACTTCTAGTGAGTAGCCCAATTCACAAATAGTGGAATCCCCAAATAATGAAAATCAGCTGTAATTTATAATTTAGACTGAAGGGTCAGATGATACAGGCTTCTACAGAACAGATAGCTCCCAGCCCATAGCCCTCCATGATCTGGTCAATCTCCTTTATTTTCCAGAAAACCTTTCCAAGGGGCAGAGTCTTCTCCAAAGAACTTTGGGTTAATAAAGGAAGTTTTTCAAATATTACAAATGACAGTGTACTTAGAACTACCCATTGTTCTGTGGCTGCCTTTGATTTAACCTGATTCTTATAACGTTTGGCTTTTAACTTTTTAAATTTATTTTTTAAATATTTAACTTTCAAAAAATGCTTAACTGTCCAAGATCTTGCTTATTATTGCATTCCAGACTTTGCCTAGTGCTACCTCAAACTTGCTTTGCCTTCCTACCTAAAGTAACCAACAACCACCTCATTCTTGGTTGCCTCTAACCCTCCCAGCCCCAGTAGTCTTGGCACCTGACCCCAGTGCACAGGTTCATCCTTCCTCAGAGCATTTCTAAACAGAATATACACATTTAAAATGTATACACTCATACCTAGAAACATACATACAAACGTATGCATGTGTATTCAAGAGAAGAGTTATATTTGCAATAAATGGCTCTGAGATTTGGATTTATTTCAATATTGAATTTTAAGATAAAGACATATAAAACACTGGCATTATGGCAGTTCTTTCTCCTCATCTTAGTAGCTGATGCATGCATGCTTGCATCAGTCATGTCCAACTCTTTGCAGCCCCATGCACTGTAGCCCATCAGCCTCCACTGTCCATCAAATATTCCAGGCAAGAATACTGGAGTGGGTTGCCATTTCCTCCTCCAGTGGATCTTCCCAGCCTAGGGATCAAACCTGTATCTCCTGTGTCTCCTGCATTGGCAAGCTAATTCTTTACCACTGAGCCACCGGGGAAGCCTGAAGTTGATGTAAAAATAATTGAGAAATCTTTCAAATGATGATAGACAAGAAGTTCTACCCAGTAGTTCCAGGTAAGTGCAGAGTTCTTGACTCTGACAAATTCAGCTCTAGAGAAGGCAGAGAGAACAGAGGATCACAGAGGAGTCACAGAGAAGAAATTAGATAGGTATCTATTTGAAACTTCTTTAAGGAGAGTGACTTATTTTTCTTAAAAGATGAAATTGTTTCATTAAATTTGTCTCTTGTTTTTCAGAAGCTATATGACTTAAGGGAACTTTTACAGAGATTTCAGACATTCCAAAAATAATTCTTTTCAGATTCCTAGCCTCTGCTGATATTTCTTCTGAGTGACCTCAACAAAATAAACACCACTTTCTCGATGCCACTAGTCTTGTAAAAATCTGTCTGTGACTTCCTGTTTTTAGTCCATCTAATGCTGTTCTGCTGGGAATTCTAGGTCTTTCACACCTGGTCAGCAGGGTCATCACTTCCTTTTCTCTTAAACAGCTCTGTCTAAGAACAGAGCTGTTCTTAAACTTTTGGGAGCATCAGAATAACCTGGAAGGCTTGCTAACATGTAGATTCCTAAGCCCCTCCTTCTGATTAAGGCACTCTGGAGTGGGAACAAAGAATTTGCATTTGTAACAAGTTTCCAGGTCCTACTGATGCTGCTGGCCTGGGGATACCACACTTTAGGTACCACTAACCCTAGTATGGATCACAAAAAACTGGAAAATTCTTCAACAGATGGGAATACCAGACCACCTGACCTGCCTCTTGAGAAACCTGTATGCAGGTCAGGAAGCAACAGTTAGAACTGGACATGGAAAAACAGACTGGTTCCAAATAGGAAAAGGAGTATGTCAAGGCTGTATATTGTCACCCTGCTTATTTAACTTATATGCAGAGTACATCATGAGAAACGCTGGGCTGGAAGAAGCACAAGCTGGAATCAAGATTGCCGGGAGAAATATCAATAACCTCAGATATGCAGGTGACACCACCCTTATGGCAGAAAGTGAAGAGGAACTAAAAAGCCTCTTGAAGAAAGCAAAAGAGGAGAGTGAAAAAGTTGGCTTAAAGTTTAACATTCAGAAAACTAAGATCATGGCATCTGGTCCCATCACCTCATGGGAAATAGATGGGGAGACAGTGGAAACAGTGTCAGACTTTATTTTTTGGGGCTCCAAAATCACTGCAGATGGTGACTGCTGCCATGAAATTAAAAGATGCTTACTCCTTGGAAGGAAAGTTATGACCAACCTAGATAGCATATTAAAAAGCAGAGACATTACTTTGCCAACAAAGGTCCATCTGGTCAAGGCTATGGTTTTTCCAGTGGTCATGTATGGATGTGAGAGAGAGTTGGACTGTGAAGAAAGCTGAGCGCCGAGAAAATTGATGCTTTTGAACTGTGGTGTTGGAGAAGACTCTTGAGAGTCCCTTGGACTGCAAGGAGATCCAACCAGTTCATCCTAAAGGAGATCAGTCCTGGGTGTTCATTGGAAGGACTGATGCTGAAACTGAAACTCCAGTACTTTGGCCACCTCATGCGAAGAGTTGACTCATTGGAAAAGACCCTGATGCTGGGAGGGATTGGGGGCAGGAGGAGAAGGGGACAACAGAGGATGAGATGGCTGGATGGCATCACCGACTCGATGGACATGAGTTTGAGTGAACTCCGGGAGTTGGTGATGGACAGGGAGGCCTGGTATGCTACAATTCATGGGGTCGCAAAGAGTCAGACACAACTGAGCGACTGAACTGAACTGAACTGAACTGAACCCTAGTATGACCCATTCACTCAGAGGTTTTACAGTGCCTGTCACATTGTAAATACTTAGTAAATGCTTGCTCTGTATCAGCTGAATTTCTTTACTGTCCAATAAATATTCCATTTTCAACCCTGTCCTTTAGTTGCCCACACTTTATAAATCTATTTTTACCCAAGCTTCACTTATTCAGATCCACCTTGACAAAGGTAAAATCCCAATCAATTTTCTTAAAAACTTTGAAGTCATCACTAACTCTTCCTTTCCTGAATACATGTTGACCCATGCCAGTTGTTTTTTTTAAATTATATATTGGCATAAATTAGTTTCCTTAGAAAAATTGTTTTTCCATCTAAATGAGGGCTGAGGGTTTATCTTGCACATCTGTTGTATGCATCACAATGTTCAAAATAAGTATTGAATGAAGGGGATGGATTATTTGCATTTAGGTGCCAAAATATGCCTCTACTTTGTAGAGAAACATAAACTAAACATTGGGGTAATAAGAGGGTAGATGGTGAGGGCAAATAATTAAAGTACTAAAGGGAGACTTGAAAAAAAAAACTTAAAATTCAAGTCTATTGCCAAGTTAAAATGTGCTTTTTTAAGTCAGTATTCTGAATCTCAAATCTTACTGCATAGCTGAATCTCATGTTTTCATTATAAATATTTCATATAAATATATATTATATGTAGTTAATATTAGTGAAATATGCACATCTGACTTAAATGCTATAGAGGCTTTGTTGTGCTCCCCTGGAGTTCCATCTCTGTGTCTTACTGTTAAAATCAAGCACAAGACCTGGAGAGAAATAATTCAAGGAGGCTTCTAATGCTGCTTCCATCATTGAGGCCTAAAGTACTATCAGGATTTCTGGGCACCAAGCAGTGTTTCATTAAGTTCTCCATATATTTTTTTAGAAAGCTGAAGATTTCTAATAAGGGATTCCTCAATCTTTTTCTCATGTTTTGGAACTTCTACTTTCAGGAGAGATGTATAAACAATTACCCATTAAATTAAGCAACTTCTCTTCAATAAGCACCAACTCCTCTGTACTTAGACGCTTGACTTGTAGTTAATTGTGTACAGAATGGAATTACTTGAACACTATTAGGTTTCAGATATCTCTCTAGAAAGTCACTTTGGTTGAGTAGAAACTGAATTAATTAATTCATTCATTCATTCAGTGAACATTCCCTGGGTGCCTGTGAGTGCTGGGCTTTGTGATAAATGTTTAGAGGACAGAAAGGTGCGTCAGATATGGAGCCCACTTTCTGTCAGTTTATGCCTGGCAGAAAATATATGTCCTTAAAGAGCTACATTTTGAGAAGAAAGAATTAAGTGTCATAAGAGAGGTAGGTGCGATACATGTTAAGAAAGAGTACAAAGTCTCCAGATGATATGAGGGGAAGCTTTACTGCAGAAGCTGTGTGTAGTTGGGTCAGCAAACATGCAGATGGACGTGTGAAGCTGGAGAAATAAAACTGCTTTTTACTAAATCTGTAAAGTACCACTCTTCACTCCAGTTGAATTCTGGGAAAAGGTACCTACCAGGAATGAAGGGATATTAAAATGGAGGAATGTGAAGATGGGGAGATATGAAGAAGGCTGTGCCAGTTCAAGGAGGGCTGTCACCTTTAGGCCAAGGAAAATAGGTTTATGCTATGTATAACGAGAAGAGAAGTGAAAGGAATTGATCTATACTTTAAAAAGATTAGTCTGGCAATAGAGTATAAATCAAATCATCTATAATCTCCCTTCTGGTCTCACATCTATGATGTTGATGAATTGGTTTCTTTATGGACCTTAATCTCTCCTAAACTTTGAGACTTACCGGAAATTCTTGGGCAGTGTTACTTTTCTAAATAAACAGAGGGTTCTAGGATCCATGCTTGCCTTAGTGAAAAGACTTGTCTGGAGAGTTACAGAGCGGATTAAATAGGTAAACTTCCTGAAAGAAAGCCTATGACTCAGCTACATGTATATGTATACTTCATGACTCAACAGGTATATCATGCCTTCCAAAAAATTTTGAGACAAAAGGCAAGAGTGTCTACTCTGCAGAAACATGTCATTTTCAATAGCAGGGGTGATTTTCAATAGCCTACTTGCTTCAGATTGCAGTCTAGACTGCCTGAGAGTGGAAAAAATTAAGTATGCTCTAGGTAAATATTGACATCCTGCAGATAACCTTCGACTCTCCTATGGTGAAAGAGTCCAGCAAATAAATATTTTAGATATCTTATATCATGAAGTTGTTAGGTAAGATCTAGAGAGTTGCTGTTTTAGCTTTATATTAATGAATTTTGAAGGGTCAGGCTATGCATTCAAAGTGAGAGAAAAATATCTACTCCCAGAAAACGTGATTTTTCTTTCACATTATTTTGTACCTAAACTAAGGTGAGAAAATAATTACAAAACCAGTACAGCTTCCATCAATGTATTGCCAGGTTGAGAAACTAAAAGTCAACATTATAGAATAATTTTATTTTTAAAATTGATGTACATTTGTGGAAATTGGTTATTAAAAAATGTGTTGTTGTTGTTTAGTCGCTAAGTCATGTCCAACTCTTTTTGCAACCCAGTGGATTATAGCCCACCAGGCTCCTCTCTGCATGGGATTTCCCAGGCAGGAACACTGGAGTGGGCTGCCATTTCCTTCTCCGGGGGATCTTTCCGACCCAGAGATCAAACCCACACCTCCTGCACTGGCAAGCTGATTCTTTACCACTGAACCACCAGGGGAACCTTTATTAAAAATTACAGAAATAAAATTTTATTAGCCCTACTCATACACACTGACAAAATTGAAAATTCACCCTGTTTGTTCTGTAAATCTTACACTTCAGAAGTTTTTGAGTTTTATGTGTGAAGGTGTCATTTCCCCCCCATACTTCTAACAGCTGTTTGGGGGCTGCTCTGTGTTGCAGCGTTTAGGTCTGTCAGGCCCACTCTCCTCCTCCTGGTCCCCTCTGCTGTGTGTGTTTCCTCTGCAGGCGGCTTGACGGCTCTTTTCGCCGAAGGCATCATTAGGTGGGATATATTCGCAAAAGCAGAGCAATTGCGCCCTCAGCTGGTCAGAGAAATTTTGACCATTTTGAGATTCCCTGAGTTTAGGGGAGCAACCCAGGGAGTTTACGTAAATCTATTTTGAGACAAGAAGCTGTGCTTTCTTGTGAATTCTAAAGTTTAGAGATTTCCCAAGGCACACTCGTTATTGTCGGTATTATTACCCCTTCCGTGGTATTTGTGGAATTACCAAGGAAGGGAGAAGAATGTATGCTGAGCTCCTCAAGGAGCACTACTTATCACTGGCATTTTCCAGACTGCCAGCTAAATGGAGTCAACAAAAGTTTAAGTTCGACGAGGCATGTCGCAGGCCTGTGATAAAAATCTCTAGAAAGGATAAGTGTGTGACTCATAACTATGTTTCATTTGTCTCTCTAATCCACCTGTCTGCTTTTTAGGAGGAAATCAGCATTAAACTGATTTAGTACTTTCTAAATCTAAAGATGGAAATAAGCATCTGATGTTTCCTCCTGAACTCCATAGACTGAATGTGAAGCAAGGACATTGTTTTCCGGGGCCCGGGCAGGATACTGAGCACGCTGACTGTGGAGACGGAAACCCTGGGTCTGCAGCTCTGCCCCCTGCTGGTGGCCTCGGGCGGCGCGTCAGCCACCCTGAGGCTGGGGCGGGCCTCTGACCCTAACCCTCATTCCTCGGCTCCCCACGCTGCAACCCTTTACCCTAGCCCTCTCCACTCATTTTCTCTGCCGTGTCCCCGTTGTCCCTGATGTTAGGAGAGGACAGGACCTCAACACCCTCTCAGACTTCTGAGGAGCAGCTCGGGGTCCCACCAGCGTGGACTCCAGGGTTGTAGCAAGCCCCAGATTAAAATATCCCACATCCTGACTCTCGGTTGGCAGAGGGTGACCAGGAGACAAGAGTGGTGGGAATGGCAAGACCACCAGTTGCTCTTGGTTATGGATGGGTGAGGATGGTACCCACAGATGTCAACTCAAATGTCAGCTCCCTGAGGGAGCTACCCCTCAGGGACTCATGGGGAAACTGAGGCCCAGGGTGGACAGAGCATTTTCCAATGTGGGTTCCTCTCCCCACCCCCATACCCTTAGCCCGTCTCAACTCTCTGCCCTCCCTCGAAGGAATCGAGCCTAGCTATTGTCCCAGGAAAACAAAACAAAAGAGCTGAGGGACCATAAGCCACCAAGTTGGTCCCTTCCAAAGAGGAGAAGAGCCATGTTCTTTCCAGGGGACTTGGAGGTACAACATCAGGGGCAGAAGCCAGCTCTTTGCCTATGACACCAGGCTACTTTGGAGTGGGCATCATGCGCGCCTCTGAGCTAAGTGGGTGTAACTGGGTTGTCATTAATAGCAGCCAGGCATTCAGTCTCATTTATTTACACCAAAGTCACATGTCAATTGCTGATTGTTTTTCTAAAAGCCATTCACAATGTTAACTTTCAGATGTTGCACGTATATCTTAACTCAAGCTGCTGAATCTAAATGCATTGATTTGGGCACACAGTGTTTCCAACTAATTGAGGCAAATTTCTGGTGACCAAGGGGAGAAATGTGGTAGTAGATGTATGGAGGGATAGGTCCCCAACTAGAGCTGATTTCCTAGCAAGACAGATTGGTTCTGAGGCTGTGATAATAAGTACACTGTCAGGAATCTCTGAAGAACCAGTATACCCACTCTGAACTCCCCTCTTCTGACCTAGACACAAATTCACAACCTCCAACGGGCTTTTTTTTTTTTTTCTTGCTTCACCTTCTGTTACCTGAAAGTCAGGACTTTGTACTTTGAAAATGAGCACTTAAAAATGAACAAAACAGCTTTATCACCTTCCTAATAAATCCACTCTCCCTCCCAACTTGTCTTTTCTCTCTGTGACAGCATCCTTGTCTCAGTAATGGATTCATTTCTCACTAGTCTTTCTTTCATGCATCTGTTTTCCAAAGAGATCTTTGTACTACCTTGATCCTTCTTAAATTATATCCGTTTTCTTGTTCTTAAACTCACATGCCACCCCTGTAGTTCCATCCGGGTAGGTTCCGTATGTGGGTAGGTTATACGACAGCGGTGTGAGATAGGGTCTGCATCTGTGTTCCATTCTCACAGGATGTTCACCAAGCACTGAAGGAAAGTCGGCATGCCTCCCATGGTTTCAGTGTGTTCTAGAGCCTGCGACTGGCCTTTGCCGCAGAAACTCCTATTCTGCTCTCATTTGTCATGAGCAGGTCCCTTGAGTATGCTTCTTGTTAGCTGGATTCTAGACTATTGCATGTAGTTCTCTCTGCCTTCCCCTCACCTTTCACATCTTCAAACTATATCCATCTTTCAAGGCCACGCTTACATCCTACCTCTTTTATGATAGCTTCTCTGAATGCCCAGCCAAGAAAGAGATCCTATAGTCCCCCCATGGCAGCCCTCTATGCAAAAAAAAAAAAAAAATAGCATTTGCCATGCTATGCATATGGTATATTTTCTACTTTGAGTATATTTCTTTTATTTTCCTAGATTATGTGGTGTTTGGAGCCTCAGTCATCATTACAACTCATTCATCCTGTGTTCTATCAAGCATCTAAACATTTAGCACTCTGTACATCTGAAATAGGGGATTCCCAGGTGGCCCAATGGTACATAATCTGCCTGCCAAGGCACGAGACATGGGTTTGATCTTTAGGTGGGGAAGATCCTCTGGAGAAGGAAATGAAAACCCACTCCAATATTGTTGCCTGGAAAATTCCATGGACAGATGAGCCTGGTGGGCTGCAGTTCATGGGGTTACAAAGAGTTGGACACAACTGAGCATGCATGTATGCATGAGCATCTGAAATAGCTATTTCTTTTGGTAATTGGAACATATATCTATTTTGAACATTTATTTTTAGAGAAAATTGCACTTATAAAGAAAATATCTCTACTTAAAGTTTTCCTTTGTATAAATCAAGAGCTTCAATTAAACACCTTGCTAAAAGAAAAGTATACTAGCATCTTACACAGCCTATGGAAATACTTTAGGGCAATTGCTCCAGTGAACAGGTTAGAATCAAAGTTAATATAGTGACCATTTGTAAGTGAAAGTGAAGTTGCTCAGTCGTGTCCAACTCTTTGTGACCCCATGGACTGAAGCCTACCAGGCTCCTCCCTCCATGGGATTCTCCAGGCAAGAATACTGGAGTGGGTTGCCATTTCCTTCTCCAGGGGATCTTCCTGACGCAGGGATCGAACCCAAGTCTCCCACACTGCAGGCAGACGCTTTAACTTCTCAGCCACCAGGGAAATAAATAGGTACTTTTAAAAATAACGCTTGGAATTTTTTTCCTTGATTGTTTTTAAACCCGCATTCTGAAACTTAAGAACAGCCAGATACGCTTAAGATTCTTCCTTTATATTATATATGCATTCAGCCTATATTCAGACATACATTTTACAATATTAGATATCAAATTGGTAAAATTCTTCTGTATTTCTTACCTGAACTGTGGTCTCCTTGATACATTTGAATAGAAATGTGACAAGACACTTGTCATTCAAGAAATATTTACTGAGCAATCAATGTGTGTCTGGCACACGAGAAACTAAGGTTAGCAGATCAGACAAGATTTTGTCTTCATTTCTAAGTTTTGTGCTGGGAATATGCCTTTTCTATTTTATTTTCTATTTGAAATACCATTTTAGGAATGTAAATAACTTTTAAAAAAGAGTTATGGAATGTAAACTGGTTAGCTGCATTTCTGTCATCTGGTCATCTCCTCCTAACTTAAAATTGACAAAGAGTGCCATGAAAAAATATTTTTATCTTTGCTTTACAGTAGAAAAATATATCTGAAGAGAAAGCTTATCTCCAATGTTACCAGAGGCTGTGACTGGTGTCTTCTGCTTGAGTGCATGTGATTCAAACTTTTCTTCCTCCACCTCTCTTCAAATCATTAAATGTACCAATATGGTACATTTTGGGTAGATGGAGAAACTAAACAGAAAGCTTTATAAAAATTGAAATTTACACTTGAAAGGGACCTTTGGAAACAGCTATTCCAACCACCTCATTTTTCCATAAAGGAAAAGAAAACTGAAAACTACTTTATCAAGGGTTTTCAGTGAATTAGTAGTAGATCCCAGACTAGAAAATCTTCAGGCATCCCTTTCACTTTTTCTTCCTTTAAACTACTTTGTTCCTGACAGCTACAGTTTTCACTTATCCATTCCACACAGACATTGTTATTTTTTTTTCCTACTATACCCAGCATTCCTTTGCAGTTGCTGTGGATAAAGTTAACAAAAACCCAGTCCATGTTGTTAAGAACCTCACAGCCTAGAGAAGGAGACTGCCTGCTCTAGGGCAGTTTGTTAAATGTTAAAATAGGAAATTGCGTAGGTTATTATAAGAGCAAAATAGAAGAGCATCTGGCACTCAGTAGGAGGGCTAGAGGAGACTTCCTGAAAGAGGGGAAATCCACTCTGAATCTTAGAAAATATAAATAAATAATAATTCTGTACATGAGAATAAAGCCATAGGTTATTATTTAAGACATGAACAACTGTGCAGAGGCTTAGTATGAGATTGCATGGCAAAGTGCATAGGACGTAGGCTCTGATGGGCATACTGAAAGATGAATCTCAAAATGTAGATGGGAACTAGAACAAGGGTCTTGGATGCTTTGCAAAGGAATGTTGTGGGTTTTTTGTTTTTTGTGTTTTTTTCCCTAATGGTGATAAAGACCTTTTTTTTTTTCCCAGTGGGAAGTGGTAGGTGTATGTGTATGTTTAATCATTAACTCTTCACTTTAAAGAACCTTACTGTAGCAATATAGAGGACAGGGGTTGGTGGAACTGCCAGTAGAGAGACCAGATAGGAAATTGTGATAGTAATTCAAGCAAGTGATGACAAGCTATCTAAATCTCATCCTTATTAATCTTGTTGACCCAAAGAAATTGCAGGCATCAAACATATAATCCACAACAATATAAGCTCACAGATCCTTAGTCTTTGAGTGGGCTTCAGGAGTATATAAGCCCTTGAAAGTGAAAACAAATTTGGTGCATGTGGGTATGTACACGTCACTGAAAAGATAGGTATAGAATACTCTCAAAGATGTAAGACAAGCCCCTGCCCACCAAATATTTCACGTCTACATTTCACATTTACTGCCCTAGAAGCCTGAGTTGAGGCAGTTTCTCTAGTGTCTAACACCACACCTCAGGAAACCCAGTCTTCCTACATAATTGGATTGGGGCTTTACATAGAAGAGAAACAATTTTTTGAGATGTGTATCTTTTGACTAAAATCAATGTAGCAGATTTGTAACTCTGCAGAAGCAATTATAATTGTCATGACTCTCCCAGTAGAATTTAAGCAACAATCCTTAAAATTCCAGAGATAGACTTTTGGTGGTAGAGATGAAAAAACATTGAAAATCCTCTGTTGTCTCCTTAAAGATAACAATTAAGCTTACTCATTTTACCAATTATAAAAATACAATAAATTTGTATTTGTTTATTGGTTTGCTTTTTGATAAAATAGCTATGTTTATATATACATATATATTTGAATACATAGGACTTCCCTGGTGGCTCAGTGGTAAAGAATCCACCTGCAATGCAGGAGATGCAGGTTTGATCCCTGGGTCAGGAAGATCCTCTAGAGGAGAGTGTGGCAACCCACTCTAGAATTCTTGCCTGGAGAATCCCCATGGACAGAGCAGTCTGGCAAAGCTGCAGTCCATGGGACTGCAAAGAGTTGTACATGACTGAAGCAAATGGGCATGTATGCATTTGAATATATAGAAAAATATATTGAATATATACTGAATATATATATAATATACACATATGCTGAAATAATAGATTACTTTGTTTTACTTTTAAGATTTATAAAATAATATTAAATATACATATAGTTTTCAGGGACCTTCTCTTTACTTAGCATTTTACTTATTTCTCATCAGTATGTAATATTCCATTGTGCGAATATTCTACAATCTATTTACCTATTCTTTTATCAGTAGACGCTAAAATTATAATGGTTCCAGTATGAATGTTGTGAAAATGCCTTAATTGCATTTTTGTAGATAATTTATTATTCTCATTTTCATCATCTAAAGTGACAGAGTCTGGACTGAATCTATTTCTCAGTAGGTATAGATAGTGACACTCTTTACTTCAGAACTGACTAACTTTTGACCTATTATTTTTCTTTCCTGGAAATATTTCTCCTATCAGCTGACCTTCTGTTCAGTCATCACTTATTCCCATATTTGTGGAGTAAAGAAAGACCAGCTGTAGAACACCTTTCATGGTATATAGGGCAGCCTTCCTAGAGAATGATGTATTAAATCAAAGGCCAAAGCATCTTTCTTTTAAGAGATGTTTTTGTGATCTAGGGGAAAAAAATACCCTTCTTCTTTATTGGTTGGGCCAGCAATAGTCCTTTTTCACCAGCATGAAAATATTTTTATTATCTATAAATCTACAGAGCATAGGGGAGGGCCATCAGCTCCTTCCTCTGTCTCCTTTGTTTGGGCATGGTAGATAGTACGTGAAAGAAGAGTGTCTTCAGTCCACTGGGCATTTTTATGAGAGTGTTTGGGGAAAATGTTTACCCTGAGCCTGTACCGTAGATCTAAGCATCACTAGCTGTACAAATCCAGCACCATCACCACCTTCATCAGAATAACCTGTAAACATGAGACCCAGTAGTTTTCCTGTCATTTAATGTTCAATTTTAAATAGAATTCTGGACATTAACATTTGAAGATGAATCTTCAAAGATACTACAATGTTAGCATTATTAAATAGTATGTATAAAAATGCTGGATATTTTGAATAATGCTTTAGTCCTCTGATAAAGAGATGATATCATCAAGCATAAAAATGTAAAAACATTAACAATGAAATAGCTGCTTCCTTATTGTATATAAGCAGTAATGTGACTTTGTTCTTTTTTAATAAATTACAAGTTTTTAAAAATTGAGCAAATCTGAAAAAAAATAGGCATTTGTTCATCTATGAATATACCCTATAATCAGGAATTATTACATTATGATTACATTTTTCCAGGTACTGAAATTTTATTTGCTGGCATATCAGTACATGATTAAAAAAATGCATACACCCACATACTCACTGGGGGTTGTTCTTTGCTTAAACCAAAGGCAGTGTGGTTAAATGGCAATTACTAGCACAGCACTTGACAATACCTCCAAAAGAAACCCTGACGTAGTGCTGGGAAACCGCTCTGGGATAGATTGGACTCAAAGATAAATACTCTGAAAAGCTCCAAACACTGTACTGCAGTGGAGCTGCTAAATATTTCCTAGTAGTGTTGTATTTCCCGTTTTAGTGCTATGTCTTTTCGTAACATACTCAAACCAAAATTCTGAAATTACTCACATTTCAACCACCTACAATTTCCAGTACACTTATTTTGCTTATTCATGTGGCCTTGTTACCTATATTGAAGGTGCTGGCATGTGCTTTTATGGGAAAATATGTGGATATTCCAACAACTTTCTCAGTAGGGAAAATATCAGCTAGCAAATGGCACAGCTCTCCTTCCCGTTACCTAATCTACAAATCTGCCTTTACTTACAATCTTGTTTCTCTTTCTCTCTAGTTACTATGGAGAAAGCTTCCCTCCTCATTCCAAAGGTGCAGCTCTTCAAATTTTCTGAGTCTTAGCTCCTTCCTCCTTCTGAGGGATACTATTCCATCTGTTATTATACACATGCACACACACACTCAGACTTCCTTGGTGGCTCAGACAGTAAAGAATCCGCCTGCAGTGCAGGAGACCTGGGTTTGATTCCTGGGTTAGGAAGATCCCCTGGAAGAGGGCATGGCAATCCACTTCAGTATTCTTGCCTGGAGAATCCCCAAGGACAGAGGAGCCTGGCGGGCTACAGTTCATGGGGTCACAAAGAGTCAGACACAACTGAGCGACTCAACACAGCACACAGCTTACACACTGATCCGGGCAGATACACATATAAACACCTAGAACCTCCCAAATCTTCACTTATTCTCTTCTTACTATACCCTCACCATCATCCTTTAAATAGACTCTAACACACACAGCAAGCAAACACAATGAGACTTGAGACTACGATGCCCTGTCTTCAAGGGACAGCCTTACCTCTTTCTTGTCTTTCACAGAAAGTCCATGCTGTCTCCTACTGTGTCACTCCCCATTCACTTTCATCAATTTTCTTTCTTTATTATTTTAAAATTGAATTGTGAATGATTTTCTCCCTTTTTCCATTATTTGTTCCTCTCCAACGTGGCGTATACCCAACCCAGTTTCGTGGATGTTCAGTTCAGTTCAGTTGTTTAGTTGTGTCTGACTCTTCACGACCCCATGGACCACAGCACTCCAGGCCGCCCTGTTCATCACCAACTCCCAGAGTTTACTCGAACTGATCTCCATTGAGTTGGTGATGCCATCCAACCATCTCATCCTCTGTCGTCCCCTTCTCCTCCTGCCCTCAATCTTTCCTAGCATCAGGGTCTTTTCAAATAAGTCAGCTCTTTGCATTGGGTGGCCAAAGTATTGGGGCTTCAGCTTCAACGTCAGTCCTTCCAACGAACACTCAGGACTGACATCCTTTAGGATGGACTGGTTGGATCTCCTTGCAGTCCAAGGGACTCTCAAAAGTCTTCTCCAATACCACAGTACAAAAGCTTCAATTCTTCAGTGCTCAGCCTTCTTAATAGTCCAATTCTCAATCCATACATGACCACTGGAAAAACCATAGCCTTGACCAGATGGACCTTTTTTGGCAAAGTAATGTCTCTGCTTTTTAATGTGCTCCTTCCAAGGAGCAAGCATCTTTTAATTTCATGGCTACAGTCACCATATGAAGTGACTCTGGACCCAAAAAAATAAAATCAGCCACTGTTTCCCCATCAATTTCCCATGAAGTGATGGGACCAGATGCCATGATCTTAGTTTTCAGAATGTTGAGCTTTAAGCCAACTTTTTCACTCTCCTCTTTCACTTTCATCAAGAGGCTCTTTAGTTCCTCTTCACTTTCTGCCATAAGGGTGGTGTCACCTGCATATCTGAGGTTATTGATATTTCTCCCGGCAATCTTGATTCCAGCTTGTGCTTCATCCAGCCCAGCATTTCTCATGATGTACTCTGCATATAAGTTAAATAAGCAGGTGACAATATACAGCCTTGATGTACTCCTTTTCCTATTTGGAACCAGTCTGTTGTTCCATGTCCAGTTCTAACTGTTGCTTCCTGACCTGCATACAGGTTTCTCAAGAGGCAGGTCAGGTGGTCTGGTATTCCCATCTCTTGAAGAATTTTCCACAGTTTATTGTGATCCACATAGTCAAAGGCTTTGGCATAGTCAATAAAGCAGAAATAGATGTTTTTCTGGAACACTCTTGCCTTTTTGGTGATCCAGCAGATGTTGGCAATTTGATCTCTGGTTCCTCTGCCATTTCTAAAACCAGCTTGAACATCTGGAAGTTCACAGTTCACGTATTGCTGAAGCCTGACTTGGAGAATTTTGAGCATTACTTTACCAGTGTGTGAGATGAGTGCAATTTTGTAGTAGTTTGAGCATTCTTTGACATTGCCTTTCTTTGGGATTGGAATGAAAACAGACCTTTTCCAGTCCTGTGGCCACTGCTGAGTTTTCCAAATTTGCTGGCATATTGAGTGCAGCACTTTCACAGCATCATCTTTCAGGATTTGAAAGAGCTCAACTGGAATTCCATCACCTACACTAGCTTTGTTCATATTGATGCTTCCTAAGGCCCCCTTGGCTTCACATTCCAGGATGTCTGGCTCTAGGTGAGTGATCACACCATTGTGATTATCTGGGTCATGAAGATCTTTTTTGTATAGTTCTTCTGTGTATTCTTGCCACCTCTTCTTGATATCTTCTGCTTCTGTTAGGTCCATACCATTTCTGTCCTTTATTGAGCCCATTTTTGCATGAAATGTTCCCTTGGTATCTTTAGTTTTCTTGAAGATCTCTAGTCTTTCCCATTCTATTGTTTTCCTCTATTTCTTTTCACTGATCCCTGAGGAAGGCTTTCTTATCTCTCCTTGCTAGTCTTTAGAACTCTGCAATCAAATGGATATATCTTTCCTTTTATCCTTTGCTTTTTGCTTCTCTTCTTTTCACAGCTATTTCTAAGTCCTACTCAGA
Source organism: Cervus canadensis (assembly GCF_019320065.1). Classification (NCBI taxonomy): domain Eukaryota; kingdom Metazoa; phylum Chordata; class Mammalia; order Artiodactyla; family Cervidae; genus Cervus; species Cervus canadensis. Next base: position 38,322,477 of record NC_057392.1, on the reverse strand, counting down.
CAGTCATTTTGCTTTTTTGCATTTCTTTTTCTTGGGGATGGTCTTGATCCCTGTCTCCTGTACAATGTCACAAACCTCCGTCCATAGTTCATCAGGCACTCTGTCTGTCAGATCTAGTCCCTTCCCTTAAATCTATTTCTTCCTTCCACTGTATAATCATAAGGGATTTGATCTGGGTCATGCCTGAATGATGTAGTGGTTTTCCCTAGTTTCTTCAATTTAAGTCTGAATTTGGCAATAAGGAGTTCATGATCTGAGCCACAGTCAGCTCCTGGTCTTGTTTTTGCTGACTGTATAGAGCTTCTCCACTTTTAGCTGCAAAGAATATAATCAGTCTGATTTTTATGTTGACCATCTGGTGATGTCCATGTGTAGAGTCTTCTCTTGTGTTGTTGGAAGAGGGTGTTTGCTATGAGTAGTGCATTCTCTTGGCAAAACTCTATTAGCCTTTGCCCTGCTTCATTCTGTACTCCAAGGCCAAATTTGCCTGTTATTCCAGATGTTTCTTGACTTCCTACTTTTACATTCCAGTCCCCTATAATGAAAAGGACATCTTTTTTGGGTGTTAGTTCTAAAAGGTCTTGTAGGTCTTCATGTAGGTCTTCATTCAACTTCAGCTTCTTCAGTGTTACTGGTCAGGGCATAGACTTGGATTACCGTGTTACTGAATGGTTTTTCTTGGAAACAAACAGAGATCATTCTATCGTTTTGAGATTGTATCCAAGTACTGCATTTCAAACTCTTTTGTTGACTATGATGACTACTCCATTCCTTCTAAGGGATTCTTGCCCACAGTAGTAGAAATAATGGTCATCTGAGTTAAATTCACCCATTCAAGTCCATCTTAGTTCACTGATTCCTAAAATGTCTATGCTCACTCTCGCTAGCTCCTGTCTGACCACTTCAAATTTGCCTTAATTCATGGACCTAACATTCCAGGTTCCTACGCATGGATGCGTTTCTTGTCCATGGATGCATTTCTTGCTTAATTCACCAGTGACCCACATGTTGCCAAATTCAAGAAACACTTTGCAACCCTCCTCTTACTTTACATCTAAGTAGCTTTCAGCACAGTTGCTTTCTTCTTGCAACACTGTGTCCACTTGGCTTTTTCATTACCTGGGTTCTCACCTTATTCCCATCTTTCTGTTTCAGTTTCCTTTGTAGGTAGCTTTGTATCCTCCCAGACTTCTTGTTTTTAATTTTATTTATTTATTTATGGCTGTGCTGGGTCTTCATTGCTGAGTAAGCTTTTCTCTAGTTGGAGAGTGGGGGCTACTCTCTAGCTGTAGTACAGGGGTTTCTCACTGCAGTTGCTTCTCATGTTGCAGAGTGCGGGCTCTAGGGCAGACAGGTTTCAGTAGTTGTGGCACATGGGCTCACTAGTTGCAGCTCTCAGGCTCTAGAGCACAGGCTCAATAGTTGTGGTGAACAGACTCAGTTGCTCTGAGGCACGTGGAATCTTCTTGGATCAGGGCTCAAACTCATGTCTCCTGCATTGGCAGGTTGAGCCACCAGGGAAACCCCCTCCCAACTTCTAAATGTTGGAGTGCCTCAAACCTGAATTCAGAATCCTCTTTCCTTTCCTTATTATATGGTCTTATCAGGCCATCTCACCCACCTCTCCAGTTCGAGAGACCATGTGTAAGCCTAGGCATTGGGTTTTCTTCAGCTCCATTCTAAGCTCCAGATTCACACTTTCAGATGTTATGTGACCTAGCCACTGAGATCCAGGGGCTCAGCTGTAGATTACAGGCAAAATCCCTTTAATGTTGCTTCCGTCAGCAACCACGTGAACTGCATGAGTTTTGATGCTCAGAACTCTTTGTATAATTGACGATTTCCACTGCAGGTGGATAGCTAGAAGTACCGTGTTATTCTGGGAGTAAATAACAGTGACTTATAATAGAGGATAAATGGAGAATGGTTTTCTCCTTCATGCAGCTCTACTTTTTTTCCTTCTTCCTTTTCATAATAGTTAGCTATGATGCTAATGGATTTTTTTCATAGTTAATGGACCAACTAATAACAGTGTGTCTCTTGTAGTTCATACTCTCTTCTTCCTAATTATCAGAGATTGAATTATTTTGATCATTTTTTAAACTCATGGCTATTTTATCCATTTGAATGTTTCTTAAAAAAGTACTGGGATGTAACTCTGAGGATCCGTCAGCCTGAGGATGGTATTGGCATGGTATTTTTGACAATGATTACTGCAGAAGGGAGAATATATTGGGAAAACTGAGAACAAAGCCCTCTCCCACAACAGGCACACGCAGACGTAATCACAGAAGAGACTTAGATGTGAGGGGAGTGGAGGGAATATGAGAGGGAGAAGGGAAGGAAACAGAGTGAGAGAAAGGTTGAGGAGGGGAGAGGAGGAGAGAAAAGGGTCACATAGACTATAGAAATTATGAAACTTGGGGAGGCCAAAACCCAGAGAAGGAAAAGTAACGTATCAGTGGAAAGACCAATAGAATGTCAATGTGAGTCAAAATGGATTTGAGATTCCACCCTCTTAATTCTGTTCTTGGTGTCCCAGCTTAGAATAGGTCTTTTCAGATTCATTGCTATGTGGAGGGTTCTGCATCCTGCCTCATGAGCACTAACCGTGTGTCTTGGCGAGGCTCTTAGATTACCTTTGGGCTCGTGGCTTTGCTATGTCAGCAGGGTCCCTCATTCTACCCAGATCTTTAACTCACAGTTTCTCATGGCAGATATTCTTGTGGGGTGACTGCCCCCCCGCCCCAATTTTCCCAGTCCCACATCTCACCCTTGTTAAGCTGAGGAGAGAGTGAGGAAGACACTTTGTGACTTCAGCGCAGTGATAAAATATCAGAAAATACAATAGTCTCCAGCCAAGCAAGGTTACTAGGTAGATGCATCAGAACCGACACATAGTCAATCTACGGAAGCACAGCTAGGTGAAGACTTAGATGGATATTAAGAGTGACTGTGGGTTTAAAGTGTTTTCCTCTTCACTGGGATTCATATATAAAGCATGTCTGTGCTGAAATTCTAACTGTGGCAGAGAATGTCTGGCTCAATTGTTCTCCTTTAGTTATTACCTATGACTAAGAAAAACAAATATAAAAACTCAAAGAGCTGTAAGGAGAGAAAAAGACAGTAGGGAGGGAATGGCAGAAAATCGCTACAGTAGTGAATCCCACCCTGCTACCCCAGCCTCCCCTGCCACTATTTTAAACCAAACCTTAGTAACTTTTATAGATTTAAATATTCTTAAAGCCCTACTGCTACTGATTCATTTCAGAATCTTGCTTTTAACAACAATCTCTCAGCTGTACCTGGATTTAAAAAAATATTTTAAGGAAAAATGTTCAGTTTAGTTGAATTGAGTTCAGCACACAGGGTTAATGCTTCTGCTGTGTATTAGGCTTTGCAGTAAGCACAAGCGATGCTCCAAGATCAAGGCTAAGACCATCCTTGCTCTGATGGAGCTTATGGTCCAGTCTGCAAGACAACATTTAAGATGTAATTTCTAGAGACATTTATGCTTTCAAAAAAGAAAATTCAACTTACGGGAGTGTGTGTTAATCACTCAGATGTGTCCAACTCTTTGCAACACCATGGAGTATAGCCTGCCATGCTCCTCTCTCCATGGAATTCTCCAGACAAGAATACTGGAGTGGGTTGCCATTTCCTAGATGAACTGTAAAATAAAAATGTTTCCAGGATTTATTAAATTAATAACTGTTATATATTTTTTCCCTCTCCTGGAGAGTCATAATTCACATTGTCATGCTTAAAGCTCTAGGAAAAGAAACTTAGTCCATTCAGGCTGTTATAACATAATATTATAGGCTAGGAGGCTTTAACCCCAGATACTTATTGATCATGGTTCTGGAGGCTGGGAACCAAGATCAAGGTGCTGGCAAATTCATTGTCTGGTGAGAACTCAGACAAGGTTTATACAGCAGTCTTCTTGTGATGTCCTTACATGTTGAAAGTGACCTCTCCTGGTCTCTTTTGTATGGGCACTGATTGCATTCGTGGGAGTGCCACTCTGATCTATTCACCTCCTGAAGACCCCACCTCCTAATGCCATCACATTGGGGGTTAGGATTTCAATAAAGTTGAACCTTCAACAATGCAGGGAATAGGGTCACTGACCCTCTGGCCCAGTTGAAAATCTGCATGTAACTTATAGTCAGCCCTCTGTATCCTTAATTCTGCAATCATGGAGTCAACCAGCTGCAAATTGTTTATTACTGTAAGTTTACTATAAAAAAAAATCCACATAAAAGTGAACCCACACAATTCAAGAGTCAATGGTACATGAATTTTTTGTTGTTGTTTAGGAGTCAACATCACATGAATCTTGGAGGGGTAAAAGCATTCAGTCCATAGCAGAAACCTATTTGTTTTGTTAAAGGCTGTTATGGATGAAGAGATGTTCTGATGTGTGACAGAGTCTGCATTTTATTTAATTTTCATTGAATTTTTCTTGATTTGTTTTGTTTTTACAGCACCTTGTTACATGTGCTTTTCTAAAGTGCAGTTTATGTTATAACTTAAAGCTACTAGGAATGGAATGTGTCAGACTTGTATATCATGCTTTTGATTGCTCCAGATTTTACAAACTCCGGGATTCCAGTAGCAACAGACTAATCCAGAGATTTCCTCTTTATTTTCCTACAGATACAGTGTATTTGGTACTCATTGTTCAAGGCAGATTAAGAGCATGAACTGTGTTCTCTAGGTTCAAGTGAATCTGAATCTCACATATTTATTTCTCTGTATTAGGAGGTAGCAGACTTTGTTGAGGAATAAGGTGCTCCAGAAAGGAGAAACATTAACAACAGAATATATGGATTAACAATAGAGGAGCTGTTGAACTCCCAACCAAGAAGTGAAAGGTACAAAGTGAAAGAGCAGCACCATCACAGCATCTTCCAAGCACTGAGAGAAGGGAGTGGGGAAAAGAGATGTGGAGGAGAAAAGTAAGTATGTGCTGAATGGGAGGCTGTCCTGGATGAGAAGTATATTTTATACTCCACAAAGGGGAACGTAGAGACCAAGACAGAGAGCTGAAGATTAGTGCAATCAGCATCCATTGAGCAGTTACAATGAGCAGCACCAGAGATGCCTCACAGGAACCAAGACAGAGACAGGAACTAGAGCTTTCTCTCCTCCATGTGATCTGGGAAAGGGGTGGTAAGGGGGGATGAGAGAAGGACCCTGTATTATTCTTTCAGTCCTTTTCATAGCCTTTGCCTCTAATATACTGCCTGATCAGAAAAGATAGAAGACAGATTATTCATTTCAGTATAATTTTTCAAAATTAAGAGAAATTCAATGTGTTTTAGTTACTGCAAGTCATATGTTTCTAGTTAAATCCATTGACCTGGCCATATGAGGAGGTTAGGGAATGAAAATGAAATTACATGTATCAGCTGCTTAGAGAATACTTTTATACCTTGTCAGCAAAAGTTAGGTGTATATTGACATGTATTTTCTTTAATTCTTATAAGCCTAGGAAAGTCTGTTACTTTATTTCCCAAAATCAAGAAACCAAGGCTCTGAGAAGTTAATAGACTTGCACAAGTTAATATTTATAGTAAATAAGAAAACCGTGCTTCCAATCAAGTAAATGGAAATTTCATTTGACCTGAGGTCAGTATGACGTGAAAACCCAATTCTTACATGTGAAGTCTAGCTATAGAAATAAGAAAGGAAAAATCCTAGATAACGACAGTGAACAAGCACAAAGAAGTTAGAGAATAAATGCTAAATTATTCATAATAGATTGTTGCATTCTAGTCTTTCAGAGAAGAATAGTGTGTGTGCATGTTAATTAGATATCATCCTTGGTGCTCTGTACATTAGCCATAATCAAACACTAGTCCCAAGGCATGAGCCGCTCAGAGCACATTAAAATTTATGCCTGCAACTAACACTATGTCCAGTAGAGGGAGCCTCCATCTCACAATTGAGTCTCCTACCACAGAAGATAACAAAATCCTGCTTTCTGCAGGGGTCCTGAGAGGTCTGGGAAAACAAATTATCTTCAAGTGTATTTGAGGGAAGAATTACTCCTGTTTTAAAGCCGGTCACTGCCTAGATACAAAGAGGAATGCATAAAATTATTTGCTCATTACCTAAATTAAAGTTACTGAAATCCAATGGAGTGTTAGATGTTGCCTCTGATTCACCGTATTTTTCAAAGCCTGGAAATGGTCACCCTTGTGGTGGAAATTATTGAGGCATTTTGTTCCCCGGGCTGTGCTGTGGCATCTCCTGGCCTTATTAATATAGTGGCTAAAGGTACCAACTAACCTTCTATGGGTCTCCTCCTCCCCTGTTCTCATTTCATCTGATTCTTAAAGGAGAGAGTAAGGTAGATCAGGAAAAGGGCTAAAATAAATAATAAATGCACACAGTTACCTACTGGGTGGAAATCTGCCTATAAATGGATGTCCTAAGGTCAAGTAGGAAAAAATAAACCTTGGCTTATTTAACTTTCCAGTTGCAATTTATCTAGCAAATTCTCTGATAAATGAAATGGGGAAGTAGAAGAAAGAAAGAGATATAACACAGTCTCTTTAGGCTGCATTTTAAGGGGATGTTACTGTTGTTGTTATCTAGCAGTTTTCATAGTATTGATTTCCTTGTGACACGGTCCTAGTCCTATCTTTTCCTCTGAATTTCTATTGTTGTTCCCTCTCCATTTCCCTATTCCATTTTCTTCTCTAAGACATCTGTTATTTCTTCTTTTCCTTATCTAACAGGTTCATGTTCTACCATTTCACAGACAAATTAACTGAGCCAGCTCTTTTAAAGAAGCTGCCAGTCTTCTGGAAGAATCCTCATTGTGCTTCATCGGTTCCATATGATTTAAAATAGTGTGAGGAAGGTCATACCCCAATGCCACCTCCTGCCCCACAGAAGACAATCTCTTAAGAGGGCACAGTAGTTTCTGAACTCAGGTACCCCTCCCAGGCGATGGCTGGGTCACTTGCATTGCCTCCGACTGAGCAAAGCAGGAAATGGACACAGGGCACTAGAGCTTCAGGTACCTTAACCTGAAACAGTTAAGAGAAAAAGATGCAAACAATGTAGGTATCTGGTATCTAGTGGGGAAAAAACCCTGGTAGTAGGGTTAAAACTACTCTAAGAGTGCTGCGGAGAAGGCAATGGCACCCACTCCAGTACTCTTGCCTGGAAAATCCCATGCACAGAGAAGCCTGATAGGCTGCAGTCCATGGGGTCGCTAAGAGTCAGACATGACTGAGCGACTTCACTTTCACTTTTCACTTTCATGCATTGAAGAAGGAAATGGCAACCCACTCCAGTATTCTTACTGGAGAATCCCAGGGACGGCGGAGCCTGGTGGGCTGCCGTCTATGGGGTCGCACAGAGTCAGACACGACTGAAGTGACTTAGCAGCAGCAGCAACAGCAAGAGTGCTAGCTCTTCTTCGCTAACTCTGTCATTTGGCTAAGTCTCGCATTATCTCAGCCTCAGTTTCCCTGTTTATACAATGGGAATAAAACTCTTCACCCCCACAGGTGTGCTGTGAGAATAAAGAGCAATACATATAAGAATGCTTATGAAGGAACTTGGATATAATTAAGAGTGTGGTTTTTTGTTTGTTTTAATTTTTATTAAGGTGTAATTGATTTACAATGTGTCAGTTTCAGGTGTACACCAAAGTGAGTCAATTACTCATATGCATGTATCCACTCTTTTTCAGTTTCTTTTCCCATATAGACCCTTATGGAGTATTGAGTAGAGTCCCATGTGCTGTTAAGAATGTGGTTTTGAAAGATGGTGTGATGTCAAAAGGGCATAGGTGTGGCCATCAGATATTCTGGTCCCTGCTGCACTGCTTTCCAGACACAGCCTCCTGCAGTCTTAGGGGCAGATGCAAAGGCTGCAAACCCAAGTTCTGTTTCTGACCTGCTCTGGGATCTTGATTAAACTATATCAATTTTTGAGTTTCTATTTTTGTATCTGGAAAATGAGCATAAATAGTACCTGCTTTAAAGTTGACAAGGTTGAATATGATGATCTATGTGGAAAAAGTGCTGCAGTCAGAAAGAAAGGCTGCTTGTCACTTCTTTTATTCTCTAGCACCACAAAGCCTTGTCACCCTTCCTCTAGGGATCTCAATTACTGCAACCTGGCACACAGCCTGCTCCTTGTTGTAATAAGAGCTCTCCAAAATCTGTTCTCCCTACTGTTCTAGGTTGAATGTTCCTTCATTAATCTTCTGCTGTACAAAGTGTATCATTGCCCAAGTTAGGAACACAATCATCTGTCACAGGTACTCTCCTGGTTCTAAATCACAGCGTACTCTGGAAGGAGATGCAAACACCATTATACTTCTGGCTCAAAACATTCTGGCCCTGCTGCTAGTGAGGCAGCATTACATTATCTCTGATAGATGTCCTAATAGATATCTCTAATAGATGTTCTATTAGTCATGCGTGGATGTGAGAGGTGGACCATAGAGAAAGCTGAGCACCAAAGAATTGATGCTTTTGAACTGTGTTATTGGAGAAGATTCTTGAGAATCCCATGGACTGCAAGGAGATCATACCAGTCAATCCTAGAGAAAAGCAGTCCTGAATTTTCACTGGAAGGACTGATGCTGAACCTCCAATACTCTGGCCACCCTGTGAAGAACTGACTCATTGGAAAAGACCTTGGTGCTGGGAAAGATTGAAGGCAGGAGGAGAAGGGGACAACAGAGGATGAGATGGTTGGATGGCCTCACCAACTCAATGGACATGAGTTTGAGCAAGCTGTGGGAGCTGGTGATGGACAGGGAGGCCTGGCATCCTGCAGCCCATGAGGTCACAAAGAGTCAGACATGATTGAACTGAACTGAATAGATGTCCTTCTTGTAAAGGTCTTCTTGTAAAAGTCTTCTTGTAAAGACTGCTGCAGAACTTCCATGTCAATGTTCTAATAAGCACCACTTTCAACATATTCATTTTCCTCCTTACTGAATTGATGGAGGGCATCTGGTATGACATTATTCCTTTCTAATAATTCACCACCTTTGTTTTATGTTTATGTGTGTGTTTATATATAAATACACATGTGTATGTGTGTATACATGTGTGTATATATACATATGTATGCATATATATATATGAACTTTTATCAACCTAATATCTGATCATTTCTTCTCCGCCTCCTTAATTCTGTCTCCTTTATTTTCTCATCACTAAAATGTGACCAATTTTGAAGACAGGCATAACTGCCCCTACTCCCCCAGGTTTACCCAGATGTTTTAGTAAGTGCATCCATTTTTGTAGAGTCAACAATTGCATTTGTCTAGATGACTCAAGGTCAGTACCTTCAGCTTTGTTTTCTCTTATAAGCTACAGTTTTTTACATCCAGTTACCTTCTGGACATTTTAAGATTACCCTGTGTTACAGTATGGTTTAGAAAAACAAGAAATGTATTACCCTGCTCTTAGAGAGTGCATTATTTTTCCATAGCTACTATAGCAAAACTAGCAGCTTAAAACTATGCAAATTTACTATCTCACAGTCCTGTAGATAAGAAATTCAGCACAGCATGGCTACATTCTCTGCTTCGAGTCCTACTAGGCCAGAATCAAGGTATTTGATGTGCTGTGGTTCTCATCTGGGGCTCATGGACTTTTCCAGCCTCACTGGTTGTGGAAAGACCCATTTCCTACTGTGCTCCGCAGGTGGCCCTTTCCATCTTCAAGCCACAATGCTACTGATCTCTCTGACCTCATTTCCTGCTCTTAAGGGTTCATGTGACTACCTTGGACCCAACACAGTAATCTAGGATAATCACCCTACTTAAATGCCTATTCATTTGCAATGGTAATTACAGTTTTGAAGTCCCCCTTGCCATGTAATGTAACATATTCACAATCCCAGGGATGAGAATGGTGATTCTATAGGGAGCCAAAAATTTTCCTGTAAAAACCATCACTGAAGACACATCTGCGACCTTTAACACAGAAGAATAGAGTTGAAAAGAGCACTAGGTTTTTCCCATTATTTTACAAAATCCTGAATATAGTTCCCTGTGCTATACAGTAAATCCTTATTTATTTTATATAAAGTAGTGTCTGGAAAAAAACATATGTATGTGTGTGTGTATATATATTTGTATATATATAACTGAATCACTTTGCTGTACACTTGAAATATTGTAAGTCAACTATGCTACCATTAAAAAAAAAAAACAAAGAAAGAAAGACCAGGGGACTGTGGGAAGACTGCTAGGAACCACATGGTCCAATCTGTTTTCCAAGTAAAAAAAGTTGATGTTCAGTAGTGAATAAACCTGCCGAGCTTGCACACTGTTTAATGACAACACTAGTGCTCTTCCCACCACTTCCCAAATGTAGTACTTCCATCTGTTTACATAATTTCATCTTTTGAAAACCTCACCATTGTCTAATCCTGTTGAAATGGCATTCAATCATGAGTCTGCCATCTATTATGATAACTGTCCATCTCAGCTTTCAAACTATATCGAGTGAAACTGTTAATAAAAACATTAACAAAATATCTTGTTAAGATTTGAGGAGATCTGAGTGAATCAGCTAGAGGGAAATCATAATACAACATGTGAATAATAGTATATGTGTGCATCTGTGTGTTTACACACACGCACACACACGGGTGTGGATTGTGAAAGCTGACACAAAAGGAAGCAGGAAAGTCTCCCTGGAGATGGGTTTTGAAGGAAGATAAAAACATATTGGCAGAAAGTTATGAAGGAAGAAGACACAGATGTGTGAGGTAACAAGTGAAGAGCTCCAAGCAGATTGGATTTCGTTTCGTGAAAGGAAAGGACTCTTTTGAGGAATAAGACAGTGGTGATTTTGGATCGATAAAAAGGAGTCTTTTAACTAGAAAGCTTTGGATCTGAGTCCATAGATCAGTTTTTGGAAAAACAAACTGAGCAATGTAATCCGGTTGGCTGTCTGTCATCATGGGTGGGATGGAAAGCGACGCCAGGGAGAACCGACCGGGGACTGGTTGCAGGAATCTAAATGTGAGTTAAGAAACGTGCAAATGAAAAGAATGGACAAGTCATTGAAATGTGGGAAAGACCAAGAAGGATTAGTTTGCTGATTTACTATGATGCACATAGGAAAGAAAAGAATTCAAGTATAGAATTTTGAACTGAGAGAATCTGGAGGATAGATATGTCATCAACAGTGATGGGAGATTTTGAAACTGTCTTGTTTACCTTCAGTATGGGACTTCATTCCAAGGCTGTTATATGTAAAGTTGAAAGACATTAATAATTGCAGACAGTTACACAAAGCATTGCTTTTATTCTCTTTTTTCAACTTTGTTTTTCACAATAAGACCAACCACTTATCAAAAAAAAAAAAGAGTAAAAGATAAAATGATTATTTGGATTTTGTGGTAGGTGAGGAGGTTTCTGATATATAAAAAATTAATATTGGAAGCACTTTACAGAAAAATGGGGAAAAAAATTTAAGGCAGAGGCTGAAGTTTGATATTCAAGATACTTTGTGTGTTGGTCACTCAGTTGTGTCCAACTCTTTGTGACTCCATAGGCTGTAACCCACCAGGCTCCTCTGTCCATGGGATTCTCCAGGCAAGAATATTGGTGTGGGTAGCCATTCCCTTCTCTAGGGGATCTTCCTAACCTAGGGATCAAACCTAGGTCTCCTGCATTGCAGGTGGATTCTTTACCATCTGAGCCACCAGGGAAGCCCCTCTAGATGTATTGCTAAATTCTAATTTATATAAGCTCTTTTCAATTCATTGCTCATTGCTACCCTGTAGCTCTCACATTCCCATCTGAAGCAATGCCTATACCTTCCTCATCAGTATCATGTTAACTGTATTTTCATAGAGTTGGCAAGTATGTCCTATCAAGGTTCTGCAGAGAAAGTAAACCAATACTTGTTTGTCTACATATCTGTTTACTTACATTTATTATGAGAAATCAACTCATATAATTATGGAGGCTGAGAGGTCTCATGATCTGTGGCCTAAAAAATAGAGACCCAGGAAGGCCAGTTCTATAGTTCAGTCCTAAAGCCTGGGACCCAAAGGAGCCCATCAATGGTTCAGATCCCCATCTGAAGGCAGAAGAAGATTGGATGAGATGACCCAGCTCAAATTGTAAGGCAAAAACAAACTTCTGCCTTTTGTTCTATTCAGGCACTCAATGAGTTGGATAGTGCCAACCCAAGTAGGATATGGTAATCTACCCTGCTGCATTCACTGATTCAAATGCTAATCTCATCTGGACACCAAGAGATAATGTCTAATCCAGGTACCTCAAGGCCAGTCAGGTTGACATATAAAATTAGCTATCCCAGGACTTCCCTGGTGATCCAGTGGTTAAGAATCTACCTGCCAAGGCAGGGGATATGGGTTCAGCCCCTGGTCTGGGAAGATTCCACATGCCATGAAGCAACTAAGCTCATGCATCACAATGACTGAAGCTCACAAGTCCGTGCTCCAGAACAAGAGAAGCCACCGCAATGAGAAGCCTGAGCGCCTCAACTGGAGAGTAGTTCTCCCACAGCAGCTGGAGAAAGCTTGTGTGCGGCAATGAAAACCCAGCACAGCCAAAAATAAATGAAGAACATTTTAAAAATAAATAAAATTAACCATCGCAGGGAATGAATTGGCATAAACTGATTATTTTTAAAAATCTGACAAAAGCTTGCAAAAGTGTGAACAACTAAAGACAAAAATGCCTAGACTATAGGAAAAGATTGGAAAATGCTGATTTATATTCTGTCTACCTGTTTATCATAATACAGTTATCTCCTCATCTCTGGTTTCTACCTGCTCCATTCCTTTAAGTGAATTTTCTCCAAATTTCACTTCAACATTATCACTTTGTTCAAAACAAAGCAAAATAAAAACTTCTTAATTGTTCCTCATTGCCTAAAGTATCTAACTTCATTTATTATTGTGGTCAATTTTCTGAGATCTTTTTGTTCTTTCTCCTAGTTTGTTCTTATTGCTCCATTTCTTCTTTCAAGCAAGTAGCCAGACTCTGTATTCCCTTGTCTCGGGGGAGGTTTGTGGCAGTGAGGAGGTCAGAAGGTGCCCTCAAGGTGTGTCTTTTCCTGACTTTTGCTTTCTAGAATTGGGGAAGTTTACGATAAATATCCTGGAGGGAGAAAAGGCTAAAAGCACCAGGTATGGGTAACATGTGGAGATTTCAACTGGTGTTGAAATCAGTATGAAATTGGGCATATGATGGAATAAATGCATTTGTTTCTGTATAGTCAAAAATAACTTCTACCCAGAGGAGTATGAGGCAGTATCTCCAGCTTTGTTCTCTTTCATAAGCTCCTGTTCTTCAGATGCAGCTGCCCCCTGGGCGTTTTGGGTGGGAGTGAGACTAAAGGGAGTACATGCTTTTGAAAAAAAAATTAATTCCCTTCTATTCCTCACTTGCTAAAATATTTTATTTTGGAATGATTAATTTTGTCATCTTCTGTATTTTTTGAGATAATTATATATTTGTTATATTTTATCTGTGAGTGGATTAAATTAAGTTTATAGGTTCTCTAATAATGTATTACTTTCTGAGGCCTAAGATGAAATCAACTAGGTTCTAGTATATTATCTTTTACACACACTTTGTATTTTTTTAATTGGTATTTTATTAGTATTGCATTTAGGAGTTTTGCATCTAAGGTTATGATTGGAATTGGCTTATATAATTTCCTTTCTAATAAAGTCTTTGCTTGCTTTTGGTATCAGTGTTATCCCAGCCACATGAAATTAGAAAGGGTTCTTTTTCTATTTACTAGAAAAAATATTTATGTAAATTCACTAGAAAATAAGTATTTAATATGTTTGACTGACCTCTTTCTTGAAAGTTGGATAGAAATTTCTGTGAAACTAAATCTTTTCTTTGTGGAAAGATTTTTAACTGATCACTCTATATCTTAGTGATTGCTTATAGGACTCTTGAAACTCTAATTCTTTTTGAATCAGCTTTGGTACATTGTATTTGTGTAGGATGTGTTCAGCTTTCTTAAATTTACGAGCATAAAGGTTTTCACATACTTCTGTTACTATCATTTTAATTCTTGTATGTCTATTTTCTCTATTTTTCTAAAGCAGTTTCTGACAAAGTTTTGTCTATTTTTTTAGTCTTTTCCTAGTAGTATTTTGCCTTTGTTTAATGTCTTTCAATTCAGTTCAGTAGCTCAGTCACTCCCGACTCCTTGCGACCCCATGAATCGCAGCACGCCAGGCCTCCCTGTCCATCACCAACTCCCGGAGTTCACTCATACTCATGTCCATCAAGTCGGTGATGCCATCCAGCCATCTCATCCTCTGTCGTCCCCTTCTCCTCCTGCCCCCAATCCCTCCCAGCATCAGGATCTTTTCCAATGAGCAATTCTTCACATGAGATAGCCGAAGTATTGGAGTTTCAGCTTAAGCGTCAGTCCTTCCAATGAACACCCAGGACTGATCTCCTTCAGGATGGACTGGTTGGATCTCCTTGCAGTCCAAGGGACTCTCAAAAGTCTTCTCCAACACCACAGTTCAAAAGTATCAATTTTTCAGCACTCAGCTTTCTTCACAGTCCAACTCTCACATCCATACATGACTACTGGAAAAACCATAGCCTTAACTAGACAGACCTTTGTTGGCAAAGTAATGTCTCTGCTTTTTAATATGCTATCTAGGTTGGTCATAACTTTCCTTCCAAGGAGTAAGTGTCTTTTAATTTTATGGCTGCAGTCACCATCTGCAGTGATTTTGGAGCCCAAAAAAATAAAGTCTGACACTGTTTCCACTGTTTCCCTTATTTTACCATTATTTCTTATTTTATTAATTTTCTACTAAGTTTATTTTTTTTCTATTTCTTTGGGTTTATTCTGATGCTATTTTTCTATACTTCAACCAGGACATTTAGCTCGAGTTACAAAGGTGACCTTGTCATTTATCTGTAACGTAGTAGTATTGTAGGGGGTGGGGCATCTCTCTCACAGTGTCTGGTTTGCCCTACTGCCCCAGGTAGAAGTTCTTGAAGTAAAATTTATTGAATTATAGAGACAAAAGCATATCTCTATTCCAGTTACTCTGACCGCAGCTTAAGTATTAGACTCAGTTTTATGTATATGTTTCTCTTTGCATAATTAAATGATACATTAACAAATGTAGAATGCATGTTGATAAAAGTAAATAGGGATGGGGATGTCTGAAATTCATGACACATGAGGAACTGTTGAAATAACCATTGATTTTTTCACCTAGAAATTAAGCGGTGGGGTGGGGGGGAGGATGAGAAAGTTTTCAAAATCTTGAATTGCTACAATATGAAAGAGAGATTGGATATTTTTAAAAATTCTAAATGACAAAAATTAGTTTACCAGATAAAATTTAGAAACTAGCTGTATTCAAGAACTAAACAACTCTTAATAAGCCACCTGATGGTAGGAAATCTATTATGATAGGAATGGTTCAGAGGCTGGTCCACTACTTAACTGAAGACCGTTGTGAAATTTCACACATGATTTGAAGAGTGGAATTTTACTTGGGATTTGATGATTTTAAGCTCTATGATCTTTGTAAAGAGATCCTCGAGCACCTACTCCTTTTGTTTCCACCACAGTATCTGAAACTCCCTAAATGAACTCTGTGAATACTGAAAATGAATGTATAAATGAATGATTAAGTGAATCCGTCATAACAGCGGCACATACAAAGAGAGGTTTGTTGCCTTTCACATCTTGTCTAGCCTGCCAGGCTCCTCTGTCTTTGGAATTCTCCAGGCCAAATACTGGAGTGGGTAGCCGTTTCCTTCTCCAGGGGATCCTCCTAACCCAGGGATCAAACCCAGGTTTCCCGCATTGCAGGCAGATTCTTTACCATCTGAGTCACCAGGAAAGCCCTATAGTTAAACAACCATACACTTAAAAGGGGGTAAGTGTGTGTGTGTTAGACAAGCAGGAGAAAAAGATAATCTGTTAAAATCCAATCCCTGAAAGTGATTTCTTATTCAGGGTGAGTAAAACCCTCTAATGTTTCAATTCAATGACACCCTGGGAATGTTTTATGGATCAGGTTTCATCACATGTTAGCAGTGAGACTGAGCAGCTGAGCTACTTTTGATGGATGGCCCTACAGAGTCTGTCTTTAAAAAGTACCCTTGGCTCGCCCCTTCGTAACTGCTCCCTTCACGCAGTATTCTGATAATCTTCCTTCTGCAGGCTCCTGAGTCAGGATAGGATATCTGCTTTCTACAGTGAACTCTGTCTGCCTTTCTACCTTCCCTGTTAATTACTTACCACTGTAATTCTGCCTGTTTCTCCTCCTGGGGAGAGAATTGTATCGTGGGCTCTCTGATTTCAGTCATCATCCTCATCATGCCCAGTCTCCTTGCTCCCAGTTTTACTCCCCTCACCTCCGATGCCAATTCCTGCTCTGCCGTCAGGTGATCTTTCAACAACAAAAATGTTGAGAATGCAACTTCTTGTTCACCCATGTCTGTTGGTTCTGCATTACCAGATCAAGTCCTGAATCAGTAGTGTAGCCTAAGAGAAACTGTCAAATCTGTAACCTACCTACCACTCTCGAGTCTTTTCTCACTAAAATCTGTCTGCACAGACAGTAAAATGTTTCATTCTTCGATGAGAACCATTCTCTCCATCTTTTGTCTAGGTCATTATGTAAGTCGTTCCCTTTGCCTGGAGCCCTCACTGATAAAATGAGTTTCATTTATTCATTCAAAAATAATTTGAAATGATGGAGACGTGTGTGACCAAATGTTAGTCAACAAAGCATACAAAAAATGATTCTTTTATTTTTTCTTCCATTAAATGAACTTAATCTCACCTCTATGTCACAAGCTTGCCATCTTGGTCAGATTTCCGTCAGTACCTTATTCATTCTGCTGGCTGGTTTCTCTGATTCCATTATATGATATGGTACATTCTTCATATTTCTACAGTACTTTATTGGGGTTTCAAATATAGTTAAAAAATCTCCATGCTTAGATTCGCCAATAGCTCTCTAAAGTCAGGATATGTTGTAGGCTACCAGTTGTGCTCTCAATAGCCACCTTTTCCTTGATCATGGAATACTGACTATTTAACTATACTATCTCCCAGCATCTCTTTAAGCTGCAGATGGACCTTTAAGAACAGGACACTGGGTTAACTAATGGAAGTGATGTGTGCAAGTCAAGATCGTCTCCAAGTGCAGAGCTTTTACTCAGTAATCTGGCCTCTACTTACCTCTCTAGTCTTATATATTGCACTCTTTGAAATGTTACACTAATCATATCAGTTTGTGGCTGAAATTGTGTTGTGTTACTGCATGCTATTGAACTTTTACTCCTGCTCTCCTAGTAGGAAATACCCTTCCTTTCATTATCTTCAGCTTTTAAGGTCTCTGCCTCTTCTGTCTTCCTATCTGTTTTCTGGTCTGGGTTAGATGCCACCCCTGTGAGCTTCCACCCTACTGGTTTATTGAAATTTCTTATTTATATACGTACTTTGTCAATTAGGCTGAAAGTTCCTGAAGAAAGCTATGGTATTGTATCCACGTCTGTAGCCGTGACACATGGCCAGGTGCTTCTTTAATTACTGATATAGCAAGTATTCAGGCGGCAGAGGCCACTGAAACAAGATGACGGGTTGAATGCATGTGGTAAGGAGCTAGGAAGAATAACAATCTCAAAGAGACACTGGACGTCTCCTTAACTTGGCCACCTAGAACTCCTATTCCACTGTAGGGGTAAAGTATCCCAGATTATACACCACTTCTTTTTGCATCAGGCCTCCCCAGTAACATTTGCCATTCACATGCCCTGTTTCTCTCTCATGCTTGGCCCACAGAGCATGCTGCCCTCACACTTCAAACCTGGCTACTTGAGGAATACGTTCTTATCACTATTTCACAAAGTGTCACAATTCCACTGGACCAGAGAAAGCAATATAATTTTAATTTTTTATTTGCTTCAAGTACAGAGTGACAGGATTAGTGAGGTAAAGTGCAGTTGAGGACAGGGGAGAAGAAATGCTTGGGGGGAAAGATTCCTTTTTATGGCACAATGTCATAATGTGTCACAGTTGTCACAGGACAATTGTCATTTGCTTTCATATCTTATTTATGAATCTAAGTCCCTAGCTGACTGAATGGCTCAGATTGTTAGCAACCCATGAGGATTTGGGCTCCCTGAGTTAAGATGAGTGTCTAAATGTCGTCTTCCATGTTGCCTTTCATAGGCCAGGGGAGTTTCATCCTTCATTTTTCATCTCCTCAGATATGGCTGATGGTTTTAGCAATTGTTATGGTACCTCTAATAGTTTTGGAATCTGAGGCATTTCTACATCATCTTCACACAATGGAGACTGCACAAATCTAATTTTCCTATATGCAAATTTTAGCAAGAAAGCTATTCATTCATGCAAAATATATCTATGGAGTGCCTTCTAAATGTGTGCTTTGATTGATGTCTTAAATTTTTATTTTTTATTTTCTTATTATTTATGTCTGTGTTTTTGACATTCTTGTCTGGTAGTTTCCAGCCTTCCCTGGAGGCCCTGCTAAATTCTCAAGAGCCTTCTTTCCTTTTCCTCATAAGGGGGTCCCAGTTATTTGACTTGCCCTCTGTGACTCTGACCCACTGTGAAGGTTCCACCCAGCCAGGCTTCAGGGCACCCCCCTTTCCTTGATGAAGAACATAGATGCTTATTCCTTCCACAAAATCTGAGTTAACTCTTAGGGTTTGAGATCTGCCTTTCAAAGACACAAGGCCTAACAGGGCCTCCACCGCTTCCAAGGCTCCAAGCCTGAGGAGAATGTTTCCCTCTTTCCTGCGTGCCTTGAGATAAAACTCCGTCTGTCCTTTTATTCCACTGCCTTCCTTCTTGTGTGGATCTGTACTGATTGCTAGAGTGCTGGGAATTCATGCTAATAATGAGTTCTCAAGAGTGACTTTCCTTTTTTTTTTTTTCTTTTTACTTTCTTTTCTTTTTTCCCTCGAGTGGTTAGCTCTGAAAAGAATAATATATCAAATCATTTTTATTCAACTTTGGAGGGAGAAGAAAGAGGAAAAGGGAGGGAGAAAAGCCCTTTTGCGGTTTTAATTGCTTTGCAGTGTCTGCGGGAGGCTCCGCTCAGCTTATCAAAGCTCACACAGCCGGGGCCCTGCGCCCCTGGCTCAGTGCAGCCTCTGTGGAGTGGCTGGGCTCTGCCGGTGGACCAGACAGGGCCTCAGCTATCTGATGGCTTCTGTGCTTAGGAGGTTAATTCAAGTGATGAATTGGAAAATTGGGGAGGGTAGAGAAAAGAGATTGAGGCTGTTTCAGGATTTTTTAAATTAAGATTTTTTTTTTAATGAAATTCTGTTCCTCCCTTCCTGCTTTCCAGGATTTGATGGATTTGTATAAGTAACAGGGAAAATAAAGTCATCTTTAGTTCTAAGATCGTAATACGATTTGATATATGTTGTGTAGTTTACCATTGTCTTTTTCTAATACTCAGGGACATCTCTGTGGTATATGTCTCATTGTTGAAACTAAAAATCAAAGGGGACATTAAAAGCTACAGAAGAGAAGGCTGAGGCACAATATACTATTCCAGTGAAGACATGTAATAGGTTGGTTTAAGGAAATGTTGATAAGACAGTTACAATCTCTAGGAAGGCAGAACAGGGGAATATATAGTCAGGTTTGCTCATGTAAGAGAAACAGATGAGCTGTTGTTAGAGGATAAGTGTTTTAAAACAAGTGATTGCCATTGGGAAAAGGGAAGGGGGAGAGACAACATAGGTGGAGGGGTGTGAAAAGTACAAACTGTGAAGGATAAAATAAGCTACACCAACATATTGTAGTGTACAAGCAATATAGTCCATATTTTATAATAACTATAAATGGAGTATAATCTTTAAAAATTATAAATCACTATGTTGTAACTTGTAACATGTAATGTTATACAGCAACTATACTTCAATTTTTTAAGAAGTGTTTTTTAAATGGAGTTTGGGAACAACTCATGGAATCACTTAAAACAGAAAGACTTAAAAGTAGATATTTTATCTGGAGAGGGTGTGGAGAAATGGGAACCTTCCTACACTATTGGTGGAAATATAAATTAATGCAGCCTCTATGGAAAACAGTAGGAGTTTCCTTAAAAAAAAAATTGAAAACAGAATTACCATATGATCCAGCAATTCCCTTCCCAGATATATATCTGTAGAAAACTCTAAAAGAAAAGATACATACACCCCAACGTTCATAGCAGCACTATTTATAATAGCCAAAACATGCAAAAAACCTAAGTGTCCATTGTCAGATGAATGGTTAAAGACGATATGGTACATCTATACAATGGAATATTACCCAGTCATAAAAAAGAACAGAATAGTGCTATTTGCACAAACATGGATAGACCTAGAGATTATCATACTAAGTTAAGCAAGTCAGAGAAAGACATGTATCATATGATATCACTTTCATGCAGAATCTAAAATATGACACAAATTAGCTTATTTACAAAACAGATACAGATTCACAGATATAGAAAACAAATTTATTTATTTACTTATTTTTTAATAAATTTATGATTATCAAAGGGAAAAGGGTAAGGGGAGGGATAAATTATGAATTTATACTTACTACTATATATAAAATAGATAAACAAGGTCCTACTGTATAGCACAGGCAGCTATATTCAATATCTTATGATATAGTAGAAAAGAATATGAAAATGTTATATATGTTGTATAACTTACATATATATATATATCTGAATCATTTTGCTGAATCCTGGAAACTAAGATAACATTGTAAATCAACTATGCTTTAATTTTTTTAAAAAAAGCACCTGATATTTAAAAAATTGACCTTTATAGGTAGGAATGAAGGTCAAAATTAGCTTGTAATGGTTTTCTTTTTATTTTTTCAAGATCTCATATCATTTTGAGGTGGTACAATATTTCTTTGTGGGGTGGTGTAAAAGCCTGACCAAGCACCAACAGAGAGAAACCCACGCCGGTCTGTGTGCAGCCCTCTCACTGTACCTCAGAACGCTCTTGTCTTCTTCCATAGTGCTTAAGAGCACAACTTTGAAACAAAACAGCCTGCTTCACATCCTGGTTCTACCACTGAATGGCTGTGTTAACTTAGGCATGTTACCTAACCTCTCTGTGCTTCAGAATCTAATCTGTAAAATTGGGACTATTATAATCACTGCCACATAGCATTGTCATGAGAATTCAATGAGTTAGTGTTGTAAACTGATTGGAATGGTGCCTGGCACACAGTAAGCCCTCAGTGATTTAAGCTATATCCATCCATGCCAATCCATTGTTGCAAAACAAAACAGACCAGTTCTTTCCTCAGTCCAACCATCCTGAGTCTGTGTACAAAGCCCCCACAGTTGCTACCTTCCTGCATACAGAAGCTGTGTCCAGTTCACTACTGTTGATGTTACTAAGGATTTTGCATATTATTTTGTTGATGATCATTGTTAGTGCTATTATTATCTGTCCTTAGGTGGGTATAGATACATGAACTAGGTCAAGACAGGCCAGGAGCCACAGGGTATAATAGAAAGTGCACAGACTTGGACATTCCTTAGACCTGACTGTATTCTTTCTCAGTTTTTTCTCTGATTATGAGTGATTTACTTAACCTTTTTAAGTCCCAATTGCCTCAATGTAGAAATACTGCCTTGAGGATAAAGAGAACAATGGTGATGATTTGAAATGCAATCACTGCCATAGTAGATTCCCTTATACAGAGAAATCAAGACAATGCCTACTTCTTACTGCAGGGTCTGGTTCTGTGGGTGGCCACAAGGGGAGAGGGTTTTGTGTGAAAGATATTTTTAAATAATATGCTTAAATATTTTTGGAGTAAGATAATTTATAGGTGTTATGTCTGTCAACCCAGTTAATACACATTCAATATTTTAAAAATTTAAAAAACACTCTAACTATTTCAATTAAATTGTTTAATTGGAGGCATAATGCAGGCTTATTGCTTGTCACTTATATCTGATAAAGAACCTGTGTTTTCTGGTTAATTCAATTTAAAATAAATCTCATCACTTTAAATATATTAGGAGAAAGGGGGGAAGCTTTTCTCTCTTAAAAGTGACAATGGCACAATCTGTTATTAAATGTAGAAAATGATGCTAATGCAACCTGATATCTGAGACTTCACAACACAAAAATCAGGAAATTCAGAGTTCTGTTTCCCACAACAACCATAACTCTTCTCCCCTTGATCATATGTAACAATTTATATTACCAAATATGCACTTAACTCTAAATGATTGTATGCGCTCAATGGGCCCCAATTACAGTCACCCTGAGCACCAGAAATGTGAAATTCTTGACATTTGGGTACCTGCAAATTCAAGATTCAGTGGTGCTTTTCTTTCTTCTTTTTATTTTTATATTATATTCATCTTTTTAGAATTATCTTTTAAAATATTGAAAATAATATCATTACCTTCAGCCTTGAGCTTGAGCTATGATGCAATAGACATGTCTGGAAAGATATAGTGATTAGTTCCTTTGTGTGTGAGTTAGGTACATGCTACATGTAAAGCCCAATTCTGTGCTCCTTAATTGTCCTGAAGTTTGCAGCTTCCTACCTGGCCCTAAGAAGCATCAGTCAACATTGATTAAGTTCAATATCAGAGTCCGTAGTTTTTCCTGTTTGAACGTGGTATTTGGAAGAAATCACCATGAAGTTTGTGATTTTTAATATTCACAGCCCATGTCCTAATGTTTTTACTTGATTAAGAAAGACAAACACAGCTAGCACTTTGGCTATTTTTAAATTACTTTAGGATATACTTTTTTAACCGCTCTAATATGTCTTCATTCTATATAACCAAAATCTGAAACAAAAACAAAAAAGGAATATTAATAAACAGTATTAGTCACTATAAAAATCCATGTAATCCCTTGGACTGCAAGGAGATCCAACCAGTCCATCCTAAAGGAAATCAGTCCTGAATATTGACTGGAAGGACTGATGCTGAAGCTGAAACTTAATACTTTAGCCACCTGATGCAAAGAACTGACTCATTTGAAAAGACCCTGATGCTGGGAAAGATTGAAGGGGAGAGGAGAAGGGGATGACAGAGGATGAGATGGTTGGATGGCATCCATGGACTCAATGGACATGAGTTTGAGTAAACTCTGGGAGTTGGTGATGAACAGGGAGGCCTGTCATGCTGCAGTCCATGGGGTCACAAAGAGTTGGACACAACTGAGTGACTGAACTGAACTGAATTCTGGTTTTTAATGGTATTATTCCATATCAGTTCATTGGTACTAGAAAGTGATCCACAGCGATACCTGACCATATTCTCTTACCATCAATGAACCAGAGGGAAAGGAAGTTACTAAAATAGTCCAGTGTTTAGAATTGAACAACGTTATGAATTATTGGATTAGAAGTTCTACTTCATGAAATTTGCTCAAATCATCTAATCAGACAAGTACAGCAGGCATATGCGCAGAAACGAACATCACAGCATTCACTATAATGAAAGAGAGAGAGAGAGAGAGAGAGAAATGAACTAAATACCATGTAATGAAGTTGTTGTCATCATTCTTCAGTCTCAAAGTTGTATCTGACTCTTGGTGGCCCCATGGATTGCAGAATGCCAGGCTTCACTATCCTTCACCATCTCCCAGAGTTTGCTCAAATTTATGTCCATCAAGTCAGTGATGCCAACCAACCATCTCATCCTCTGTCACCTGTTTCTCCTCCCACTCTTAATCTTTCCCAGCATCAGGGTCTTTTCCAAAGAGTTGACTCTTCACATCAGGTGGCCAAAGTATTGGAGCTTCAGCATCAGTCCTTCCAATTAATATTCAGGGTTGATTTCCTTTAGGATTGACTGGTTTGATCTCCTCGCTGTCCAAAGGACTTGCAAGAGTCTTCTCCAGCACCACAGTTCAAAAGCATCAATTCTGTTTTGCATATAGGGTTATCGTTACCATCTTTCTAAATTCCATATATATGTGTTAGTATGCTGTAATGTTCTTTATCTTTCTGGCTTACTTCACTCTGTATAAGGGGCTCCAGTTTCATCCATCTCATTAGGACTGGTTCAAATGAATTCTTTTTAACGGCTGAGTAATATTCCATGGTGTATATGTACCACAACTTCCTTATCCATTCATCTGCTGATGGGCATCTAGGTTGCTTCATGTCCTGGCTATTATAAACAGTGCTGCGATGAACATTGGGGTGCACGTGTCTCTTTCAGATCTGGTTTCCTCAGTGTGTATGCCCAGAAGTGGTAACGATAACCCTATATGCAAAACAGAAAAAGAGACACAGAAATACAGAACAGACTTTTGAACTCTGTGGGAGAATGTGAGGGTGGGATATTTCAAAAGAACAGCATGTATACTATCTATGGTGAAACAGATCACCAGCCCAGGTGGGATGCATGAGACAAGTGCTCGGGCCTGGTGCACTGGGAAGACCCAGAGGAATCGGGTGGAGAGGGAGGTGGGAGGGGGGATCGGGATGGGGAATACGTGTAACTCTATGGCTGATTCATATCAATGTATGACAAAACCCACTGAAATGTTGTGAAGTAATTAGCCTCCAACTAATAAAAAAAAATAAAATAAAAAAAATAAAAAGCATCAATTCTTTGGCACTCAGCCTTCTTTATGGTCCAACTCTCACATCCATACATGACTATTGGAAAAACCATAGCTTTGATTATATAGACTTTCGTCTACAAAGTGATGTCTCTGCTTTTTAATATGCTATCTAGGAAAGACTGGTTAACTATTGACACAACACTATAATAAGAAACATTTAACAATGTTAAATATGTATTTATAATTTGTCATGAGAAACATTCCATAATACATTGTTAAATAAGAAAAATATAAATTTCAAAGTCTGAATACATAACATGATCTAATTTGGGAATATGGGTATGTACATAATCATGTATATTTTTCTGTTTATATAGAATTTGAAAAAATGTCTGGAATAATATCTTTAATACATTGACAATGATTATCTCTGAGTTGTAGAATTTCAGATAATATTTATTTTTTTCTTTATTTATCTGTACAGTTTTAATCTTTCCAGTAACTATATTATCAGTTTCATTATCAGAAAAATTAATTAACTTTCTTTAAAACAACTATGTGTGTATGCATTATACATAAGAATGTATACATAGATATGTATGCCTGATCTGATGTCTTTCACTTATTAAAGCAAATACACAGCAGCCACAGACAAGGATGTGGTCAAAGCTCACACCGTTCAACACCTGAGCCTTTGTTTTTGCACCAGATCACGGCAGTTAATCCACCACAAAGAAAAATAGAGTCCTACGTAAAGTCACTTGGGTGGGCATCCAAGGATCATAGATGTAAGGCCCACATTTTCAAGGAGTTACACTTTTAGATGTTACACTCTTAGATGACGCTGAGTAGAGAGGGACCGGATAGAGTCTGGCTTGAGTCATGGCTTGAGTGAAAGAGCATTGGGACCATGTGAGGTTGGGAGTATGTGGCAGTAGGTGCTGGTAGCAAAGAGGTGCAAGCAGATGGAGTATAGTGTTGAACTGAGGGAGCATTTTAGTGGGACGTGGAGAAAGTGGATAATAGGTATTAATTTTAAGGAAACGATTTGGATTGGTTAGTAGGAAGTCTAGGCTGTCAGAAGCCTACACTTAGAATATAGTTCAGTCAAGATTTATTGAATGCTTATTTACAAAAAAAAAAAAACTAGCCAGCACTGAAGCAGAGATTTAGCAGTCAAGAGCAAGAAGAAAAGACATCCTCATGTGATGAAGAGGTAACGTGTAATGAATGAGCATTGCCTAGAACACCATGACTGGAACACCAAGAGGCACCACCTCAGCAGAAGATCTTCCTTTGAAATTCTGCACTTTGTCTTCCTTTCTTTCCTTCTCACTGTCATAACCCTCATCTGGGTTGTTACTTTTCTACTTCACTTACTCATGCAAAATGTTTGTGTTACCTGCTATTTGTAAGATATTGTGGCAAATATTTGCATCATGGTGACAAATAATGCACAGTCCTGACCTTGGAAGCTTATAGTCTGATGGGAGAGTTGGCGAAGCAAACAGGTACTCTTCACAAATTTAGGTGTAATGACATAGAGAGATACAATTGTAGCAACTAATTCAGACAGGTGAGTAGGTTTTGGGTTTTCCT
Organism: Cervus canadensis; assembly: GCF_019320065.1. Classification (NCBI taxonomy): domain Eukaryota; kingdom Metazoa; phylum Chordata; class Mammalia; order Artiodactyla; family Cervidae; genus Cervus; species Cervus canadensis. The sequence goes on along the minus strand of NC_057392.1, from coordinate 38,296,301 downwards.
CCCCCTGTCTTATTTCTAGATTCCTTCACTGACTTCCTAATTGCTAGACCTTGTCTTCATTCCACCTGAAGCACTTTAATGCTGGTAATTGATTCAAATTTTCTAAAAAAGGAATTGCATTCTGTCACTTCCTTATTTATCAGCTTCCAATGACTCTGTATTCTCTTTTATACTTAATTTAAACTGTTAGGTTCCTTCCATGTTCTATTTCATACTTCTATCCAAATGTGTAGTTCTTTATTCATTCATTTATTTAGCTAATGTACTTGCTTCTACTACAAGGAACACTGAGGTTAGAAAGATGAGTAAAATATAGTCCTTATCTCTAAGAGCTTATGTTCTGGTAATACTGAGTAGAAATATATAAAAAATTGGTACAATAAATGTATAATGCTATGGCGTGCTGCAGTCCGTGGGGTCACAAAGAGTCAGACATGACTGACCGACTAAACAGCAACAACAGTGGTCAGAGTATATACAGGACACAGTATAAAGGAAGAAGTTATGAATTCTCTCTGAGCAAAAGAATAAAACTAATAGAGGAGGCTAAATCTGAGAAATCAAGATGGAGCTTGCAGATTAAAGAGCAGCTTTCTTTGTTGAAGGATGAACATGAGCAAAAACACAGGTAAATGGAGCAACATGTGAATTGGAAGAGACCAACATTGAGATTTAGCTCAAAGTACTTGGAAAAACTAGGCTGTGGAGATGAATAAAGGCTACATCAAAATAAGGTCTCCTTATGATACTAAGTTGGTTACCAGGTGGCCCTAGTGGTAAAGAACCTGCCTGCCAATGCAGGAGACATGAGACATGGGTTCTGTCCCTGGGTTGGGAAGATCTCCTGGAGGAGAGCATGGCAACCCACACCAGTATTCTTTCCTGGAGAATCCCCATGGATGGAGGAGCCTGGGGGAACTGCAGTCCACAGGGTCACACAAAGTTGGACACAACTGAAGCAACTTAGCAGGCACGCACATTATACTAGGTATCTTGTAGTCACTGACTTCTACTAAATGTTTGTAAGGAGAGTAATATGACCAGATTTGGATTTTGGGGAGCAGTATGGAATAAAGATCATTTAGAGGTGATGATGAAAAGCAAGACCACTTAGGAGTCTACTATGTTTATTTGGACAAGAGTGCTTTCCTGATGGGTCAGACAGTAAAGAATCTGCCTGCAAGTGCCATAGACCAGGATCTGATCCCTGGGTTGGCAAGATCCCCTGGAGAAGGAAATGGCAACCAATCCAGTTTTCTTGCCTGGAGAATTCCATGGACAGAGGAGCCTAGTGGACCACAGTCCATAATGTGGCAAAGAATCAGACATGACTGAGTGACTAATACACTTCAACAAAGATGCTAAGACAAGTTAATAAAGGAAGGAGACTAATACAAGAGCAGATGAGAACCTAGCAATAAGAACTTATGGCATAATTTCAAAATTTTTCACTTGGTAAGTGAATGGATGGTTGATACTCACTATAGGAGAGATTAAAAAAGAGTCATAGGAGGCAGGGGAGGTGATGCAGAGATGTGGAGAGCAAGATACTGAATTCAGTCTTAGGTATGACGACTTTGAGATGCTTTGGGTAATTCAAACGCACTGTTGAACATATGGATTTTAAACCTAGGAAAGAGTCCTAGGCTAGGGAAACAAATTTCAAAACTATATAAAAATTGCCATTGAATTAATGGGAGTAAATGCATTTATTCAACAAATATTCAGTGGAAGCCAATTATAGACCACAGAGTCTTCTAGAGGCTGAGGATTTAGAGTGAGCAACATGCAAAAGAATTCCAACCACTTATAGAACTGGAATTTTTACAGAGGGAGCCCAATAGTAGTAAGTAGGTAAAATGTGTAATGTATCAACTGTGATAAATAGAGCATGGAAGAGGGGACAGAGGACAGGGGTGGTAATCACAGAAAGTTCTGCAGTTTTTTAAGGGCAGTCATTGAGGACTTCACTGACAGGGCGATGTTTAAGCAAAGACAAAAAGAGGAAATAGCTGCTATAGTCATGGGTAAAGAGAGTAACGTTGAAACTATAAGTGAGAAGGAAAACCTAATAATGTACGTTTGCAAGTTTCTTTTGAACTTAAAAAATGTTCAAAAAATTTTTATGGAGTTGCACTATATGTATGGTATTGCTTTTAAATTTAAAATAGAAATGTCATCTGAAAATATTTTTATGCAATAAGTGTAAAACGTAGATGAATTGGTAGAATAATGGAGATTACCACAAATTTGGGAGGTTTACTTAACTGTGAGAAAGGATATTTGAAATTGAGATGTTTTAGAAGATCATTCTAGCTTGTTGTTTTATCTCTATATCTAAATATGTATCTTTCCATCTGAACATCCATACATATTCAGATACCTTTGGATCATATCTTTATATTCTGAGCCTCTACCAAGTCTGCAATGATCCCTTGCCATGGTCAGGCTGTCATATTAGGGAGCCATCTACTCCACAAGGACTGAGACAGAAAGATCATTGAAGATGTGCCTAGAGATTTCTAAAGCATACTGCCTCCAACACCTTCATATTTCTGTGTGCCTTTTTATCAAAAACTTCACTTTTAGATATTTGTTTACTAAAAATTGTGCAGATCTTGATCTTTTCTTCTAGGTAACAAAAGCAAAATTTGTGATCATTTGTGATTAATGTCCATAGAGCTTGATTAGAGAGTCAACCTTGTCTATTTATTTACATATTTTTTGCATGTATCTAGCTGAAATTATATGTAGAGTACATCATGAGAAATGCTGGACTAGAAGAAGCACAAGCTGGAATCAAGATTGCTGGGAAAAATATCAATAACCTCAGATGTGCAGATGACACCACCCTTATCACAGAAAGTGAAGAGGAACTAAAGAGCCTCTTGATGAAAGTGAAAGAGGAGAGTGAAAAAGTTGGCTTAAAGCTCAACATTCAGAAAACTAAGATCATGGCATCCAGTTCCATTATTTCATGGCAAATAGATGGGGAAACAGTGGAAACAGTGTCAGACTTTAATTTTTGGGGCTCTAAAATCACGGCAGATGGTGACTGCAGCCATAAAATTAAAAGACACTTACTCCTTGGAAGGAAAGTTATGACCAACCTAGATAGCATATTAAAAAGCAGAGACATTACATTGCCAACAAAGGTCCAACTACTCAAGGCTATGGTTTTTCCAGTGGTCATGTATGGATGTGAGAGTTGGACTGTGAAGAAAGCTGAGCACTGAAGAATTGATGCTTTTGAACTGTGGTGTTGCAGAAGACTCTTGAGAGTCCCTTGGACTGAAAGGAGATCCAACCAGTCCATCCTCAAGGAGATCAGTCCTGGGTGTTCATTGGAAGGACTGATGCTGAAGCTGAAATTCCAATACTTTGGCCACCTCATGCGAAGAGTTGACTCATTGGAAAAGACCCTGATGCTGGGAGGGATTGGGGGCAGGAGGAAAAGGGGACGACAGAGGATGAGATGGCTGGATGGTATCACTGACTCGGTGGGCATGAGTTTGAGTGAACTCCGGGAGTTGGTGATGGACAGGGAGGCCTGGCGTGCTGCGATTCATGGGGTCACAAAGAGTCAGACAGGACTGAGTGACTGAACTGAACTGAGCTGAGATTATGAATGCCCAAAGTGGCATTATTTTAATATGCCCAGATACTCTACCTCCTGTCCTAACCAGCCAAATTCAATTTCTTGATGTAAGAGAAGATTTTCCAGATACCTTTATATTTCTTGCTTGGAAGCATTCATTATATGTTATTCATTCTTGTTAACTGCATTCTTCTCTTACTAATATCTAGGTACTTATTATTATTTAAATTGGAGGCCCTAATTTCCTCAAAGTATTTGAAATAACCAACGACTTTTGAGCATGAGCACAGGTCTGGATCACATATATACTCACAATTAGAAGAGAGTGACTGCCCATCACCTTTATCTTTCTCAGAGACAATGCCAAATATCCCCCAAGAGGACCCTGGCCACTTTTGCTCTCTAGAGCCCTGCATTCTACTACCCACAGACACTTTCTCTGTCTACAGGACTGTCATTATTTTGGAAATCCAGAAATCTCTAAATTTCCATTTACCATCAGATGTAGATCTCTTGCTTATCTGTTATTTCTTTCTGTTAACTGGATTATTTGTGTGTGGATCTGCTATTATTATTCATTATTAGGAAAAAGAAATTCTCAAATACTCTAAAGCTATCTTTCTGTTTAAATCCCCTTTTGCTATTTCTCTCTCCTTCTTCCCTCTCTTTCACATTGCACTTATTTTTTGCTCTCTAATTAGTGGTAGTAGACAATTGGACACAATTACCTAGCAGCAGGTTTCACAGGCATGAATAAATCTATTCATTATATGTATAGGGTATAGGAAAAAGTTAGATTTAAAAAAAAAAAAAAAAACAACTTTTCATTCTTCCCTGTCAGCTTTTCACTTCAGTTCAACTCTGTACCATTATATTTATGGGGGGTATATATATATTTTCCAGTGTACACTGGGCATAGTTTCGGGCTACCAAGCCATTTTAGATGTACAGTCCTGGAGCCCACAGAATGAGTCCATGCAGACCATGACTTGAATTAAACTACCCATAGTGTCTGGCCTGCCATATTAGCTACACCAGTGCTACCCTTCAGTGGGTAACAAACATTAACTGTATTTGCCTTTTGAATATCGTTACCATAATCTCTTCACGTTCTCAACCTTCTCAAGTAGTTTAGAGTGCTTCATCTGCCAAGCTAACTGTGGCTTTACCCTTTACTAAAGAATTCTTGAGTTTAGGCATGAGAAAACCAGACAGCCGGTAGTCTGCAAGTCAGGAAAAACTACACCATAACTGTACAGCAAATATCTTCAAAGATACAGTAATTATACAACAAATACCTCTTTGCTAAGCAGTGAATTATAGAGCCCAATATCCTGTAATTACAAACCATTTATATATCTGCTTAAATTACTGTGGGTGCCACTTAGCGTAATCACTTTGGTGATTAATCAAGCATTATGTGCAGTATGGAATGCTTCAGAGTTCACAGGTGTGCATGTTTTTCCAATGCTTGCCCTAAAGTATCAAACTGCAAAGTTGCTAGCATTTTATTTTCCCCACATTTTGCAAAAGCTTCTGTATTTCCCACATCTTCCTTGAACTACCATGCCTTTATGTTTGTTTTAGAGACATTTGGTAATATACCATCTTAAGTTTCAGTGATTAAAAAGCTTTGTTTTTAATACCTACAGTTTTCAGAACTTCAACCTGTAGACACTTCAGGGGGTTAAACCAGAAATAAACTCATCTTGCCAAGGATTTGTTTTGGAGTGAGATTTTAGTGGTGCCTTGAGCTTCTGTTCTCCTGAGCGATAACCTTTCACAGCCTAGTCACAGAGCATTTAAGCAACTGGGCCAAGTGCCTACCTAGGTGTTCCTTGGGTAGAGTACAGATCTGCCCTAAGGCCATGGATGACAGGGATTAGTCCAGGACTGTTGGTCTGCGCTCTTGCATTTGTGGCTGCCAAAGAATTTAATCTTCCTGGCAACAGTTAAGTAAGGGTCAAATCGGATTATTCTAAACCAATATGAGAATAATTTGAGAACAATAGCTGGCTAGGGAGAGAACGTCATGCAACTGAATTACAGTAAATTATACAGAGTCTTGCCTTGGATGGAATAATTTGATCACAAGACCTACAAGGAACAATTATTATTTATTGCAGCAGACAGCCTTCAGCAGCTCATATGAAAGCATCCTGAGGCAATAAGCTATCTGACCTCCTCCGTACATGACCCAAATACATGAATTGGTCAATATACCATTGAATTATGTTATTAACATTTGCTCTGGCAGTCACTATGCTAAGTGTTTTACTTATATTAATATTACTTCAACTGATCTTCACAATAACTTCATGAGATACATACTATCATTACCCCCATCTCATAGGTGAGGAAACTGAGAGTCAGTCTTGTCAATAATGAATTCATGTCTACGAAGTGGCAGATCTGGCTTTTCAACCCAGGCAGCCTGGCTTCTAAACATTATACTATAGCAGCCTCTCTCCAAGTCTAAAATGAGCCCTATGGAAGCTCTATTATTGATTTTAATGGTGGCTGCATCTCAGCTTCGTTTAATCTCAGAAGTCACATTCTTCCCACCAAAGCTTTTGCACAGCTCATATTTGTACAACCATGCAGGAGTGTCTTGGAGGCTCTAAATTTTATTACACAGTAGTTTGGACCCAACACATACTGTTGTGTATTATGACAGAACAGATTGGGGATAAATAACTGGCAGTATAACTCATTGGTAATTTAATGTCTGGGTATCAGGTAATTTACTGGCCATTATGACTCTGTGCAGTGGACTCTATCAACTGCTTGCTTCCGTTTTTTTTTTTTTCCCTCTCCCCCTTCCCCCTTTTTTTAATTCAACAAAAAGATGTCATTCTTAGGCTATAAAAATTAGAAAGTTGAACTCCCGATACTAGGAATTTCCTTCTTCAGCATTAAAAAAGCAGGAATTTAAAATTGAAAAGCAGCAAACTATTTGAAAAGACTTCCAAATAAGTAAACTTGATACAGAAATCTCACAGAAACCCTGGATCATAAAAATAAGAGAAAAGGAAGATAAACTGTGGGAATGGAGGTGCTGGAAAGAAAAGTAAAACAAACAAAAAACACTTTCATCAGCACTGGGAAAATAAAAACATTCATCTTTCAAATGAATTTGTTCTTGCAAGCCTGCTTTTGGAGAGTATAATAATAAAGCACATTTGATTTTAGGAACATAAAATATTTACTGGGTCATGGTGGACTAGCTGTATCCAAGGCTGAGGTGACAAGTATAGAGGTATGCTCAGGGGCCAAAAGCAGAGATAAGGAATTTGAAAAGTAGTAGTTATTAGAAAAGCAGAAAGTTGGGAAATGTGGGCGATTTGGAAAGAGACATTGGAATTATTTTATTATTATTGAGATAGCAGGAGAGGAAGGAATTAACTACCAACAGGCAGGTAGATTGAAAATGTCTTAAAAATGGAGAGAAACCTCCTAAGGGAATTTTCTTCAGGCCAGGCAGGTTCTAGAAAATAGACTTGAAAAATTGATTAAAAGGAATTACTAGGAAACTTGACATCAATTTGAAGTTTGAGCTGTATGGATAAAAATGATCCAACTTATTCATGCATTCATTCACTCAAATTTATTGAGAATTGATACCACGTAAGATACTGTGCTAAGCATAGCCCCCACCCTCTAAAGATCAGAATTCAGTGAAAGCAAGAGAAATATCCTCAACTAGCTAAATATCCTCAACTGTGATCTAAAAGGGCTCTATTCAAACACACACACACACACACACACACACACTCACACTTTGCCTCTCTCCCTCTCCTTTTCTTTCTCTCTCTCCAATGGGATATTCAAAGGGAAAGGAAAGGATGGTTGGAAAAAATTAACAATAGAGGTAACTATAAACTGACCTAGATAGATACAATTTTGCAAGGAGAAAGAGAAGAGTCTAATATAACCTTCTGAAGACTAGATGTGACCTTGTGGGTTTCTTTAGGATCGACAGTGCTTAGTACTGCTTCTCCTCTATTAATAAGCATGGAGTCATTCAAGACATTTTTTGATGATGTATAATGAATTAGTCTCTATGTAGTCTACTCAGGACCCCAGGAAGATGCTGTCTCTGTTTAAATGGGTTCTGATCATAATTGGGGTGAAATAATAGGCTAGTAAACAGATAAATTATGACACAACTAGATATGACTAATAAAAGCAGGCAGAGCATTAGGGAGTAAAATCCTGCCTCAAACTGGCATTTCAGTTAAGTTCAGTCACTCAGTTGTGTCCAACTCTTTGTGACCCATGGACTGCAGCATGCCAGACTTCCCTGTCCATCACCAACTCCTGGAGCTTACTCAAACTCATGTCCATCGAGTCAGTGATGCCATCCAGCCATCTTATCCTCTGTCCTCCCCTTCTCCTCCCACCTTCAATCTTTCCCAGCATCAGGATCTTTTCCAATGAGTCAGTTCTTTGCATCAAATGGCCAAAGTATTGGAGTTTTAGCTTCAGCATCAGTCCTTCCAATGAATATTCAGGTCTGATTTCCTTAGGATTGACTAGTTAGATCTTGCAGTCCAAGGGACTCTCAAAAGTCTTTTCCAACACCACAGTTCAAAAGCAGCAATTCTTTGGTGCTCAGTTTCTTTCTAGATCAGCTCTCACATCCATACATGACTACTAGAAAACAATAGCTTGTACTGGACGGACCTTTGTTGGCAAAGTGATGTCTCTGCTTTTTAATATGCTGTCTAGGTTGGTCATAGCTTTTCTTCCAAGGAGCCAGCATCTTTTAATTTCAAGGCTGCAGTCACCATATGCAGTGATTTTGGAGTCCAAAAAAATAGTCTCTCACTGTTTCCATCATTTTCCCATCTATCTGTTATGAAGTGATGGGACCAGATGCCATGATCTTTGTTTTCTGAATGTTGTTTTAAACCAACTTTTTCACCTCCTCTTTCCCTTTCATCAAGAGGTTCTTTAGTTCTTCTTTGCTCTCTGCCATAAGGGTGGTGTCATCTGTGTATCTGAGGTTATTGACAGACTAGAGATCTCTTCAAGAAAATTAGAGATACCAAGGGAACATTTCATGCAAATACGGGCACAATAAAGGACAGAAATGGTATGGATTTAACAGAAGCAGAAGATATTAAAAAGAGGTGGCAAGAATACACAGAAGAACTATAAAAAGTGGCATTTAAACAAGGCTTAAATTGGTGGGGAGTGTTGGCAGGTGAAGGAAAATATTCCAAGGTGAGAAAACAGCATGTGAAAAAACCTGGAATTCTGCTTTGTAAACTATAATTAGAAATGGATCACAAGTCTCACACCCAACTTCTATTATTGGTTTTCCTAGCATGGGCTGGATTCCAACACTGAAGCCCTCTAGGGGAAATTATGCCTATTTTTCCTATCTTCTGTTAATTCCTTTGCCCGAAGTTAGAAAGTGTTACCCTATCTAGTAGGTCCGTGACTAAAATCTTCATTTTTCAGCAGAATTGCATTACATTGCACCTCTTGTTAAACTATAATTTTAGATAACTTGAGGCAATAATTTTGAAGTCACCACAATACATTCTATGTCATATATCCCATCCATGTAGCTCTATCTCAAACTGGTTTTCTTGTCTCCATTCTTTGAGCTGTCAACCTGCATCTTATTGTGTGGATCTGTGGGCATGCATGCATGTGTGTGTGTGAGAGAGAGAGAGAGAGAATCTGCATTATATATTTTTATACCTCAAATAAACGTATGATTTTGGAAAATGTAAAACATTTGAAAGTAGACAGAACATTTATATTCATCAAACTTCAACAATTATCAGTTTCTTGGTAATTTTGTTTCATCTATATTTCCACCTTATCTCTCTTCCAATAATTTTGAAATGAGTCTTCAGATCATTTCATCTGAAAATATTTCAGTATATTTCTCTGAAGATAGGAATGTTTTAAAATATAACCTTAGTACCATTATCACTTTGTAAACTAATATTAATTTGTAAACTAATATTAATTCCTTAATATCAAACATGCAGTCAGTATTCATATTTCTCTAATTCATAAAGAGGTACATAGGTAGATAGATAAATAGCTAGATAATCAAAGCTTGTCTGAATCAAGTTCTGTCATTCCCATCTCTATTAGAATTGGTTGATAATATATCTTCAGATTCTTGAGCAACAGTAGGGGTCAGTAACAATAGCCTATGAGCCAAATAAAACTTTATTGAAACATTACTTTATGTGTTTCCTCTGGCTGTTTTCATGATGTAATTTTAATGTTTAGTGGTTGTACCCAAGATTATATCACCTCCAAAGCTAAAAATATTCACTATCTCTCCTTGGGCAGTGAAAGCTTGCTGACTTCTAATCTGTGGTTCCCCCAAGTTATTTCCATCTCATTAGAAATGCAAAGTTATTCAGGATAAGGATCTTATATACTATGAATTCCAAATCTGGATGTAGAAGAAGTTCACTCCCTCCCCTGTTTTTCTTTAAAAAAAACAAAATGGCATCCTATGAACTATGAACAATTTTGGAGCGATGCAGAAGAGAAACAAACATAAGGAAGCAGTTTGGCTCAGGCTTCACAAAGTGGAAGTAACTTGTAAAAGTTACTACTTCAGCTCCCCAGCACTCTATATCTTTGCTACTATACTGAAAGATGATTGAGTCTTGGAGACTAATTCCCATCTCTCTAAATCAGCTTCTTGTCAGCATAATAATTTGTAACAATAATGATAAGGTTTACATTTAATTGGAATTCTACTGTGTTTCTAGAACTACTCTAAATACTTTACATGTATTAATTTAATTCTCATGCACATGCACTGTCATTAATGCCACTTTGTAGAGGTGAAAATTAAATCACAGAGAAGTTAATGGAAGTCTCAGGCTGACCAAAAATTCATGTCAGCTTGCTCCTGCTTCTCCTCCTCTATTAGAACATCTACATGAGGAGCCAGTTATTTTCATCAGAAAGTTGCTAGGAGAGCATGGAGCAAAAGCTATGCAATTTAGGTAGATTTTCTGGGTGGTGAAGAGCATCAAGATATAACAGTATAACCTTCACTCCATTCCATCAGTAGACATAAATGCACCAACCAGAGATCCATGTTGCTCATCAAGGAACCTTCTGACTTCTGTGATGCCAAAGATACACTGGCATGACTACCTTGCAACTTGGCTTCCTTTATGTACCTATGCAAACTATTTTCTTCCTTTTCTCGGGTTGATTAAAATCATGTGATTGGATTTTACCTTTCTAGTCCTGTTTTGGTAAGCCATCTTACTTAAACTTGAGTACTTCAAAATCTGCTTAGCTTCACATTGTATAACTCTCTTTGGCACTTCTACAGATGATTAATCTCTTCTAGTCTGTGTAGCTTCTTGCTAATTTCAGTCACAGCAGGTAAACCAATTTCCACATTCTTGGAGGCTGTTTACATTACCTCTATCTACTCACTAAACTCTTGAGAGGATCAAGTCTGTCAGATGGATTTTTGAAGACAGTTTATTTAATCTCTGAGTCCATAATAGCATATATCAGCCTAGTCAGAACTGTCTTCAAATGCTAAAAGTTCACTTTAAGTGGAGTTGTTTTCTATTGATTCTTACAGATACTTGTACTCTCCAATATTCTGCAAAATGTTGATTTTCTGTATTACCTAACATCCTAGGAATACCTTGTTTTTGCTTACATTTCCCTAAAGATGCCTAGAAATCTTTGTTTTGCTTTCTTATCTAGGTTTCTACCTTGCCACCTAAAACCTTCATTTCCTAATTGGAGTACAACAGAAACACAATCCTTATTTCCTGTGACTCATCCCCACAGAGCAGAAATGTGGATGCAATAATACTTTCTGTGTTAAATCTCGAAACATCATTCTTCCATCAAGAATGAGAGATTCATAAGTTTATGTTTAATTTTGAGTTTTTATTTTCACTTTGACTGCTGGTGCTTTTGAAAACTGCTTTGTATGGAGAAAAAAAGATGATCATAGCTTTTACTTTTGTCTAAAGTGTCCATACACATTTTGTATAGCTGTCAATGTCAGGAGCGACAATAAAATCTCTATTTTTACAGTTGCAACAGAAATGACCACTTCTTTTTTTTTTTAACCACATAAGGTGGGTGGAGTTTGTGTCTTGTTATAGGTGGATTTGATCACACAATTTCTCTGAAGAAAAGAAGCAAAATGCTTAGATTCTTTGTGTATCAAGATGAGGAACCAGGCAAAGGAGGGCATGAAGTTCCATGGAGGTTTCTATGCTGTGATTTCTTCCAGTAAAAATCTGCAGGAAGATAAACTGTTGCCTGTTGCCTTAATAGCTAGCACTGCTTGTGACCTTCATTGAATATCTCTGCATTTTTTAGCAACTTTGCTGAGTAGGAGGAAGGCTTGCATTGGGGAAGCATATTCTCGGAGACTATTGTGAAAAGCCTAAATAACCTTCATAATGCATAAGTGTGAAAAAACACAAAGCTGCCTAATTGTAAGACTTGAGTTGAAAGAGAAATCTGGTGGCATCAACTGGGCCTTTGGCTTTGGGGTTGCTGAAAAGGTTTTGTGTAGGAAGCACTGATTGGCATGATTATGGGTCCAGAAACCACAGCCAGCTGCGGCCGTGGAAGCAGTGCTTCCGCCATCTTACCTGGGCTCTTAGAGAGGAGACCACATGGATGCTAGGGAAGAGGAAATGCATTCAGATAGATATTGAAGCAGAAAAGAAAAATTTCTAGATCAAAAACAACAAAGAACAGTGACTGAGTCACTGCCTTCTTACAGTGCTGTTGTTTCACCTCTCTAAATCACATAGCATTGAAATGGCTGATGAATAGATATGGTGTCTCTGTATATAAATGGGCTGGTCTGACTCTAGTCAATGGTATGTAGCAAGACAATTATCCTTGCATTCTCTGTCTCTGTCTCTCTAATTCTCTCTCTCCCATTCATCAGGGCTTCCACCTCTGCCTGAATGACATACAAAGATGATTTCTAAGCTAAACCAGAGACTCCTGGACTAGAAGTAATGGAAGTGAATACACTAGGCAGCATTCTCATATGGTTCTCCTTACCCATGCAGTGGACACAATATATGTCTTGCAAAATTATGACAGACTTGTTATAAAAGATAACCCCATTTATGCTACTCACTCTAAGCTTAAGTGCTTGACTGTTTTAAGACACTTTAAAAAAAAAATCCACACACAATGTGCACGTTTTTGTTTTATTTTTGCTTTGAAGGAGACTTATCGTCATAAAACATAGCTTGTAAATGCACACAGAGATATTTTCATTCTCAGGAATGGATTCATAAGCAAATGGGAACATTCAGTTAAAAAAGGAATCTGAAATTAGTAGAAACAAGTGTGTGGTAGAAATAGGACATAGGAACTAGTTTCACATATGAGGCACAGACTAAATCACAAGCTTCCTTATGACCAGACTGAATCTGGTTTTCCTCTGAGCACATTTTGGTCCTAGAACTCTTGATTAACTGTAGATCATGGGGGGCAAAAACTTGCTTATGATATAATACTAACCACCATTTTGACTTTTTATCATAACCACCAACTTTGGGAGCCCATGGATCCTAGTAAAGAAACTAGGGGTCAACAGTCCTCAGTGTGGAGTCCTTCACATAGTCATTTATTGAACAGATAATTATTTGTGATAGAAATATTGGTTTAGTTACTAAGTCGTGCCTGAAACTTGCAATCCCATGGACTGTAGCTAGCCAGGGTCCTCTGTCCATGGGATTCTCCAAGCAAGAGTAGTGGAGTGCCTTGCCATTTCCTTCTCCAGGGGATCTTCCCAACCCAAGAATCGAACCTGGGTCTCCTGCATTGTGGGCCGATTCTTTACCAACTGAGCTATGAGGGAATTACAAAATGGTTAACAAGATAGACGTGATCCCCTACTCTTTTGGAACTTAGAATCTGGTGAAAGCGATAGACATTAAAACAACACATAAAATACTCATTGCATTGCAGGCAGGCACTTTACCATCTGAGTCACCAGGGGAGCCCAGTGTGAATTGAAGATGAACAACAAATGAAATTTTAAATGTATGTATGGTGGTGGTGATTTAGTCGCTAAGTCGTATCTGACTCTTCGTGACCCCATTGACTGTAGCCCGCCAGGCTCCTCTGTCCATGGGATTCTCCAGGCAAGAATCTGGAGTGGGCTGCCATTTCCTTCTTCAACCCGGGGATCGAACCCTCATCTCCTGCACTGCAGACAGATTCTTTACCATCTGAGCTATGAGGGAAGCCTAAAATACTCACTAATCATCAATTGTACTAACTGTACTAGCTATACATTTGTTTCAGCTATATGATAATATAGTTTTTGTAAGATACATAGGATAAATCCAACTTTTTTTTTTAGAATGAAATTTTGTGTATGTGGAATTAGCTGTTAGTTGTTTTTCAATATCTGTTCTTCCCTTCTTTTGCAGTAATAGAACTTTTCCCTGGGCACACAGCTGCCCAGATAAAGAATACATTCACAAGCTGTCTATGCAGAAAGGTATGATCTAGTAACTAAGTTCTAGTTAACAGAAAATAAGCAGGAATGGTTATGTTCAAGTTTGGGGCTGTTTCCTTAAGAGCAAGAGATATGTCCTTCCTCATTTCTTCTGGCAGAAATATATTCATAATGATGCAGCCTAAACATGTTGGATCATGAAATGGAAGCCACATATTGAAAATGGCAGACTGAAAATACCCAGCACCCTCAAACCCAAATCATAGAAAAACATAACAAATCCAACTACCATACCATACCCAAGACATCTACCTAGGCTTTTATATGAAAGAGAAGTTTCTGTCTTGTACATCACTGTATTTTTTTATTTGTCACAGCAGCCTAACCTGTAGCCTAATGAATATAATATGCTTGTTCTCCTATCATACTGTTACCAGTTTTCAACTGAAAAAAAATTTTATTGCAAGAAATCAAAATGGACATTTTTTGGCATTTTCTCTTGTAAAGTTTGGCTAGAATATTCTTACATTTCTAAATTTATATTTGTCAGCATAATTATAACTAAATACTCAATAATGTACATGAAACCCATATGATTTCATTACACAATGTACAAAAACAAGCAAAACAAATTTATGGTGTTGGGGCATATTAAAGGAAGCTAACCATTCAAAGACAGCTCAATCTTCTAAAGATCTTGGAGAGCAGGGTGTCTTACAGCATTGCAAAAAGAACTGTGGAATCAAGTTGATGTAGATTTAGATGCTAGAGAGCTAAATCTAGAGACCATTTAATCTTTTTGTTTAGGGCTGTGAGATGGTAAGAGAATTTTAAGTACTGACATTCAGGAAGAAATCTCAGAAGCTAACTCTCTGTTATATGTTTATCTGTTTTATCCCATCCTAGAGATAATTAACTCACTGGCTATATTAGAAACATTAACTCAACTTAATCTTCAGAGAAATGACAGTCCAGAACAAATTCTAAAAGTTTTTGATTTTTCAGTTGAAAGTATATTTCATATTTTCCAAATCAACTGCACTCATAAATGCTCATTTGTATTTTTATACTGATTATTTAAAAGGAAATAATTGGAGATAGGAATGAGGATATCTTAGAATAACCATGTGAATTTAGTTAACCAGGTTGAATGATAGTCCAGATGACAAATAATGGATAGAGTAAAACACATCCTATGTATCTTTTCCACCTATAGTTCTCATGAATCTATTTTCTGCAGATATCATGTGAGACAACTTGTCCACTAAGAAAAATGAGCTAATAATGAAATCTACTACATTTATCTACACCATGTGTTTCTTGCTTAAAATCTTTTGTAAAGTCCAACAAGAAAAATTTGCAACGTGATTTTCATTGATTAATTTTGAGCATCACAGTTGCAAAGCCATGGGAAAGTTTGTACCTACATCAGAGGAGACAATAACCTTGAAGTTCCATTTGTAAACTTTAAGTAAATTCAATCACTTTGTTTCATATCCTTGCCATCTTTAATCAATGATTAAAGTCTTTATGTCAGGTCTTTAGTCATTTGCTGTTTCCCATACTATCATTCCTATTCTAATGATCTAATTTCTCTCACCTAAGCTATCTTTCTATCACCCTCAGCTTTTCCCTCTATGTATTCTGGAATGTCTGACCAATGATAATTTAACTCTCAAACATTTTCAACGCCTTCCCTCCACCACTTACCTTAGTTGAATGCTGACTCACTCCCAAGGATGCTGCTTCCCTGGGAAGCTCTTCAAAAAGTGGAGAATGATGTTTTGTCAGTGAATTCATATTATCTGTGATCACCATTGATTATTATCAACTAATATTCTCTGATATAATAAAAACAGTCTTCTTTTTTCAATTGTTTCTCATACCGTCTATTTTCTAACATTTGTGGTCTGTACCCTTCCAATTTGTTTCCTTTACATTGTTCCACCCAAAACCTGTCATCAGTCTGTGTGATTTCAGGTTCTGAAATGGGAATCAGAGTTCTTGTTTGCAGAGCCAAAGACTGAACTTCATGAACATGCAAATACTCACAGTAGCAAGTGAATTATTTATTTATTAAATTATTTATTAAAGCAAGTATTTATTAAAAGGAAGGAAAGTACAATGCTCTCAGCACCAACACTGAGGAGGGTAGAGAGTCCCCCCAAAGGCAGGGACTACAGCAGTTTTATATTTTTACCAGTATTAATCTGTACATTTTTGGTTGGCTTCTGTCCTTAAGATATGTCATTTTTAACCAATCAGTTTAAAAGTCAAGATGCATAACTTAACATCTTTATGGCTTCTCTTGATCCTTGTATTAAGTCACCATCCTTTTTCATGCCCCCTGGCCATTTTACAATGGACCAGATGTATGGACTAAAGATTAATGATTACCAGTTGTTTTTCCCTCAGGCATGAGGAACAGAAGTTAATTACTGCTCTTCCCTGGATCTAGGTCTTGTTTCCAAGTTCCCCCTTCAGTCAGTCTCTCCCATCAGGAAACTTCCATAATTCTGTTATCCTTATCCATCAGAGGGCAGACAGAATGAAAACGATAGTCACAGAAAACTAATCAAACTGATCACATGGACCACAGCCTGTCTAACTCAATGAAACTATGAGCCATGCCGTGTAGGGCCACCCATGGTACAGAGTTCTGACAAAACATGGTCCACTGGAGAAGGGAATGCAAACCACTTCAGTATTCTTGCCTTGAGAACCCCATGAACAGCATGAAAAAGCAAAAAGATAGGACACTGAAAGATGAACTCCCCAGACTGGTAGGTGCCCAATATGCTAGTGAAGAAGAGTGAAGAAATAACGCCAATCCAGAAAGAATAAAGAGACAGAGCCACGGTAAAAACAATGCTCAGTTGTGGATGTGACTGGTGATGGAGTAGAGTCTGATGTTGTATAGAGCAATATTGTATAGGAGCCTGGAATGTTAGGTCCATGAATCAAGGCAAATTGGAAGTGGTCAAACAGGAGATGGCAAGAGTGAACATTTACATTTTAGTAATCAGTAAACTAAAATGGACTGTAATAGGAGAATTTAATTCAGATAACCATTATATCTACTACTGTGGGCAAGAATGCCTTAGAAGAAATGGAGTAGCTATCATAGTCAATAAAAGAATCCAAAATGCAGTACTTGGATGCAGTCTCAAAAATAACAGAATGATCTCTGTTCGTTTCCAAGGCAAACCATTCACTATCACAGTAATCCAAGTCTATGCCCGAACCAGTAATGCTGAAGAAGCTGAAGTTGAAAAGTTCTATGAAGGCCTACAAGACCTTCTAGAAATAGCACCCAAAAAAGATGTCCTTTTCATTATAGGGGACTGGAATGCAAAATTAGGAAGTCAAGAGATACCTAGAGTAACAGGCAAATTTGGCCTTGGAGTATAGAATGAAGCAGTACAAAGGATTGCTTTGAAGGACAGAGTTTTGCCAAGAAAACTCACTGGTCATAGCAAACACCCTCTTGCAAAAACACAAGAGACAGCTCTATACATGGGCATCACCAGATGGTCAACACCGAAATCAGACTGATTATATTCTTTGCAGCCAAAGATGGAGAAGCTCTATACAGTCAGCAAAAACAAGACCAGGAGCTGACTGTGGCTCAGATCATGAACTCCTTATTGCCAAATTCAGACTTAAATTGAAGAAAGTAGGGGAAACCACTAGACCATTCAGGTATAACCTAAATCAAATCCCTTATGATTATACAGTGGAAGTGACAAACAGATTCAAGGGATTAGATCCGATAGACAAAATGCCTGAAGAACTATGGATGGAGGTTCATGACACTGTACAGGAAGCAGGGATCAAGACCATCCCCAAGAAAAAGAAATGCAAAAATGCAAAGTGATTGAGGAACTCTTACAAATAGCTGAGAAAAGAAAAGAAGCTAAAGGCAGGGGAGAAAAGAAAAGGTACCCATATGAATGCAGAGTTCTAAAGAATAGCAAGGAGAGATAAGAAAACCTTCCTCAGTGATCAATGAAAAGAAATAGGGGAAAACAATAGAATGGGAAAGACTAGAGACCTCTTTAAAGAAAATTAGAGATACCACGGGAATATTTCATATGAAGATGAGCACAATGAAGGACAGAAATGGTATGGACCTAACAGAAGCAGAAGATATTAAGAAGAGGTGCCAAGAATACATAGAACTACACAAAAAAGATCTTCACGATCCAGATAACTGGGATGGTGTGACTCACCTAGAGACAGACATCCTGGAACACGAGGTCAAGTGGGCCTTAGGAAGCATCACTACGAATAATGCTAGTGGAGGTGATGGAATTTCAGTTGAGCTCTTTCAAATCCTAAAAGATGATGCTGTGAAAGTACTGCACTTAGTATGCCAGCAAATTTGGAAAACTCAGCAGTGGCCACAGGACTGGAAAAGGTGAGTTTTCATTCCAGTCCCAAAGAAAGGCAATGCCAAAGAATGTTCAAACTACCACTCAATTGCACTCATCTCACACACTAGCAAAATAATGCTCAAAATTCTCCAAGCCAGGCTTCAACAGTACATGAACCGTGAACTTCCAGATGTTCAAACTGGATTTAGAAAAGGCAGAGGAACCAGAGATCAAATTGCCAATATCCATTGGATCATCGAAAAAGCAAGAGAGTTCCAGAAAAACATCTACTTTTGCTTTATTGACTATGTCAAAGTCTTTGACTGTGTGGATTACAATAAACTGTGGAAAATTCTGAAAGAGATGGAATACCAGACCACCTATCTGCCTCCTGAGAAATCTGTATGCAGGTCAAGCAACAGTTAGAACTGGACATGGAACAACAGACTGGTTCCAAATTGGGAAAGGTGTATGTCAAGGCTGTATGTTGTCACCCTGTTTGTTCAACTTCTATGCAGAGTACATCATGCGAAATGCCACCCTAGATGAAGCACAAGCTGAAATCGAGATTGCCAGGAGAAATATCAATAACCTCAGATATGCAGATGACAGCACCCTTATGGCAGAAAGTGAAGAGGAACTAAAGAGCCTCTTGATGAAAGTGAAAAGGAGAGTGAAAAAATTGGCTTAAAACTCAACATTGAGAAAACAGAGATCATGGCATCCGGTCCCATCACTTCATGGCAAATAGATGGGGAAACAATGCAAACAGTGAAAGACTTTATTTTTGAGGCTCCAGAATCACTGCATATGGTGACTGCAGCCATGAAATTAAAAGATGCTGGCTCCTTGGAAGAAAAGCTATGACCAACCTAAACAGCATATTAAAGAGCAGAGACATCACTTTGCCAACAAAGGTCTATTCCGGTCAAAGCTATGGTTTTTCCAGTGGTCCTGTATGGATGTAAGAGCTGAACTAGAAAGAAACTGAGCACCAAAGAATTGATGCTTTTGAACTGTGGTGTTGGAGAAGACTCTTGAGAGTCCCTTGGACAGCAAGGAGATCCAACCAGTCCATCCTAAAAGAAATCAGTCCTGGATATTCATTTGAAGGACTGATGCTGAAGCTGAAACTCTAATGCTTTGGCCACCTGATACAAAGAACTGACCTATTGGAAAAGACCTGATGCTGGGAAAGATTGAGGGCAGGAGGAGAAGGCAACGACAGAGGATGAGATGGTTAGATAGCATCACCAACTTGATGGACATGAGTTTGAGTAAGCTCCAGGAGTTGGTGATGGACATGGAAGCCTGGTGTGCTGCAGTCCATGGGGTCACAAAGAGTCAGACAGGGCTCTGCCTGGATCTGAGTGCTAATAATTTATCAGACCAATTATCCATCCCAGGAATCCAGGACAAAGAGTATAACTTTAGGCTAAAGGAATGAGATGTTTACTGAAAACAAAACCAAGGTCCCAGAGTCCTACACTGAATACCTAGAAATTTCTACCTCAGTTCCATGTGGCTGATTAGCATGACATTCTGATTTCCGAATACTTTGGCTTCTTTGATTCTTTTAATTTTCTACTCAGCTTTCTTCAGTTCTCTATACTCACATTAATAATGGGTTCAACTTTGTCATCACTTAAAAATGTTCATTTATTAGCTGTTAAACTTTAAAAATCCCATTTTCTAACAAGAACCACAATTAACTCTTCCAACTTTCTTTCCTCCCTTACTCCAATTATATTATTTTTCTTTTGATTTTACTCTCTTTCCTTAACATATCCATTTCTCTCTAAAGCTTTTTAGAGATGAATAAGAAATCAGGAATCTCAATGTAAACATGTTAAAACTGAGAAAATCCTGTAAAAATCTAAAGATAGATATTCATAGACATTTCAGAGCTCACAGGATAAATCTGAAGAGATATATTGTGGGAATATTTAGCATAGACATGACATTTAAAGACATAAGTCTGGATGA
Organism: Cervus canadensis; assembly: GCF_019320065.1. Classification (NCBI taxonomy): domain Eukaryota; kingdom Metazoa; phylum Chordata; class Mammalia; order Artiodactyla; family Cervidae; genus Cervus; species Cervus canadensis. The sequence goes on along the minus strand of NC_057392.1, from coordinate 38,275,873 downwards.
GATCAATGAGGAGAAGGTGTTGATAAAGAAAAATGGGCTTGGAAGGAATACTGAAATACTATCATATTTTTAAGTCTGATGGAGGAGAAGCCAGCAGGGGGGCCAGAGAAGAAGTGAATGATGGGCTGGAAAGAAACCAGGAGGCAAGTAGTATCATGGGAGTTGAGCAAAGTGTTTGATGAAGAGAAAGTGTGGTCTATGGCATGGATTTCTGCCTATGACAGAATAAGAACACATTCTTGGAATATGGATCATGTAAGTTATTAGTGAAAAACCATTTTGTTGGAGTATAAAGTTCAAAACCAGACTGCAACTGAAAGTATTCATCACTCAGTCATGTCTGACTCTCCGCGACCCCATGGACTGTAGCCCCACAGGCTCCTCTCTATCGACAGAATGCTCCAGGCAAGCATACTGGGGTGGGTTGCCATTTCCTACCCAGGGATTGAACCTGGGTCTCCCACATCGTGGTCATATTCTTTAGCATCTAAGCCACCAGGGAAGCCCTCAAAACCAGAGTAGAGTGAGCAAAATGGTGACTAAAGGACTAGAAAGTGAGATTATGAAGGAGATTAGAAAAACAGCAAAGAAGCCCTGAAGGTGGTAGATTGGAGCACCCTTCCTTTCTTCCTTCCTTCCTCCCTTTCCTTTCCTTTTTTCTTTCCTTCTTCCTTTCTTCTCTTTAAAGAGGAGAGATCCTAAGAATGTTTGAATATGAGGGTAATCGTGTGGTGAAGGAAAGATTTATTAAGCAGTTGAGAAAGAATAAATGAAGGGGTAAAGGCTTTGAGAAATTATATGAGGGTGGAACTCAGTATCCAGATAGAGAGGTGTTCCCTCTTCTAGAAAAGGAATGTTTTTATGCTGAATTAGGAGGGAAAAAGATGGAATCTGGTTTTTCCCATCTGTTACTGAGAATTTAAAAGAATTTCCTCTTACAGTCTGTGTTATTAACAAAGTTTAAGGCAAGTCATCAACTTAGAGTGAGGAGGGAAAAGGAATGAGAGATTTGAGGACAGTGAAAAGATATGAAACAATTTATTTGGGGGGGGGAAGCATACTTATTTAAGAAAGCCATAGTATTTTGGCAGTGATCAGGGTCCACGTAAGTTTATGGTAATGAATAATTCAAGTGAAACCAGTCAGGCTGCCTATATGTTTTTGTTCCCCTTTCCTTTCTGATACCATTTAACTGCACCTGCATAACCCAGGCAACAGGAGATGGATGGGCTCAGCAAAGGGTTGGGAGGTTGTGTGAAGTAAAATGGAGATGGGTAGGAGTTAAAAGAGATTATAGTGATGACCCATGGAATTCCAGACAGATTACAGCAGAGCCAAATATAAAAAACTTCTTCCCAACCTAGTACTCTTTTTGTTTGCATTTCTAGCCTACCACCGTCTCTTAGTGTTTTCAGAATATTTCATGACTTTAAGACTGATTTATTCAACACTCCAATCTTCTTTGAGGAAAGATACCACATCCTACTTTAATTTTGCTCCAGAATAAAATTAGGCATACTGTAGGTGCTCAATAAAGTATACCAAATCAGTGTAGTGAGGATGTAGATAGGGGCTAAATTCATTAAAAGTTTTATGTTAAATTTATCATCTCACTGCCAGAAACTGTATCCCAAGAAATATTTGTTTAGTGTGGGAATATACAGATACAGTACAGTGATTTTAGTGGGATTTTAATTTAGGTTTCATGTAGTATTCCCAATCCATCTGTTAATTGCACTGATTACATCCTCTGGCTGATTACACTGAAAATTGCTATCCATGCCTCAGGTCAGGCAATGAGAAAGTTGTGGGTTGAGTTGTGAGGGAGGATAAATCCGTTTGAATTGAAGTAACAAGCAACCGAAAATAAAGGCAGGGGATGTTTGAAGAGAGTGTGCTGATTAGTTACCATGCTGAGCGTTTCGCCTTCAACAAAATCTAACTCTGTGGACAGATCAAAAACCTAAACTGCTGACTTACTGTGATACTGCATTGTCCCTTAAGTAATCAACTCTCTGAACTGTATTTTATGTTATTTTTAGTAGGAACATACCTCAAAGTCCATCCATAAGGAATATTTCTTACTGCCATAGCTGATCTCAAATTATTGTTTAAATTCTCAAAGTGTGAGTCACTCGACTCTCTAATCTGATCTCCTTGAGTGTTCAGTGGAATTCTCTAGGTTCTGAGAAGTAGTACAGTGTAGTCTAAGGCTTAGGGAGTTTAGAGCACGTGCTACTTAGACCTGAGTCTTACCTGAATATTATCTTGAGTTTGGGGTATGATCTCATCTCTAGGTGTAGGAAATTGGAAGAGTGAGAAACCATAGTTGAAGTGAGAATTCTTTCAGGTCCGGTTTGTTCCCCAAAACACAAGGGCCTTGCTTAAGGCCAGTAAATGGAAGACTGAAAATAAGAGATGATGGAGCATTTAAGCAAATCTGTTTGATTTATGAAATATGCTGAAGCCCCTACCCATCTGGATTTATATCTGCTTTGGGCCTCTTTCAACAGTCATTTGGGTAACAAAATAGAGGGTCTATTTGGTATTTTCAGCAGTGATGTGGATAACAAAATAGAGGGCTTGCTTATCAGATTTTCAAAAGTTGGAATCTGTGAGGGCTATGAAAGTGAAAGTGAAAGTGAAGTCACTCAGTCCTGTCTCACTCTTTGTGATCCCATGGCTGTAGCCTACCAGGCTCCTCAGTCCATGCAGTTTTCCAGGCAAGAATACTGGAGTGGGTTGCCATTTCCTTTTCCAGGGGATCTTCCCAGCCCAGGGATCGAACCTGGGTCTCCTGCACTGCAGGCAGACGATTTACCATCTGAGCCACTAGAACAAAATAAAAATTCAGAAGACTGTCAGCTTAAACAGTGAGCTAAAGTGAACAAGCTAAAATCAAGGAAATAAATGTGAAGTCCCATGCTTAGATTAATACTTCTATGGTAGATTTGGGGAAATATGACTTAATATCATTTTATGTAAAAACAGACATTGATTACTGGCACAACTTATGATAAAAAGTAGAGCGATCTTACATGGAGTTAATAGAAATATAGCCTGAGAATGTGAGAGATAAAAATCCACACTCTGAACTGATTAGATGAAATCTGCAGTCTTGTGTTTGGCTATAAAAAAGCCATTGGAAACAAGTGTATTGTACGGTTACAAAAAAAAAATCTGTATACCACCAGATGAGATGATTAAACTGGGGAAATGGCTATGCCGTGGGAGTATGAGGACCATCCTTTTATTTGAAGAGTTCCCATATGGAAGTAAAACTGGACTTGTTCTCCAAAGGCCAAAACTTTCTTCAAAAAGTAAACTTAAATTTTGGTCCCGATTTAAGGATACATTTTCAACAAAGTTGTTTTGTGAAACCAGGAATACTCCTGCTAGAACAGAGCCTGGAAGACAGGCCAGTAGGTTGGACGTGATGGGCTAGTGGCTTTCAGTGGGAGTTGGGGTTGGAAAGTCTCTAACATCCCTATGATTCCACAAGAGGGAATTGAATTTGAAAAGTTCCGTCTTGATAGTGAAAGTGTATTACTTGGTAATAGCCGTCCAGGCTGTTGAGTCGAGACAACCACTGTTCTCTGAGCTCTTTCTGGCTTGATGGACAGGAGTTGTTCCCAGTGAAGCTGGCTCAGCTCTCTTTGTTTTGGTTACTTTGAAGCAGAGGGACTAATCCCCTCTAGAGATATTTGCTTGTTTTTGCTGTCAGAGCAGTCACACTTTTCTCTTTGTATCTCTTGGCTTGTTTTTTTGAAGTTCAGCTTCACAGAAAACTAGGCCTCAGGTTTCCTTGGTGATTCACTGGGTCTGGGTGGCCCCTCCTCCACCCACCAAAAGAGCCACTGATAGGTACATCATCCTGGTTTGTATTTTAGCCTTTAGGGAAAAGTACAGACGACCACTTTTTGGACTGAAGCTTAAAAATTCCTTGCAAAAAGTATCTCAGAGTTCAAGACAGGCCAGAGCCCCTTGTTTTTGTTTTTTGTTTTCGTTTCTTTTTTGTGTGTGTGTGATGCTTTCTATATGGCAAAAGGAGGAAATGCTAAATGTTGTTGCTTTATTTTTTAGAAATTCTTTCATCAGAAACAAATAAACTGAGTTGATATTAATCCTGTTTGGTGAAAGCATCAGTGATTTACATTTGAGGACTTTGCCAGGATGGACATGACAAATTGACCCTTCTGGCTATTTTTCTACAGGTCCATTTTCAAAAATAGTATTTTCATAAGGGCATGGATTTAGAAACACATTTATAAAAATTGAGCTTTGAATTAAAAGGAAAATGTTTCAACTACTGTATGTAAATAAAACTACAAATAACTGTGCTGCTTGATTACCTGAATGTGTTCCATTAATGCCATGTGAGATGGTGAATGTAAATCAAAAATAAATTTTCCCTGAGCTGTATATGACTGGTTTGTAGCCATTTTTCACTGCTATGTTGTACAGCCAGAATGAAAGTGCCCTATGGAATCTGGCACTTCCAAATGTAGTACGTGGACCAGCAGCATCAATATCACCTGGGAACTTATTAGAAATTTGGAATACCAGGCCCTAGCCCTGACTTATTATATCAAACCCCCAAAACTAGCAGTCATCTAACAGGCTGAGGTGGCTCTACAGTAGATTTCACTATTTTAATGATAGCTTTTCAAAAGGACTGTCATGCCAAAACCACTACCTGCTCAACTCTTCCTTATATTTGGGACAGATCTTGTGGATTTTAGAGTGAAGGCCAGTGTTCCCCATTTCTGTATAGTCTCTAAAAACAGGATTTTATATACTCTAGACCAATGACACACATTTTGTGCAAAGGTCCACAAATTCCAGGGCAAAGAACAAAATTTCTAAAAACTCTTAATTCTACAAGACGACTCTCCTGATGTGGGGAAGATCTTTGGTTTTCATTCTATTATGTACTTTGGAATCAATTCTTTCACTTCTTCCCCATAGCTGTTAATAACATAGGTACTTTGGAGTTTCATAATGGATAAGGAATATGTCCCTTTTTTCTTTCACTAGCAAGAACTTAGAAAAGGCTAATAGGATATTACTGGATGGACCAGGAAAAAGGAGAATATAGGCCAGACTCTATACAGAAGGTGTCTTCATAGCTTGTACATATTCCAGAACAATTTGTCAGTATTAGAAACCATCAGTGGATTTATAACCAACCTCTAGGTACAAACAGTAGTGTTCACATCGGGTTTATTCTCCCTGGAGATCTCCATTGCAGACAGCATGTGGTAGGTGGTTGAAAGGATTCAGGAAGCTGAAACCTGGCAACAAAACACAAATGACATCTCTTAGCACATTAGAGCTCCATCTCATTAAGAATTTGATTCTGTTTATGCAATAAATATCCTTGCAAGGAGTGGGATATCATATTAAGTACATCTCAACACTTTGCATTAATGAATGATTAAGGTCTTCAGTTAGCTGAGTTAGGATGTGAAGCCACAGTGAAATCCATCATCCAAGAGAAATGGGTAACCAGACACCAGAAGCAGAGATCATTTTCACACTGGGTCACTATAGCATTGAGAGTTTACTGACCACAAAAATTTCCCCTGAGAGCCCTTATATCTAATCTCCTCCAGAAGAGGACAGCAAGAAAACAGGTAGAATGAAGACAAACCATTGTCTATATCATCACCTTAGAGTCTTTATCTGAATTGTGTATGAGTACAGTCTAGACTGAACTTCCCAGGTGGTGCTACTGGTAAAGAACCTGCCTGCCAATGCAGAAGATGTAAGAGGCGCAGGTTTGACCCCTGGGTCGGGAAGATCCCCTGGAAAAGAGCATGGCAACACACTCCAGTATTCTTGCCTGGAGAATCCCATGCACAGAGGGACCTGGTGGGCTACCGTCCCTAGGGTCTCAAAGAATGAGACACTACTGAAGCAACTTAGCACCTATATTGAAATTCTGGAATATAAGAGTGCTGTAATAGCAAAGATATTACAACCTCAACGTTAGAGATGTTTTACTTATGTTTTTCCTATTTGCTTCAATGCTTATGCATATGTAAATTTTAGCATGTCCTTACTTAAGATGAATTGATAATGGCATAAGATAATTATGGTATTTTGATGAGGTAATGCATGCAAAAGCACTTGGTAAACTGAAACCAACAGCACACCCATTGTATGTACACATACAAACAAATAAAACTAATTCTCCCTTGTTAGTAGCTCAGTTCAGTTCAATTCAATCCCTCAGTCGTGTCCAACTCTTTGCGACTCCATGGACTGTAGCCTGCCAGGCTCCTCTGTCCATGAAATTCTCCAGGCAAGAACACTGGAGTGGGTTGCCATTCCCGTCTCCAGGGGATCTTCCCAACCCAGGGATCAAACCCGAGTCTCCTACATTGAAGGCAGATTCTTTACTGTCTGAGCTACCAGAAGAGCCCAATTCTCTCCCTTATCCTTTACTCAGCATTGGTGAACTCTGAAGGTAACCTACAAATGTGAGATGCCAGTTCTTCTCTTTAGATTTCACTTTGTAAACTTATCAGAAACTGCAAATGATGAGCAAATACCCCATCTTTGTGTCCCCTCCCCCCCCCCCACTCATTTATTCAGTTCTGTCCTCTTGCTTGGCTTATTCCCTAGACTATTCTGAAAAGTTTCCTCTCTTCTCTCAGTGTTTACATTCTTCAAACACTCATAGACAGTTATCATACGCCAACTCAGTTGTTGCTTTGCCAAGCTATACAGATTTCATCCTTTCATCTTTCCTCATAAGTCAATGCCTCCATCTCTTTAATCATTTTTCTTGCTGTTCTCTGAATTCCATCCAATTTGTTGATATCTTTCGGGTATAGGGGTGCTAAGAATGGAGTGTACAGCCTGATTAAGGATCCGTGTCCATCACTTCTCAGCCAGATGGGACGTTGTTACTTCAGAGGACACGTCAAATGTATACTGGGCCCTGAGATAAAGGGAAAGGAAACAGTAAATCTTGAGAAAGTAATTCTACAATTTGTTGTCCCTAGGGAAAATAAAATAAGCATTTAATTAAAAGATGTGTTTCTAGTTTTGTGGCTAGCAGATGCTATTTGGGTGAAAAAGGCAGAAAATGGCATCATTTAATAAGATAAGAAAACATAGTAGCATAATGCTATAAATTAGACCCTTTCTCACATTTGGTAAAACAATGCTAAACTATGAACAATATTATCTTGAGAAATGTTTCACTCAAATACGGGATATTTGGATCAAGTAATTTAAAACATTTAGCATATTCCTTGTACCATGCTAATGCAGATAATGCCGAATTCATTAAATATCCTACAAAAGAAAGAAATTCTGTAAATTTATATTTATATAGAGTTTCCATGAAAGATTTTTAGGTTGTCTTTCAAGATTTAGATTTAGGTTTACTTATAGCATGAATGAGAGATTAAAGTACAAATATCTGTTATATGGAATGCCCTTAGTTAATATTTTCTAGTGTATTAGACTAAAGCTGAATATAGATATTTCAGACAGATGCTTTATTGAAGCTGCATTTCACTGCAGCCCTAATTTATCTTTTGTGCTTTGCTTTATGCTTATGTTTAAAGTTTTACTGTACTCATTGAACTGTGCTTGATCATTAATAATGGCAGCTATCTTTAATGAGATGCATGTCACCCTCTAGCAGGTGGTATAGTCTAATACTCTGAGAACTGAATTATGAGTCAAAAAGGAAATATTTCTTATATAGTCTATTTTAAAATGAGAAAAATACAAACATCTTAAACATAGAATAACATTTGAATTCGGAGAGTTTTTTTTTTTTTTAAATGCAGGTTTTCCTGAATGATAATTATGTCCCCTTAGTCCCTGAAAGGAGAAATCATAATTCACAAATTGCTATTAAGAAATTTAGCAGAAGTTTGGTTAATAAAGTGCTGATGTTTTTAGTTGAGATTGCCCATCTGTTACATTTTGCTGTAAGGAGGAGGGAGGGAGAAATGGTTACTTTAGAGCATGTACATTGTCTAGCATTATAGCTGCCAGACAAAATAAAACATGATCTTAGTACTTAGTACCCTGAGCACATTTCTAAAGTTTTATTGGCCTGTATACTACCCATTTACATTTTCACCAGTGGTAATTCTTAGATATAGGCCTAGTGAGAGTGTGATGTTTAATTATTCATTCATATCTTCTCTTTGATACCTTTATCTTAAAATGAGGGTTTGGTAGATGAGAATGTAAGGTCAAGATTTATTGACACAATTAACAATGCTCCATAATTGGTTTCATAGGAATCAAGGTTTAGGTTCAGTTCACCCAGCAATGTGACATTGGGCAATGTCTTTGAGCCTGTAAATGGAGTAATTATCCATGCTCTTTTTAACTCCCGGGTAACTGGGAATATCCAAGGGGATTATTTTATGGGATAATAGTAAAGAGAAATGTAGTACAGAAAAGTAGAATACCTGATTATTGTTTTCCATTGTGTAGCGAAGGTAATCACATCTCCTTACATTTCTTTCATCTTTACTACTGGGTTCATTCCTAAAATATGTTAGTCTAAAAAAGGATTCAGTTCTGCAAACAGTGTTGCTAGTGAGTTTCAGAGTAAAGAATGGGAAAATAGCTTGCATTGTATGAAATGCAGTACTTACATTGAGAATCTTCTTTCATAAGAGATACTGTATTTGGAATTTTAAAAAATTTTAGTCGAGAACTGAGGGACAGAAAATTGCTCCATCCCCAGATGGGGCTCTGTTATCTCATTGTGTGGTTGCTACCCATGGATGTGGTTACCACCATGTTTCTGATCAGGTATTTCCTTAATGTATTTAGGACAAGGAGGCATTTGTGTCATCTGCTTTCCCACTTCTTTAACTCCACTATCTTGTCTGTATGACATTTTCTCTTTTCTGTCATGTTTTGCTGGGCTATGGCCTACTACACACTTGTTGGTGTGTCAGAGAGGTCATGAGGCAGAGCCCTTTACCCTCCAAGTGGCCTCCACTGAGATGGAGGAGAAAGCATGCTAGATCTTCTTTAGTTATGCCCTTGTCAATGACTTTCTACCTAGAAGAGTATTCTAAAAAAGGTTATATGAACATGTATCCCATACCAATGAAACACTAGAAAACTATCTTAAAATTAAAAACATATAAAATTTTAACTTGTGTATCAAATAGAGTATTCACTGTTTAAGAGACACATACTCAAGATACTAGAGTTGGCTTGGGGTATATCTGTGTGGCAGATGGGTTTATGGCATCACTTTATAGCATCACTCATATTCCTTGATTTTTCTGCCTTTAAGAGGGGCCTTTCTTGTTTTTGCTTTCAAACATATCTCTACCCATATTTAGGACACTTTATCCTCCTCCCACAGGAGTTGATCTTAACCATCTTCCAGCCCCTACCAGGATACTTCTCCAAGTCTTTAATGTAAATCTGTTTCCAGAGAGATGACCCATGGTAGACTCAACAGTCTAGGATGTAGAGGGAACTCCATCTGTGTCTCCTGTGAAGTCACAGGTAATCTCATCAATAAGCTCCTGTGTGTGTCTGTGTGTCTAGCAGTGAGGTGCTAAGTCAGATACATGCAAACATATACACACGGATATATACTCTGGTTGCTCAAGGAGAAAATACTAATTCTGAGATACTGATCTTTGTTTCTTTCTCTCTTTTTTTTTTTTTTTTTTTTTTGGCCACATGGCATGCAGGATCTTAATTTCCCAACCAGGGATAGAACCAGTGTCTCCTGTAGTGGAAGTATGGAGTCTTAACCACTGGACAGCCAGGGAATTTCCATCAGAGACTGATGTTTCTAATTGAGAGGTCTCAAACAAGTAATCCCCTACCAAACTCAGTCCACAAACAAATTTTATTTGGCCTATATGTTTTTTATTTTTAAAGTTGAGCCAATATTGAAAATGGGCATATTTCATTTAAAAATTCCAGTTTCTGGCTTTTAAAATGAACATTGTAAGATTCAGATACAATAAACCAACAATTCTACATGGCAAAATTTGTCTAAACTCAGCAGGACCTGAGGTCCTCATTTAACCACAGTCTCTACTAGACCCTGTTACTCTTTCAATGTGGAGGCCTTGCTAGTTGTTATTCATCGCTGCATTGTTTTATTTATTCCTGTCCACTACACACTTCCTCATAACAACATATGCAATCTCTTCTTTATATAATATAGAAGTAGGTCCAACATTACTTCTATTTTAGATTTTTTCTATGGCTCCTGGGAAGATATCACAGACTTTTGTCCTGTCGTTGTTTCTTCACTTAACATTATAAGGCAGAGTAGGCATCTCCTGCCTCTTAATTTCCTAGATACTAGGAGTGAGTATGAGAGTGGGTGATTAATCAAAAAAAAAAAATTGTATATCTTCTTTTGATCATCATCTGTGAAAAAGAGAAAAGAGTTTAAGAAGAATTAGGCCATGGGGAAGAGATCTTGAGGGCATTCAAGGAAACTAACAAGAAAATCACTTTTCCCCGAGAAGAATGATTTGTTAATAAATGGGGGAAGAAAAGAGAATCAACATTGTGCTGAACCCCTAATATACATTATTTCATTTAATTTTCACAATATGCAACCAAATAATGAGAATAATATTTATTGGCAAAAAACACAGAATTTAAGTGCAATTTTAGATTATGAATCTTTTGCCCCTGTTTGACTAGGAAGCCCACATTTCCCTGCTGCATCTTAAGGAAGCTCACATGCCTCCTCAGCAGCTGTCTGACAGGTCTGTTTGCTGAGCTCTGTTTCATTTCAATCCAAAATATACTTTAGTGATCACGCGTGTTTGCTCAGTCATGTCCGACCCTTTGCAACCCAGTGGACTGTTTGCAACCCAGTGAACCCACCAGGCTCCTCTGTCCTTGGATTTTCCAGGCAAGAATACTAGAGTGGGTTGCCATTTCCTACTCCAGGGGATCTTCCTTACCCGGGGATGCAATCTTTTGCATCTCCTGCTTGGTAGACTGATTCTTTACTGCTCCGCCACTGCGAAGCCCATACTTTAGTATTTAATTTTTTAAATTTAAAAATGGAGTTCCTATTTGATGTGGTGACACCTCCCTTAGATAACATCGTGGGGTAATGTAGAATATACTAGGTGAATAACATCAGACATCAATTTCAATCCTGATACTAACTGGCTTCACGGCGTGGTTAGGCATGTCATGTGATCTCATTGGGCCTTGGTTTCCTCACCTGTGAAATGAGATGAGTTTTGACTTCATTACCTATAACACCCTTGTAGCTCAACAAAACCAGGTTCTCAGGGAATGGGTCTGTTTAAATTAATTGTATTTTAAGATATCTGACTGCCTCACTCTTTCAGAATACTAGAAATATTCTGAATTCTCAAAAAAGTAGAGTTCTGTATAGACACACACACATATTTATGGATAGAAATATTTCTAAAATCTTCCCATGCACACTGGTCATTGGCACCTGCTCCACGTAAGCTGCTGGAATAGGAAACAGGAAACAGCTGGCTGCAGGTATAGACTCCCCTCTTTCAGAAGCCTGGATCCTTAATTATGAGAATGTTGTGTCTCTCTCCCAAAATCACCTTTCTCTGCCCTCTTCTCTTCATCCCTATTATTACCTCCTTTCAGTTACCTGAAATGGCTAACCCAGGCTAAATTATTTTGAAAATGGTGGCCTTATATTTAAGATGTCTGTATTGCAATAGAAGAAATCAAAGACTAATTCCCAATTGCAATTTCAAGCTGTAGTGGAAGTGAGGGTTGCTGTGGAGGATGGGAATGTAACATTAGGAAATTCAGGCTTTCTGAGAAGCCACATCCTATAGATGACAGCAACAAACATCCATGGATTTAAGGAATGTAAAGCCCCAGCAGAATGCCTGACACATAGTAGGAGCTGAACACATGGTAAATCTTCTTATTCTTCCTCTGCAAGTCAGCTTTGCATGTTGTATAATCTACTCAGATCCTAGGTAGTCTTGTCCTCTTTTAAAATCCCCTTGAAGTCTTTGAAACCTGGGACAATGTTTTAGAGTTTTACCTAATGTATTAGTTCTACAGATGAACCATTTTTCTCTCATGCTTTCTTTTATCTTTCTCTGGCTCTTGTTAATCCTTTATTTTATTCTCCATTGCTGTCTTTTCTCTCCTTCCTTCTTTTGAATGTGTACCTTTTACATCTGCAGAATTGCCATCTCCTATTATTCTTATTATCCAGCCTGCCTTGCTTGTGACTGTGGCGTAAAGTACATTCTCTGGCTGGGGAGCAAGTCAGGTAATGTGCAGAAACACTATCCCTGAGGCAAGGGGAGAATCTAATATGGTTTCTAATCTCTTCTTCCCTTGTGCCCCTCCTCTGCTTTCCCGTGTATCAAAGTACTAATTTTTTTTTCCCCCTGTTTTCTTTTCTCCTGCCTTGTTTTATTTTGTCAGCTTGTGGAAGACTGAGAACCAGGAATGTATGATGAAAGAGCCTGAGCCTGACAGTCTGAAAGCAGGAAAGCAACAGAGGGGTGGGCAGGATAGAGGAACCTGCTGCTGACTGCTGCCCACTCCTGGCAGTCTCCAGTTTCAGTCGACCCTATTTACTCACTTTTGTTTAAAAGTGAAGCCAGCTGCCTGTGGTTTTGTTGCCCTCTTTCCTAGGCTTTGTCTTCCTTATGCCCAGTGCTTTTCCCCTTCTGCTTTTTCTTTCCCTCTTCCTCTTTTCCTAGATAACTATTCTGCCTCTCCTCTAGCTCATATTTCTTTCAAGAACAGTATAAAGCCTCTTCATTTCCTAAAAGATAGGCTAATCATCAATAAGAAAACTTGCATTACAATGTCAGATTTTTTTTTTCATTTTCACATTTCATCTAACTCTTGAAATAGCCCTATGAGGTATATATTAATGTCATTCCCATTTCACAGGTGATAAAACCAAGCCCAGGCCTCCCACACTGCATTGAACTACTAGGTATTCTGATTGCTTGATATTATGCCCTTTGCACAAAATGTTACTGTCTTTCCATTTTAGCATGTATTGATCTTTCCCTTCCCTTCCCTTCTTAGTGCTTATGCCTGACTGTGTGTAATGTAATATTCAATTATATACTGTCTAGGCTACTCTAAAATGACTTCATAAATCACTTCATATATATTAGTTTCTTCTCTCTAGCAAGGTTGTTGGCTGCATGAAGATGGGCATTCTGTCTTGTGCTTGTTGTTTCTCTTGGAGTATCTGATTCAGTATCAGTCATCTGTGTTTAATAAATGTTTTTAACTAGTTAATTTGAATTGAGAAAAAAAGATTTATCCTATGTGAGCAAGTTTTCTGTCTCCTCATATGTCTAAAATTATATGGATAGGTGGTGACAGTAATAATGATCGTAGTGATACTTGTTGTTCACAAACTACATCGGCTTAATTCCTCCATGAGAGCTATGGATGCTTTCACTATTAGGGTTCCCATTTCACAGATGGTGACCAGGAAGCAGACAGTGGCAAAACCCTTTCTTCCTGTGCTGCCTTGTCAAAGTGAGTGGAGACTGACACCCTTTGGGAAGTATATCATACTTTATTTTGTTAGCATGACTAGTCATGTGACCCACAACAGTATTTACCCAAGAGTACATAAGAATTTTTCTGAACAAAGTCAAACGTTTAGAACATCACTGCATATTTGGGTAAACTTAATGTCATTGTCTTATACTACCCTCTCACCTTCTGTGTAGTGTTATATTTATTTAATTCCTTTTCCCTTTTTTTTTTTAAATTTCTAGGCTTTTTGTTTGTTTGTTTTTTCCCCTGGCAGAAATGGTGTAAAGGCAAGTAAAGAGCTGACTTGGATGACTTGGATGTTTTTCTTCTGATAGGAGTGCCTCTCTTCTTAAAGGAGGAAACAGGTGGTGAAGTGCCTCTTTTCTTCCTTTCCCTTATCTGACTCCTTATTTTCCCCCTGTCTTCCTAGTTGGCAAGAGTGTCTGGCTTTCATGCATAAGATTTACAGGAAATGTTTTTTCCTCAGCTCAGGAAATATTTAGACAGTAGCAGAGACAGATTTGAATCCCCTACCTACAGCAGACCTTCTGACCAGTCTTTCACATGAGAAACCCAAAGCATGAAGGATGTTTTTCAAAAGTTTAAAAATTATTTTTAATAATCACAGTAGTCTCTTCCTTGGAGAGTGACAGTCTTGTGTTTTTTTTTTTCCCTTCACTAGCTTGAGTTTTGCGGAATTCTGCCATTTACTTATCCTCTTTTTTGAGGGCAAGTAGGAAGTCCCACTCAAAGTTACGAAGCAGGTGTCTTTCAAAAGAGACAGTAACACAAAGATGCAATGCTTGCTTCATAGTCTTAACTGGGAAGCAGTGATAAAGGAATGGATGCTATTCTTTGTCTGAAAAACAAGTCACTATGTAATATAGCAAACATAATGGGCTAAAACAACAAACAAAGCAAATGAGATGATATGCAAGAAATTCCGTAAAAGAGGACATGAAGGGAAAATCAGGGGCATATATGTAGTATAGGTATTATTGGGGTTGTTTGAACTTTCTTAAACAGAGAAAAGTGCTACCCTTTACTCAGAGTACGTTCCCAGGGTAAACAACATCTCTGATGAGCTTGTCAGAAATGTAGAATCTTCAGCCACACCTCAGATCTCCTGAATCAAAATATGCATTTGAAAAGAACTCCAAGTAACTCTTAGGCACTGTGAAAGGCTTCTGCCTTTTTGTGTCTGGCCCCTTTATTTCACCATGTCCTTCCTGAGAATTCTGATTTGATTTCTCGACTGCTAGATCAAGCAGCCTGTTTGTAATAAATTGTATAATGCCATACAGCGGATCAGTATTTAGCTAGCAAAACACAATTCTGATGTCAGGCTAACTATCTCTGGGAATGCTGGTTGTGTATGCTGCTGGGTGCTCTGTGGTTAATATATAATTTCATTCCTGAAAGGCAGAAATTAGATCAATGTTTCTTCATTTCCTTGGGTTTAAGAGTAACACACTCCAGGATTAATAGGTCTCAATTTTTTTCAAAATATTAAAATTTGTTCTATGTTGTCAGAACTATAAATCACTTACTCTCTGAGTCCTTCATGCTCAAGGAATAGTAAAGCAATTACTGACTCTGGTTGTAAGATTAAACCCCTGAAATGATATTTACTGATACATTCTTTGCCAGAAAATTCCACCATTTTCTCTGCCAGTTACCATGGATTAATAATTAACTCCTACAATCTTACCTTTCATTTTGTCATCGCTTTATGTGAGGAAAACACAATGAAAGTATCTAGAAAATTCTCACAGTTGTTCTCCCAAAGTGCCATGACACCAGATTTGTTCTGCATATTACCATATAATTAATATTCAAACCTGCTTTGGTGCCTGAGTTTGTTGCTGTGATGTTGAGGTCTTTCTAGCATACTATTCTCAATATTCAGTTTCAGAAGCTTGTTTGTTAAAGTCCTAACTCCCATTTGATATTAAAATGGGAAAAAACTTAGGACATTTTTTCCTACACACTTGACTACAGAGCAAAAATAAAGTATATTAACTGGTGAATTGGGATAGTGTTTGATTCAAATCAAAAGAAAAATCCATTTTGCTTGAGTAGATTCAACTCTGGGGGAATTAAAATTTCTTTCACTCTGTCATGTCTACCACTGTGACTGAATTAGCTGTGGTGGCCCTAATTCAATATTTTTTTAAACTTTTAGTCATTAATTGTACAGCAGAGGATTTGATCAGCCTTGCAGAAATTTGAATCATTTTTTAACAGAATAAAGAATACCTCTTTCTTTATATCAGGGGAGCTCTCTGAATACAGTAGGTACTCAAAAATACCTTCTATTTCTTAGATTCTCAGTAAAGACACTAAAATTCTACCCTGATCAGTAGTTATGTGTAAAGTGAAGGAAAGAGAGTACAAGGGGAATTGTTTCTTTTTCTTAATATTGAAGATAATGCATCATGCCAGAAGAAAAATTCTAACATCAATAGTTCTTTAATCCATTTCTAGGAGCTATGCCTTTGCCCAGAAGTATGTTGATTGACCTTCAGGGTAATTTTAAACCCAAAGCTCCACATCGGAATTGGAATCAAAACACATATCTTTCTTGCTGAGCACAATATACTTTTCGATTCAACAAGAATTTATCAGGTGCCCAACATTATGTTAGGCAAGGGAAATACTGAAGATAGAAAATATGGCCCCTTCTCTCTATACAGCATATTTATTATTCCATGAAATAGAATCTCAAAGAATACATAAGATGGAGCCTTGCATTTAAAGATTAAGTCGTTATCTGTTTGTACCAAGTTGGTTCTCCTGCAGGTCTTCTTTTAGAAAATAGCACAGTAGCTATGCAAAATCCTCAGACTTAGTTTTATCTTAAACTCCTCCCTCTGTCTTCTCATTAAACCCAGTCTGTCATCATCCAGTTGATCCTTCCTCCATAATATATCTTTATTCAACATCTTTCTTTCTATCACTATGCTACTACTTTAGATTGGCCTGTGTTACCTTTGGCTTAGACCATTGCAATATCCTTTTAACCTTTTAACTGGTTTCTCTAACTCTGAATTTCTACCTAAGCAATTTCTTAAAACGTAGATCTAAAATTGACGGTGCTCTTATTAACATTCTCTGTTACTCACAAGAGTTAAGACCCGATGTTCTAAACTTAGGCCTCCGTTTTGTTTCTATCAGCATAGACACTTATACCCTACATTCCCACCGGAACACATCCAGCTGTTTCAGCATCTGGAGGTTTACTCATCCTGCTCCCCTGCCTGGAATGATCTTTCTTCTCATCTTTTCTCCATTTGACAACCAACAAATCACCTTTCAAATTTTCATTTAGGAAAGTATCTTGCTATCATTTTCCTAAATAGTATTGACCTTCCTCACCCTTGAGTTCCATGTAGTTTGGGCACACATCTATCCTTATTCTTTCTGTATCCACTTCCATTTGATTGTAAGCCCCTAAAGACAGGATCCAGATATTGGTCTGTCTAGCTCCTGGGAGAGTGAATAGAATGTAGCAAGGGCACATCACAAGGCAAATGAGAACATAAATGACAGACGTGTGCTAAGAAAATGAATGACCCAAATGTGATACTCTCATGGAAGAATATCTTCGAATAGGCTCGTCCAGTGTATTAGTCTTATATTGCTGCTGTTACAAATTAGCACAAGCATTGTAGCTTAAAAAAGCATGACTGTATCATCTTACATCTCTGTAAGTCAGAAGTCTAAGATGAGTCAGTAGGGCTGCATCCCTTCTAGAGACTATAGAGAATCTGTTTCCTTGCCTTTCCCGGCTTCTGGAGGCTGCCTGCTATCATTGGCCTGTGGCCCCACATCACTGCTGACTTCTACTTCTATTGCCACATCTCCTCTCTGACTCTTCTTTCACCCTCTCCCATACCTCATGATTATATTGATCCCACCAATGTAATTCATGATACTCTCCCTATCTCAAGGTCCTTAATTAATCACACCTACAAAGTCCTTGATGTCATGTAAAGTGGCACATTCACAGATTCCGGGGCTAAGGATGTGAACATCATTGGGGGACCATCATTCTGACTACCACCATCCCCTGGACCAAGCCATGACATACTTTCAACCCATTAATTTGAAAGGAAGATGGAAAGTAGCCTTGTAGGGAGGAAATGGCTGGTACTGAAGAAATCAGAAATACACCTACAAAGACCACCTGGGGCTCACAGGCAAGTTCACAGCCTTATACGCATGCCTGCGGAGGGCATGCATGTATTTCTGCCGGCCCCTTCATAGCCAGTCTTTTCTGATCCATCAAGACCTTCCACTATGCTCCCTAGACTCCACATTTCCCTTGTGCTTTTTCTGGGAAACTTTTTCTGAAGATGAGCCTCAGCTTGATTTCATGTGTTATGGTGCCTGATGAAGGTGATTTGCCTCAGCTTCTGCCCACTAAAAAGGGCCCATGAGGGTAAAAGGTTCTGTTTCTCAAGCTCACTCTTCAGTCTTCTTGACATGGCAAGGCACCCTCAGATCTCTACTGTTCAAAACTCAGTTGGAGCACTGGAGGGAAGAATGTGAACATCTTTGCTTTGAGATGGTTGTGATTTTCCAAAGAGTTTCTTGTTTTGTTTTTCCTTTGAAAAGCCTCAGGAAAAACTCTGTCAGACTGATTCCAAGACTCATAGCCTGAAATTCAACCTGTCCATTGATCTATGCCTGCCTTTAAGATTCTCTGTCACTCCTCTAAGGTCACACGTTGTGTCTGAACTTTAAATACAGTTTTGTTCCTGCACGACTGAAAGCTTCTTCGATGCTATTGTTACACCTTCATCTCCTTGGCTGATAGACAACTAGGAGTCAGTCAGACAAGTGTTGAAATGTCTCTGCTTCTTTTCCTTGAGGCCTCAGGGTCCTCCCTGTCCCAACTCATCAGTCCTCTCTTTCACTCTATATTCTCTAAAGTGTGTTTGTATACTTGTGCATGTACATGTGCTGGTATCCTGAGAGTGAAATGCCTTGTCTCTCCCCACTTAACTAGATTCAGACTGTAGTAAGACTGTGTTCTGAAATAGCAGTGCTAATCCTCTTGCCCTGAAGGGGATGGTGTTTAGAATCTTAAAAGTCCTTTATCAAACTAAACTCTCTTTCTTTATAACCAGGAACCTCCTTCCATCATAAATATTGTCATGCTAGTGTCTTCAGCTGACAAGGTAATGCCTTATCAATCCGTAAAATTCCCAAGTTATGCAGATGTCTCCTTCTATTCTGTTTGTATTGTCATTTGTATAAGAAGAAAAAAAAGTTAGAAGTATAGAAGCGAGAGTCTTAATCAGGTCACTTCCTCACTTCCTCCGTATACTTGAGAAGTCAAAGACTTATTTCTCATTGGTTTTAAGAAACATTGTCACTCATGCAAAATCAATTAATAGTCATTAGACACTCAGTTTATTAGGGGCACTGAGTGAGGGGGGAAAAGTGGCACGTGGTAACTTTCTGGCAAATTCAAGTTCTGCAGTGTTGACTGAATTTGATTTTTGTAGAATAGTTAACAACTCGAGGGCATTATCCAGAGCTGCCAGGTATATATCAAGGAGTTCTCTGAATTTGGCTAAGCTTATTAGGAATAGCATTATCATTTATGAGAAAAATCCATGAGGTTTTTTTTAAGTACATGGAGTCCTCCAGCAATATGAAAAACACACACAGTGAACCACGAGATAGGCAGTGCTCAGTCTCAGGAGAATGACAGGTTGTCTTGACCCAGGCTGGATTTGAAGCTGAGGTTCACGATACTGTAGAGAGGAGTTTTAGATCACTAAGTAATCCCCTCTGGCTCATCTTCTCTGCTTATTCTGTGTCAAATTTTTTTTTTAAGTACCTGAATTACATTTTTATGTTGCTCTATAAATAAAGTGATTGCAACATTTTTAATACACTGACAGTTCTCATAAGTCACTGCTCCTTTCACTTAATTGAAAGGCAGGTTGGGTCATTTGAATTTGGAAACATGGTATGAAATGAAATTCAAATCCAACTCGGAAATAAACAAGCTCCTTCAAATTTAAGTACAAATGAAGCTTTAGGGCTGTTCAAACCATAACTCAAAAGCATCTTTATTTAAGGAACCTAAATCATTGTAGAATCTATTAGTGAAATCCACAACTAAATATAATGAAGTGTTAGCTCTGAAGTTAGTCACCTCATTTTATTTTTCTTTGTTATTCAGGAACCCAGTAGATTGACACTCATTTAATTGTCCATTTACCAAACATTAATGCCTGCTATATATCTGAACTGCTATACAGCCTAGAAATGCAGAAATAAATGTCTCAATTCACTCTTTTAAGGAGAAATATATAGAAAGAGTTGTGGGACAACACTTGTAGGACAACAAGTGTATGTCCAACAGTTGTAGGACAGTCACTGCGTAGCCAGGGGAAGAACAAAACATATCCTGGAAGAGATAATTCTTGAGCTGAGCTTGAAAGGAAGGAGGAGGTAGCTAAACCAAGGGATGGGGATTAGAAGGCGGCCATGCTAAGAAGTGGGAAAGCTGAGCGGGGTTGGTGTTTTTAGTGTGTAGAGTGGGAGTGACAAGAGTTATTGAGTAACAACAAAGGGATCAGCATGAAAAGCCTGGCATAACACACTGGTAGTTTAGGTTCTAACCTGGAATGCACAAGCAGCTATTGGGGAGTGTTAAGAAAAACAAAACATAATGTGACTTGGGTTTTAGAAAGGTGACTCTGACAACATGATGGAAGATTGATGGATGTTGGCGAATAGTGCAAGCTGGAAGCAGGGACATCAATAAGAGAGGTTGCAAAATCCAGAAGATGGCTGTCTGATCTAGAGAAGGGGAGGTGAGGAGGTGGGATGCAAAGAGAAAGGAAGAGTGAAGGCTAACTCTTCTTTCTTGCTTGAGCAGCTGGGTGGATGGCAATAGTGTTTGCCAAGAGAGGGGAAAGTGGAGAGGTAGTGCTTTGAGGAGGAAAAGAAATAAATGAAGAGGAATGCCATGTAATAGGGCTTCCCAGATGGTTCAATGGTAAAGATCCCACCTGCCAGTGCAGGATATGCAGAAGACGTGGGTTCTATCCCTGGGTTGAGAATATCCTCTGGAGTAGGGAATAGCAACCCACTCCAGTATTCCTGCCTGAGAAAGCCCATGAACAGAAGAACCTGGCAGGCTACCGTCCATAGGGTCTCAAAAAGTTGGATACCACTGAGCACACACACATACCATGTAATAGGGTAGATGTCAGACAATAATAACATAAATAAAATAGTCTTGAGCAACATGGTATTATCATCTTTCATTTAGTAGCCCATACTTTTCAATTCTTTCTAAATGAAATCTGCTTTAACTCTATCATATTAACATTACGAACTTTTGTGCCTTTTTGTGTATGCCCGATTTCATTCAACCTCATAACATTTTTTCCCTTTTTTTAGTAAGATCTGCACTTTTCCATTACTTTCTGTTGTGACTTTGGCATTAGACTTACCTCTTGTGTCTTAGTTTCCCTAAGTTACAAGGCTAAATTTTAGCATCAGAGATACATATACAGTCTCTTCCAACCCAAACAGTCTCTTACTCCATAATTCTTGGATTTTTAATGCTACTTACCCATATCAGACCTTCTCTCTCCAAATGATTTTCTAGTCCTTGGTTGATAGCAAGTTTAATACAGGAAGGATCCAACAAAGGAGCATCTAAGCCTGGACAAATTGCGCAAAGCTAATAACTTACCCCAGTTCTACTGTGTATTTCCTTTAAAAAGATTAAGAGAAGGAATGGAATGGAATTGGCCTTGGGGCAGAAAGAGCAGGTAATGTTCAGCTTACTACCTATTTTTGAGCTGTAAGCAATTTGAGCATTTTGCTTGTGCTAACAATTATGCAGTAGGAGAACCAATCCCATGACAGAACTATCCAAAAATTTAAATTCCCTTGTTATTAAAAAAAAAAGAGAGAGAGAGAGAGAGTAATAAGATAAAACTAGGAAAGTGAACTGTCCAGAAACAAAAGAGGGGAACTACAAATCTGAGAAAAGAAGGTGTACTTCCAGAATAGAATTTAATGTCTTTAGATAATTTTCCCCTTTAGTCAAAACTCCTGCTATAAGTAATATATTATGTACAGATATGCTTTATAAGCCTGCCTATGAAATCAAATATAGGGTGTGGTATCTGAGTTTCCTCTCCAGATGTTCACTTGGCTTCTTCCCTTACCTCTGAACAATCTTTTCTTAGATGACACCATGAAGTAAATAAAACCAGGAGGTTTTCCTGATTATTTAAAAAGTGCCCTACTACCCAATTCAGCACCCTCCATTCTCTTTTCTTACTTCATTTGACTCCATAACACTTAAATCCATTTAACAACCTACATGGTTAACATTTTTATTTTGTTCTATGTGCACCTCCCCCCCAGCCCAGATAGAATGCAGCGTTCCTTGAAGCATGGATGTGTGTCTATTTGGTTCATTTCTATATCTGCAGTCTCTAGGACAGTGCTTGACAGATCGTAAACACTCAATAAATACTTGCTGAATAAGTAAGTGGTCAATTGTTTTAGAGACAGTTGTATCTCAATATTTTTTTCTAAGAAATTTATTGTCATCACTTTTATTATATTTAAAAATGTGCTAAAATCATTGTATAACCATAAAATTATGACTGGGGGACTACAACATTAAGAATGATGAAAAATATCTTAAATAGTTGATCTTAGAAGATCTCCATTGACTTTTTTTTAAGGGAGAAATCTGATTCAAACATAGATTTAAGGTAAATCATGATTCTTAGCTTTAGAAAAAATGAATTTTTAAAGGATTTAAAGGATAGTTATACTCTTGTGAACTATGTTCTGGAAATATGCATATAACAGCCTAAGGGGAGGGGGGACATGTGAATATTTTGCTTCTGGTTTTGGAAGCTTTTTATTCTCATTTGAATCATTTGGATAATAGTCTCACAGTTGTTCCCCCAGTGTCTGTTAGATTTAGAGCTTTTGGAGGAAGCCCAGAAAGAAATGAATGAGTAGGCAGAGTGTTAATTGATTACACATATAAGCAGAATAATGTTAATTTATCAATTTCTGGTTCATGCCAATTTTAAGGGGGTGGAGAATAAAGGCATGCTGTGCACAGAATGGGCTGGTTAAATAAGCAGAACAAGTCCTATACCTGTTCCAATCAGCTCTACTACGCCCTACTCAACCTGAGAATTCATGCAGACTTTATCATTAACTGCAAAACTATAAGGATGAATGTGAGGATGGAGAGGAAGGTAATATAGACAAGAGGGGATTTAGTCTTTAGTCAAAACTAGCCTTGACTTCTTCACAAATCTGAAAACTTCAATGTATTTTCAATTTTCATGTTTTTGTGTTCATCTGATGCTTGCTCTGTATTAGGTGCTATGTTCTACCTAGAAAATAAAGGGATTCATTCATTATTATTGAAAAGTTCTGTTTTGAGTCCCTACTAGTGCCAGGTTCTGTTTCAAGCACTAATGATAGAGAAGTAAATACATCAAATTTCCTGCTTCCACTGAGTTCACATAATGTGAACGGAGAATGATAATATGCAAGTAACTGAAAACAAAAACACACAAATATTGCCAGGTGCTAGCAAGTGCTACAATGACAAATCAAGCCAGTCAAGTGGAATGGAGCCAGGGGTAGGAGTATGGAGATGAATCTGAGATGAAACAAAGGGAAATATTATTTTCAGGGATGGTTTTGTGCTGAGAAACATAGTTCTGGTGATATATATGAAGCCTAATTTGTATGGCGGTGAGATAGGGACTGGTGGTTAGGTATCATTATAATTGCACAGGGCAGAGTTGGCAATGATTGTGCTAAGGGGCTGGCAGTGAGGTAAAGAAGAGTATAAGTAAATAGATAGGTCTATATGTGTATAATTATGTATCATATACATGTATGACTATATATCAATATGTGCATGCTAAGTCACTTCAGTTGTGTCCAACTCTTTGCAACGCTATACCAGGCTGTGCTGTCCAAGGGATTCTCCAGGCAAGAAGACTGGAGTGGGTTGCCATTTCCTCCTCCAGGGGAATCTTCCCTACCCAGGGATCAAACCCACATCTCCTGTGTCCTCTGTATTGGCTGGTGTGTTCTTTACGAGTAGCACCATCTGGGAAGCCTCTATATCAGTATGTCTTATTGTATTTATCTGTATATCTAGGAAGAGGAAGAGACTGAATAGAGAAGGTGTAAGCCATGTTTAAAAAGAAAAAAAAAGTAGACTGGACAGGACTTAGTAATTTTTTCAGTCTCTTGGGCAGCTGCTTAACTTGGGCAATGTGCTAGACACACAATACACACGTGTGGGTGCGCAATACATAGGAAGGTCTGTTATGTGTAAAATAACATATGTCTACATTGGAGAATACTTAGCAGATTAATGAACTGCGCCTGTCACATTTTGTGTGTCTTCTCAAAAAAGAGATAATTATTTTTAGAGTGTGTTAGTAAAGGAAAATATGTTTTCAATTTAAAGTCGTGCCTGTATTACATAAACAAGTCTTCTTTTCCCTGCAGGACACAAAGCCTGGTCAGCCCTACTGACTGAAGGTAGTTAATAAAATCATCAGACTCTCAGTAAAGAAACAGTTGCCTTAATGATGAGAAGTGTTAGCTTATAGATAAATCAAAAATTGACTGTTTCCCACTCATACTACACCCCTCAAGGATTTAGCCACCAATTCCATGTACATGTGCAGATAACCATATGAAGTAATTTTTAAAGAGGGTTCTCTAATGTGATGAGTGTCACTTCAAAATGCTTTTTCTTCCCATTAGATTGGATTATTGAGCCAGAGAGTTGTGGGTTTGTCCCTTTCTGACCAGGACACTGATGAGCCTCATGAATTAAAATTTATGTCTTCCCTTGTTACTGATTTGCCACCTGGCTCTTTTGAATTATCACAGCCACCAAATGAATTTTATAGTCCATTGGGGGCTGTCCATGCTTGTTAAGGTGATATTTCCATCTCTGGCATAGCACAAAATCTCATCTTCTCCTTGGTGAATAATCACGGTGCCGAATCCCCATCAGACATCTGCTTCTTAAAATGGTCTAAGTTATGCAACTTCTGCTTCATAGAAGGCCAGTCAAAAGATGGAATTATAATCAAATCCTAAAAGCCCTGCTGTTATCTCTACTATGTATCAGCTTCCCACTACACCAGCCTCTGGTTTAGTGAGATATGTTCCCTAGATGGGTTTATTCTATTTCCATCTGATTTTCCCTATTTCTTCCCTCGTGGCTCAGGTGGTAAAGAATCTGCCTGCAATGTGGGAGACCGGGGTGTGATCCCTGGGTCAGGAAGATCCCCTTGAGAAGGAAGTGGCAACCCACTCCATTATTCTTGCCTGGAGAATCTTATGGACAGGGGAGCCTGGAGGGCTACAGTTGGTGGGGTCGCAAAGAGTCAGACATGACTGAGCTAGTAACACACATTCTTCTTTCTCTTATTTTCTACTTCTCTTTCTTCCCTATTCTATTAAAATCTCTTGAGTTCACTCTGCTGGGAGATTTTCTTACAGCATTGCATTTAATTCTTTCAAGAATCTGTGAGTAGGACTTCTATTCCTTTATTGCAAGTGCAAGAAAGTTGCCCAAGGTCATGTAGGTAATAGGAGAAAAAGCCAGAATTTAGCTTGTGATTACAGGTTTACAAAGACTTTGTGGTTGTTTGTTTGTTTGTTTTATTTTTTTGTATCCGATACTACCTTAAAGAAAGCCATGCATTTTCCTCATTCTGTTATACCCCACTCAGGCATTCTCAGTATCTCACGGCAAACTCTCCTGGGTGAAGAGAATAGCACTACAATATTTACTTCAGTGCCTTTCCAGAAATTTTCTTCTAAGTCATGAAAGTAATATGAGAAGATAAAGAACATAAAATTTGGACTTAGGAAATATGGTTTTGAGTATAGCTCTAGCATCAGCTAGTCAGATCTGGGTAAATTCCTAGTGAGTGTAAAATGACGTAATAATATCCATAGGATATTGGGGTTACGGAAAGTTTAAAATAAGACTACTTAAAGGTGTCCGTCGCCATCTAATTGGCCCAAAGACATAATGGCTGAAGATCAGTGGTTTAGATGGAAGGGCCCTAATGAGGTCTCTTATAAATTTCTGCAAATCAAACTCTGGGGCATGCCTAAGTCCCTGTCTCTTTTTAAGTTATGTTTGTGAAAACAATATACACTGTTCTAAGCTTGAACACTGCCTAAAATGTTCCAAAGTCAAGTTTTGTTGTTTACAACCCAAGAAATCTGATGAATGCAATACCCAACCTACAATTCCCCAGGGACCTGTTGTCCATGGGATCTCAGTGAGTCAAAATTGTAAGTAACAACTGCTCTAAGGCCAAAGTGGCTACATTGACTAGATGGTAGGCAAGATGCTTGCCTGTGAGACTACGTGGTTGTCTGATCTGTAAGGGTTTGGGTCCTGGTGGCATGATTATATCCTGTCCTCCTCTTGAGAACCAGCATTCCTAGGTTCACCATAAAGCCAGCATACTCACTAGAGGGAACCCTAGGGCCAGAGGTAACTCAGACCCAGAGTAGATTCCGAGGGACAGCTCTAGATGATCAGGATTCCTCAGACTCTCATAGCACCACAGGATACCTGTGCTCAGGGACCCCAGAATAATAGAAAGGACTGACATGGATTGCTAACTGAAAACCACTTTGATCCTCAACAGGGCTGCGTCTGTTGATAAGCAAAAGGGAGGTTCACATTTTAACTCCTGAGTGTCAGGAGAGGCTGGGTTGGCAGGGGTTAAGCTGTGCCTAATTTTCTTCTGTTGAATTTTTTTTTTAATATATAGCCAATTAACAATGTTGTGATAGTTCCAGGTGAATAGTAAAGGGATTCAGCCATACATATACATATATCCCTTCTTCTTCAAACCTCCCTCCCCTCCAGGCCTCCATATAACATTGAGCAGAGTTCCATGTGCTATACAGTAGGTTCTTGTTGATTATCCATTTTAAATGTAGCAGTGTGTACATGACCATCCCAAATTCCCTAACTATCCCTTCCCCTCAGCAATCATAAGTTTGTTTTATAAGTCTGTGAGTTTCTTTCTGTTTTGTAAGTAAGTTCGTTTGTATTGTTTCTTTTTAGATTCCACATATAAGGGCTGTCATATGATATTTATCCTTCTCTGTCTGACATAGTATGACACTCTCTAGGTTCTTCCAAGGGTACACTGATTTTTTGATCATACATAAAATCAAGATCCAAGTGGCTTTCCAGTATTAAAGATCTACTTTAGGTATGTGATTTTCAGGTCTTCACCCAGGAATCAAACTTGTGTCTCTTAGATCTCCTGCATTGGAAATTGCGTTCTTTACCACTAGCGCCACGTGGGGAGCCCTTAACTCATGGCACCTTCAGTTCAGTTCAATTCAGTTGCTCAGTCGCTCAGTCGTGTCCAACTCTTTGCGACCCCATGAATGGCAGCACGCCAGGCCTCCCTGTCCATCACCAACTCCCGAGGTTTACTCAAACTCATGTCCATCGAGTCAGTGATGCCATCCAGCCATCTCATCCTCTGTCGTCCCCTTCTCCTCCTGCCCCCAGTCCCTCCCAGCATCAGGGTCTTTTCCAATGAGTCAACTCTTTGCATGAGGTGGCAAAAGTATTGGAGTTTCAGCTTCAGCGTCAGTCCTTCCAATGAACACCAAGGACTGGTGTCCTTCAGAATGGACTGGTTGGATCTCCTTATAGTCCAAGGGTCTCTCAAGAGTCTTCTCCAAAGCCACAGTTCAAAAGCATCAATTCTTTGGCACTCAGCTTTTTTCACAGTCCAACTCTCACATCCATACATGACCACTGGAAAAACCATAGCCTTGACCAGACGGACCTTTGTTGGCAAAGTAATGTCTCTGCTTTTCAATATGCTATCTAGGTTGGTCATATCTTAGCCAAATCCAAATGCAAGTTAACTATCGTCTATGTTTCTAAATTCCTGAAAACAATTTAACTTGGATACAGCAATATTTTCCAGTGCTGGGGGTTGGTCCTGTTACTGCTATTAACATTGCTAAAGCCTATCAAAAGAGTGACTTAATGTACCCTGACCATTATTCACTTACTTTTATATATATATATATATATATATACACACACTAAGGTAGTTCACACTTAAAAAAAAAAAAAAAGATGTTTGAATCACTTAATGGAAAGATGGTATAAAAGTCCAGTATTTCAGAGTTTGCTTGAAGAAAAAAAAATCCTTGATATAGGAGGGAAGTTAAATGGAGAAAGGGTGAAATGGGTTTTTCATTTGGGTCCAATGACTGCATGGCTCTCATCCCTTGGCTGCAGATTAAAATCACCTGTGATGCTTTCAAAACCAAACAAAAAAAGACATACCCCAGTCAAAATCTAGACCATTTAAATGAGAATCTCTGGAGGGGGAACCTCAGCATGATACTTATTGGGTGACCCTAGTCCATAGTCAGAATTGAGTACCCTGATAAAATCCCAATCTCAAATGACTCAATGATCAGTATCCCTAACAACCCTCAGTGTTACGGTATTAACCTTAGAGAAGATAAGACAATGCCTTGGGAGAAGATAATGCAAACACACAAACTCTATGTAATTAAACTTAACCTAAAATTCATAACCATGCACTCTATTTCCTCCAAGACATTCTTACCTTCTTTTCATACATATAATAATCAGTACCCTTAAGTTGTTTCTACATTGCATTGCCTTTCTTTTGTAAGAACTACAATAATTCCCAGCTATTTTAAATCTTGTCATAGCAGTTAATCCTATTTTTAGTTCTTTTGAATGGCTGCACAGCCACCTGGGAAGAAAACAACATGTTAATTGATGAGACAAATCAGAATTCAAACTAGCTCTTGAGTTGGGAGCTTCTGAAGATTTTATAAAAGGTCAAACGCATGTATGTTTGCCCACTGAAACTAGTGTTAGTGGACACAGCCAGTCCGGCTCTGCCCTGTGCTATGGCAACACTATTTGTGTAGTCCTCTGTCTCTTGCCGAGCCAGTTCCTGCTCAGTTCATCCTCATTGTAAGTGTGAAGTAGATAGAGTAGGCATCTACTCTATGTCCAGTGTCACAAATATTTTATACCCATTTTATAGATGAGAAAATTGAACCTTAAAGTTGGTTACCTTGTTTTCCATATTATTTTCCATTACGGTTTAATTCAACTGCATCATGATACAGATGTAAGTGGGATAATTTATTTTTGTATTTACACTGCCATTTGCGTGTATGTAGAAAAGCTATTGTTTTTGTTTTAATTTGTGTTATTCAAGTATAGTTGATTTATAATGTTGTGTTAATTTCTGCTGTAGAGCAAAGTGATTCTGTTATTTATATATATAATTATATAAAATATATACATTTACATTGTTTTTCATATTATTTTCTATTACGGTTTATCATAGGATATTGAGTCCCCTGTGCTATACAGTAGGATCTTGTTTGTTATGCATTCTATATATAATAGTTTGCATCTGCTAATTCCAAGATCCTAATCCATCCCTCCCCCACATTCCCTTCCTTGACATCCACAGTCTATTCTCTATGTCTGTGAATCTATTTATAGATAAATTCATTTGTGTCATATTTTAGATTACACTTATAAATGACATATGGTATTTGTCTTTCTCTTTCCGACTTATTTCACTTAGTATGATAATCTCTGTGTCTATATGTTGCTGCAAATGGCATTATTTCATTCTTTTTTATGACTGAGTAATATTCCATCATGTACGTGTACCACATCTTCTTTATCCATTCATCTATATATGATGGATATTTAGGTTGTTTTCTTGTCTTGGCTATTGTGATAGAAAAGCTATTGATTTTTATATGTTAACTTTTCACTCAGACTATCAAATTTCTTTACTGATCTAATGCTTTTTCTCCCCCCACCTCTGGTTTTAGACATGAAAGAAAGAAAGTGAAAGTGAAGTCACTTAGTTGTGTCCAACTCTTTGCGACCCCATGGACTGTAGCCTACCAGGCTCCTCCATCCATGGGATTTTCCAGGCAAGAATACTGGAGTGGGTTGCCATTTCCTTCTCCAGGAGATCTTCCTGACCCAGAGATTGAACCCAGGTGTCCCACATTGTAGGCAGATGCTTTACTGTCTGAGCCACTGGGGAAGTTTGGACATACTGTCTCTAAATAATCACAGTGTTGTTACTACCTTTCTGTTGGTGCATACCTCATTTCTTTACCTTGTCTATTTGTAGTGTTAATTACAGAATGATGTTAAATATTTGTGACACTGGACATTCTATTTTGGGTAATAATTTTAATGGGAACACATTGAAATGTCCCATGTTTAATCATGATACTCACTTTTCATTTGAGAGAAATCTGTATGAATGTGTATGTGTGGTTATTATATACGTGCTGATAAGGTATCAGTTGGTGAGAATATGGAGAAATTGAAACCTTCATATATTGCTGGTGGGAACTGAACATGGTGCAGCACTGTGGAGAACTATTTGGTGGTTCCTCAAAAAATTAAACATGATATTAATATATGTCTCAGCAGTTCTACTCCTAGGTATATATCTCAACCTAAAGATGTTATTACCAACTAAATTGTGTCCCTCCCACCCCAAATTCACATGTTAAAGCCCTAAGCCCCAGTGGGGACTACATTTGGGCATAGGGGACATTAAGAAGGTAATCAAGATTAAACTAGGTTATAACAATATGATTTTACTCTAACATGATGGGTGTTCTTATAAGAAGAGAGAGATAATAGGGGCTTACATGCACAGAAAAAAGGCCATGTGAGAACACAGTGAGACAGAAGCCATCTGCAAACCAAGGAGAGAGACCTCTGGAATAACCAACTCTGCCATCACCTCTTTGATTTTCAGCCTCCAGAATTGTGAGAAAATGAATTACTGTTCTTAACACCACCCATTCTGTGGTGTTTTTGACATGGCAGTCTTAGCAGACTAATACAGATGTTTACACAAAAACTTGTACATGGTGTTTAGAGGAACAATAATCATAATAGCCAAAAGGTGGAAACAACACAAATGTCTACCAGCTGGTACGTGGATAAATAAAATGTGATTTGTCCATACAATGGAACATTATTCAACCTGAAAAGTAATTAAGGGAATGACAAAGGATGAGATGATTGGATGGTGTCACTGACTCAGTGGTCATGAGTTTGAGCAAGCTCTGGGAGATGGTGAAGGACAGGGAAGCCTGACAGTCCATGGGTTGCAAAGAGTCAGATACAACTGAGAGACTGAACAACAACTGATACATTCTGCAGCATGGATGACCCTTGGAAACATGCTAAGCAAAAGGAGTCAGACACAAAGGATCACATATTGTAGGATTTCTTTTATACAGAGTACATGGAATGAGCAGATCTATAGAGACAGGTGGCAATTAGTGGTTACCAGAGCCTGGTAGTGAGGGGTGGGAATTAAGAGTGACTGATTAATGGGTACCAGTTTAAGGAATTACCAACCCATCGTAACTTCTATCTTTCTCATTTTAGTCATTCTGCATTGTGGGTCTTGTTATATACTGAGGTTTTATTTTGTATGTTAGGAGTGGCTAATGAAATTGAACACATTTTCATACATTTTTTGGCCTTTTGGAGATCCTTTTCTGTGAAGTTTTGTTAAATCATTTGGCCGAATTGCCTGTCTTTTGCTTATTTATTTTAGGAGTTACTTATATATTATCATCACAATTTCTGAACCCTTTGTTATAATGTATTACAAATATCTTTTCTCACTCTGTAAGTTGCCATTTTTTCCTCTTTTGAT
This sequence comes from Cervus canadensis, assembly GCF_019320065.1. Taxonomy (NCBI): domain Eukaryota; kingdom Metazoa; phylum Chordata; class Mammalia; order Artiodactyla; family Cervidae; genus Cervus; species Cervus canadensis. Next base: position 38,244,536 of record NC_057392.1, on the reverse strand, counting down.
GGTATGTGTATCATTTCTTTTCTTTTTTGTTACTGCTTTTATTCTGCATCAGTTTTATCTTGCATCCAAGTGTTGCAAGTATTCATATACATTTAATAAAAAGCCTCTTATTATGCTTTTTATATAATTCTCAGTGTCTGATATATCTGAGTGGTTCTCCATCCTTGTAATTTTTAATTTCTATGATTTTTTTCTCTTATTGTCTAGGTTAACTAGCATCATATCCATGATATTTTTTTCCTCAGAAGAGTGGTCCTTGGATTTATTATTGTTGTAGTTTTTAATTTATTAATTTTATTTGACTTTTATCTTTATTAATACATCCCTTTTGTTTCTGTTAATTGTATTTTGTTGCTCCACTTTCTTGAGTTGAATAATTAATCCATATATTTTCATTCTTTCTTTTTAAAGGTGTAAGAATTTAATTATGCAAATATTCTTTCAAGCACAGCTTTCTTCATATCCCTTGGATAGAATACATAATGTTTTCATAATTATTATTTTATAAAGCAAGTGTTTATTTAAAAATAGTGTGGTGGGCAGAATAATTTAGGAACATAAAATCTTCAATTCAGGTAGGTTGTCTCAGACCATTTTTTTCTCATTGAATCTACCAAGTTCTCTGCCAGTGTGGGATGTCTTCATTCTTTTAGGTTCTGCCTCCTTCATCAGCAGGAGATGCACATGCTCCCAATCAAGCTTGATAGATGCACAGGCCTTCTGTGTCATGGGATAGCATTTACCCAGCTATTTTTAGCTGCCTCTTACCCATCTTTTGTTTGTACACATTCCAACCTGAAACTCATCCTACCTGTCTCTTGAAGAGATGGAGTATACCAACCACTGGAGTGTTGTCTAGCTGCTTTTTGCTTCCCTCAGCCCTAAAAAGGGGGACCCACGATGCTCTTGGCACCCACATGTGAGATATTCTAATGAGAGACTGCTGTTTGATCTTCAGGGTCATGCCAACTGCTCCTGAAAAATGCTGTAGCATTTTTGGAGTCTACAGACTTGGGATTTATAGAATGCTAGATCGGCTACAGTAAACCTCCCTTGATTTGGTCGCAAATCTGCATCTATGAACCATTCTTCATAAGTTTTGTTTGAAATTGTTGCTCTCATCTACAGCCATACCACCCTGAATGTGCCCTATCTTGTCTGAAATTGTTGCCATCTGCTAATTTCAGAGAAGGTGGAGTTTCCTTCTCTACTTTTCATTTGTGTTACAGCTTCCAGGCGGCTCTGTGGAGAACAGATAATGATCCCTATTCTGCCATTTTCAACCTGACTTTTATAGTGTGTTAGCTGTGCAAGTAATTTTTATTAATATTGTTTTTTCCAATTTTATTGTGACAAAACTGACATAGAGCAGTGTATGAATATCAATACTGTTTTTAACAGAAAATACAACATAATTATTTTAACTGAATCATTTTAAAAGGTATTTTGTGTTTCTAGCTCTTAAATTATTATTTAATGAAGATTTCTCCATGCCCCACTGCATCTCTTTGTGTAAAGCAAGATGAAAACAGTACACAATGTGTGTGTGTTTGTGAATGCTGTTAGTGAGGTGATAAAAGGACATTTGATTAGACAAATCAAATGCTTCCTGACAGCATCTAGTTCTGAAAAGTGAAAGTGTTAGTCACTCAGTAGTGTCCAACTCTTTGCAACCCATGGGCTATAGCCCACCAGGCTCCTCTGTCCTTGGAATTCTCCAGGCAAGAATACTGGAGTGGGTTGCCATTTCCTTCTCCAGCGGATCTACATGACCCAGGGATTGAACCCAGATCTTTTGCATTACAGGGAGATTCTTTACCATTGGGCCATAGCATCTAGTTCCACGTGAGCTCTATTTGTTTAAATCTTTCCCAAATCACCCAATACAAGCCTGGTTCTTACAACAAGTCCTTACTGACATGCTCACTAAAACGCTCCGTAGTTCCTCATAGTTCTTTTGTTCGAGTGAATTGATAAATCTAGATTTTTTCTAGTGCACATGTTTCTGGTAGTTTTTGGCTGTAGGATATTGACAAGTAACATATTTCTCTTTAATTCATAAATCTATTTAGGACTATTTATTGAGTAAATATTATTTGTTTAATATAATACAGAGAAATTAGTAATAGCTAATATTGTTATGTATATTGAATAGCAAGAATTATAATATGTGAAGTCTATAGAACATTTTTAATATACATTATGTATTTTAATCTTCACATTGATTAAACCACTCCATAGCATTGTCCTTCACTGACAGTTACAAAAATGGAAGTTCAGTGATATTAATTGTAAATTATAATACTAAATACTTGCTCTATTAATGTTATGCCATGAGATAGATGCTGCTAAGATAGCTACTAATCATTTTGAATAACTCAAGAGGAGACTGAGGTTCAGAAAGGACCAGTACATTTGTAGAGAATCGCATATTTAGCAAGGGCCAGAACTAAGGCTCATCTCTAAACATCATTTTTTCCAAACTTTATTGAGATATGATTGATATATAAAATTATATTAGCTTAAGGTGTAAAATGTGTTGATCTGATACATTTATATGCCACAAGATGAACACCAAAGCCTTAGTTAATACCTGTCAATTCATGATTCATGTCTGACTCTTTGTGACCCCATGGACTGGATTTCCCAGGCAAAATACTGGAGTGGGTTGCCATTTGCTCCTCCAGGGGATATTCCTGACCCAGGGATCAAATCTGCATCTCGTATGTCTCCTGCATTGCAGGTGGATTCTTTACCACTGAGCCATTGGGGAAGCCTGTGAATACTTGTATCACATCACATAACTACTGTTTCTTTTCTGTGGTGACAACATTTAGGGTTTACTTTCAATAACTTTAAAATATATAATACAAATAGTGTTATTAACTACAATCACTATGTTGTATGTTAGATCCCCAGAATTTACTCATCTTACAGACTGGAGATTTGTGCATTTTGACCAGCATCTCCCCAGTTCCCCTACGCCCACACCCCTGGTAACCAGCATTCTACTCTCTGCTTCTATGAGTTTTGCTTTTTTGAGATTTCACATATAAATTATATCATACTGTTTATCTTCCTCCATCTGGCTAAGTTTACTTATACCCTCAAAGTCTATTCATGTTGCAAATGGCAGGATGTCCTTTCTCATGGCTGAAAAAAATCCCAGGGGGGGATACACACACACACACACACACACACACACATCCCACATAATCTTTATCTATTCATCTGTTGATAGACATGTAAGTTGTTTCCATGTCCTGTCAATTGTGAATAATTCTGCAGTGCACAAAGGACTAGAGATATTTTTTCCAAGATCATCCTATTTTGATTTCCTTTGGCCATTTACCCATAAGTGAGGTTACTGGATCAAATGGCAGTTCTAGTTTTAACTTTTTGAGTAACCCCCATACTGTTTTCCATTGTGACTGCACCAATTTGCATTCCCAAAAAAGGTACACAAGGGTTCTCTTTTCTCCACAGCCTCACCAACATATGTTATCTCTTGTCTTTTTTGATAATAGCCATTCTGACAAGTGCGAGGTGCTATCTTGTGTTATTGATCTGTATTCCCCTTGTTATTAGTGATATTGAGCACCTTTTCATGACCTCTTGGTCATTTGTGTGTCTCCTCTGGGTAAACTTTATCATATTTTAATACTACACTAATAGCAACTGAGAGGGGAAGAGTATTCCCATTAAACAAACAAACAAACAAAAAGACTACATAGGTTTTTGAAGAGGTGGAATGCATTTATTATGGCTTGAATGGATTGCTAGTGAAAGAGAAGCTACAGACAGAGCTGGAAAAGTGAGCAGGGCAGTAGTGTATGTATCAGGAGGTGGGTGCGGTGGAGATTGAACTACATTTGAAAGAAAACAAAGGGAAGTGCCATTTGAAATTGTTTTTAAAATACTGCTCTAACTACAAAGTAGAAAGTGGATTTGCGGAGACTCTTCACTTTCACTTTTCACTTTCATGCAATGGAGAAGGAAATGGCAACCCACTCCAGTGTTCTTGCCTGGAGAATCCCAGAGATGGGGGAGCCTGGTGGGCTGCCGTCTATGGGGTCGCACAGAGTCAGACACGACTTAAGCGACTTAGCAGCAGCAGCAGCAACACAGTCCTAAGGAGACCAATTAGGAGGGTATTGTAGTGTTCATGGTGAACTATGATGTTGCCTTGAATGACACTGGTGACAGTAACAATGGAAGGAAGTAGCAAGATTTAAGAGATTCATGCGCTAGATTCTATGAGATTGAGTTATTGATTGAATTGCAAAGTGAGTAGAGTCAAGGATAACAACTAAATAACTTGAGCTATTGCTGGGATCATGATAAGGAGAAGTAAATTTTGGGGGGGTAGGATTTTAGCTCGGACACACTGATTTTCGGAAGTGCGTGTGTATAAGTGCTTAATTAGCCAGGTGGATAGTCATGCCTAGAGCACAGGAGACATCTGGTGGGGTGTGTGTGTGTGTGTGTGTTAGTCATCTGCATATAACTGGCAATTGATACCATGGGATTAGAAAGAACTCTCCTGTGAAGTTTCTAAGAGTAAGAAAAACAGAAGAAACCAGATCAAACTTTGAGAAACACTAACATTTACATGGTAAGTACAGGAAAATTACCGTTTTTAAATCACATGAACAGGCAAAAGCAGCCAGAAAGGGGCATACCACTGAAGCCATGAAGCTGGAGCAGTTTCAACTAAGACATGGAGCCAGATAAGAATAGAGTTAGATATGGGTTGGTAGAGAGAGCTGAAGATTTGGGAAAATCTTGCTTTCCTTTCCTTCTAATTTCTCCATTGAGACAAAGGGCATCCACAGGGTCTTCTTGGACCATCCTTTCTTTTTATATACCCATTCATGTTTGCCTTGGTCATTTGTTTTGATTCCCCAGTTCTGCCAGCCTGTGCTGGCTCTACCCAAGAAAGCACATCCCAAGGTCTTTGTGTCTCTAAGATTGTCCTAGAAGGGAGTGTTGATTTTTTATTGTGCAACTTTGGTGATATTTCTGAAAGATCTTTTCCTCAGAGCAGTACATCTACGGACAAAGGCATCTTCCTCTTGATAATACTGGCCAACTCACATAGCATGACTTTGATGTGTTATTATGCTTAAATATGTCTGACTCCTACTCTGTCTTACCAAAGACACCTCTTACTCAAGGAGTGATGAAGGGAGGACAAAAGGAAGTAAAGTGAAGAGGAAATTCTGCCTTGTCACTCTGAATGCATGTACAATTTGTAGAAAAAATGGACATTGTGGTTAGATGTGTTCATTCTAACTTATGTTTTTTTAGGTGAAAGAGCATCACACTTCCACCTCACCCCATTAAAGTTCCAAGAACGTACTTTAAATTCAACTTTCAAATAAATATTTTCTGTTATACTTTAAATATATTATTATTAATGTTATTATTATTCACATTGGAAGTATTTGCTCCCAAAAAAAGCAGATTGAAGTCAGTTCTATGCAATTTTCTAATACCCAGTTTATCTCTGTATACATTAAAGTTTAGCAAACTTTTGACACAATGATAATTTTAACTAAAGCAATGGCAGTATTGATGTTATCTTTTCCAGTCTATGCTGCCTCCTTGTTATTTTTTTCTTGCTTCATCTACCTTTATGTTCCTTTGCCATGCTGATAATTTTGATAAATGCAGAAAGTGGGGGTGGTTGATATTGCTACTTTTTCCTTCTCTGGATCCTGGTTTTTCTCATTTTAGTTTTCTACTGAATTTCCATGTTTTCCCTCCTCCCACTGAGTCTCACAAGAGACACACAGAGAGAGGGAACTTTTTAATATGTTCAAAATCATCTTTGAAATGATACATCTATGTCACTTTACTCTCACTTTTTAAATTATAAGCTAAAATAAAAATTGGCATATTGATAAAAGCTTCCAAGACTACTGCCTGCTGCTTCCTGGTGATTAGGTATAAGAAAGTGGCCTTTCTCAGTTCAGATAAAAAATATGCAAATGATGATATTTAAACCAAAATGACAGTGTCCTAGAAGAGGGAGGAGCACACTTATTTCCTTTCTTCCCCACTCCTTCCCTTTTGAATGGCTATCCAGGGAACAGTTTTATAACTTTTTGGATGAGGAGTTGAAGATTTAAGACAAGTTCATACACAATGGAATACCAGTTCTCTGCCTTGGAAAGAAAACATTCCTGACTGTGGCTCAAATGTTCTAAATGGCTCCTTCTTTTTTCAGATGATGCTTTAGGCTTTGTGACCTTTCTTCATGAGTAAGAATCTAACATGTTTTTAGGCCTTGTTATGGGTCACACTTTATGCTGAGCTTTTAAATATAGCTTTTTGTTTAATCCATCTGATAAAACTTTGAAGTAGGCATCATTATCCTACTTTTCACACATGAAGAAACTAAAACATGGTGATAAGATATATCCAATATTACCATACCAAAAATCACTGACTAGGAAGTGAGCAGTGAAGGACTAGGTCTGTTTGATGCTTAAATGATGGGCTGTCATCACCACACAGGAGAAGAGAGAACCATGACTAGGGTAAAGACTAAGGAATGGCCAATGTCTCTGTGCGGGAGCATGTGTCTGAGCACAGTTAAAGACTAAAATCAGTTGTCATGTCTCTTTTAATGACTCCCAATCATCAGCATGGGTACTATCCAGAATAAAATACATCAATATTGCACAGAGTGGAAAGAGCACATAGATATCAACCTGACATGCATAAAGACTTCTGGCCACTCTGTGGAATTTTAGTCTGAGCCTTGAATTTCCATCATTGGAAATTCTGTTAGATTTATAGTCACAATCAATTTGTCACCCAATAAAATGATGTAATCATAAGTTTTCATATGCATACAAGACAGGAATTGGGGTTTTCCAGTACAAACAAGAATCTAGGAACTGTGACTTCACAAATGCTGTAAATGTTTTGAAACTTAATGGATAAAGGATGAGAGTGTGAATGTAGTTTCCAGCAGACCTTGGCTGGCTAGCATGTGTGAATTTATCTGCGTGTATCTGGAATTGTGTTTCTCTGCACAAAAAGAGACTGAAGGAAGAACAGGAAAACTGGAATGGGTCAAATTTTTCAAACAATAGCTCTACTTGCTGAGCAAAAAGGCAGCCAGATGATTTAAATTCTATATTTCCAGTTTTTAGGATTCCATTAATTTTAAAGTGACACTAACTGGGATTCCAAGGACAGTTCAGCTCTCAGGATACAAGCAATTTTCCTGTAAAGCACTGAAATCACTCATGATCCTGCTGGATCCAGAAGCAGGCAGGGGAACTCATTTTCTCACTCAAAAATCTAATACTGACTGGCCCAAGATTAATTTTTCTCAAGCTCCTGACATAACTTTTAAAGATTAAATATTTAATCAAAGCGTTAGAGAAAGAGGGAAAGAAGAAAGAGCACGGTGTCACCAGAGGACCTGGTGTTTGCTCCTTTGGGCAAATGGCTGAATGACTACTGCACTGATCCTTCTGATGATGCTTTAAAAGGACCACATGTCCCGTTCATACTTCATGGCCTCATTATTCAGCAGCCTCTAATGAAAATGTCCTTTTGTGGTTTCTTTTCTCCCATAGCTCAATCCTTCAAATGGAGGGAGGTAGCAGTCTATCTCTGTAGTTTAAAAGAAAATATTTGAGTAGAATCGGACATCTGTGTCTTTCATTTTAGCCATGTGGAAGAGACAAAACAAGGAGGAGACAGGAGAAGTGGATGGCTGGTGCTTTGCCTATTGTGAAGACCATGGGAACCCCAGCAGCTTCCTCTAGAGACAACACTTCTCTTTATTCTCTTATCAAAGAGAATTCATCACGTTGAAAGTCTAAACTTCTTTAGTAGAGAGAGACCTGATGGTGCTTTTTTGTCTCTCATCACTCACTGCTGTTTGATGTAGGAGCCTTTTGAGAGGTAGGTAGCATGAGAGTAGGAACCTGATACTGTGTTCATCCCTATCTCCCTTTCTCTTTCCCTTCCTCCACCCACAGGCTCTGGGCAGAATGAGAATGAAGCCTTGCAAATTTGAAATATGATTCAGCAGGTTTTATATGAGAGAGAAAATGGAAGTATTTACCAGATGTCGAGTATAGCTTCCTGTTACCAGTCTCAAATTCTCTGTGAGATACAAATGAGATGCTATATGGGACAAGCTTGACCCATAGTCTACTTAACATATTTCTAATGCTTACACTAACAATGAGTAACCTTTTTGAGGACTAAAAGGGCAACAAGGTTACAAAGCTGCCATGATACTCTCTTTCTTTATAATTCCCTAAGGTCAGAAAAACTACCAGATTCATGCCTTTCACCCAAACTTGTTAGAATTTAGCAGTCTTATGCCAATCATACTTCTCTTCCAGCATATGTTCTAAAAGTTGGGTTAAAGAATGGTTCCATCCTCTTTTTGGCATTAATTATCTCTGACCTTGCACAAGGAAATATCGTTTATTCTGACACCAGCTGATGTACTTCAATTCAGTTCCAGCACTAAACACTCAGAGTTAGTGTCAGACTTCACAGGTTTAAGGCTGTTGCCTCCAGCAGGGCTATTCTGACTTCAGATGCCAGCTGCACATAAGGGCTTTCCAGCCTCACACTTCTGATTGAGGGGCAAAAAATTCAAGGGTTCTTAGGACCCCCTCAGTTTCAGTAATCCACTGTAATATCACACAGAACTCAGGAGAGTGTTGTGATTATATTAGAGTTTTATTATAAAGGATACAAATTGGGGCCAGTCGAATGAAGAGACATACCGGGACACGTTTGGGAGGGCCCAAAATGCAGAGCTTCAGTGACCCTTTCTTCATGAAATCAGGGTGATCATCCTCCTTGGATATTGGGGTTTTATTGAATAAACACACTTGAAATTAAATTGATTTTATGACTGAACTCAATATCCAGCCTCCTTTCCCCCAGAGGTCAGGCTGGATCAAAATCCCAACTCTCTAATCATGTGGTTGGTCTTCGTCTGGTGCCTGGTCCCACCCTGAAGCTGTGTGGGGGCCACCATGAGTATCATTGGTTTAATCCCAGGTATGACCCCAGGGACTCGTGAATAAAAAAGACACTTGTATCATTTGGGAAATTCCAAGGATCTTAGAAGCTTTGTGCCCAGAACCCATGACAAAGACCAAACCTTCTTCTCCCACCAAAAAATGTCAAATCTAAATGGATCTTAAATTTTATGCAGTTATAAAAGTGTTAGCTCCCCCTGATCACAAAACCTGTGGGGCAGAAATAGAATGAGCCCAAGAATAGAGGTTCTGTGGCTGCCTACCTTGTTTTCTGCTTCTCACGTCTCATGGCACTAGCTTACAGGAGAATGCCCCCTTAGAACGGTCTTTATCATCTGTATATCAAAATAGCTGATTTGAAAAAAGTAATTAAATATGTAGTTGGGCTTTCTCTCTTCTTGTACCTTTCTATTAAGAGCCAGAAGCCCCTTTACCTCATCAGAATGGAGAGGTGGCTTCTTATAGGTTCTTATATGTTGAGAAGAATAGAGGAATTGAAGCATACATAATGCATGTTTTTTTCAAAAAGGATAGCCCAACTTTTTAACTGAGAAAAGTAAAGTTTTTGAATGACCCTTGACAGTCTGTTCCATTTGCCCTTCTACACTGTTCTTATTCAAACTAGTAATTCCTATGTACCATCCCACATAATGGCTTGATTTTCAAGAGGATATAGAGGAAATGGTTTGTCCTTGATGATGCCATTTCATCTTTCCCTTCCTTCTTCAAGGGAGAAAGACTAACACTTCCTAATTTCTGAGAATCCATCAGTCTAGTCCAAATGCCTAGGTAAAAATGGTACTTAGTTTACCCTTCTGGACTGATCTCTATGCTGCAAAATGATGAAAAAAAAATTCCTCCTATCTCTGCTGATTCAACTGGAGGAGTTACTTATGTACCAGCCTTGGTGTTTGCTTTCACAAGCACATGTGGCCATATTTATACATTGGCAGGATTATGAGGTTCCTAGTGATCATTTATGCTTGAAGATAATTAAGGCTTATAGTCAAGGCTTATTTTGGCTTGATTTCAATTGTTTCTACTTGCCTTCCCTCATTCAGATGGTAAGCCTTTTCCTTGTTTCTCTTATCACCATTCATTTTTTCTTTTCTTTCTATTTTATATCACTCCATATATTTTATAGTAAGAAATTTTAACTTTTAGTATTATTAAAATATCAAAATGTTTAGTCTTATTCATCCTACAAAATACTGCTACTTTTTTTGGTAAACATCACCAATCATTTCATTCCTTCTCAAAAATATTTTATGATATCCTGTTAACCTTCATTCACTCAAAAATGAAGTACAAGTTTGGCCTGGCATTCAAAGTCTTTCATAACAAAAGTTCTCTCTAATTTTTCCTTATACTATCCCTTCCACATATATTTGATCTGCTTCCCAACTGGCCTATAATATGTTTCCTACATTTCTATCACTATTTTGCCAGTTACTTTTGTTATTTCTACTATGTAAAATAACATCTCAACTGGTAAAATTTCATCATCTATCAAGATCCAGCTCTAATTCTATTTCTGCCAGAAAACCATTCATTCTGTCCATCTGAAGTTGTATACTTCTTTGCATAGACAATACACTTTTATTGATGAGTTACCATATGTTAGTTAGGGACAGCATTAGTTGCTAGAAATTCATGATGAATAATTTATCAATAGGAGTTTCCTGCCTTTAGGATTTCTAAGCAGAGGGAGAGGTGAAAGACAAGCACAACAGTGTGCAAAGGTATATGGAAGAACTACAGGTTTCTATGGTGACCCATAGAAATTGAACTTAGCCAAGGCTCGAGCAATGAAGGGAGAAATCTGAGCAAAACTGACATCTACGCTAAGGCTGGAATAAAAATTCACCACATGTCAGCATGATGAATAAGGAAAAGGGGAGAAGGCTCGATACAGATGGAAAAGATATGTGAAGGCCTAAGGGTGAGAAGAGGCAGAGAATATTTAAGCAAAACACAGAACTTCCCAATGATCTGAGCATAGAACAAATCAAAGAAGTGATGAAAGCCGATACTGGGAGGAGAGTAAGGACTTATAATAGTTATGATTGAGCTATCCTATTATGATAGAAAGTTTATCCAATAGGACATTGGACTTACAGAACAAGAAAGGGGAGAGAGATAATTTGAAAATTTAGATTTGATCATCTTCAATAAACTGATGGTCACTAACTCTGTAACAGAGCACAATATCACCTGAGATGACTATGCAAAAGTGAGAACCTAAAACAAACCCTGAAAGTGTTAGCGTTAGTCCCTCAGTTGTGTCTGACTCTTTGTGACCTCATGGGCACCTCTGTCCATGGAATTCTCCAGGCAAGGATACTGAAGTGGGTAGCCATTCCTTTCTCCAGGGGACTTCCTGACCCAGGGATCAAACCTGGGTCTCCTGCACTGCAGGCAGATTCTTTACAGTATGCACCACCAGGAAGGTCCATAACCCTGAAAAATACCAGTATTTAAGGAATGGTCAAGAAGTCTAAGCAGAAATGGCCAGATAAGTGGGAGGAAAAAAAAAACCTGAAGTGTGATAGCACATTCACAAGAAATAAGACAAGGTGTGATCAACAGGAATTTAATGCTCCCAAGAAACTGTGTAAGATAAAGAATGAGAAGTACCTTTCGGATTTAGCCAAAAGAAAATCATGGGGAACGCTGGCAAAAGAATCTTCAGCAGACCCATGGGTGGCAGAGCAAGAGTGCCTTGAACTGAGATGTGAGTGGGAGGCAAAATGACACTGGAAGTTAAGAACTATTATAAGGAAACTCTCTGAAGGAGTAGAAAGGAGGACAAAGGTAGCTAAAGGTAAACATAGGTTGGGGAAAAAAGAATGTTTGAAGTTATGAAAGACATACAGAGAAAGGTCCAGTAGAAAAGATCAAAATTAAAAATACTCTTGTTGAGTAGGTCTATGAGAAGCAAGGAAAGCACAACAAAGTGCTGGCCTTAGACAGGAGGCTAATTAATTACTTGTAGCAGCAGGAAAGAGAGAAAGTTAGATGTGGATTCCCAGTAATACATAGATTTGAAGAGCAGGGAGCTGGGCAAATTGCTTATGGCTTATAGTCTTTCCAGGTTTCCATAATATTTCACTTGTGGCCTCTTTTTTAGCACTTGCCACATTTGTCTCACCCACTCCAGTACTCTTGCCTGGAAAATTCCATGGATGGAGGAGTCTGGTAAGCTGTAGTCCATGGGGGTCACAAAGTGTCAGACACGACTAAGCAACTAACACACACACACACATTTGTCTCAGAGGTTTTCAGTTTACTGGTTCTATCTCTGTCAGGTTATAGATGAGTTCCATCCAATAAAAATATTATGTAAACCACTACTGTGAGCCACATGTGTAAGTTAAAGTCTTCTATGAGCCACATTAAGAAATGTTTAAAAGGAGGAAATATATTTTAGTGTGTTTTTATCCTGATGTATCCAAAATACTATCATTCAATGTGTAATCTACATAAAAAATTTAAAAATTAATGACAAGTCTCATTTTCTATTTTTTCATACCAAATCTTTGAAACCTGATGTGTATTTAACATTACATTAAATCTCAATACAGACCAGTCACATTTCAAGTGATCAGTAGCCACATTTGGCTACTGTATTGAACAGTAAGGGATGGATGGTAAATGCCATGAGAATAGATGCTGTTATTTGCTTCTAGTTTCATCTCTTTGGCTCAATCAATGGTTATTAAGCTGAAACTATATATAAAATGAGAACATCTATCAAACTAGTCATAGAATATTCAAGAATTTCTTAAAGAATATTTAATTGACCCAGTAAATAAAAATCAGCTGTGCCTACGTAGTGTTTGTCAGTTTTGCTGCTGGAAAAGTCATCTTTTTTCTCTTCAAAGGCCTTTGAGAAAGTGAGCTCATTTTCATGAAGAGAAATGATGCCATGTTAATTTGAGCAGTGTTCGATGGGATTAGGAAACATTGTGACCAAATCAGGCTCAGTTGCTATACTCCAGGCTTTCCAACTTCTTCCTTTCCAGATTCAATGAGTATAGATGAACACAGAATTCATCTGATTTGGTATTAGAGCAGTTTGTCTTCTTTTCAGTAAACTCTACCATCTCCCCGACAGGTGAATGGTCTGGATTGGTAGAGGGCCTGGGGAATTGCAGGCTCCTCACTACTGGATAATCACATTCAGGAAGCAAACAAGCATCGAGAATTTCTCTCCTCTCCAAAATAGTCCTTGTGCAGATGGAATTCTACTGTTTCTTAGAGATACAGCCCTCAATAGCATCAGAGTGCTTCATGAAAGAACGAGTCATAGAATCATAGGCTGTTAAGGAGTTGGAAGGGACCTTAACGACCATGTTATTCATGCTTCCACACCCTCCTCCCAAGTTTTTAGTTTGCTAGTAAGGAAGTAGTCATAATACTATATTTCTTTCCATACTGATAGCAAAATCGAGGCCTTGCTTTAGGAGCATATTTCCTTTCAAAGTGTGGTCAGACCAGACTGAATGCATACTATACCCGGTAGAATAATTCTTGGGCATGTGGCTTATATATTTATTTTGTGGTTGTTGCTGAGTCAGTAAATCATGACCGTTTCTTTTGCAACCCTATGGACTATAGCCCACCAGGCCCTTCTGTCCATGGGATTTTCCAGGCAAGAATACTGGAGTGGGTTGCCATTTCCCTCTCCAGGGGATCTTGCAGACCCAGGGATCAAACCCACATCTCCTTCATTGAAAACAGATTCTTTACCACTGAGCCACCAGGGCTTCCTATGTCTATTTGCAAGTGACCAAAACATGCATCTGTACAAATTCTCTTCCTCTAAATAGTTAACTTTTATGTATTCTTGAAGCAACGAATGTATCTCTTTAAATGGATTCTCCCATTTATTTAAAATAGCCTAAAAAAAAAAAAAAGATCCCCGCTATGTATGGACTTCTTTGTTAGTTCCTGCCACTGTACTCCCAGCTGTGGTTCCTGAAGAGCTCCCGAAAGATTGCTTGGCTTCGTCTAATTCCTGAATCATTGAGATTCAGGCCTGGTGGTATATTCGAAACTAATTCTCTACCAGCAGGAATAAGAACATTAGTCTGTAGCCCTACACCAGGTGTCCCTTTTCTCCCAAGGACTGCATCAGCACCAAGTTCTGCTTGCTTTATCTGTTCACACTTCCCTCTCTTCCTTCTGCATTTCCATTCCATGCCCCTGAGCTGCTCGCCCTTCTGGGCCCCTTGCAACGACCTCAGAGCCCAAACCCAGCTGCCTACTTCTAGCTCCTGCAGATCTCTTCTTCCAGGTCTAGCTCCTATTCCCAGCAGCCTTAGTCACAGGCTGTTGCCCCACTTAAACCCCTGGGAAAGCCCTTGCCAGTACAACTCAGTTCCTTTACCTATTGCTAGGGATCAAGTCAGTCCCTCTTTTGTCCTCCTTTGTTTCTCTTCTGTTAAATCAGACCTTTTGGAAATCTCACCTAAACCTAGTGGATTCCTAGTGTTATTCTGAATCTAGCAATTTGGACTTCAAATTCTCTTCCCTTGGAATTATCACATCTACCTTAGGATTATTCCTCCGAGCCTAAATGTCCTTATTTCCAGATAGCTTCCTCCTCCCCACTCTTTTTGCTGCAGGCATAGTATGGTTCAGGCAAAAGTTATGTAGAGTGTCAGACTCTGGCCAGTTTTCAGAAACAGAATAATAAATACTGGTTTGTGTTACAGTGTCTCATTTCAACGGGTACTAGGAGTCTTTCTGAAAGGTTGTTATATTTTTAGTGACTTGGACTGCTTTACCAAGAAACATTAATCATTTATCTAATTTGAAATATCTTGTTTAAAAGGCACTATCAAAACATTAGCTATATATAGGGCCTCATAGAGATGAGAAAAGAGATTCTAATGCTGTGAGTTGTGTTTATGTAGAAAATCAGGTTCTCGTAAGAATGGAAACACATGTCATGTCACACTGTTGACTGTTTTCTTCTTGCTTTCACATTTTTTTTTTTTTTGCTTTTGAGATCCTGAGAAGAAATCTGTAGTACAAAGTCAAGATAGATTTTTTTAGATTTAGAAATCTCTATTATCAGGACTGTGCACACCCTGGTTCCATATATTAGCCTGTGGAGACTTCATCATATATTAGGCGGCAGCAAAAAATGTGTTTATATAGCCATCTTGAAAATTGTCAGACAATACATCACTCGCAGGCTGTCATCTAAAGTAAAACATTAAGAAGAATATTTATGGGGTTTTTGTGCTGTTCCAGCATTACAACTCCAATAAATCATCCTGCAGCATGTACCCCTCTTTCCTCTCTGCCTGTGTAAAGGCTGGGCAGACTAATGGTTGGAAGTTGGAAAGTCACTAGTCTGATAGACTGCTTACTTGGAGACTGGTGACTAAACCACTAGCCTGCCGGATGTCAGTCCCCAGTCCATGAGCACCCAAGGCATATTTCCCTTGTATACACTCTGTATACTCCTGGCATGAAATTAAAACTAGTTTGTTATGGGAAAATGACTGCATACTGTTAAAAGCATCCCAACTCTCAAATAGCACTAGAAAGCTGCAAATTAAAAAGATACCAAGCGGTACCCTTCGTTTTGACAATGCACTGACACCACAGTTAGAGACAGCATGCTAGCAGTTTAGATTTAGGAAGTGCGATGAAGTAAGTAAAGAGTTTATCTTAAAGCAGCTGCGAAGTTCTTCTGCCCTTTCTGGTGCTTTCTTGGTCTATGTTGATTCCTGTGTCAGGCTCCATGCTGCCCTTAGTGAATGGTAAGAAATCTAAGCAAAAGTCAGCAGCTTTCATTCTGACAGGCACCGTACATTTAAGGGGGAAATGAAATATTGAATAATATTTCCAAGTGCCACTTCTAATATTCCATTCATATGGGCAACATTGTCACCATAGCATTTGAAAGCACCTTTTTTATGTTTTAATTTAAGCCTTGGATATATTTTGAGGTTGCTGATGGGTACTCAGTCAGCCAGAGGTGCTAATGTATTCACAACTTAGAAGCAAAAGAAAAGGCAATGGACTTGGGTTTTGAGTACCATTAGTATTCAGTCCAGAGCTTTCACAGTGGGGACCCCTGGATGACAGGACAAGCAGATGTGCAGGGCAGCTACAAATCCAGGAGGGGAGGGTGCTACCCAGGTCTCCCTCTTCATTTGTATTTCATCTCTGTACAATAAGCCTTGAAAAAGAGAAAATGATGAGTGCCTCTAGGCTTTTATTTCCTTATTCTTTTTCCATGTCTAGTTGTTCACTTATACATAGATGAGAATGAATGTCTTTCCCATATTTGTAAATCTCATATCTTCTCATCAAGGTTACTTGGATAGCAGGTACAAAAATGCAAAAATATCACCACAAAAATAAAAGAAATTGACATTGTATAAAATATAGCTAAATGTGACACAATTATTCATTCCTTATATTTTACTCTGTTGTTTAAGGAAGACACACATAAATAAGTAGCATTTTTTTATAATATTGTGAATGACCATGAAATACAAGCCACCTATTTGCAATGAGGACTTACTGTAACTAATCTATAGCAGTGTAGTGAGCATGGTCCATGCTGCCATGATCCCACTTGAAAATTGTGTTTATATGTCTAATTGTTGGTTAATATATTTACTGCCTGAATCTCCAAATTCCCTCTGATTAAAGGTTTGCTTCTTAAAAAAAGAAGAAGAGGCAGCACTTCAAACCTACTTCCTTAGGTCATGTTTTAAGTTTTACATAGGTGAATATTAATATCAGATTTATGGACATTCGCCTTAAAAAACAAATTAGCACAACAATTTGCATGCAGTGTAAAGTTGTTCAAATAATCTGAATTTACATGCGTTGCTTAACTTAGGGCCTCCTGACCCAAAGGCCAGATTTGTGATCTCAGAGAATTTCTTTGCTTTTTTTCTGAGTTTGTGTGTTTGTAAAATAAAAATCTTATAACAAGACAAGTACTGCTACTCCCAAAGTATTTTAGAAGATTGTGTAAGGAATCTGGCCAAATTATTGTGTCACAGTTTTTCCTCACAGATTATCTTTCTAGGGTGTGAAGTTCTTGAAAGCAAAGACCATGGCTATATATTACCTGCACCTAATATAGTGATTGGCATGTCGTCCAATAAGTAATAGACATTGCTGAATTACTTTGGCTTTGGAGGCATATAGATCTAAGATAAAAAAAATGCCATGCTGTGTCTTATTTTGTGACTTTAAGAAATTCCTCAATTTTATTGTGCTTTGGTTTTAGCATCTGAAAAAAAATGAGGGAGAAAAAGAAGGTAATTTTAAATGAGAGAGGGATAATTTTTAATAAGGGAGAAAAAGGTAATTTTGAAATTTACATAAAAAGGAACTTACCTTAAGAGCTGTCTCAAAACAATGTAACTTCTTTATTCCCTCCATACCCTCTACATTGATATGGTAGGAAATGGAATATAAGTCTTAAGAGAAATTTGTTAATATATGACTCTCCAATCTTTCCAGCAAACAGCTTTTCTTTTCTATGATGTAAAGGCATAAAGAGAATGTGCCTGGCATCAGGAAAAGTAAGTAGGCAGAAAGGGAGTGGGGGGAAGAAAGAAGGAAAAATGTTGACTTCATCATGCTTAATTGAAGTAAGAATACTAGAGTGGTTGCCATTTACCTTCTCCAGATCTTCCTGACCCAGGGATTGAACTCACATCTCCTGTGTCTCCTGCATTGCTGGCAGATTCTTTACCCCTGAGCCATTGGAAATTTGATGGACTATGGGAGATGCTTGCTTTAATGCTGATGATAAGTACTGTGGTTGCCAGGCAAATGTGAAGCAACTGATGTGTATCCTTGCACTGCTTTGCCTTTTCATGTCCAATCTTTTTTTTTTTTTAATAACTGATATAGAATTGTCATGACTTTGTTAGTTTCAAGTATACAATGTAATAATTTGACATTTGTGTATCTTGCAAAATGCTCACCACAGTAATCCAGTTAACATCCATCACCATACATAGTTTTGTTTTTTTTTTTTCATGGTTGAATCTTGACAATGGTCGGTAGGAACTATTTTGGGCCTAGTTGTTTGGGCCTTTGAGGAGCTAAAAACCTTAAAGAGGGTACCTTCTCGTCCAGAGATTTTTGTATCAACATAGAACTACATCATTCTTTTTAATGGCTGCATAGATTTCTATTGTGTTAATATCATTATTTGTTCAAACATTTTTGTTATTAAGGAGCATTTTGGTTACAACAAGTGCCCTGTATACAAATGAGTTTGGTTTCTACCATACAAGAGTGCATTTCTAAGTCCAGCAAAGTTGCCTAGGTACTCAGCTGACAGGATCAGCTACAGTATTGTACTATAGTGGGTTTTTAATACTTTTCACACAAATAATACATAAAAATCAAGCAAAAAAAATTCAATCTTATGGTGCAGTATCTTGAGAGCTTCCCTAGTGGCTCAGCAGTAAAGAATTTGCCTGCAATGCAGGAGACGTGAGTTTGATCCCTGGGCAGGGAAGAGCCCCTGGAAAAGGAAATAGAAACCCACTCCAGTATTCTTTCCTGGGAAATCCCTTGGTCAGAGGAGCCTGGCAGGCCACAGCCAATGGGGTCACAAAAGTGTTGGATACAACTTAGCAACTAAAAAACATCAGTACTTTAAAAACCACAGTAGTATAGTACAACAGCTGATATACAGTGGCTGGCACACAAATTTGCATCTTTGAAAGTTTGCAACTTAAAGGTTTGTATGTAGGGAACTAACTATTTAAGTTTTATGTTCTTATAAACAACACTCATGAACCTTCTTAAAAATATAACTAATATAAATCTGGTTATATTCTGATATTTAATTTTGTATTATATTTTTTCATTGAATCATTGGGTCTAAGAGAACACTTATTTAAAGTTACAATTCAATTTTTCAGACTGCCTGATGTTTGGGCCATTTTTTCTTTTCACTAGGGGAATGCTATATATATATATATACACACACAGTGATAATGAAATACCCTTTGGTGTTTGTAAAATGCTTTCACATTCACTGAACATTTGGCTCTTATAACTATCCTGCAAGATAAGCAGGACAGCTATAATGTATTAATACATTGAATACACCAAGGAACTCCAAGACGTGTGCTTCCTTGATGGTCCAACATGTGCCTCTTTAGTTTGCCTTTCATTACCATCTCTTTGTGGAGGTAGGATAAGAGGTAAGGATAAGGCAGGATAAGTGTATTTATAGTTTGGATCTATTATTTAAAAATCTGTGATATCTGTTTCAATAAGCCTGCTAGTGCCAATTGGCCTTTCATTTGCATATAATTTACATGTAGTTCAGTGGCTATCATTGTGTACAAGTCCTTAGTCCTTATTATCAAAAAAACACCATTTGGGGTAAAGGTAGCACTCACACCTCTATGGCCAGCACTGTTGAGATACTTAACTACAGAGAAAGAGAAACTGAACTATTCAATGCCACCTTGCCTCTAAGGACCACCTTCCCCACAGATTTTCTTACTGTTAATGCTTCCATTGCAAATATGCCCATGAGACTTGATTTCTCTTTTAATACCCTGGTCATAGCCTGGATAAATAACCCTTTCTTTAATGCCTATACCATAACTGAGGCAAGGCTGGAATAATCAAGCAACAGAGAGTTCATGTCTCATTGTTGTACTATTATAGACATTTGAGAATCTAATATAAACCATGGATTCTCTTACTGATTAAACTACACATAAACATTCATGTAAAAAGTTTGTATATTAATAAAACCCATGGATTCTCTAGAGTCCGTATATGAACCACAAATAATCTAAGAATCTCTGGTGGAGATAATGTGATTGAAAAACCATATCTTACTTTCTTGGGTTACTGCTTATTTCTTCCAAAAAGCTTGTTCTTTCTTGGGTCTTTTCTTCATCTTAATAGCCAGCACTCAACACTATGTTTCTATTTACCTAGACTCTCTAAAGTATAGATCAGGACAGGCCAACATGTATTATTACCAAATTCAGGCCCCCTCCCCAGCACTTGATAGCTTCTTCCCTGACCTTAATCAATCAATGCCCTGATTCTACACAGACAACAGAAGAATAGCCGTGTTTCTCTATAACACAGCCATCAGGACACACATGCAACAAAAGGAGAGAAACCCATACAGAGCTTAGGTAAGGAAGACCTTCCAGCCCTACTCTTGTCCTTTATTTCCCTCAACCTCTTTCTAATGTTTGATGTTATTTCCTTTTTATTTGCTCAAAGAAAGGACTTAAAGTTCTATATTATTTTGTGTACTAAGGGATTCTATGAGTTGAAAACCTCTTTCTCTCTGTATCTTAAACAGTTGCTAGGAGACACTAGCTAAACAACTATAAATCAATAAACCTGTGGTCTTATGTTCCTTGGAAATAGAGGAATAGTGTGTCCTTGTGCAGCAGAGAATATACTATAGAGAGCTGGACAGAATACTCAGAGACAAGATCTCCTAGTTCTTAACAGAACGAGAGAAAACAGAATAACAAAGATGATTTTCTGAAGCAGGAACTTCTGAGATGAGATAGAAAACTAGGGTTTCATGCAGAACTTAAAGTGAGAGTATTAAGAAAAAAAGAAATTGCTTTCTATAAAGCCATATAAAAGTTTCACAAGAGGAGATGAGTGAGGTTTTGGGTTTAGAGCATCTTAACAGGATGCTTTTCTGTCCAAACCATGGGGCCGTGAAGGAAGGAAGGACTCCGTCCCATTTGATAATTACTGGAGCCAGTTTCCTGAGTTCCTCTGCTTTAAGTCCAATGAAAATTTTTTCATTTCCACCCTGAAGAAATAAACCAGTTATGTGCTGGGCCTTGGTGTATGGCTTCCCTTATTAGTGCCATAGTCTAGGGCTAAACTTAAGGAGGATTTTTAGCTCCATTGTATGATTTAGGAGTGGTAAGAGGACTATACTGCTCTTCATCTTTTTGTTCTCACTCATTCTCTTTCCCTGAATTTCCTCAATCATAGATTCATGTCCTTGCCTATTAAAAAACTGACATGTTAAATGCATGCCATTTGGAAGGAAGGAAGAGAGGGAGGTGAAAAGGGAATATGGACCCCGGTAAATGGTAATACTTCAGTCTTAGCAAATGCCTTAGAGGAATTACTTGCGTGCAGGAGCCTCAGTAAGATGAATGTTTAGATGAAGGTTAAGACCCTGAGAGGGGAAATAGGTTACTTACCTCAGCAATTTGGCCAGAGGTCAATCAGGCCAGACCTCTAAGGATCGTGTAATGTCTGAGAGGCCAAAAATGGAATTAAGATATCCAACCTGGGAGGCCAGTTTGTGCTAGTCACTGTGGCATAGAGTGAGCGCTCTGTCACTGTGGTCTCCAAAGGCACATTCCACCCCAGTGACCCCTAGTTACCAATGTTTTTAACTCTATTTCTCAGTGGTTCAGACTCTTGAATAACATCTTTTCTGAAACTACACCACAGAAAACCCCAGTCGCAATTGCCACACAAATAGTAATGACCAGAGCATTTTTCACAGTTGTCTCGATACAAAGGGTGACTGCTTTGTCGTTCTTGCACTGTCAGTGACAGTTTCATAAAAGCCTGCTTGGGCCTGCTGACTCCCATTGACCTCAGCACCCACACATACTTGACTCTCTGCCCCAGGAAATCTCCATATTGCTCCGCAGGGTTAGGTAGCAGAGAACAGTGTTAAGTGCTGTATCCTTGGAAAGAAGCTGGATTTTAGCTGTGATGATGCACTGTCTAACACTTCAACATTGACAGGTCACTTCTCCCTTCCGGGACTGAGTTTCACCATTTGTACTGGAAGAATTCATTCGTTTTTATTAAGCAGTAGCTTCCTAAGGACCTGTCTTCACTGGGCACTGTGATTCTAGATAATCCTGACCTCCCTTTCTGCTCTATAATCCTCAGGCTTTGGTTTTTAGTCCAGGACAAGGCTCATCACTGAGTTCAGTTTGCTGCTGATGATCATGATATGGTCTGTGTAGCCAGTCAAAAAGTTCCGTATTTTAAAATGAGTCCTGTTGATTTGCTGCTATTGGAAACTTAAAAAAAAAAACAAAGCAAAAACAAAAACTAGAAAACACTTTGGCCTCTGGCCCAGAGTTCTTGAGCTTTGCATCCTGCCATCCTGGTGGGTTGGTCAGCATCTTGATCCCTGAATGACCATCCTCATGGTAAACCACCCAGCCTGACTCTCTGCTACAGAGAGTCTCCGCTGGGTACACTCAATGCTGGCTTTCTCTCAACAGAATGATTCTGCTACATTCTAATCGGTCAGAGTTCTGACCAAACTCTGATTAAATATGCCAACCAGATGCTTATGGCAAATCATCAGGCAAATTCAGCATACTTGGATTGGTTTGTTTTTGCTGCTTATCTAAATAGAAATGCCAAACCACAAGCACTGCCTATTCTGGCTGGTAACAAACCGAAAGGGAACAGAGTACCACATTTCTGTCACATCATCCCCTTTCCTCTGTTTTCTTTTATTTTTGACTCTGTGTCAAATATCTGTCTGTGTATAGCCTTCTTGCCTCCTAAGCACTGCTTCTCTTTGGAGCTTTGTGTTAGAAACATGCACACATATATATGCAATTAAATGCAGGCTTTGACTTTTCGCCTGGGAAACTGGAAGGATAAGGTGAGCTAAGCTTTTAATTACAAGTACCCATTCTGGGAGGCAGGGAATTTGAGCTTCCGACAGCTACCGCTGCTCAGCCTAATCCCATCTTTCACGGAAGAAAAAGAAAAAGCCCACATGTATCTATGTACAAAAATGTTGACTTAATATATTCGATATATTTTTTTGTAATATTTGCTAAAGTAAACCCTGCTTGAAAACCACAGGAAAAAAAAATACTGTTGCTGTCAAGGTGAAAGCTTAATGTACTTGTGATTTCTTGATAGATTATGGCATTATTCTACTTTTTGTTTATTTGTTTGTTTAAGGTTGTCTCATGATATACAGGAATACTAGTATTTTGTACTTTTATAATTGTTTTCATCCAAAGTCCCATATCTCTTTACAAATACAAATTACTGTGCTCTAATGTAATTGGAAATTGTTAAATATGCTCCAAAGAGGTTAAACACTTTAAGTCCCAATTTACAAATTAAAAAACTAAAATGTGGAAAAGCTAAGCTGCATTTGGGAATTTAAATTGGGTTTTGGTTGAAACAACTAGAAATGACAGCTGTCAACCCAATCCCTTAGTCCTTGAACTCATTTGATATCCTACACTTCTTGAATTATTGTACGTGTAGGAAGACAGGTTGCCATTGTGAATTCAGACACTGAAGATCTCTTTTCCTCCAAATAATGTATAATACCTAAAAATATCCTTGTAGAGTGGTGGCATCTTTCCAGGTCAAACTTTAAAATATTTATTTCTTATGGAAACCATTTTTTCTTCAAACCAGGGATTGTAAATACTGAGGTTATTCTTTGCTTTTTTAGCAATTACTAGATGTCTACCAATTTGATTCAGTTTTGTTAAGTTTTTTTTTTAACAGAGATACACATATAAATATAAACGTGTGCATATATAGGGATGGATATGCACATGTATATGTCCTATATATATGTGTATATATATATCATAAAAATACATACACAAAATAAGACAAAAATTATTCCCATTTTAAAATCTAACTGTGAGGAATAAAGAGATGAGAATCTCATATGTCTTATATAAATATGTGTAAACATATTGATATTTCTAGCGTTGCCGTCTTGTTTCTAAAGACTTGTCTGGATTTAGAGTTTTGATGAAGCAGGAAGATGTAACATCCATACACGTGAGCTAATAGTCTAACTTCATTTTAAGATTACCTTATTATATTTTTCTCTCAAAAACTATGGAGCAAGAGGTATTTCAGAGGCCACATTGTAAGTAGGTACATGTAGATCAGAAACGGTATCAAAAAAATGAGGCTGATCTTAAAATAGGTAATAAGTGGCAAGAGTTTTATTAGGATTTTTTTAAAGTAAGATGCAAGTAAATTTGACCTTAGGAGATATCAGAGTAGAGATTTGGGGAGTGAGAATAAGAATACAAAGCATGTTCTGTTGGTAGAAAAATTAGAAGACTGCCATTGGCACAGTTTAATTTTCACTGGGGTTGCAAAGAAACTTTGCTGATACAGCAGTCAAGTGTTGTCTCCTTCCTTCTCGAACCATATCCTAGAGCGTTAGATCCTTTGTACCTGAATCCAAAGGACATGTTTCTCTACCTGGATGTGAATCAAATAGTATTTTTAGATGACTTCTTTGGAAGTGGGTGACATTAAATACAAGTAAAGATATTGGTTGGTGCATGGATGAGAGGCCAATAAAACATTTCATTTAGCTGCCAGGATACTCTTCTTGCTTGTCAAATAACTGGGCAATTGTTTCCTGTTCACAAACATCCATTATTTGAATTTGTTTTATTAATTTTTAAGTCCCCCTAATTATTCTTCTGGAATAGGTGAATTTAACTCAGATGACAATTATATCTACTACTGTGGGCAGGAATCCCTAGAAGAAATGGAGTAGCCATCATAGTCAACAAAAGAGTCCAAAATGCAGTACTTGGATGCAGTCTCAAGAATGACAGAATGATCTCTGTTCATTTCCAAGGCAAACCATTCAATATCACGGTAATCCAAGCCTATGCCCCAACCAGTAACACTGAAGAAGCCGAAGTTGAACGGTTCTATGAAGACCTACAAGACCTTTTAGAAGTAACACCCAAAAAAGATGTCCTTTTCATTAGAGGGGACTGGAATGCAAAAGTAGGAAGTCAAGAAACACCAGGAGTAACAGGCAAATTTGGCCTTGGAGTACAGAATGAAGCAGGGCCAAGGCTAATAGAGTTTTGCCAAGAGAATGCACTGGTCATAGCAAACACCCTCTTCCAACAACACAAGAGAAGACTCTACACATGGACATCACCAGATGGTCAACATCAAAATCAGACTGATTATATTCTTTGCAGCCAAAGATGGAGAAGCTCTATACAGTCAGCAAAAACAAGACCAGGAGCTGACTGTGGCTCAGATCATGAACTCCTTATTGCCAAATTCAGACTTAAATTGAAGAAACTAGGGAAAACCACTACATCATTCAGGCATGACCCAGATCAAATCCCTTATGATTATACAGTGGAAGGAAGAAATAGATTTAAGGGAAGGGACTAGATCTGATAGACAGAGTGCCTGATGAACTATGGAGGGAGGTTTGTGACAATGTACAGGAGACAGGGATCAAGA
This sequence comes from Cervus canadensis, assembly GCF_019320065.1. Lineage (NCBI taxonomy): Eukaryota > Metazoa > Chordata > Mammalia > Artiodactyla > Cervidae > Cervus > Cervus canadensis. The sequence goes on along the minus strand of NC_057392.1, from coordinate 38,219,232 downwards.
CCATCCCCAAGAAAAAGAAATGCAAAAAAGCAAAATGACTGTCTGAGTAGGACTTAGAAATAGCTGTGAAAAGAAGAGAAACAAAAAGCAAAGGATAAAAGGAAAGATATATCCATTTGATTGCAGAGTTCTAAAGACTAGCAAGGAGAGATAAGAAAGCCTTCCTCAGTGATCAGTGAAAAGAAATAGAGGAAAACAATGGAATGGGAAAGACTAGAGATCTTCAAGAAAATTAAAGATACCAAGGGAACATTTCATGCAAAAATGGGCTCAATGAAGGACAGAAATGGTATGGACCTAACAGAAGCAGAAGATATTAAGAAGAGGTGGCAAGAATACACAGAAGAACCGTACAAAAAAGATCTTCATGACCCAGATAATCACAATGGTGTGATCACTCACCTAGAGCCAGACATCCTGGAATGTGAAGTCAAGTGGGCCTTAGGAAGTATCACTACAAACAAAGCTAGTGGATATGATGGAATTCCAGTTGAGCTATTTCAAATCCTGAAAGATGATGCTGTGAAAGTGCTGCACTCAATATGCCAGCAAATTTGGAAAACTCAGCAGTGGCCACAGGACTGGAAAAGGTCCGTTTTCATTCCAATCCCTAAGAAAGGCAATCCCAAAGAATGCTCAAACTATTGCACAATTGCACTCATCTCACACGCTAGTAAAGTAATGCTCAAAAATCTCCAAGCCAGGCTTCAGCAATACGTGAACCGAGAACTTCCAGATGTTCAAGCTGGTTTTAGAAAAGGCATAGGAACCAGAAATCAAATTGCCAATATCCGCTGGATCATCAAAAAGGCAAGAGTGTTCCAGAAAAACATCTATTTCTGCTTTATTGACTACGCCAAAGCCTTCAACTGTGTGGATCACAATAAAATGTGGAAAATTCTGAAGGAGATGGGAATACCAGACCACCTGACCTGCCTCTTGAGAAACCTGTATGCAGGTCAGGAAGCAACAGTTAGAACTGGACATGAAACAACAGACTGGTTCCAAATAGAAAAAGGAGTACGTCAAGGCTGTATATTGTCACCTGCTTATTTAACTTATATGCAGAGTACATCATGAGAAACGCTGAGCTGGAAGAAGCACAAGCTGGAATAAAGATAGCCAGGAGAAATATCAATAACATCAGATATGCAGATGACACCACCCTTATGGCAGAAAGTGAAGAGGAACTAAAAAGCGTCTGATGAAAGTGAAAGAGGAGAGTGAAAAAGTTGGCTTAAAGATCAACATTCAGAAAACTAAGATCATGGCATCTGGTCCCATCACCTCATGGGAAATAAATGGGGAGACAGAGGAAACAGTGTCAGACTTTATTTTTGGGGGCTCCAAAATCACTGCAGATGGTGACTGCTGCCATGAAATTAAAAGATGCTTACTCCTTGGAAGGAAAGTTATGACCAACCTAGACAGCATATTAAAAAGCAGAGACATTACTTTGCCAACAAAGGTCCGTCTGGTCAAGGCTATGGTTTTTTCCAGTGGTCATGTATGGATGTGAGAGTTGGACTGTGAAGAAAGCTGAGCATTGAAAAATTGATGCTTTTGAACTGTGGTGTTGGAGAAGACTCTTGAGAGTCTGTTGGACAGCAAGGAGATCCAACCAGTCCATCCTAAAGGAGATCAGTTCCGAGTGTTCATTGGAAGGACTGATGCTGAAGCTGAAACTTCAATACTTTGGCCACCTCATGTGAAGAGTTGACACATTGGAAAAGACCCTGATGCTGGGAGGGATTGGGGGCAGGAGGAGAAGGGGACGACAGAGGATGAGATGGCTGGATGGCATCACTGACTCGATGGACATGAGTTTGAGTGAACTCCGGGAGTTGGTGATGGACAGGGAGGCCTGGCGTGCTGCGAATCATGGGGTCGCAAAGAGTTGGACACGACTGAGTGACTGAACTGAACTGAACTGAATTATTCTTCCAGAATAAAGTGATGACTGTATCTGCTCTACCAACAATTTTCACTCAAAATTTACTTTTGGGTGATAGATGATCTTGGATTTTATGGTCTCAAATTCTACTCATGGATGCCCTTTTCTATTGAAGAGATTCCTGCCTAGTCCAATGTTAGAAAATTTGTTAAAGGTTTGCTACCATTCTACACTAGCTTTTGTCTCTGTTTGCTGGCATAAATATCCCCTAACCTGGAATCTGAGGACACCAGGGTTCAGGTTTCCTGGATTCTCACTGATAATCGGGTGATTTGGACAGAGGTATGAGGATTAACTGAGTTTGAGCTATGTATGGCTGATGTCTGAATTTACATATTCACATCTCTATATATTTATCTTTATTTTATGGGTTAGCAGATGTAAAGTACATGAAAGAGTTCCTAGCCCATCAAAACTGTTTAATAACTGCTGATTGTTGCTGCTTTTTTTGTTATTTTGTTACAATCTGTCATTTTGTTGTAGTTGTTACAGAACACAATAACCCTCCTAGGGAAGTATGGACCATAGTTTGAAGAGAACATGTGTAATTAGCAGCTCTTAGTTTGGAGTATGACATGCCAACAGATACCCTCACTAACTCTCCCCCAGACAGCAGTGCTTTAGGGGCTGGCATCTTCTGCTCTAGAAGGTTCCTCTCTGATTGACAGCTCTATTTCTGATGCTGTCTCCGGGGAAGCAGCTGCAGGCCATTCAGAATGTGAGCCAATATATATAACCCTCTACTGATCTTTGAACAAGCACTATCAGTGGAGGATGGGTTTTCATTCTGGCCAAGTATTAGCAGGATTCAGAGAATAAGCTACAAGGAGACATCCCAGTGATGCTCACCTGGGGCTTTTCCTTTGACTTGATAAGGCCCGAGCTGGCCCTGGAGATTCTGATACTGTCACAAACCTGCAGGCCCACATGAAAGCAGGACCATATCTCAAGTAAACCACCATTCTGATTAGGGTATAGAGAAAGTGAAATTACATCTGGTTTGGAACTAAGCTTTGTACCAGAATGAACTGTGAGTCATAATCCATAAGCCCAGAGTTATTATCTATTATCACACATGGCAATAACCTCTCCATCTTGTCACTGCCTATACAGCATCTTCTATAATTTTTCTCATCGCTGCAGTTTATCTCCTCAGTCTCCAGGCTAGGCATTTTACCCTACCTGCTACCATCACCATCTCTCCTAAGAGTGTGTATTTTTAACAATGAAACTACATTTGCCAGATTCCTTCAGTCTCCACAAATTAATAGCATTTCGTGGCTGTTTAGATCACAGACTTGAGAATTGGTTTGATATGGCTTTATATCCCTTCTCTAACTTGCTAGTTGTTTGACCTTGGGCAGGTTATTTAACCTCTCTGAATCTTCCTTTCATTGGCCATTAAAATGGTGATATGAATAGCTACTAGTTTATGGGGTTCTGTGAGGACTGAAAACAATGGTATATGTGTGGTACTTGGCCCACTGTTTGGTTAAATGAAATGAATACACAGAATATGGATACTATATATTTTGGCATGGATGAGCACTCAATATATCTTAGCTGTTATTAAGATTTGCTTCTTAGTCTTTTCTTCTTCCCCCAGTTCCTTCTTCATCCTCTCCTCTTTTCTAGGCTCCTTGAGATAGAAAAATAGAGTAATGGATCATTTCTGTCCTCCAGCTGCTGAGTGTGGCGTCAGGGGAGGAGGAGACGTATAAGCAAATATTATGGGGATTCTGAGTAGGGAGAAATTGATTCTGCCTAGGGAGGGGGTGTCACAGAGGGCTTCACACAGCAGGAAACATTTGAGCTGACTCTTGAATGACTCAAACTGATTGCTTAATGATAAAGAATCAAGGAAGTAGAGAGAGACAGGAAATGTGATCATAGTCGAATATATTTGACCTGCCATCACCTGTCAGGAAGTAAGAGTGAGGTCAGCAAAATGGCAACTATAGCTGAGATTCTGGATATAAGAGATGCATTTGTTCAGAATAATTGGGTTAAAAATTCATTTACTGTTTCTTGATTCTGAGAGAGACCTCAAAGGGAGCAAGCAGAAGACTGGCAGTTAAATTCTTATTTTTGTTGTTGTTTAAAGCCATTTATAAAATCTGTAATGAAATAAATTTTTTTCTCTCCAGAAGCACATTTTTCTGAGTCAGAGATAAGGGGCTTTGCAGTCTTACTTCGGAGGCACCTGTTCCCATCCCCCCAGCATGCAAACAAACAAATCTATCCACGTTTGATACATTTGTTGAATCATAAATAACAATGAAAGCATAAATATTTTTCTTTCTGAATAATAATCATGACTAACCAAAAGTCATTTTGGGTTTTTAAAAACATAAGAAAAAATTCCTTCTTGACAATTCAGCTGCTTGTACTCACACACATACCATTTCAAAGAGCATTACAAGAGCCAGAGCATTTGGTGTGAGACTTAGAGGAGAGATTAGCAGAACTCCATTCCAGAAAAATCATTATGGTGATCGCTTGTCACTTGTCATTACATATAAATCCTTTTGGTTTTCTTGCCTCTGTTTCAGCTTGGACTTAACTTATACTTGAAAAATCATTCTTTATCTTTTCTTCTTCTAGAGCTCACTTTATTCATCTGACTGGCTTCCATTTTACACTGACTATCCTACTAACCACCTTCAGGCTCTCTTGCAATTTCTTCCCTAAAGCCAAATATATATATATGTGTGTGTGTGTGTGTGTGTGTGTGTACATTTGTGTATATATTCATATATAAAACATGTATATAATATATTTGTACATAAAATGTATATATAATTTGTATATAAAACATTTAAAGCATATATATTATTGTATTGAACTGAATGCTTCAGTTGATGCAAAGCATAAGCAAGGTACTTGGGAAAGACCAGAATGAGTAAAATGTCATTAGATCACTCTAAAAAATGTATTGGTAGATAATTTAGAAATCATGTGAAAATCCATTCTCCTCAAAATGTGTACTTGGATTTTGAAATAAAACTCTAGCCTAGATATTATCTTAGAAAACAGATGTTGTCCTTTCCCTTGTTCTATATTTTCTGCTTCCATCCTATGCATATCTTTTTGAAAAAAATATATATATTTTGCTATACATCCATATTCATGGATTCTGCATTCCTGATTGAAACCATTGTGGTTAGAAAATATTGGGGGAAAATTCCAGAAAGTTCCAAAAGTCAAAATTATTTATAAAGCACTTACATTTTATTTATAACTATTTACATAGCCTTTGGGCTTCCCTGGTGGCTCAGATGGTAAAGAATCTGCCTGCAATGCAGGAGACCTGGGTTCGATCCCTGGATTGGGAAGATTCTCTGGAGAAGGGAATGGCTTCTCATTCCAATATTCTTGCCTGGAGAATTCCACAAACAGAGGAGACTGGTGGGCTACAGTCCATGGGATTGCAAAGAGCTGGATACAACTGAGTGACTAACTTCCACATAGCATTTACATTGTATTAGGAATTACAAGTAATTCAAAGATGATTTAAAGCATATAGGAAGACGTGCATAGTTTAGGCAAATACTCCACCATTTTATATTGGGAACTTAAACATCCATGAATCTTGCTTAGTATCTAGGCGGGTCTTGGAACCAATTCCCCATGCTTACCAAAGGAAGACTGTGCTCTTAGAATGATTCTTATTTTGGCTATCATTTGCTAGTTCCTCTCCCATGTGACTATAGAACTATCTCTCACCCTCATCTATACACCCATTCCTTAACCACCAGAACTTTGACCTTTAAAATAGCTCTATGGAAAAGTTTTCCATACTCAGCACAAAGATGATCGTTGGACATATAATGAGATCTTGGTGTCAATTGAATGAATGAATGAATAAATAAAAATTAAAAGGCAGGAATGTTGGGACCTATGACAAAGTGGAATTCTAATAGATCTCTTATTATATAACAATATATATATCCTCATTATATAACAATATAATATATTCTCTTATATCCTTACAGTTCTTCATATATATCTGAAGGAAATGGTAACCCACTCCAGTAGTCTTACCTGGGAAATCCCATAGACAGAGGAGCCTGACGGGCTATAGTCCATGGAGTCGCCAAAGAGTTGGACATGACTTAGCAGCTAAACAACATATATGTGTGTGTATATACACACACTTTTTTTTTTTTTGAGGAATGTGTGTTTGTGAAGAAACAACAGAAAGTAACTTGACTAATGCATTAGTATATTTGCCAATACAAACATAGGAAGAAACCCACAATTTCTGGTTAAATGGTTAAACTGCTAATGACTACTGAGTTTACTTTCAGATGGTTATAGAATACAGCCTTACATTTGAAACACAATTACCTTCACTACTCTTTTTAAAAATGTATCCCTTCGAGATGCACCACCAGCTCTCTAGGTACCCTCTTTGAGAAAGATCACATTCTTTCCTAAAGTTCTGCAACAGAAAGTTTCCTTGCTAGTTGCCACAGGTAGCTATAGTTCCACCTTTCAGACAAGGAATTATTCCCTCATCAAAATATTTAGAGTGGCACTAGCTTCCCTTACCAGGTCTTAACGTGCTTAGCCTAGATCTAGTCATCATATCCTGGGATTTCCTTCCTACCAAAGGAGACAGCAGACATAAACTGTACTGGGTTTGACATGTGAAAAGATAGATTAGGAGCAATGTATTTAGCTACAGATGGACAGCATATTAGACTTGAAGGCAGGCCTGGATGTGGAAATGCAAACTCAGAGTTGTTTAGAACAGAAGACGGTTGGTTTTTGGTGACCTAAAGGGAGATAAAGACATGAAAGTTGTGTTCGAACAGGAAGAGGGAGCTATAAAGAAGCCCATTTTATCTAGGGCTGAACATAAACACTTGGGTAAGGTGAATTACACTTGTACTGTACATATTAATAAGATAAATATGTTCTCACCTGCAAATGATAGCTTGTTGAAAATGAATAATATCTTCTTCTAGGCAGTAATTTCTACTGATTTACTATTAAGACAGCATTCCTGAGTAAGCATGATTTGTATCCTACATGACAGATAATCTTTCCTTTCTGTCTCTGAGAATATACACAGCACTCTTTATAAAGATGGAGTCAAATAGAGCAGGACTGACTTCTGAGATCTTTGAGTTTTCTCCTCATATTTAATACTTCCCTAATTGGAATAAATTGTGCACTTTTTCAATTCAGGTGATTTTTCTTAATATTTTCTGCCCACCTGAAATAAAGAACCCTTTAATACTATGTTAAAAATGAAATTTTTACTCTATTATGAAACTTTTGCCATAACCTATATGTCAAATGAGAGATATTTATTGATCATCTAATATATACCTGGGCGTTGGCTAAACCACAAGATTTTGTGATCTACCAGCATTAAGTAGGCCAAAACTGAAGACCAGAGACTAGTCTACTTATTTTGACTACTTAATTACAGGATAACTATGGAAGCATGCATGCATGCATACTAAGTCGCTTCAGTCGTGTTCGACTCTGTGTGACCCCATAGACGGCAGCCCACCAGGCTCCTCTGTCCCTATGGAAGAGAAAGGCTCTAAAAAGTAATTCCTCTTTAAAGTACAAATGATGGACCTATGTAATGGTGTCACAATTCATATGTGTGGGGCACTTTCACTGTTTGGTTCTGCAGTCCTATTCCACTTTTGCCTTAAGATTTTCCTTATCTTTTTCAGTGTCCTGGGGTACGTAGTGCTTTCAGCACAATAACACTATTACTGTCCTGGCTTTTCATGACTCCTCTTTCCTTGAGCTTTACTGGTAGCTCAGCTGGTAAAGAATCTGCCTGCAATGCGGGAGACCTAGGGTTGATCCCTGGTTGGGAGGATCCCCTGGAGAAGGGAAAAGCTACCCACTCTGGTATTCTGGCCTGGAGAATTCCACGGACTGTATAGTCCATGGGGTTGCAAAGAGTCGGACACAACTGAGAGACTTTCACTTTCACCTCTCTCCTTAACTGCCCTCTTGCCTGGACTCAGACGGTACAGGGCACCCCCATGCCCAAACACATGTTTTTCTCCTTGTGCTCTTTTAGCATTTTCCTGGCTGATGTCCCCAGGGCTCAATCATTTGACCAATGACATCTATACTCAAAGCCAAGAAGTTAATAAGGTTAAAAAGTTCCTGTTTCAAATCTGCCTCCATCCCTTTTTCTTCATATTGGGCTATACCTTTTTTTTCTTTCATTTTTTTCTAAATTAAACTTCTTCTCAAGCATGGATTTTACAAGAATTCCTCACTTCCTAAACTTACCATTTCCCAAATCTTAAGCCAAGTGTTACTTGTCAGTTCATTGATTCTGGCTTGAAACTAAAGAAAAAGAAAAGCTACTCACCAGGTAACTTATTTGTTCTGCTTTTCCACTTTATGAAAAAAGACACATCCTAAGCCATATATATATATATATATATATATATATTATCAGAAGCTGTCATCAGTGCATTTTTGAGGTACTTATATGCACTAGAACTTTAACTCATAATTCACAATAAAAATAATTTGGTATTAATGACCACATATATGACTGTAGCTAAAGTATATTCATTGTTTTAAAAATACTAAAACCCCTTAAGGAAACATAGTCTTACCTGCAAGGAAGTTTCATGATCAGAATCCCAGGGATAGACTTAGATTTATCATTATATTTATCAGATGAGATAATGCAAGTACACGGGAGAACAGCACATAGAAAACACTCAGTAAATATTAGTTTCCCTTCTCATTTTTATATTTGTGACATCTCTATACCCTCAGCTTCCTTTCTCCCTCCGTCCCTCTCCCCCCCCGCTTTGTGTGTGTGTGTGTGATTCAGTTCAGTTCAGTCACTCAGTCGTGTCCGACTCTTCGAGACCCCATGAACCGCAGCACACCAGGTCTCCCCGTCCATCACCAACTCCTGGAGTCCACCCAAACCCATGTCCATTGTGTTGGTGATGCCATCCAACCATCTCATCCTCTGTCGTCCCCTTCTCCTCCTGCCCTCAATCTTTCCCAGCATCAGGGTCTTTTCCAATGAGTCAGCTCTCCGTATCAGGTGTCCAAAATATTGGAGTTTCAGCTTCAACATCAGTCCCTCCAATGAACACCCAGGACTGGTCTCCTTTAGCATGGACTGGTTGGATCTTCCTGCAGTTCAAGGGACTCTCAAGAGTCTTCTCCAAGACCACAGTTCAAAAGCATCAATTCTTTGGCACTCAGCTTTCTTCATGGTCCAACTCTCACATCCATACATGACTACTGGAAAAACCATAGCCTTGACTAGACGGACCTTTCTTGGTAAAGTAATGTCTCTGCTTTTTAATATGCTGTCTAGGTTGGTCATAACTTTCCTTCTAAGGAGGAAGCATCTTTTAATTTCATGGCTTCAATCACCATCTGCAGTGATTTGGAGCCCAGAAAAATAAAGTCAGCCACTGTTTCTACTGTTTCCCCATCTATTTGCCATGAAGTGATGGGACCGGATGCCATGATCTTAGTTTTCTGAATGTTGAGCTTTAAGCCAACTTTTTCACTCTCCTCTTTCACTTTCATCAAGAGGCTCTTTAGTTCTTCTTCACTTTCTGCCATAAAGGTAGTGTCATCTGCATATCTGAGGTTACTGATATTTCTCCAGGCAATCTTGATTCCGGATTGTGCTTCCTCCAGCCCAGAATTTCTCATGATAAACTCTGCATATAAGTTAAATAAGCAAGGTGACAATATACAGGCTTGACATTCTCCTTTTCCTATTTGGAACCAGTCTGTTGTTCCATGTCCAGTTCTAACTGTTTCTTCCTGACCTGCATACAGGTTTCTCAAGAGGCAGGTCAGGTGGTCTGGTATTCCCATCTCTTTCAGAATTTTCCACAGTTTATTGTGATCCACACAGTCAAAGGCTTTGGATTAAGATACTTAAAATCTACTTAAGTATTTGTACTTAAAGTATTATAATTATTTTTCTTTGAAATCTTAGGATATTTAATGATCTGCATGTGTCATATGATATGACTGTGAATTTCAGACTCTGAGGTGAGAATCAGTACATTGTGACCTAGATTGCATGATGAAATATGTAATGGGGAGCAATATCTCATGCATTCAGTTCCTATAATACTTCATTATTTCCAGTAACAATTCTGACTTAGAAGCTGGTGACCTTTCCCCTATATGCTTTTGACTTTAGAATCAAGGACAGTCTTGGATAGAACTTATGGTGTGTAAAATTTGGTAAGTCACCCAGCCTGCCTTCATTTTGGTAAGTTTCCTTCTAATTTTAAACTGTTTGAAATTGTGTTTTTCAGTGACTACTTCTTGCCTCCTCCTGTATCTACAGAGTTTCCATTTCAATCCTTACAACTTCTGTGCTAAACTTCTTTTATTTTTGGTTTTTGAATAAACTAGAAGCATGTGAAAGAACTACTTTTGTCTCAGCATTTTCACAACATTTCTACAGAGTGTTTTCATAATATTCTTTACCTTCCTTTTCAAGTTCCAGTTTCTTGTCTTTCTGTATCTTCTTCCTAAGAGCCTTTTTTAAATTTAAAACATATCTTTGTTGTGGCCAATTATTTTGCACACCGTAAAGTAAAGCTGAGGTGAAAGGGACCCACTTCTTGCTAAACTCTTAAAGAAAGATGGATTGGCTACACTCTAACAGTCATAGTTTAATATAGAGAATTAAAATAATACATTGTTGTTCAGCTGCTAAGTCCTGGTCAATGCTTAGCAACCCTGTGGACAGCAGCACACCAGGCTCCCCTATCCTTCTCTATCTCCAGGAGCTTGCTCAAGCTCATGTCCACTGAGTCAATGATGCCACCGAACCATCTTATCCTCTGTAGTCCCCTTCTCCTCCTGCCTCCAATCTTTCCCAGCATCAGGGTCTTTTCCAGTGAGTCAGCTCTTTGCATCAGGTGGCCAAAGCATTTGGAGCTTCAGCTTCAGCATCAGTCCTTCCAATGAATATTCAGGATTAATTATTTTAAAAATAAAGATCTAAATAGACAAATGTACTTTCTATTCAGATCCAAAATATTTTATTTCACTAAAACAAGCATTATTATTTTATTGTGTTACAAACATGAATAAAGCTTGGTTGGATTGAAAAAAAAACACACTTTCCCTCAGTAGCCCCATATGCTTTACTACCTTGTAATTCACTAGGATACAATTAACAAGTCTCTTAATAACCCTGAATACAGTCAGTTGCAAGGCTATGATGAAGTAATGTGTTTCTCTAGCTAGAATAGCTGTAAATGTGTATGAATTTAGCTTATTCAAACTTTTACATGGAGTACTACCTGACACACAAACTTTTACAAAACTCTAGCTGCCCTATTATTAATTCCATCCAGTAGTCCTACCTGGAGAATTCCATGGACAGAGGAGCCCGGCAGGCTACAATCCATGGAGTTGCAAAGAGCTGGACATGACTGAGTAACTAACCCTTTCACACTTCACTTCACTTTGTGTAATTACTTATCTTTTCATTTACCCATTCTGTTCCTTGGCCATGCAGTCTTTTTTTTTTTTTTTTCCAAATTTCATAGCCTATTCAAGGTTTAAAAGAATCATTTATGTTGAAGTAATATTTACTCAGCAAATATTTTTCAAGAGCCTATTATATAAAGCATTATTCTAGATACTGGAAATGAAGAAGTATACATACAAAGTCCCTGCCATAATAAGCACTCATTTTACTTAGGAGAAATATTTGGTAAAATAATAATAATAATAAGTAAATTTTATAGTAAGCAGGATGTTATAAAGTGCTGCAGTGAGAAAGAAAGCAGTTATGAGGAAAGGGGATTCTGATGGAAGTGCTATTGTATAGATGCATGTACGTACATGCATGTAGGTACATACGTGCTCGTGTGTATGTGTGTGAAGTTATGTTTAAAAGAGTTGGCAGAAAAAGTCTCATGATAAGATGACATTTGGGTAGATACTAAAGGAACCAGTGGAGCAAATTATGAAGCGTAGGAGAAATGCTTTCCAGTAGAAAACTGCAGATATAAAGGGTATGAGGGGTGACTTTGCTTGGTATGTTCAAGGAACAGCAAGGAGGCCAGAGCGGTTAGGACAGAATGAAGGGAAGGGCTGTGGAGGAGATGAGGTCTGAGAGTGAGGCACCGGAGTGAGGCTGAGGGCAGGAGGGTCATGTTCTGACTGCTAAGGTCTTTGTAAAAATGTTAGCTTCCTTACAGGGTGACATGATCTGCCTTGTGTTTGTTTTTTGTTTGTTTGTTGTTTTTTTCCTTTCTTCCTTTCTTTCTTTTAATACTGAAGTATAATTTATAATAAATAAAATGTACTGGTTGTAAATTTTCAACTTTTAACAGGAGCCTTGACAATTAGGTATTGGTATATATTTGAATAATTACCATCCAGAACAAGACATATCACATCAGAAATCCCCTCATATGTTTTTCCAATCAATTTTCTCCTTTTTCTATTCTTGAGCTTTATATAAATGGAATCATATAGTTTGTATTCTTCTGTGTCTGGTATCTCTTACTGAACATAATGTCTATAGAGTTATTCTTTTCCCCTGTGTGTAGTCTTGCCTGTGTCACTTTCTTAATGGAAAGCTTTGATGACCAGAATTTTTTATATTTAGAGAAATCCAGTTAATCATTTTTAAAAATTTTTCAGATCTGTACTTTATATGTCCTGTTTAGTACATATTCACAGGTTCACAGAGCTATTCTGTTTTCTTCCAGAAGTTTTATAATTTTGCCTTTTACATTGAACTTTATTTTGTATCTCAAATTGAATTTTTATATATAAAATGAAATAGAATTGTTCTGTTTTTTTGTTTCTTTCTTTCTCATATAGAAATCCAAGTGTTAAGAAGACTTTTCTTATTCACTGGCTTGGTTAAACATCAGTTTACCAAACAAGCCTTCTATTTTATTAAGATCACTGCTTCCTGTATTGACAGTATACCATGGGAAATGCAGGAAAGAAAGAGTTAACTGTTAAAAAAACTGTTGAAATAATTCAAGTAATAGGCTTGAACAACAGTGGCAGCAGGTCTAATTTTAGACTTGTTCTGAAGGTAAACTGGTTTATAAGAGAAGAAGAGACATCAAGGAAGTCTGTAAGTTTTCTGGCTTAAAAAACTAATAGAAAGATGGAGAGACAGAGTTGCTATTTACTAAAATGAGGAAGACTATTCAGATAACTTTGACTGGCAGTATCTGGAGATAACATATATGTGTATTTGGTCTCCAAGTGGAGACACTTAAAGATGTGAACAGTAGTCAAAACAAGATAGTAATCTATTTTTTTGTTTGTTTGTTTTGGTTTTTGGTTTGTTTGTTTGTTTTTGGAAGCTATTTGTGATTTGGCTGTTAAATAATGTTTTAAAAACATTTTCTCAGAAATCTTCAAGGAAATCTAGATTCCTATGTTCAACAGCCTGCTAGACATTTTTACCTGGAATGTACTTAAGTATCCCAAGACCTCTATGTTTAAAATGAGACTTGATACCTCATTCCATCCTTGTTCTCCACAATTTTTTTCATGGTTGGATGGTGTTCAAGTCAATCAAAAACTGAAGTCATTCCAGATGCTTCCGTCTCTCTTACCATTATATGTAAGTCATCATGCACCAATCCCTAGCCACCTTTATATTTAAAATATGCATTAAAAATAACCTTTCAGTTATATCTTTTTTTCTCACTCTTGCCTAAGAATTTTTGAAACCACATTCGTAAAAAATCCTTTAAATTTGTTTTTATTCATTAAGAAAATCTGGTTCCCTTGAGGAATAGTAGTGGGCTTCTCTGGTGGCTCAGAAGGTAGAGAAATTGCCTGCAATGCAGGAGTCCCAGGTTCAATTGCTGGTTGGGATGATCCCCTAGAGAAGGAAATGGCTACCCACTTCCGCATTCTTGCCTGGAGAATTCCATGGACAAAGGAGCCTGGTGGGCTACAGTCCATGGGATGGCAAAGAGTTGGCATTGGGTGGCCTAAGTTAGAATCAGACCTCTATTAGAATCAGTGTTCTACCTCTTGCAAGCTGTATGACCAACCAAATTAGAAACCATTTCTGTAAAATGAAGACAACATTGATAATGACCTCATAGGATCATTGCCTAGATTAGTCTATAAGTATGAAGAGCTCAGCTCTTGGCATTGGGCATTCCATGGATGCTATCTCTTTAGCATTTGTTTTCATTATTTTTAACCATGAAACACCACCGCCTCCCCTTAGATTCAGCGTCACCATCTCCCACTTGTAATACTCATTACACTGTCCTCCTAACTGCCTCCCTGAACCAGGTGGCAGACTCTGTCAGGGATTGTTTTTTCCCCTCTAAAATGAGAACCTGTTCAATTGATCCTACTAGATAAAAATCCTACAGTGACTCCAACATTGCTTATATGATAAGTTCCAAAACACAGAGTGTTATTGGTCACATTATGTTGCTGTTTTCCTCTCTTTCCAGTCCTTCCTTCATCCTCTTCCAGTCTCCTTTCCTGTTACTTCCTCCCACACTCACATTGCACTGCTCCATTCAGGGACTTACAAATGCCTCTCCATCCTCCTTATTCTAACAAACTGCTGTCTCTTCTGCAAGATTCTGTAAGTTTTTTTCTGTTTGGGTAATGTAACAAACCAGCTTGGGCATACTTTCCTTCATGTGTCCCTTTTTTGTGGCCTTCATATGACTGCCACAGCATAACACGATGAAGTCCTTATCTTCAGAGCTGGCACCAGTGTTTGTTTTTGCACATGACCCTTATTTGGGGGAAAGACATTAGGCAGCTGTCCTCAGTAGAAGGAACAATAACGAGTGTCTACATGTCAATAGGATCCCAAGCAACAAAGAGCATTAAAACTTCTCTGCTGAGAAACTGACTTTTATTTGAAATTGAGTTCTGAGGAAAAGGAGCCAGTGTGTGCTTAGGGACTTTAAGGGTGATGAATTAGTAGACTAGCACTTTTATAGGGGAGGCTGAAGGTCATTTGAGAACAGATGTGCTAAATGTTCAATGTGAAGTTGTTTGCATTTCTTGAACCTCTTTTTTGCCTCCTCCTTACATCCTCAAGAAGTTGCTACTTTGCTGTCTTGTATACAAGTATGTATGTGGGGGTGGGTGGAAGTTTGAGAACAATCAAGGAAGGACTGATTTTCATACCAGAGACAATTCCATGTAAACCAGAGACAACATATACAGAAAGAAAAGTTCAAATACAGAGGTAGGGGATGCTGGGGGAGGACTTCAGGTTCAATTTATTTAGAGCTCAGAGCATATGAAGGCTCTTGATGGTAGAGCCTTCTTACAATGGTATCTATCCCTATTCGTCCCTCTCATTACTCTTCAGTTAACGAGATCTCTCACATACAATGCTCAACCTCAATATCCCTTCCTTAGGAAAGCTGGTCCCGGTCCCTGGGGCTAGGTTAAATCCCTTACTTCCATGATTTCTCAGCATTTTGTATTACAGTGCTAAATACAAATACAGTTTCCTCCCTGGTAACGTGGTCAGTCAGAATCTGCCAGCAATGCAGGAGATTGACATTAGATCCTGGATGGTGAAGATTCCTTGGAGAAGGAAATGGCTACTCACACCAGTATTCTTGCCTGGAAAATCCCACAGACAGAAGAGCCCAGCAGGCTACAGTCCATAGGGTCACAAGAGTTGGACACGACTTAGCAAATAAACCACCACCAATACAATACATGGTCCCAACCTAAGGCAATATCCCTCCCAGGGCCATTTGACATTTGGGAACCATTGGGAGAGAGGAGTACAACTGGCATCTAGTGGGAGTAGAGACCACAGATGCTGCTAAACATTCTATAATACACAAAGAACTTTTCCTCTTAGAATGTTAATAGTGTTGAAGTTGTGAAACCCTGGTGTAGAGTCTATACTTATATTTGTTAAGATATAATGATTTGTTTTCTGTCTTCCCCTCTAAACTATACCACTCATAAGGAAATATTGGGTTTATTTTGTTTAGCAACAGATTTTCACTTCCTAGGCTATTGCTTGGTACATAGAAGATGTTCAACTAAAAGTTAATGATACTGATATATTTATTGTGAATATTATTTATGTCTGTTCTCCATCAGACTGCACTCTCACTAGGGGAGACCAAGTATGTTTCTATCAGTGAGGCAACAGCATGAAGCGCAGTGCCTGACACATGATTGATGGGGCATAATTTCTTTTTTTCAGTAAATGAAAAATTTTACTTATAATCTATAGTTTTCAAGAGGGTAAAATGCAAGGTTAACACATACTCTCTTCTCTTGCAAAATTGTCTTGAAACCCAACTTTTTTCTACATTCTTAGGCCAAGAAAATAGCCCCCAGGAATAATTTGTCTGTAGGGATAATTAGACCAAGACTAAAACATTTTGTTTTAATGCAGGGAAAAAAAAGTTTTACTTCTCTATAAAATAATTGCTTTCAACCTGATCATTTAAGTGTAAACAATAGAAGGAAATGGTATTTTAAAGTCAGAGAAGGAAGCTGCCTTTCTCCATGATCTTTTGCAAATTAGGAATTCATAATCTAGCAGGAAAAGTAGACATATAAATGAATAGTCATACTGCCTTGAGAAAGAGAAAGGACTATGTTGGTGTGCCGTCATTGTCTAGAATACTGTCTAGTTCACAGTAGTTATCTGCTACATGAATTTAAAAGGACCTGCTATAAGGCTGACAATAATGAGGTCTTATAAACAGCCACTTTCACTTTACTACTAATGAGTTGAAACTTAATGTGTATAAGCTTTGTGTGTGTGTGTCTATACATAACAGTTCTATTAGGTCTTTCATAAAGGACTTGGCTATGTTCACTGAGGGATTAAGGGATCTCCATGTAATAATATTTTGATGAGGCTCATTCTGGACTTTGGGAAAGAAAGACAATGAAGGGGAAGAAACCTTCTTTCATTGGTTTTGTCCCAGTATTGGCATAGGTAAACACTACTTTACATCTAAACTCGACCAGCTCTCATTTCCAGATCCTGTCTTATGGGGCTTCAACTCCATCCATTTCCTCCTTGTGAAATTAATTTCCCCTCTCATCACCTATCTTGAAAGTGAAAGTATTAGTCACTCAGTCATGCCCAACTCTTTGCAACCCCATGGACTATATAGCCCACCAGGCTCCTCTGTCCATAGAATTCCCCAGGCAAGAATACTGGAGTGGGTTGACATTCCCTTCTCCAGGGGATCTTCCCGACCCAGGGATCAAACCCAGGTCTCCTGCATTTCAGGCAGATTCTTTACCATCTGAGCCACCAGGGAAGCCCTCCTCACCTATATTACTTGCCTCTAAATGCCCAACTCAAAAGCTCTTTCTACAATGAATCCCAGTGGATCTCACCCTCCTTGAACCAGCACTATCTTTTTGGTTGCACTCATGGAACTTGATAACAGCTTTTTTGAATCCCATGGTCTAAGCATGTGAATCCCATGGTCTAAGCATCCTATCAATTCAGGTGGAAGGAACTCTTAGTGGTTCAAGAGGCATGAGCTTTGAGGCATGTAGACCTGCAGTCTTAGTCTTGGCTCTTTATCCTTTGGAAAAGTCTATAGTTTAATTAATAATCATTTTTATCATCTGTAAAATGGAGATAACATTGTGGGTTAAATCATATAGCATCTATAAAAATATATTAGATGTTCAATAAACCTCACTGCTCTACCATATGCTTTCACTAGATTATAAACTCCCAGTTTCTTCTTATTAGTCTTGAATAGCATATAACAAAGTATATGCACAATATTTGTAAAAAAAACTTAGTTTTACAACAGCTGTAGATTTATGGAACAATTTTTAAGATGGTATAGAAAGTTCTCATTGACCTTGCCTTAAGTTTCCCACTTCAGTTTCACTATACATCTAAAGTGGTTTGAGAATTGTTAATCTATCCCTCCATGGAAAGCAGTTTTATCAACTTCCAAAGTTACTTGGGTCATCACCTTTTCCCCCACCCTCATAAATGGCTTCATAGATTTATGATATAATTAATTTGTTTTGTATTTCACATTCTTTATTCCATCTGAGATCGTTGACCTCATAGAATTTTTTTTAATTTGTATGGATTAAGTTAGTTCATGTTTTGTGCTTAAAAGTTCTATGACTTTTAACAGATTAATGGTGTCATATGTCCATTATTACTATATCATATAGAAGAAAACCCATGCTTCACCTATTCACTGCCCCCCACCCAGGCTTGGAATCCCTGGAAACTATTGATCTTTTTAGCATCTCTATAGTTTTGTATTTTCCAGAATGTCATATAATTGGAATCATACAATATGTAGCCTTTCAGACAAGCTTATTTCACATAGCAATAGACATTTAAGATCCATCCATGTCTTTTTATCACTCGATCACTCATTTCATTTTATTGCTGAATAATATTCCATGATATGGCCATATCATGGTTTCTTTATTCACTTATGAAGACAGATGTTGTTTCCAATTCTGGCACAGTTGTTTTTGTTTTGTTTTGTTTTTGTTTTTTTCATCAGTGAAATAATGGAATATGGGAGTGAACAAAATGATATCTTCAGCCTTGAAGATTTAGAACAGGGAAAGAATCTAAGGCCTTTCATTTCTTTCAACCTCAACTTCTCTGCTGCCTCTTTCTTCCTTGCCAACACCCTGCCTACTTAACTGGAAATGTAATTCCAACTGCTTATCACTGAAGAGTGTAGCTTTTGAAGCAAAAAGAAAATTCTGTGAATTTATTATACATAGCATAGCATTAATCCGAAATCTAAAACCAAAGAACACTGTATCATTATACTCTTTTCCTTAAAGAATATTATGAATAAGGCCCTTTAGACATAAAAGAGAAAAACCAAACATACGGCCATCAGAAATAATTGCAAAAGTTTATAACTACTGTATTTTAATTCAGATGCTATAAAGTTTCCCATTTCTGGACTTTCATGGACCAAGACTTTAAGGTATGAAAGTTATAGGTACTCAGGAGACAAAATACCTAGAGATGATAACTATATGTCAGCATTTATTTGCATTTGTTATTCCTTTTTAAAGAAATTCTGTGCTTAAGGAGCCTCAGAACCTCTCCAGATTGGAATCCTACACCCTTTGTATCTTGGAAGCAGAATTTGTATTGGGGAACCATCTCTGAAGCAGGAAAGAAAACACACCATTCTCACTGAAGCATGCCAATTCCAAGGCTGATTCACTTTCCAAATTGAGTTGTTTTGCCTTTCTTAACTTTCCTTTGAATCCGTTTCCAAGCTATAATCTGTAGACAACTGTTCGCCCACATACCTGTGGTTAGGGCACTGTGAGACAGCTTCGCCTTTATTCCGTCCTAAATGTAAAAATTACTTTAATGCAGCACTGAAGTAAAAATGCCGTAAGCACTCCAGAAAATAAAAGCCAGAAATTTCTAACTTAATGATCCTGCGAAAGAAAACTCTCAGCTTCATTGTGTATCCTGTGCATATTACAATGAACATTTGACACAAAGCTGAAAGATAAATGAGATAAACCACTTTCATTGTACTACTTATGATGGAGGGCTAGAAAAACCTATGAAGGGCAAGTCAGGGTCTTAGCCTTTCCTGTGTTTTGCTCTTGTGTATCTCTCTGGGCAGGGAGTGCTTAAGTTGGATTTCTGAGATGAGTGCAGCAAGAGGTCAGATACCTGTGCTCAAGTCTACAACCTTGTTGAATATGGTATTTTTAGTCATGTAAACTGTCAACCTGCTTTTGCACTAAAATGGTTTAATGTTTAATTTGTTTTTAATTGTGTAGGGGCCTTTTGTTTAATCAATAATTATTTATTGAATGCTTACTTTGGTCATGGGATGCTGGTAAATTCTGAAATGATACCAAAATTCTAAGGAGATAGGTCAGAAATGTTATCTACTTTGAGAAAACAAACTTAGTCTCACGCACTGTTAACAATAAGACAGGATGTTGTCAAGTGCCTGATCGGTAGTGGTACAGACCCGTTGCTCCCAGGAAAGATGCACTGGTAAGCTTGCATGAGAAAAGTAACAGGGTCTCATGGACCTCTCGGGATAGTCAGAGTGCCATGAGAGTCAGAACAAAAGAGGAGCATAGAATCAGCATAAAATTAAAGAAGACATCGAAAGAAAGGCAACTAAACCTAATTATTAATTAGCTTTTGCTGCCTAACAATCCCCACCAAAACTTAGTGATTTAAAATAACCAATATTTATTTAGTCCATGATTTTGTAGGTGGCCAAATAGTTGTTCTAGTCCAGGCAGGTTTTACTGATTTCTGCAGGTTCTCCTATGCAGTGTGGGTGGCTGGGGAGCTGGCTAAAGAAGGAAGGCCTTATTTCCATCTCTGGTGATTTTCCACTCTAAACTAGCATGCTCCTCTGTCATGCTGGCTTAGGGTTATCAACATGGGGTTCTCAAGGTTCCACGTGCAAGAAGAATGGGCAAGTGAACTATGCAAGTCAACTTCTCAAGTCACTGCTTGAGTCGTATTTCCTCCTGCCTCATTGGCCAAAGCTAGTCACAAGACAAAGTAGAAAAATAGATGCCATATTTTGATTGGAGGAAGAGTAGATTCACATTACAAAGTGGTATTCATGTGAGGATGGGAAGTCTAACAGACTTTTTTTTTTCTTCCCAATATGTCGCAGTATGTAAAGAAACGAACAAAGATGTAGCTTCAGTGGAGTAGTGAAAAGGAGTGAAGAAATACTGTTGCCACTGGAAGTATTTTGCCAGCAGGAAAGAGAGATGTCTAATTTAGTATTTTATGAATATTAATCTAAAAACTAGGTTGAGGATAGTTTAAAAGAAAGCCAATCTAGAGAAACATTAGGTGTTATGAAAGCAGCTAGCAGTATCTGGCACCTAGCAGGTGCTCACTAAATAATTCCTGCATCGTAATCTGAATCCAGATGTAAAGTAATAAGAACATGTACTATGATAATGATATGAATGTAATGAAAGTGCCAGATGTGGGAAGTAATTTAGGATGAATTATTAGCACCCCTTGATTAGGGCTTTAGGAGAGATAAGTAGAAGGAAATTAAAAAGCTGGCTTCAGGGTTTTAATCCTTGAGGGGAGGAAGACTGATAGTACATTAACAGTTTCAGAGAAGGAAGGATTCACTAGAATAAGGTTTATTTGTTGTTGTTGTTTAGTCGCTAAGTTGTGTCTGACTCTTTGTGACCCGCCCCCCCCCCCCCACCCCGCCATGGACTGTAGCCCGCCAGGCTCCTCTATCCATGGAGTTTCCCAGGCAAGAATACTGGAATGGGTCGTCATTTTCTTCTCCAGGAGATCTTTCCAGCCCAAGGATCAAACCCACGTCTCTTACCTTTCCTGAATTGGCAGGTGGATTCTTTATTTAGACACATTAAATTTTGTTGGATGGCAGCATGCCCCATTGATCATGTTCAATAGGGCATTGAAAATATGGGCACAAAGCTTGAGAAAAGGTCAAGAATATATGAACAAACTGACATTCTTATTCTTCTACAAAGAGATGATCAGGAAATGTGATAATTAAATGAAGTATCTGAGACAGAGTATAGAGTGAAAAACAGAAGGTAGAGATTTGAACCTTAAAGCATGACCACTGGAGGAAAAGAAGAGAATAGAAATCAGAAAAGGATTATTAAAAAATAAATAAAAAGCAGACTAAAGAGGGATCACAGGACTGGGGAGTGGAGGTGGACAATGCCATAGAATGTCTGAGAAGCTGAAATAGGAAAATGTTTCCAAAAAGTTTGTTTTTGTTTTTTAAATCAGGAATATTAGAAAAGACGGATCAAATTTTGTTGTCTTGTACAACTAACCAACAAAAGAGGTTGGCATGAGGTTGTTGTCAGTGCAAAGTCACAGCCTGGAAAGACAACTGAAGTCAAATTCCCAGTTTCAAGATAGCTCCCCTAGATCAAGAGGAGGATCTAAATACCAAATTCTGTTTCTGCCTATCAACCAAGCTCACCATTTGCCCCACTTGAAACACAACAAATGGTGGTGATGTTGTACCGATCTTATGCACATGTACCAATGTTGCCCCAAGGTGTATACCCAGGAGTAAACTTTCTATGTATGAGAATCTTCAGCTTTGCCAAACCGTTCTATAAATTGGTTTTCCCAATGTACACTCAGAAAAAAAAGTAAAGAAACAAGGCAACTGATCATGAAGAGAAGAAGATTCTCTGACCTGGGCAGATACATGGATAGAGTCAATATTTTCTCATTCATTTTTTCTTCTCCTTTGGTGCTGTTTAAAATAAAATATGTATTTCACAGGGAGATCAAGGCAAGGGACTCGGTGCCTGGAGGGGAGGTGTACAGGAGATTCTGGGGAGTTTTGTCTTGAAAGAAAGTAGACTAAGTCCTCTGAAAGAGAGCTCATGTTGGAGAGAAGTTGGAAAAATCAAATTTGGGTCTTGAAATGCCAGATTATATAGTTTGGATATTGTCCCTGGGCTATAAAGAAATCTGAGGTAGAAGAGCATTTTTAGAAGAATTCAAAGTGAAAGTAAGCAGTTAGGGGATGCTTTCAGGCAGAATACTCACTTTTTTTTAAAAAAAATTTTAAGAGTTATGTACATGTAAAACAACATAAACTCATCTGATCAATTTAGCCAAGGTAAATATTCTGAGATGAAGCAAATGTGTGATAAGCCCTTCATATTTATTTTACAATTTATTTCTGGATTCCTAGAGACATTTTGTAAATTGAGTACTTTTCACATAAATCCCTATTTTTCATCCTTGTAAGAAAACATAAGTATGAATGCTGTATAAAACTTAACAGTATTAAAAATGAATTTACAGTGATCAATGCCAAGCATATTGTCCTGGTTTATTCTTAGTCTTCTACTTCAAATTAAATGATGTTAAGTTAAGACTGTCATAATCTTGTTGACTTGTTTAATTTGAGAAACAGAGTTGTCGTTGAATTGATGTGAACGAATCAATGGCTAATCAGTTTAAATAACAATCATTACTGAACATATTTATGGGAACTTAATTACTGTACAGTAGTACCATGTCAAGTGTGAAAAAGCATTAAAATATGCTAGGATATGTCAACAGGCAATGTCAGAAAGTGCAATGGACTATGAACCCATTAAAGTTTTATATTTTTAAGCACTTTTACTTGGACAAATCATCAAATCTCAGTGATAACTTGCAAAATATGCAAATTAGTAATATTGCACTTCCGAGCAAGCCATGACATATTCCTGGCCTATTTGTACATTCACTGTACTTAATACAATTCACCATCAGGGTTGCTATTGTTGAGTACAGATGCCCAAAGTCTTTCAACTAAAATTCTGGTGATGATCTAGGCAAATGGTGAAAACTGCACTGTCTATTTAAGCAATTTCATCTAGATCTATCTTATTTCCTTGCAATATCTTGTACTTTATAATCTAGCTCATTTTATTGGACAAACCTGCCTTAGAAAACATGCATGAGACAATGGAAAAGCAAATGTTCATGCAAAGGTTCTGGAGTGTGTAGCGTGACAGGAAAGACTGGGTCTGAGTTAGAAGCTGGCGTGGGGAAGGTCTGTGAACAATGATGGAAAGAAGAAAATGCCTATAGAGATCTCAGAGTAATGCAAGGAGAAATATGCCTACTGGAATTCTGAAATCAGTTTAGAAACAGAGATCAGAAACATACCGATGGTAGGAAATCAACACTTACTTGGAGATGTTTTTACAGCTGTCAGTTCTATCTATCTCCCTCATTATGCCTCAGAATCAGATACACATATGCCGCACACTGTGAGCACGTGTGTGCATGCACACGCACACGCACACACACACACACTCTTGCCTTTCATGGTTAAAAATGATAAAATCAATATTGCTGCTAACCTTATCTTTTCACTACCCCTCATCCCAAATTCTTCTGCTTAGCTTTTATTAAAAACTCTATTTCAAAAGTCAGATCATCAGTTAGAAAGGAAAATATTATTTTGCTGTCAAGTGGAACACTTTGTGTCCTATTTTGAATCAAAGGTGAAATAGAAAGTAAACTATTATGACTGTTTTTCTAAGGCATTTTTTTTCCGACAGTCTCTAATAAGTACACTTGTGTCTTGAGGGCTTTTGTTTTGCATCTGCTCTCTCCATAGTTTCTGTAAGAGATGTGATATTTCTATACATTTCCACCTTAATTAAAATGGTGCTTGGAAAATGGGAGGAGAAAAGATAAGGCAAGAATAGTTTGTTTTAGTGAGAGAATACATTTAAAAACAGACAAATTGACTTGACAGGAGAGGCAAAAATCAGAACACATGGTGATTGGGAAAGTCAGAAGGAAATAGAATCCAAAGGTATGCAAGCTTTGACCAAAAATTATAGGACAACTGACTGATAACAGGTTTTCTGTTTTCAAGTCTCAGCTGCTCCTACATTCACTCAGAAGTTTCATATCCTTTTATATTCCCCTTGGGAAAAAGAAGAGCCTCTTGATGGACTGATTGCTATGACAATGGCACCCTTAATACAAAGCTCTTCTTTCCCAAATTCCAATCTGCCAGGACCAGGGAGATGCAAATGTTTGGAGATTACTGGCTCACAAAGTTATATTCGCTCAGCCTCCTAAAAAAAAATGGAAATTTAGCATCATCTCATCTGTGGACTCATTTTTTGAGAAGAGAGAGAGAATTCTGGGTCTGTGTACTCATATGATCTATAGCCAAAGAGTTTAGCTTATCAAGTGTTCCCTCCTCAACCCAAGCATTTCCAAGAATCAGGCTTACCATAGCACTGTAGAGATGAGGAAGTATTAGTCAATTCTACTAAATACTTGCTTCCCCAGTGGCTAATTAGTAGGTTAAGAAAAAAAAAAATCCGCCTGAAATGCATGAGACCTGAGTTTGATCCCTGGATTTGGGAAGATCCCCTGGAAAAGGAAATGGCAACCAACTCCAGTATTCTTGCCTTAGAAATCCCATGGATAGAGGAGCGTGATGGGCCACAGTCCATGGGGTCACAAAAGAGTCAGAAACGACTGAGTGACTAAACAATAACAACAAAGCTACCTACCAAAAAAAAAAAAAAAAACCTGGGGGGAAGGAGTCATGAGAGAGTGCATTCACACCAAGCTGGCATTGCTCAGAATCTTGGCTGAAGAGTTAATGGACAGTCACAAAAATAATGATTTTTTACATCTACAAAATATTCTCCCATCAAGTATACACAATGATATCCTAATGAATATTACTGTTAAAATATGTGATCAGATAAATGAAGAAAAAAGATAAACTCTCTGCTAAGTTCAAAGAAAATGTACTCTAGAGACTGGAGGATATTATAAGTAATACTTCTTTCAATATTTTATAGGCAAAGTGAAGGAAGAGTTGAAGCAGCTAGATATTGAAAGTTGTTGATGAAAAAGTTCTGAATTATCCATGCTAACTCTCTAATAAACCATATTCCCTAGAAAGTCAGTTTCTTCTTCCTTCTGCTGCTGCTGCTGCTAAGTCACTTCAGTCGTGTCCGACTCTGTGCGACCCCATAGACGGCAGCCCACCAGGCTCCCCGGTCCCTGGGATTCTCCAGGCAAGAACACTGGAGTGGGTTGCCATTTCCTTCTCCAGCGCATGAAAGTGAAAAGTGAAAGTGAAGTCACTCAGTCCTGTCCGTGTCCGACTCTTAGCGACCTCATGGACTGCAGCCTACCAGGTTCCTCCATCCATGGGATTTTCCAGGCAAGAGTACTGGAGTGGGGTGCCATTGCCTTCTCCGCTTCTTCCTTCTACTTTCCCCTAAAGATCTGATTCTTGTATTTTGTCCCTTTAATAAAATAAGAGTCCAAACCAAAGGGAAACAACTGACCTTAAAAATTTCAAGCTTGGAATCAGTCTCCACTGAAAGGAGCTACTGCTGTCTCTCAGCCCCAAAGTAGAAAACCAAATCCATACGGGCTCATTAAAATCTTAGACTCCATCAGGCCCATCTGTAATGACGACAAGTGGTAATCAATGTGATTGCAGTATGTGCTTAATGCTTTCGTATTTTCACACATGCATACATGTAGAATGGTTTGGAGAGATTGGAAATATTTCAGGATTGTTTTATCACTTAAGATTTCAGGCTGTATCATGGTTTCTATCACACGATATAATTGAAATGGGTGATGATCTAGGTAAGAAAGGAGAAGCTGCTACCGTGACTTTTTCCCCCATTGTGGGCTTTTTGGGTTTCAGCAGCCCAACACTCTAAGTCCCCAATGTGATATCCAAAGATGTTGAACATAAGCCAAACCACTATCTAGTGTTAATACCCAGAGATGATACAACCAGCACATGTTTCCTTCTGGGAAGACTCTGAGGATCCCAATTACTCTGAATCAAGAGAAAAGTCAGTCAGGCTTGAAGTAAGGGGCTTGCATTTAAAATCAGCAGAGAGGGGAAAGTGTGATGAACGGATGAAGTTTCTTGGCTTGTCAGAGCTGCTGAAAACTATTACTGTCAAACTTACCTCCTTTCTCCTGCCCCTCCTTCTCCTTAACAGTATTGATAGGAAATGCAATCAGATCCATCCTTCCTCATCTTCCTGCAAGAGCATGAGGTTGCTTACTGACATTCTCTAAATTTCCATCTGAGAAGTTGTTTTTCAGGACTGAATTCTGAAGAATCCCCTACATCCCTCCTTATTCAGAAGTAAAACTCAGGAGGAGCTTCTTGGGGAGGGGGAAAGGAATGTCTATAGCTGTGTTTGCTGCTAAAGCACTTAATGAAAGATTGCAGATGCCACATCCTCTTTAATTGAGTTTCAGCTTCTTTCACACGGGGGAGTCCAGTTGTCACAAGGGAATTATAAACAGACACATTGCCCTTCATGGCTATGGAGACCAGTGTAGTGGAGGATGAGAGGAGCATTATTCACAGAGATTGCCCGTGCCTCCTTAGATGGGGTCAGATGGCAGGAGTCCTTGAGCAAAGCAGCGAGACACTGGAGCTGTGCTTCCAGGATGAACTTGAGAGTCTAGTTAGCCAATTACTACTCATTCTTTAAACATTTGCTTCCCTAGTGTTTACAGTAAAAAACTGTATAGGCTTTCTGAAAACTAATTTTTTCCCTGGCTTCTAAGACCAGTTGTCTATCTGTATCTTTAATATACATTACTATCTTGGTCAAGTATCTTTGTTATAGATTATGGTCTGTGCTTTTATTTAGTTTTTCAATTTTAGCTTTGTTAAAAAAAAAACACATGACATAGAATTTATAGCTTTAACCATTTTAAGTGTACAAATCAATAGTAGTGTTAAATATATTCACATTGTTGTGCAACATATCTACAGAACTTTTTCATCTTGCAAAATGAAACACTGTAACACTGAACAACTCTTCATTTCCTCCAGCCTCCAGGCCCTAGCCACCTCCATTCTATTTTCTGTCCTATGTGTTTGACTACTTTAAGTACCTTAGATAAGTGGAATTATACGGTGTTTTGCCTATCTTTGTGTTTTTATTCAAATAGTTGATACGTAGTTAACACTGGCTTAGAATTAATTCCAATAAATTGAGTTACTCTGTTCTTGCAATTACAGTAAGTCCTGAGGAGAAAGTTTCAGCCCTCATGAGGCTTGCAATCTAGTGGAAGAAACACATTTGAACGGTCACTACAATGCAATGTAACAGAGACCATAATAGAGATATGTGTGGAATATTTCTTCAATGAATCATCTTGTTTTCACCAAAATATGTTCCTCTATATTGCGAGATCAGAAAATTTCTTTTGCATTTCCATACCATCATCACAGTTCTTATTTCCTAAAAACCAAGGTCATATTTAAATCTATTAAAAATCCAAGGCCACTTTTAACTTCCCAAATGTTGTGCACTGATTTATAGTACCTGAAGTCATAGATTTGTCACTTTTTATTTTTGGAGAATCACAGTGAAAAGTGCACACACATGCAGACACATTTTTTCCCCTCCTTTCTCCATCAGCTCTGTAGTTCTCTATTATATTTGATGTTGTATGAGCATTCTTTTTCACCCTCCTAAGATTTCATGTCTTCTGCCCAGCATTCTTTCCCATTCTGTGATATGTACTGCATACTTTCTAGAAATCCATAGTTTTTGGCATTAAAAGCCATCATTTGGCATGTTTTCATTTGAGACACTGCAGCGTTATCTTCACTTTGAATATCTACATGCAAAAATCTCTTCCAAAGCCATAATCTTTAAATTTAGATAAAAATTCTACTTGCATCCATAATTTCTACTCAATCTTTAAAGTCATAGAATTGAGGTTCATGAAGGGAACCTAAGTACTATTGACATAAACGCTCTTCTTTTGACAATAACAAAAACGAAGCCTGGCAGTAGGAAATGACGTGTCCAAGGTGAAAGTCGCTGCAGATACATTCCAGGGCTCCTCTGGCTCAACCGTTTGTTCTCACTTGAATCAACAAAGTGGGTGGCAAATGGTGGGTTTGATGAGTCTTGGGAGGCACAGCATCACCCTTGGAGAAGTGCTCTGGGAAAATAATGAAGTCTTCAATCAGCCCTGTCAACCTACATAAAGATACTTCTGTAAGTGACTATGCTCACGTCTTTCTTCTAAGGTCTGTGATAAGGTGTCTTGAATTTATTAGTGCCTATAATTCCTCCTGAATAAAATGTGGCTCATGGGATGTAGTTGCTTCTTCAGCTTCTGTGTGAAAAGACGATGACTTTAAGAAATACAGATTTTTTTTTTCTCCCTATTTTCTGTGTCATATCCGTCTTCTAAATCTCCAATTTGTTTATTCATTCCACAAGAGATTGTTGAGTTTCTAATGCATTCTGACCATTTTCTTTGGCACTGGGCATAAAAGAGTAAATAAGATAGAATTTGCCTCTGCCTTCATGTCTGTTCAGCAAGACTGTTTGAAACTCTGTGTTATTTCTACTAGGATACCTTAAAGATACTTTGCTTGTAGAGAAATACTCTTTTTATTTTTTTTTTTTAGTATGCCTGTGCATTATTAGGACATCTCATGAAAGTAAACTATTGTGATAGAGACCCTCTCAGGTACTGAAATGACAAGTGTCTTGTCCATTCTCTGAGGTTCCATATAGAACTAAAGTTCTCTACCCTTAATATACCAGTGTGAATTTCAAGGGTCAACTATTTATTTCCTTTTTCCCCTGGTCCCGTTCACTTGTGGGTGCTTATGCATTCAACACTCCATAAGTTAGTTACATAGTCTGCAGATATTAACATATCTAACCAAACTTAAACCATGCCTAGAACTTAGTAAATGTTCAATAAATATTGCATATAAGTGAAAGGAAAAATGAATGAATGAGCTTCAGAAATATACTGATTCTGTGCTGGCTGGTCATTTCCTTCCTCGTTCCTGGAACTGACATTAACCTGAAAAAGCTTAGAAATTAGCATTAATTTGCACAAACCTTGCTTTAGTTATAGCCTTGTTAAGGAAAAATTATTTTATGTAGACTTTCCTACAACATTCAGTAATGTTTTCCCACATCCTGCTGCTTCCTTTACTCGGCCTCTTTTCCTGGAGGTGGTTGTCATACTGAACACTTGACCCACCTGAAGGAGCCCACCTGGAGTCATCTTAGCAAGGCTTTCTCTGGGACAGGGGTTGGAATTAGCAAGCCAGGTCTTCTTATATAGCTATTACACTATCTAGTATATATTCCCATTGTTTGCTTTATTTCTTTGCCTGGGTGATAGCTTATTTTTAAAAAGACACAAGGCAGTAAATAAAAAATGCAATGAATTAATTTTTTTTCATTTAGTAATTACTGCACTGCACCAAACAGAGCTGGATCTGAGTGAACGTTGACATCTAATTTTCAGGTTTTGAATTGCTTGGAGAAAAGCAGATCTCTGTTTTTATCTGCTAACTTTTCACTGTGAGCTAATTATGCAGCACAGAGTATGTTCCTGGGCAATGTTTAACACAGGCAGGTCATAACTAGACAGAAAGTGGACCCTTGCTTTTAGGACAGGAATAATTAAAGATTCATAATTTTGGAGGAACAGCAGTGATGTCACTTAATAGACAGACACGGGGAATTGCATGCTTAAAAGGCATGTGTTTTACCATTTTACATCATTCATAAACTGTAAACATAATTTGGAAGGAAAGCCTCTTTTCTGTAGTTCTTTGTCCCTATCTCCATTAGCAAGATTGTGTTATATGGGTATTTTGTTTATTTTCCTCATTTGCCAATGTATGTATGTATGTATTTCAATAGGTTGTTTCCCTCAGGTTCAAAATGAACCATGAAATTGGAAAAATGGGAATTTAATGCAAAGTAGCACAGAATTGGAATTTTAGGGGTGTAAAGAGTTTAAAGTCATATTTTAACTCCATTTTAAAAATACATTGCAAATAGTTATCATCCCTCAGCGATGATACTGCCATCACTGAAGACAACCAGTCATAGTTCAAAGGCCCCTCTCATTTCAGTGCAGCTGCCTATAAGTTCAACGATTTCCATGACCAAACGCACGTCTGATCACTGGCAGAATGACTCACATAACTCTGGAAAGTGTTATACTTATGATTGCAGTTTTATTAGAGTAAACAAATATAATTTAGAACCACCCAAAGGAAGAAATGTGTAGGGAAAAATCTAGGAGGTTTCCAGGTGTGAAGTTTCCCTTGTCCTCAGGGACCTGTTACACTCCCAACATTCGTGCATAGCAGTACATGGAGTACTGCAGTGAGGAAAGTTGACGTGCGCTCTGGTGTTTTTATTAAGGTTTCATTACACAGGCGTGATTCATTGAATGATTGCTTATGTAGTTACACTCAGTCTCCAGCCTCCCACCTACACTCCCTGAGCACCAACTCTTCAGTCACATTCTGGAGTGGCTAGCCCTCATCATGAGTCCCCTTCTTAGCATAAACTATCTAGGGACCCCCTACATGCCCCTTTGTTAGCATGAACTATCAGATGTGGTTGAAGGGTCACTATCAATAATAAAGACACATCTACCACTTGGGAAATTCCATGGCTTTAGAGCTTGCCTCCTAGGAGCTATGGCAAAGGCTAGATCTCTCTTTAGCTAAGCACAAATACTACACATACACGTGCATAGCCCAGATTGCTGATTTGGTTTAAGGAAGTTCAAAGAAAGAACTGGATATCAAGGGAATATGTCCTGGCTTCTTGTCCAGAATTTTTTTATCTCACTATGCAAAATGTTCACCTAATAGGCAATGTACTTTATAGCTACTGTTACAGTAAAGTATCTTGAAAAATCCAAAGTGTATAGGGAAATAGTGGTAATTATTGATTTTAGACCTGAAGGCATACCATGACCTCCTCCAAGTGAGGGCAGGAGCCTAATAAATCAGGAGAACTCTGTTATTAAAGAGAAAGGGCTCAAGAGTAGAGAGAAAAATTCTATAAAGAATTTAACTCAAAAGGAACAACCCAGGATTGCATTTTTTGTTGTTACTGAA
The DNA here is from genome assembly GCF_019320065.1 of Cervus canadensis. Lineage (NCBI taxonomy): Eukaryota > Metazoa > Chordata > Mammalia > Artiodactyla > Cervidae > Cervus > Cervus canadensis. The sequence continues at coordinate 38,187,849 of NC_057392.1, read as the reverse complement.
GGTTGGAAAAAAAATAGATGGTGGGGGAAATTAGAGAAGACCATTGCATTAATGAAACTGGGAAGGTTTTGAACCATAGTTGAAGAGTTATTAAAAAGTAACATATAGTCTACTTATCTAATTATTAATAAAATAATCTACAAATATACTAGAGTTGAACAACTGGATAAAAGACTCCAGAATTAAAGAGGAGGTCAAGAAAAACTCTCTTTATCTTGTGTTTTTGTGCATCTAATGGGTATTTGTAAAAATACATAATAGTAGGATATCTTTTATCTTCTTTCTTGACTTTTGTCTTATTTACAAGTAGGTTACTACACAAGTATATATATCACATACTAAATTTTGTTTAAGGAGAAAAGTATAAAAAGAAAATATGCATGTATCCACTTACTTTTACAAAAGAAATACAGTAGACTTAACCCAAATAACTTACATCTACAAGGCAATGGTGGAAAGGAAAAGTTAAAATATTATATAACCTCCTGCTCCTTCTGCCTCTGTAACTCAGCTTGCTCCTTGCAAAGTCTGGATCACGTACGTCACGTAGTCTCAGAAAGTGGGGACTTACAATACGAGGAACTGGAGCTTATCTCACTCACCCTTGTCCTGCTCTTTGCAACTGCCCAGCCCCTACAAACCTGCTTAATCACGCCTGTCCATGTAAAGGTCAGGCATCCCCCTCCCCATCTTGACTGCTGTTCCCATGCGTGTGAAACCCCTAGATTTAAACCAGCCTATTAGCAGCTAGTGTTGCCCACTATAGTCTGTCTATAAAAACCCTGTAGAGCTTAGAGTGTTACTCCTCCGGCCCGCCGGCATAATAAACCTGAGTTCTCCAACTCTCCGCGTGTGGTGCTTGGTTTCTCAATGACTAGTTTCTGCAACAATGGCAGGACAGCAAGTTAAAAGGGTAGAGAAGGTAAAACTTCTCTGAGTACAATTTTTTGTACAGTTTGGGCTTTTGGAAGTTTGTTAATGTTCTAAGTATTCAAAAGTAAAAAATCAGGAAGGAAAGGAAGAAGAAAACTGATAACTAGCTCCAACCAGAAACAATCTCAAGAAGAGCACAGTCACACTTAAAGGAAAAAAACAAAGAACTAATGCAAATATTTTAATATAATTATACACTTACCAAGATATCATTTACATTCAATTTACGTTTTAAGTGTCTACACCTATCTTTTGAAGAGTACCATGATTTCCCTCAATCTAGAGGGGAAAACTGCAAATGATTTCTTAAACTCTTAGATTTAACAACTTTAAAAGTAATTTGTGTGCATTTCAGGACTGAACAAATCAGTAAATGTGATGTTGATGATAAAAGGGAATATGGCATGAGGGGAGGGGAGAAGAAACTTTCTGGGTTAGACTGGAATTGGAGATATCAGTAGAAACATAATTTCCATTGAAAGCACAAGAAGCAATGACACTTTGGGAATGAGCATGCTTAAAATCTAGATGTTGGTTTCTGAATGTCATTCCCTACTAAAAATACTAGGGCTAATTGAATACATGGATAAGTCCAGGTCTAGGGCAGGGATGGTATAAGATAAGCCTGAAACATCGTTGAAGAAGTGCTTTAAAAAAAAGAGAGAAAAAGGAAGCGTTTTTAAAGAAAATAGGAGCCAGCTTGAAGGAGCTCCCATTGTAAGCATCTGGAATAATTTCACCATCCAAAATTAAGAAGCATAATGTAATATAACACAGTGAATAAAATGGGAATCCATGAATGCATAATTATAAATAATAGGTAAACAAACAATTAAATAAATGGAGAAGAAAGGATGGTTCTTCCTAATTGATGCCAACTGATCACTGTGGAGAGAATAGTGAATTTGGGAAAACATTATTTGCAACCATGAGAGAACAAATTCTTTTAGACAATAATTATCAATGGATACTAAATCTAGAGGAAAAGTTTGAAAAACAGAATATTTGCATAATCTCCAACTGTTTCCCCACAGAATGCTTATTAGTCGCAAGGGGGAAAATAGTTACTGTACAGTGGAAAAAAAAGGACAAAACTTTGACTTGGTGATCAAAATTAACATCACTAATGAGTGGCAGTTGGACACGGTGACTTCAGATATGACACCCTAAGAAGGACACATCACTTATGGAGTATGCCAACTGGGCATATATTACTTAAATGGAAATAAAAGGAAAGAGCAGATGCGCTAACTAAATGCAATAAATAACCATGAACTGTTGGATCTTATACTAAAGAGAAATAAAAGCTAAAAGGCCATAACTGGGTGATTTAATAAAACTGGAATATATAGGCTATTGATTAGATAAGCGCTGCATTGTTAAATTTTGTGAGTTTGAGATACATATGAATCCACAGTATACATATATAATATATATGCCAACATTAAGTTAGTTAATGTAATGAGAGAGAAAATGGTGGCAAAGTAATACAAATCATTAAAACTAGGAAAGAGTATACTGAAATTCTCTATATTTTATAAACTTTTTTAAGTTTGAAATTAATTTTTTTTTTATTATTTTTTTTTTTCCAGTGGGTTTTGTCATACATTGATATGAATCAGCCATGGATTTACATGTATTCCCAATCCCGATCCCCCCTCCCACCTCCCTCTCCACCCGATTCCTCTGGGTCTTCCCAGTGCACCAGGCCGGAGCACTTGTCTCATGCATCCCACCTGGGCTGGTGATCTGTTTCACCATAGATAGTATACATGCTGTTCTTTTGAAATATCCCACCCTCACATTCTCCCACAAAGTTCAAAAGTCTGTTCTGTATTTCTTGTCTCTTTTTCTGTTTTGCATATAGGGTTATCGTTACCATCTTTTCTAAATTCCATATATATGTGTTAGTATGCTGTAATGTTCTTTATCTTTCTGGCTTACTTCACTCTGTATAATGGGCTCCAGCTTCATCCATCTCATTAGGACTGGTTCAAATGAATTCTTTTTAACAGCTGAGTAATATTCCATGGTGTATATGTACCACAGCTTCCTTATCCATTCATCTGCTGATGGGCATCTAGGTTGCTTCCATGTCCTGGCTATTATAAACAGTGCTGCGATGAACATTGGGGTGCACGTGTCTCTTTCAGATCTGGTTTCCTCAGTGTGTATGCCCAGAAGTGGGATTGCTGGGTCATATGGCAGTTCTATTTCCAGTTTTTTAAAAATCTCCACACTGTTCTCCATAGTGGCTGTACTAGTTTGCATTCCACCAACAGTGTAAGAGGGTTCCCTTTTCTCCACACCCTCTCCAGCATTTATTGCTTGTAGACTTTTGGATAGCAGCCATCCTGACTGGCGTGTAATGGTACCTCATTGTGGTTTTGATTTGCATTTCTCTAATAATGAGTGATGTTGAGCATCTTTTCATGTGTTTGTTAGCCATCTGTATGTCTTCTTTGGAGAAATGTCTGTTTAGTTCTTTGGCCCATTTTTTGATTGGGTCATTTATTTTTCTGGAATTGAGGCTGCAGGAGTTGCTTGTATATTTTTGAGATTAATCCTTTGTCTGTTTCTTCATTTGCTATTATTTTCTCCCAATCTGAGGGCTGTCTTTTCACCTTACTTATAGTTTCCTTTGTAGTGCAAAAGCTTTTAAGTTTCATTAGGTCCCATTTGTTAGTCACCAAAGACCGTATGGTACTGGCACAAAGACAGAAATATAGATCAATGGAACAGAATAGAAAGCCCAGAGATAAATCCACGAACCTATGGACACCTTATCTTTGACAAAGGAGGCAAGGATATACAATGGAAAAAAGACAACCTCTTTAACAAGTGGTGCTGGGAAAACTGGTCAACCACTTGTAAAAGAATGAAACTAGAACACTTTCTAACACCATACACAAAAATAAACTCAAAATGGATTAAAGATCTAAATGTAAGACCAGAAACTATAAAACTCCTAGAGGAGAACATAGGCAAAACACTCTCCGACATAAATCACAGCAAGATCCTCTATGACCCACCTCCCAGAATATTGGAAATAAAAATGAAATTAATTTTTAAAAATTCTTTTAAGAAGAATAGCCGGGCTAAATTTCTAAGGAATGAGCCCCTAAATTCTTGACAATGGCAAGGTAGGCAGGGAGTTTTTTGTTTTTGGTTTTGGTTTTTGGTTTTTGGTTTTCATTACCTTAAAGATCTCTTTTTAAGTAAACACCTTTGAAATTGTTCTTTTCGTATTAGATCAGCTGCCTTTTGTGGATGCTATGTTTTGATTCCCTCTTATGTTGTAGTATCATGTCCCAGTGTGCACTTACACATCTGCTTTCCTTACATTATTATAATCCAAAGGATCCCCTAGAACAGCACATGTGGGTGTGTGTACAAATGCCTCACAGGCTTGGGTGGGTTCCCAGGTCATTGCTTCCTCGAGGGACCCTTTTCTCTTTCAGTTCTGAATCCAATTTATCACTCAAGGTAAGCAGTCAGATGGCTCTCTCTGCTTCCAAGGGGCGGCCATGTAATAGGAATCATACTTCCTCTAGCTGTTGAGGATTAACAGTCTTGACTGGCCCAATTACACATTGCCTCACATTTGTAATACCGCCAGCTAAGAGAACTTTAAGGACATCATTTAATTTACTCTCTGAGGACTTTGAGAGGTAGATGAAGGGCATCCTTTTACAGAAAGAACCAATGCCTTGCTCTATTATGTATATTACTCATAGGCCCAAGAAACTTCTCTTCAGAAAAGAAACAGTTCACCTGTTTGACAGCAGTTTTGTTTTGAAAAATCCTTTTAAAGTCATAAAATAGTAATTAAAAGAAAACAAAAGTATTTTTGTTATTGTGCATCCATCCCAGGTTACCACTGATGGAATACCCTATAGCATCTATTAGAGTTTTCATATGTACTTATGACTTATATGCTACGTGAGTGTGTGCATGTGTGCACGAGAATGTGTTTATGTTTTAAGTCCCCTGTTCATGATTTTAATGTGATTATTCTTTGAGAAATATGATGAAACTATGGAATATATCATTTTTGTTTTTGGATTTTTCAAAGATTAGATGTTTTCAAATGCTATATCATCATAGAGCTCAGAAGAACTTGAGAAACTTCCACACAGAATCCATTTCCTTCTGGTAGCATGCTTTTTTCATGAAGATTATACTCTTCCTTATTATTCTAGATACTGAAGAAACAGTGGGAACACAGGGTAGAAAGGGAGTCATCACCAATATCAATTAGTACACAGTATTAACAAACTTCACTATTCTTGTATATTCCCTAGAGGTCTCAAGCATTATTAACTCAAAATTTTTGATTCTTCATTTTGTTCTTAACTTATTAATAGTGTTGATTTTTCTCTGTGCCCCCTTTGACATCACTTTCTTCTTTCTCCTTTTCTTCAGCTTGATTCAGCTGCCACACACTTTTTTTTTTCTCAAACCCTTGGAGTGTTGTTCGAGCCTCTATATCTTCCTGTATTTTTCTCTGAATCTGCCTTGCCTCCTTCAGACTAAAGGATGAATCTTTGAAACAAAGAAAGAAATGGCAACCCACTCCAGTATTCTTGCCATGGATAAGGGAGCCCGTTGGGCGACAGTCCATGGGGTCACAAAGAGTCAGGCATGACCGAGCACACACACACACTCTAAGGTCTGGTGTTTCTTCCTCAATTAGCAGTTACTAAATATAACAAGAATGCTGTAATATTGGAGGAACTTTAAGACTTTTATTTCCAAAGTTGTTAAGAGTAGTTATTTTAACAGGGCTTTAACACTGTCATCCTTAAATATTTTTTCCCTGTACATTATGTTGTGAATTCACTTTTTATTTTGTGGCCCCCAATTTTTACATTGAGGTTTATTAAAGGAGCAGTTATGAGACATTGTTGGTGCTCAAAGGCAATCTCCTTTTAATGCAGCACACTGGTATAACTGAATGCTAAAGCTCAGGCTCTGGATGTTGGCAAAAACAGCTAGAGAGGCAAAAACAGGTAATACAATTTCCCACTTACTCTCTTCCACGTAACGTAACATTGCATATGGCCAACCTCATACTGCAGTAATTCAGGCAAGTTACTGCTCTTTCAGTGCTAGAAGTTGAAGTAGTTGTGTCCACCAGTTTGTTACTTCATTTGACAAATATATATTGAGTGCTTAAATTATGAAACATTGCTTTAGACATAGGGGATACAGCAGTCAATGAAACACTACTCTCAAGAAGTTTAAATCCCAAAGGAAAAGACAAATAATACAGTGGTGAACAGACAATGAACCGTGTAGCTTCAGGTAATAATAAATGTTTTGAGGATAACAGCAAAACCAAGGGGAAGTGTGAGACAGTGGATGAAGTTCCTGAAGAGGTTCATGTGAGACAGTGGGGAATAGTTAGATCAAAGGCCTCTCAGATAAAATACCATTTGAATTGAGTTTTGGATAATAATGGGAAGATGCCCAAGCCTCTGAGGCATTTGTACACACACCCGTGTGTGCTGGTCTGGGGGCTCCTTTGGATTATAACAATTCATGAGATGCAGATGCAGAAGTTTCCACACTACCCTTGCAGAGTATAGGTACAAAAGTCCTGAAGAGATTGGTTCATGTGAAGAGCAGAAGGAAGACCAGGGTACAAAGGCAGAGGTGAGGTATTAGCTGTGTCAGGAAATTGCAGAGCCAGTGTGTGTTGGAATGATAGGCTGAGATGAGGACTTCCACCATTGGCAATTTCATGCTTATTTTGCATCTGTGACAGGAAGATACATTGGAAGAGGGGAAGTAATTGTATGCAGGGATGAAGCAAGCTGAGTTACTGATCCTCCAGAATAGTTGTGTCATTTAGCCTTAGGGCAAACTGATCTTTTGCTCAAGCCCTTTAGCTAAAAGGTCTAGAGCAAATGAATGGGGAGTTGTGAGATCATTTAGGGAAGGGGTGGCTGTGGTTGAAGATGTTGTAACACCATTTCCATCTCCAGATGGCCTTGGAGTAGGTCAGGGTCCAACAACCTACCATGCCTTTACCCCAAGAAGTGTTGGTAATAGCTGGTAGACTCCAGTTTTACTAAGAAACCAGGAAACAGATTTACTCTCCATTTCTTAATCAGCACATAATGAACTTATCTTTTTTTTTTTTTTTATTCAAACGATCTCCCCCCCCCCCCTTTTTAAAATATTTAATTGGCTGCAGTGGGTCTTAGCTGTGGCATGTAGGATCTTTGATCTTTGTTGTGGTATAGAGGATCTTTTAGTTGTGGCCTGCAGGATAGAGTTCTCTGACCAGGAACTGAAACTCAGCCCCCTGCATTGGGAACAGAGTGTCTTAGCCACTGGACCACCAGGGAAGTTCCAGAATGAATTTTTCCTGAAGCTTTCTCAGAGTAAAAGGAATTTAAGAAAATTCTATTCACTGTACTTTTAGAGGGAAACAGTGATAGTGACAATCCCAAACAGCAACTACTCAAAATTTTTAGTTGTATTTGTTTTTTAACAGTATCACTTTGGTTTCACATCAGGTTTTACTGTTGCTGATCCCAAGCTTGCATGGCCAATGCACTCTGAAACCAAGCAAATCTAAACATTAGGGTTTAGAACCAAGCAAGGTTGTCTTACTGACTAGCCAAGGGATAAGGTTTTTAAAGGCTACATTTGAGGGGTGTGGGGGTCATGACTTGATTCTGATTGGTTGGTGGTGAGGTGGCAAGGCGGTGCTCCAGGAATCTCAATCATCAGCCTTCTGGTTTCAGCCAGTCTAGAGTCTCTGAGCTTGTGTGTGTGGTCCCCACCCTCCACCTGGAAAGGGGTCTCAGTTCTTGCAGAACTTGTGTCAAATTGCCATGTGCATCCCTTGAAGGAGAACTAGGACTCTGTTTTACCACTGAATTACTATTTCTTGACTGCTTTTCCTTTGATTCTGCATTCCCTCACTTCCCTAACTAGCAACTGCTTGAATATCAACAGACGCCCCAGGAAGCTGTAGCTTTTTCCTATAAAAAAGAAATGGGGACACAGAATGGCTTTTGGACCTGGGAAGGCACCACATGGTCCTGTTTGGTTTTCATCCCCCCTTTCTTTGATTTTCCTCAACCTTTAGGGGAATGGGGGTTGGGAGTATACGAGAAAGGGAATAAAGTTTTGGACAGCAAGTTTCATCATAAGCTCATCATGGGAACTCAGTTTTAGGGGGACTTGGTTTCATTACCTCTTCAACATTTGGTAGTTGTATCATGCTAGCCAAGTTACTTAGCCTCCCTAGGTTCTGTTTCCCTCTTCTGTATAACTACAGTAATGATAGTATTCACCTGACAGGATTATTGTGAGAATTAAGTGAGATAATATATGCAAAGCTCTCAGGACAATGAGTCCATTGTCACTGACTCAACAGACGTGAATTTGAATGAACTCTGGGAGTTAGTGAAGGACAGTGAAGGCTGGCATGCTGCAGTCTGTGGGGTCACAAAGATTCAGACACAACTTAGTAAGGGAACAACAACAGGACAATGCCTGTTACCTGAGGACCACTCCGTGTAATTACAGAAGTTAGCAGTAATAGTAATAATCACACATATTTGCATAATGCTTATATTTTATAAGACATCTTCACATGCATGATGCCATTGGATGTTTAAAACGAATCTTGCTCACATTCATTCAGCTTTCAGTAGTCAAAGCTAAAGAGTTGGTATTTTTTCAGAAGAGACAAGGGAAGGCAAAAATTATGACCTAAAGGTCAACAAAGTGGTAAGAGGATTCAGTCTAGGGTTAACATATTTTCTTCCTTTAACTTTTCATTTTATATTGGAGTATAGCCAATTAAGAGTTAACACTTTTAAAGATAATCCAAAAGTTAATGTTTCATGGATGGGTAATGAGTGGAATAAATGGAATCCATTTTTGTGTATTAGTTACAATGTTATTAATGCCATATCATTCATTATGTTGGAGAAATCATGTTAAAGATTCCGAGCCAAATTGTGTTCCAAGCTAGATTCACACACTGTTCATTAAGTGATAAAGATGATCTGGTATGTACAATTTTAGACTTCTCTGACATGCAGCCAGTTCTAGGAAACAACATGGCCCCTCTTTAACAGATACACAACTACATAAATACTTCACATGAAATGGAAGAAGGATCTGATGCCCACTTCAAATGTCATGGAGATTAGGGGTGACATCACCAACAGAGATGTCTAGTTAATGTGCTTTTGTGTAGTGAATGAAGTACTTTTAGTAAACACTGTCAGTTGTTAAGCATTCAAACTGGGATTTGGCTAACGCTCTCGAACACTCCTCCTCCAACCAACTGCTTTCCCTCTTAGTTTAGGAATAGGGCCAAGTGGACTACAAGTGGTGATAAATAGACTGATAGGGAAATGTTTGCAGCAGGGATGTTTTCCTGTGTGTTGCAGCTATATTGTCTTCATTCTCATCACCCTAATACCTTAAGGCATTCTCTCTTTTATTCGAGGGATGTGATTCTACAAGAGAGACACCATCCCTGACATCCTTGTTATGCCTTTAGGTCAGTGCCAGACACACAAAGGTCACTGACTTACAAAGGGAAGAACCATTATCTTGCTGTGCCTCAGGCAAAACACAGGACCGGAATGGTTCAGTGAGCTGCCTGGGTGTTTTCTCCCAGGCCAAGTTAACCTAAGGCAAAACTGTAAGACAATTGAAATCTGAAGTTGATCTTAGGTTTCCACCTTTTTATATCCCTTTCCTCTTGTTTAGGCTTTCTCCTTTTCTTAGAGGCTACACTGTGCAAGACACTGTGAGGAAGGTGAGGGAAGATGCGAAGAGTGTAGACGTTGTCCTCCAGAGAAGCATTCGTGATTGAAATAGCTAATGGTACGGTGTTTCTGGCATGACAGTACCAGTTTACAGTGGGAGGGTATTTGCCAAATTATATGCAGTTGAGGACCACAAAGCTGGCCTGTGAATGAGAAGACCACAATTTAAAAAAAGAGAGAGAGAGAGAGATGGCCTTAATAATATTCCTGGTGGATCTGAGGTTCTTGATGTCTGTGAAAGAATTTAGTGACAAAGTTATAGGTAAGGAGTGAATTTATTTAGAGAGAAACACACTCCACAGACAGGATGTGGGCCATTTCAAAAGGTGAGAGAGCCCTGAAAGTTGGAGTGGTTAGTTTTTATGGGCTGGGTAATTTCACAGGTCAGTGAACAGGAGGATTATTCCAACTATTTAGGGGAGGAGGCAAATGGCAGGGATTTCCAGGAACTGGATCAGTGCCCACTTTTTGGCCTTTTATGGTTAGTCTGAGAACTGTCATGGACTGGTGGGTGTGTCATTTAGTATATGCTGATAAATTACAATGAGCTTATGAGGCTCAAGAATTTTCCCTAGTTTCTTGTGATCCACACAGTAAAAGGATTTGGCATAATCAATAAAGGAGAAGTAGATGTTTTTCTGGAACTCTCTTGCCTTTTCTATGATCCAAAGTATGTTTGCAATTTGATCTCTGGTTCCTCGAACTTTTTTAAATCCAGCTTGGATATCTGGAAGTTCTCGGTTCACGTACTGTTGAAGCCTGGCTTGGAGAATTTTGAGCATTACTTTGCGAGCGTGTGAGATGAGTGCAATGTACGGTACTTTGAACATTCTTTGGCATTGCCTTTCTTTGGGATTGGAATGAAAATTGACCTATTCCAGTACTGTGGCCATTGCTGAGTTTTCCAAATTTGCTGGCGTATTGAGTGCAGCACTTTCACAGCATCATCTTTTAGGATTTGAAAGAGCTCAACTGGAATTCCGTCTCCTCTACTAGCTTTGTTTGTAGTGATGCTTCCTAAGACCCACTTGACTTCACATTGCTGGATGCCTGATGCTTGGTAAGTGATCACACCATTGTGGTTATCTGAGTCATGAAGATCTTCTTTGTACAGTACTTCTGTGTATTCTTGCCACCTCTTCTTAATATCTTCTGCTTCTGTTAGGTCCATACCATTTCTGTCCTTTATTGTGCCCATCTTTTCTGGAAATGTTCCCTTGGTATCTCTAATTTTCTTGAAGAGATCTCTAGTCTTTCCCATTCTATTGTTTTCCTTTATTTCTTTCCATTGATCACTATGGAAGGCTTTCTTATCTCTCTTTGCTATTCTTTGGAACTCTGTATTCAAATGGGTATATCTTTCCTTTTCTCCTTTCCTTTTGCTTCTCTTCTTTTCTCAGCTATTTTTAAGGCCTCCTCAGAGAGCCATTTTACCTTTTTGAATTTCTTTTCTTTTGGATGGTCTTGATCACTGTCTCTTGTACAATGTTATGAACCTCCATCCATAGTTCTTCAGACACTCTGTCTATCAAATCTAATCCCTTGAATCTATTTGTCACTTCCACTATATAAGGGATTTGATTTAGGACATACTTGAATAGTTTAGTGGTTTTCCCTACTTTTTTCAATTTAAGACTGAATTTGACAATAAGGAGTTCATGATCTGAGCCACAGTCAACTCCCTGTCTTGTTTCTGCTGACTGTATAGAGCTTCTCCATCATTGCCTGCAAAGAATATAATCAATCTGATTTCGGTATGGACCATCTGGTGATGTCCATGTATAGAGTCTTCTCTTGTGTTGTTAGAAGAGAGTGTTGGCTATGACCAGTGCGTTCTCTTGGCAAAACTCACAGACTTGATGGACATGAGTTTGAGCAAGCTCTGGGATTTGATGATGAACAAGGAAGCCTGGTGTGCTGCAGTCCATAGGGTCACAAAGAGTCAGACATGACTGAGCGACTGAGCTGAACTTAACTGATGAGGCTCAAGGTCCACTGGAAGTTGAATATTCCACCATCTTGGATGTAGTTGGTTCTAAACAATTTGTGTCATGTCTTTTGTCTATGTCATTTTTTAAAGTTTGTGCCCTGTCCTCTTCCCTCCCGTTCTGATATCATGACCTCTAGTGATCTGTCTTTGGAAGAGCTACTGAGCTGACATAACACACTGAAAATATCCTTAGACCCTCACTTGTCTCTGGCATAAAGCTCAAGTATTATAAATCAAGAATCATGATTTTTAAACGTCTGGACATGACAGGAGGACCAAGCTTACAGCACCTGACTGCTGCTCACAATAAATGCATTCTAGTATCTCTTGATGATTTGGGTCACCAGTGCTAGAAAATTCTAACATAACTTGCTGTATCTCAGTTTATTTATACATTTGTATAAAGTAGCTATCTCAATTGCTTCCCATAGTTCAAGAAGATAGTTAACTTCCAAATAACAAATAATGACTCAAAAGAAAAGAAACTGAGAAATATGGAGCATATTTTTTCAGCTCATATTATAAACAAGATGGAAAATCATTAGTGCTTTCTGTACTGCCCCAGTGAGCAGGATTCACACATGGAAGAGATCACAGTCCTGGAAAGAGCATGAAACCAGCAGGACTCACAGTGATACCACAGGGCTCCTGACGTAAGAAGCATGCTGACCATCACCTGCACTCATACACTTGCACTCCTACCTAGATTCCAGCACCTCTTATTTCAGTCTATCCTATATGCAACTTGCATTACCTCCAGGTTTGGAATAGATAGAATTTTCCACTGCTGGTATTGAAATCAGGACTGCATTATCTCTGTCCTCCCTCTCTGACCTAGGTGCAGTGTATTACAGAGAAACACCAGACCTGGAATCAGAAGCCTTGAGCTTTAGTCATGACTTAGCCATTTATTAGGTCTTGTGTCCTTTAAAACATTACTTGTCCTCTTAGATCCACAGTTTCCTTTATTTGGAAATAGAGTTTAATTACAGCTTATAAATATAAAGGAAACAACCTACAAGTGTATAATGTATATCAGAAAACTCCCTGAAAACTATAATTCACATGTTCCTGTAACTGTAATGGGTTTAAATTAAATGGAATTTGGAGGATGTGTTTGTGACTGTCTTAGATAATGCTGAACCTTTTCACTTAGTGAATAGACTTGAGTGGTGCTCTTGAACAGTTAAAGAGAAAGTGAAGTTCACATGTCAATTTCATGGATTCAATTGCAAGTAACAAAAATCCCATTTTTTGGTGATTTTTAAAACGAGTTCCTTTTTCTTTTCTTTTCAAGAAGGCTAGAGGTATGAGGCTGTGGCTCTTAGTTCAATATTTCATTGTTGCCAGTGTTAACATATCTACAATATTTGGGGCTTTCCTTTATGATGTAGGATATTGGCCTCAACCTCAGATATTGAGTTGAGTTCTATTGAAGGCAGAAAGAAAAGGGTGGGGTAGGAGGTATGGGGGATGAAGAGCCAGACACAAATATTCACTTTCATCAGTTAAAAAAAAAAAAACTTTCCCAGGAACCACTAGCAGATATACACTTCCACCTCATTGAGACAGAAAGAGGTGCTATGACTGTCTCTTAATGCTGAAAAGTTTTTGTTTTTCTTTAACCTAAGTACAGTGATGCTCTGAATCTAGTCAGGACTTTTTAAGGAAGGAAGAGAAAAAGAAAATTAGACAGTTGAGTAATAGATAAATCAACTGCCACAAAGTAAAACCTCAATGAAATACTTTAAAAGTGAATTATTTTCTCCAGTCTAGCACCAGTGTTTTCTTTCCATTGAGATTTCAGTCAACAACATCTAATATGTGTAAAATATTTCCATTTACCCAAATATGCCAGTTCTCAAACAGGATGGCTGCATTTGGTGTTAAACTGGCTTTTCTAAAAACTTACTTTAAAAAAAAATAAATAAATAAAAAAATAAAAACTTACTTTAATTGAGGAACATTCAGCTTCTTGGAACAGAAACAATCCCGCCCCCCCCCCCCCCCCCCGCCCAATAGATCAGAAAATAGGAGGAACCAGATTATCAAGGCATTGACTTGTGCACAAATCTAAGTTTACCAACAGTAGCTAATTGTTAGTTGTATCTAGATGAATTATAAATGCTGAAAACACGGCAAATTAGCAACTGTGGCTCCCATTCAGGCAGCTGATTTTAGTTGTATCCATAAAAATGGCAAGAATGACTTTTGTGTTTCTTATTGGTCTGAAGAGAAAGATACATGCTTACTTGTATGCATTTTTTTTTTTTTTGCACATTTGATGAAGGTAATAGAGTCATGCCCTTCATATTTCACTGCATTTATCCATGAATTTGATGGTTTCTATCTTTATCCATAGAGATAAATGCAGTAGCATCCATGTGGTCAGTGCACAGTGCTTGCATGATCTGGATTCTGCTCTAGTGCAAACTTTAAAGGATGATTTTGAGGAGAAACTAGTATTCAAAGGAGAGGACAGCTGGGGAGAAAGAATGTGTCCAGAGATGTTGGAAGAGGAAAAATCAACTATGTTACCCGTAGTTCTAGACTGTATTTCTCTAGTTCCCTTCTTTATCAGTCTTCTACATTGGTGTAGAATGGAAGGAGTAATACTGAATGAAGCTTGAGCTTTGGAATTACAAAGAAGTTAGGCTATTATATTACATTTTGAGAGTTCTTGATACAGAGCATGGACATGCATGGCCCTACTTGTCTCAAAGTATTTGGTTATTCATCTCAATGAAAAGTGAACTATCTCTTAGTAATTAGATTTGTAAACAGGAAAATATGTCAAAAATTTCCCCGAGCTGAAGGCATGTAATATTAGAATATATTTACCTTTTCATTTTAATCATCAACACCAAAAACAATATCAGCAATCTGGCTTGACCTAGTGCATTAATTTGATTGAAATCATGTTCTATACTGGATATTATGGGAAATCTCAGTTAGCATCCTTATAATCTTCTATAGGACATCATCAATCAGAAACTCATGGAGGGAAAGGATTAGTTAGGGAGTTTGGGGTGTACATGTGCACACTGCTATATTTAAAGTGGATAACCAACAAAGTCCTATAGCACAGGGAACTCTGCGCAGTGTTATGTGGCAGCCTGGATGGGAGGGGAATTCAGAGGAAAATGGATATATGTATGTCTATGGCTGAGTCTTTTTGCTGTCTACCTGAAACTATCACAACATTGTTAATCAGCTATATGATTAACCAATATTTATTTCATATCCAATATGAAATAAAAAGTTAAAAAAAAAGAAACTCATGGAATGACAGAATAATTTTGGCTACTATTTACTATGTGATTCTTTTTTTTTCTAAATTTCAGTTGTAGTAAAATTGGAAGGACTAATCCACACTCTGCTAATTCACTTTAGAAAGTTATGAGAGCTTTAGAAGCTCTAGAAAACTACAAGTTTAGTTGTCCCCAAGAAACTCACCAAGCCTACTTGATGGGTTTTCATTCAGCACTACCGATGCCCAGCCTGCCTTGTCCCCATAATTGGTCAGGTGGAACACTGCCATGGTAGACCCATTAGTATGCTAGTCCTTACACCACAGTATTGCAAGCCACAAGAAGCTTGGTGGACAGCACAGGAATGCCTTCCCTGTGCAGCTGGAAAGCCTTTGAGCTCATACAGTCATGAACGTTAGACATTTGTTGAGACATTTCACCAGGGGAGTCTATAAACAGAAGTCTTTAGTAGTTTCCATGTACCATAACGTGCAAACAAGCAGACTGTTCAATGCATAACTGAAGAAAATAGAGGTTGTACACTAGCCTGCTTAAGAGAAAAGAGGTACATAGCATAGTTCCTGTTTGAGATACAAAGGCAGAGTGCTGGACAGTTATACTCTGTCCATCCCTGGCCAATAAAGTGAAATCTAATTTTTCTGCCTGTTCCTTTCTTTGAAAAACATCATGTCCTATTTGCTTATAACTCTGCCTTCACCCAGAGGCCGAGGAGAAGGTATCTGACTCACAACTGGCCAATGAGAAGGACACTACACCCCCACCCTGACCACAGCAGTCGGTTCAGGAGCGGTGACAGGACCCAGCCTGATGACTCGGCGTCCTCACTGAGCCATTTATGAAAGCTGTGAGGGAGATGCTTCTGAGAGCTGTACCTAACAAACTTGCCCTCTGTGGGGAAAGCAAATGTGCCTGAGAATAAGACTAGTAGGGAAAAAAACAAAGCTGAAGGATGGAAGGTGAGAAGGAGAAAAGGAAAGAGACAGAGAGATGGAGAAAAAGAAAGATTGATTATCAATCTTCTGAGGAGCTGGACCTAGCTGTAGTTGACTTTAGATTCATAGTTGGACTTTCATTGCCAATAATTTTTTTTTTTTCTTAAGCTAATCTGAGGTGGGATTGCCTCAGTTGAAATTGTGAATATACTGTCATACACAAACTTGAAATGACAATGAATTCCAGAAACTAACTTGTCATTTGAAAGGTTTTCAGAATACAGCCAACATGTCATCATACAGCATGCCAAACCAGAAGCTGATCTAGCAGTGGCCTGGCTGTACTGTCAGTGGGAATTGGTGTCTGGGGCCACTAATCCCGTCCTGCCTGGCTCTCAAAGTGATGTCATCACTAGTATTCAAACCAGGCCTGCAGCCCTCTTTGACCTCATCACCACCATGCGGTTAGATGACTGGCAGGAGAACACTTCTCATGGTGATTTGAACTCAGAGGCCAGGAGAGTGGTAACATTAACCAGAGAAATACAGGAATGAGCAGGACTATGTCTGTAGCTAGAGATTGCAATTACTTTGGCTGGAAATATGAAGAACTGAACTTACAGCTATAGGAAAAAGACAAATTCAACCAGCATGAGATTAATGGTCACAATATATGTGCCACAATGAAATTTTGCTATGTCCCCTGGTTTAAGGCAGGAAATTTCCGGTTTATCCTGAGGACTCTAGTTTGAGGGGAATAGGTATTTGGCAGAATTTTGCTCAGAGGTCTAAACTTTAATCTTGTACCATTGCTTCTCTGCCCCAACCATTTAACCATCAGCAGTCCTGGGTGTAATGACTTAGGTACAGATAGCATGAGATTAATGGGAATCCTAAATTGTGAATGTGAAACAAAGCTGAAGGAAAAATAAAACTTTCTACTTTGTTGAAAAAAAGATGACTCACAGCACTTTTACTTCTCTGTCAAAGCTTTTAACTAAAAAGCCACAGGACAGAAAGAAAAGGGAAGCTGCAGACCAGAGGTTAAAATCCTTTCCAGATCAAGTTCCCTTTGCACCTAGCTACTTGATACACATTAGTCCAGTGATTTTGTTACTTAATAAGCATGTTGTGGGGCTCGTCTGGAGACCAGAGTCTTGTATACATTGGCTTTTTCACAGCTCCACAAGTGCACTGATCATGGATACTCTCTGACTTGAACCTCAGAGCACCAAGTGGGCTTTGTTAAGTGCAGTCACTGTCAATATTTCTCCTCCATACATAATGTAGAGTACATGCTCCAAGGGCTAACTGGGTAATTTGGAGTTCAGTACTTAGGAGAGTGAGAGAAGGAAAAATCTCACGTTATGCTTTATTAACCATTGCTGTTTAACACTTAGATCAAATGCTTTAAGGAAATCACTACTTTGGTGCATTCTACTCTTGCAGGAGTGGCTGGAGGTGATTTATTTCTATTAAAGCTTATTCCCCTTGGGAAAGGTGGCCAGTGCATTAGGAAGTGTCAGAATTGGTGTAAGAGTTGGTGGGGGGTGAGTGGAAGGGTAGTTGTTACAGAGCCAGAGAGTTTCTATAGACCAGTGACATTTTTTGTCATAAATTGCTTTAGAGTCTATACATTCTGATTTGGCATCAACAGAACATTGCCACAGCTTTTTCTTCTTTTAATTATAATACACACACACACACACACACACAAACACACACACATATATATATATATACACACACACATATATTCTCTATGTGCATAGCAGTAAGGACTTGGGAGACTGTTTGGCAAGCTATTTTGACCCACTTCATTTTCTGAGTCTTAGTTTCCATTTCAAATGAAAAATAAGAAGAGTTAACATTTGATCTCTTACTATGTGTCAGACACTGTGACGACTAAATCTGTGTTCATCTTATTGAGCTTTGATGCAGCCTCTACACAGAAGAGGGTGTTGAGACACAGAGAGATTAATTTTCTGTCTGAACTCACAAAGGTAGAAAGTAGTGAAGCAAACTTAAACCTACAAAATTTAACTTTACACATATTTTGCCAAGGTACTTCTGATACTACTAACTTCTTTACAAGGGTTGTAAATATGTGCATACAGTTAAATAAATTAAATAATTAGATAAATATGTGTAAATATGTCCATACAATTAAATGTGCATATGAAAACATTTTGTAAACTCCAAGGTCGTGCATAAACACGGCTGATGTGTTATTTTTCCTCAAATGTAGAAATCTTGCTCTTCCTACTCTTGGTTGACCTTCTGTTCCCTGGTGTGCATGAGCCCTGTTGCAGTGACTCATTACTTCTTCCCTGTTTCAGTCTCTCAGAATTCTCCTGGTTGAAGTCTAGTAAACTTTTCTATGCTCAGTATATTAATAGTCCTTGATGCATTAAATATGCTTATTTTTCAAGTTAATATATTTATATTTTAATAGAAAGTGCTCCTCTAATACCTCAAAAAAAAAAAAAAAGTGGCTTTCTATTAGATAACATGGTAAGCCTAAGGGGGAAGACACATTTAAGTTAGTAGTTTCTTCCATAAACTTCCCATGGAGAAGCCACCTCTGTGAGCCTGGACTGCTAATGGTCTGGCCAAGAGATTACTTGTGTCCAAATCATTCAACATGTATGACCAGAATTCAGACTCCTAGACTCCATTTAACGATTCTGATTCAGTTGCTCTAACAAGATCCTTAGTAGAATCTTTTTTTTTTTTTTTCCTTAGTAGAATCTTAAGCCCACTATAGTTTGATGTCCACTGCTAGAGTTAATTATTGACCCCACTCTGTAAAATATTACTACTAGTTTTAAACACGAATATGTATTTCCCATGAGGGATGTTAGGGCCAGTTTGCTCAAGGGTGAGCATAGCAGCAACTTGAAAAAATTTGTGTGCATCTTGCATGAAAGAGTAGAGGAGTTGTGACCTGTAGGGAATCATCTATTCATTAAAAGGGCTCTTTTCTTGGAAGAGGGTCAAATAACATTTTCTTGTCTGGGTCTATATAATACCTTTTCCACAATTGATGGGGAATGCAAACTGGCCCAGCTGCTCCAGGTAACTGCATGCTTTTAGATGGCTAGTTGACTCATTTGCAACTTGATTTCTAGTAATTTCCCTTTTCCCTGAAAGAAATTTAATACGCATACAGAGACATTTATTTTAAAAAGTAGGCTTTTCCAGTATCCCTCCTGGGCACTCTTTGAGACAGAAGATACAATAGAAGCCGTTCTCTTGGTCTGACCAGATTCTGAACAGCCAGTGAGCAGTAGGAAAGGTGCAAAACAGTATTTCTCCAACATGGTGCTGAGTTGTAAACAGGAGCTTTTCCTGTGGCTAGAAAGGACAGGAAAATCTCAGCCGTCCTAGGAACGTTGAGATCTACCAAACTACGTACTCCAAGCAACCAGAAAAATTTCAAGTCTCTCACTTCAAACGTGTTGGAAGACTTTAAAGTGCAAATGCCAGAAAGGTAGGACCCAGAGTTGAGAGAGGAGCTTTTTGTTTTATTGTCAAAGGAGACCAGTGTCTTCTGGAATCACCACGAATATGTCATTTGGAGTGGGGGTAGTTTCTATTTAAGGGTCTTTGAGGCCAAGGCAAAATATATGAAGTTGATTGTGATACCCAAAGGCACGCTCCCTTCCCAAGGGCTTGTCAGTCATCATATTCCATGCCCGCTTTCTCCCTGCTGTATAAATTGGCCCCAGGGTGCAGTATTTGACACAGAAAGCTTCAGTCTCAAAATATTTCTCTCAACCCAATTTTCCTTAAAATTGGTCTGGCTATTAAGTTAGAAGACAGCAAATCTAACCTTAGTGAGGGAGATACATTCACAGGGATATCTGCCACTCAAAGCAGCTGCATTTCCTCCACAGGCAAGTCTGTGGTCCACAAAGCACCGAAATGCTCATGTCTGTAGAAGAACATATGAAACCTCACATTTTGATTACTGTTCAGAGATGAGTTCATGGAATTTGCTGTAAATTCCTGTGCTTGAACAAGCTGGGAGCTGCTCCCTGGAGACCCCAGTCATAGAACTTTAAAGTTTTCACTGAGTTACAAAAACAAAGGGAATGATCTTGTGGTTTATTGACTACACTAGTAAATCATTTATTTACAGGGGCTAATGACAAAAAAAACCCATTAAAAACCCATAAAATATACATGGAATAAAATATTTCACACCTTTTGGAAATCTGTGCAGAGACTAGATCTTCTGCTAATGGATGTGCTTGGGCAGCTTCAGCATTTTAGCAGCTCCTCCTCTCCCCCTGGTAGATACACAGACGAGGGAGGGACTGCACTCCAGCATGGCTGGTGTTCTGAATAAAGTCCAGAAATCTTTAGGAAAACATTGCAAGCAGTCATTAAACCAGTTATTAAAATGGAGTTCTTCAGATTTCTGAATGAATGACTAGCAATAGTTCTGGAAAAAACTGTTTCCATGATCTGACAGAGTCCCTTGTCTAGGCCAGGATTATCAGCCAAGAGTTCTATTTGGATGTTTGATGGATGTTTACTTTTTCCCCTTTGGACTGTGGAAATATTTCAAGATTTTATCATTATGAAATATGCCTGTGACTTTGCACTGGATGGTTAATGGTTTGCTTCCAGTTTTTTATGCATATGGTTTTAGGAAACACTATATTCTCCTGTTACTATCTATGAGAATCTAGTATCTATTTTTTTTTAATCTAGTGTTTATTAACTATTCCTTAATATGAAGGATATGGTGGTTGTGAGTAGGGTGGCAGGCTTATATTCAAATGAAATATCAGAGAGAAACTTTTAATCAACAGGTGCTTTATGGCATTTCTAATACATGCTAAGCAGAGTTCTGGGTGTGAGTTTACAATCCAGAGTACAATATGACTCAAAGCAACAAAGCTCTTCTCGTGGGGCTTACATTCTAATTAAGACGGGGAAAAGAAGAGCAGTTAGACTTATATATATTGTACCATAGAATGATAGAAAATAAAATGAGGCATAAAAAGTGGTGATGTGGAAGTGAGTAGGTGAGGCTCTAATACTGTATTTCATCAAACTAAAGACATGAGTAATTGCAAATATGCCCCTATATTTATCCACCGATGAGAAAAGCTTCCAATTACAATGATAAGATGCCATTAATTGTAAACATATGTCTAATTTTCAGAGATGTTAAAGTTAAAAAAAGAAAAGGTCATCTTAAATCAAAGAAATAGTGTGTATAGTGGGTTGTCAGGAAAAGCTTTACTGATCAAGTGATATTTAAGCAGAGACTCAAGGGACTCGAGGGTAAGAGGTGTATGGCTATTGGAGGAAGAACATTTATACAGAGGGACTAGCAGATGCAAAGTTCCTGAGGTAGGGACAGGCTTTAAATGTTCATGTTTGAGGAATAGCAAGCAGGCTGGTGTGGATGGAGGGGACAGGCAAGGCACAGACCCCGTAGAGACTGAGACAATCATAAGGAATTTAGATTTTACTCTGAGTGAGAAGGAAAGCCAGAGGAGGTTTTGAGCAGAGGAGGGACATGATCTTAATTTAAGATGTCAAAAAATAATTCCAGCTGTTCTCCACTCTGGGGAGAATAAACAATAGGGGAAAAGTAGTGAAAGCTGAACAACATGGTAGGAGGCTGTTGGAATCATCCATACAAGAGTCAGTGGCAGCTTTGACTAATGTGTATGTTGTCCTAAAGTTCACAAGATGTGGTCAGATTCTTATGCATTCCAGTGTTATAGTCCTTAAGAGCAAGAAGCTATATAACCCGATTTTTTTTTAAAGAATGTACTGTCCTCTAGAGATGCCAGTCATGTCTGTTAAACAATGGAGCTGGTATCTAAGGGTATTTCTTAGACAGGAAAGGTAAAATTAATGGAAAATCCTAGGAAGAAGCAGAATTTAGAAACAAGATGTCAACTGTAGGACCTCTGGTGAAGAAGCTCAGAAGGATTCTCCATCTGGGCATAGATACTAGCTAAAAACTATGGATTAAGAAGCAGAATTTCCCTGGAAAGTGAGAACAGTCTGTGTGCCTAAATAGTGAATATACTGCAGAAAATGGAACCAGTTGAAACTGATTGAGGAAAAGTTTTGAGATTTGACCAGGATCTTAATCCGGTCACATTGGTGATACCAGTCCACACTGTCTTATGAACTGTCTGCTTGGCAAATCAAAAAATTTAATGGATTTTTATAATTGCTTCAAAGATTATGTTGCTTAGCAAAATTCCAGCTTTTAATTATTGAAAAGTAAGGGATCATAGCAGATGAGTGAAACAAATTTAACTTTGGGATCCACACATCTGGGCTTGAATGTCAGCTGCCTTTAGTTTAGCCCTTAGTTTACCTGGACCTGGGAAATGTACTTAACTTCTCTGAACTCCCAGCACCAACCTCTGAATAATGAAGCTAATAAAAATACCTTCCTTATAGGATCACTGTAAAAATTAAAGATCACAGTTTTGGCATCTAGCACACTGGGTGGCATGTAGTAAGTTTTCATTAAAAGGCTATCATCATTATTTGTAATATAAAGGCACAAAGATGCAAAGAAAAATGTCATGTCCTGAAGACCAATGTGGTAACACCAGTTATCCTCTCTGTTGGAGAACCAACTGCTGGTCTCCTGTAGACAGACAAAGCCACCTCAAGGCGTCTCTTCAAGAGAGAGATGAGGAAGATTTTCAGTTACGTGTTTTTTTTTTTTTCCTGTCTGGGTTTTTTCCCTTCACAAGACTTTCTGTGACTCCATGGCAACACTGACTCTCCTTAGTCTAGGGTCTGTCTTGAGTTTGTGTCTCATCAGAATCTCAGTGTTAGCTGGTGAGAGTTCACTGAGTTAATTAGGGCAGTAGGTGGCAAACCTAGAGAAATAATAGAACACCTGCTATTGCGGGGTGCTTAGGGGACCTCTTTAGTGCTCACCTGGGATCATGCTTTGTTGTAATTGTGCACAGTTGTTGGACATCTCAGGGAAGTCCTGCTGAATCGGACTGGGTTAAATTTGTTGAGCTGAACTCTTTGAACAGTTTGCTGTCTCTCCTGTTCTGTCTTTGACTGTTGCTTTCTCCTTCTGTTGCCTGTCTGAGCGTCATCTAGCTCCTCTCCTGCCTCTCTCCCTTTCATTTCCCATCTGTCTCTCACTTTTTCCTCATATTGGTTTTTCTCTACACATTCCTATGGCAGCTTTTACCAAAGATCCTTAGAGCTCAACATAGTTGTTACTTAGTAGGCTTTGCAGAGCATTCATCATTGTTTTCATCAAAGGACCAATTAACTCCCCGCTGCCCTTCACCAACCTGTAGCAAGGGGCCATGCTGTTCCTGGTTAGTTTAAGGCTGCAGGGAGCTAATTGTTCCCCTAGTCAGTGTGGTGGTAAACTCTTTTTATGATGTTCACAGGTTCACACCCTGCTCTTAAAAGAACCTATTTTTTTACTAACTTCTTGGCTGATTACTACCCTGCCTGTAATCCACTTTTATGGCAGGAAAGGTGCTGTCAAGGCAGCTCCAGGCAAAGTGGGATAATACAGTGTTTTTTTGACACCTTTCAGTGTGAGCTCTGGCTTCCTTAAGTCATGGAGACAGCCTGCATCATTATTTTTAAGGAGAAAGATGTCACTGTGTGGCTGAGTTTGTGTTCACTAATGTGCAGATTTGGGAGGCCATCATTTTCTATTTTACTTGGAAGCATTGTCAAGAGATGGATGGAGCAGAGTGTCCCTGCCTCATTCTCAATGCTGCAGGGCCTTGAAAAATACAGGCATTCTACAAAGGTAATGATTTACAAACAGTGTTCTCCTAACCACCTGTGCGTTTATTAAGCTGTAGTTAACACCTGCATGCACTGTGAATAAGTATTAGAAATATTCATGAGAAATGCTAAGTGCAGACAACACATATTTTTTAAAAAAATTCTCTGCAATACCTGTGGTAAAAATCTGCATGTTCTTGGTATTATGGAAGCAAATGTGTGCAGTAAAAATGTTATCTTGTTCCATGAAGCCCAATTATTGTTTAGTCCCTGCTGGTTCTGCATGTACAACCCACATCCTGTGACAGTGGAAGAGAGATCTGCCTAGCACCACTGAAGACACGTGGATATACAATAAAGATTAAGCCCCTACTACTGTAGTAATTGAAAGAAAAAATAAAATGCTGTAGAATTGATTTACTGACACTACTTATGATTCTTTAGATGAATCACAACATACACACGCATGCGCACACACACACACGCACACACATGCAGTCACAGTCCTTTTCCTTTTCTATCCCACTTTTCTCATCCCCTTTCTCCTCCTTCTAACTTACTTTGGCTTCCTTTTCTGATAGCTATCTTTTTTCTTGGTCCTTTAATGTTTTTACAAATCATTTCAAATAGCACATTTGGGACTATCTTAATAACTTGTAATCAGTCCCTTGCTTCAATTCCATCTCCATCTCTCTCAAATTCAACTCTGTCTCTAATCCTACAGCCTCTCCCTTAGCCTAGCAGTCCATTCACTTTGAGTTGCTAACCAGAGCCTCTCCTACATACAATTTACCCTTCACGCAGCTTCCCGACAAGCCTTTCTTTCCCTCTCTACCCCCACCCACCAACATGGCTCCTGAATGTCTGATAAGTCATATTTTCTTCTCCAAGCCTAGAATTGAAACCCTCTGTCAATTACCCACACCATTCTTCCCCAGTGGCATTACTTGTTATCCTTCCTTTTGACCTGCCTCTGCTATAGCCAAGTCCTATTGCCTCATACCCCCTCAGACTATTGACTCATTTCCTTCATGGTATTTTGGAGTCCTTGGACAGATTGTCCTGTCAGCACCCTGCCAGTGCATGGTCTTCATTTCCTTAGGAGTGGTTCAAACCTCTCACCTTCCTGCAGGAGTCTGAAGATTGTCATATACCTTAATATATATTCTACTTTTCATTATTTTACTTTATGTGTCAACATAACTGCCAGCTTTCTTTTTTTCCTCTGTTATCTTAGCAGTCTTCCTTGAGGAATTCTATATACCTGTTTTCTTTTTTTCCTCTTAAATTATAAATAAATGCTTATCACTGATCTTTACAAAATGATTTTGCATTTTTCTATGCCTGGTATAGGACTTTATGCATAAAAGACACTAGATGACTATTTCTTTTTTAATTTTTATTTTATATTGAAGTATAGTTGATTTACAATGTTCTGTTAGTTTCAGGCATACAAAAAAAGTGATTCAGTTCTACATATACATGTATGTATTCTTTTTCAGGTTTTTCCCCTTTATCTCTTAACTAATTCTCTCACTTTCCTAATGGTCTATTCCTTGTGTCACTGTTTGTTTTCACATTGGTATTTAAAAAAGCTCCCTAGATTATGAAGCCCCTGAAATTGCAGATTAACACTTTTGTAAAGCTCTGTACTTAATAGATAACCCCTTTCTATTGGTGTCATCTAAAGCTGTCATCACAAAATTAAATAATGAAGTTAATTTTATTTCATTCTTATTTTTCTATTGTCATTATTTTGCTTTTTTGCTTACTGCTTCTCTAATTCATCTTGCTGTACTGTCTGATTGCTTTGTATATTAATATTATCTTTAAAAAAAGTTGTAAGCTCCTTTACAGCAGAGATTTTGACTTCTATCCTTCTGTCTCCATTGTGTACAATACTGAAAAAGTTGAGCTGAGTAATAATTTGATGAATGACCTTAAAACAAACAAGATTTTTCTATTGTATTCAGTAAGCAGCCTTATACAGTCAGTGGTTAGGAACATGGACTTTGGAGCCAAACTGCTTGAGTCTAACCTCTATGCCTGTGAGCTGTGTGATTTGGCCAAGCTACTAAACTTATCTGTGCCTCAGTTTACACATTTATAATATGGAAATTGCCATAAGGCCCACCTCACAGGGGTAGTGTGAAGATTAAATTGAGTTAGTGCTATAAACCACTTACTAGAAAAAAACCTGGTATGCAAGAATTGCTAAAATATATTTGTCAATATATCTTGCCTTCAAGCACTGTAGTCCAGTTGGATACTTTTAGTTTCATTTTTGATGGTTAGGATAATCACACTCTTCTTTAGACCTTTTCTTATTAATAAAGAAGTAATAATTTCTTAAATTTTAAAGAAACTAATAATACTAATAGTGTCTCATGCTCCTTTTTCTGTAGACTGGTATTAATGATTAATCCTGTTAATATAAGCAAATCCAGGAACATTTGTCTATAAAATAACAGAAACATGAATAATTAAGGTCAAATAATTAGATCTTTGGAGAACATACACCTACAGAGTGGAGGTGTAACTTGTATTTAATTGCTACTACAGTATTCTGAGCTCTTGACATGAAGGATGTGTTGGGCGTTGGCATTTTCAGGATGATGGCTTTGGAAAGAGGCACTTTTTTAAAGTTATCCTTGGGAAACTGTAATTCAAACTTATGCTCTGGGTAATTGGATCACTCATGATATATCTACCCTTAGCCCAGAATCCCTTCCTCCTCCCATAGCCATCTCAAGCCTTCATTTCCCCATGAGGAAAACTATTCATATTTCAAAACTCAACTCAGGTGTCATTTTCTAATTTTTTGTTCTTCCACCTCTACCTCTACCTCCATAAAATTAATCAGTTCTCAAAACATCATCCCCAACTTACTCATGTTCCTACCATTGTATTTACTACCTGTGTTCTAATTTATTTGTTTACATACCTGTCTCCTTTTGTCTTAGTCTTGTCTTAGTCTTTGTGGGCTGACTTTAATAAGTCCCTTATCCTCAACTTCCCAGTCTAGTTTCTAATGTACTTTAACTGTCCAAAGTTCTCATTTTGTTTTTGTGTGTTTGGATTTTGTCAAATTTTAAAGTCATTTATAAAAATGTTGTAGAGTTGTTGAACAGGGAATCACACATAGAGTACCAAGATCATAAATCCAAAATTGATAAGAAAAACTCTAACAGTATATTCGGAAAGAAAATGAAAACATATAAAGCAAAGAACAGTGAATGAAGCCTATCTCCTGGAAGAGATGTGTAGAACTCTTTTGTAATTCTATTATCTATGCAAAGAGTTGGAATGACACAAAGCAGAAAAACCTTTAGATGTGTTTACTCATAGAAAACTAGACTTAAAAGCAGAAGTCAGAGATCAGTTACAAGAGTGTCTGAGGCAGGGGATGGTAGAGGATGCACTTTAGGATCAGATGAACTTGGTTTCTAATTGCAGTTTAGCAACTTGTCATTGGCTGTAGGAAATTTATGTATCCTTTCCTAGCCTTGATTTCCTTATATGGAAAATGAAACCTACCTCTGAATGCTGCTATGACGCTTAAGTAACCTGAGCTTAAAAGTTTGGCATAAGTAACTGCTAAATAAACGTTAGCTATTATCATTATTAGCATAGGTAAGATTTAGGTTTGTTAGTGGAAGCAATGTAATTATATGACTATTATTTTAACAATTTAAATCAGCAAAATTCTTGAGGACTAAATCCACAGAACTTTGTTTTAAAACTGTCATTTAGAGGTGCTATTGCAATTTATGCACTTACACACTTGATATTTGTATACACCTCATTTTTTCCTCCCTGTATACCTATTTATATTTGCATACAATTTTTACTTTTAAAACAGTAGTATCTTTAGTGCAGAAAAAAATAAGATACAGTGACTTAATGGCATAATAAAATAATGATGAACTATTTTTTTTATGAAATTAAATATAAGAAGTAGATGTTTTCTGTTTTAAGTTTCCAATCATTATGTAACTGATAATGTTCTAGATCCACAGCTCACCAATATTTTAAAAGAAAAGGTTAAAACCAAGCAAATACCACTCTTTCTATTACCAGTGGACATGCATAGTGAACTAACTTCTTTGTGAACACAGACACATGCAACTCAACTTATGATTAAACACTGTCAAGATTTGACTGTCCCTCTTAACATTGATAAGACTCTTGAATTATGATGACGACTTTAGAAAACACTGGACTTACGATTTATTTGCATTCTTCCCTTCCCCCACCTGGATCCTAGAAAGTAAATAAGAATAATGCTTTTGAAAAGTCCAAGAGTTTCAGAATACCAATAAATACAGAATTTGCATTTCAACTTTTAATAATGTTATTTTTAGGGGAAGAAAATTCAATGTTTTGACATAGTTTCATCAGCAATCTTATCAATAAGTTTGAGGGACTGAACTCACAAAAACAGCAAAATTCATCTTCAATCATTTTAAATGTTCACTTGATCAAGAAGGCTGAACAACTCCAATCCTGACATATTGTGGAGAGCTGACTGACTAAAATAGTATTATATTACAAAGATCTACCTCCCACAATGTGAGAACAAAATCTTACACAGTCCCCATTTTAGTATGACTACATATTTCTTTGTCAGATTATTGATTGCATGTTTCTTCAGAGCACTCCTCTGTGATGGGTTTTACTTTCATTTTCAGAAAAAATAAGAATATGGTAAACTTACTAACTTCCCAAAACTCCAAGGACAGCGAAAGCAGGGAAAGACTGAAATGGGCAGCTCTGGGACTGGAACTGATAGGGCTTCCCCGCTGGCTCAGCGGTAAAGAATCTGCCTTCCAATTCAGGAGACATGGGTTCGATCCCTGGTGCAGGAAGATCCTACATACCATGGAGCAACAAAGCCCATGCGTCACAACTTCTGAGCCTGTACGCTGGAGCCTGTGCTACCCAACAAGAGAAATGCAGTGAGAAATCTGCACACTGCAACTACAAAGGAGCCCTCACCCGCTGTAACTAGAGAAAAAGTCCACACAGCAACAAAGACCCAGCACAGCCAAATAAATAAATGAATGAATCTTAAATTTAAAGGAAAAAGAATGTAGACTGATACTTTGTAAGCTAACAGGGAGTATCTAAAAGGTAAAGGACATTTGTGCTCACATTTAGAAGGATTAGAAGATATTTAGAAGCTTAAAATCTTGCTTAATAATGCACTTCTTTGTGGACACACAGTCATTTGTATAGTCATTTATCTTTCCTTCTTCATCACCAGCTCCCATTATTTCTTTTTTACAAAGGGACCACAAACATAGTTTATCCATAAAAACATGGCCTGTGCCCTTCACACCATTCTCCTGCTTATATACACACTGCCTTGATTTGACAGCTAAATCAATTAATCATTACCAGGCTCCTCCAGGCACTGACAGAGAAGGCCTTTCAATTGGCAAAAGAAAAAAAAAAAAGTACATAAAAAAAAGAAAGAAATGTAAAAACAAATGTTTTACTTCATTTGCATTTATTCTTCCCTCCCCCACTTAGGAGCAGAGTCAATTCAGATTTCCAACTAACTAAAATTTCCCAGTGGCATAAAAGTATATTATAGCAATACTTTCTATCTAGTACAGTGCCCATGTTGAAGGAATCCATGGTAGTTTAATGATTTAAAAAATAAACATTCACTGTTTCTCACACATCCTTTCCTATATGTATGTATGTATGTGTTAGTTGCTCAGTCATGTCTGACTCTTTGTGACCCCATGGACTATAGCCCGCCAGGCTCCTCCGACCATGGGATTTTCAGGGCAAGAATACTCCAGTGGGTTGCCATTTCCTGCTCCAGGGGATCCTTCTGACCTAGAGTTCAAACCTGGGTCTCCCACATTGCAGGCAGACTCTCTACTGTCTGAGCCACCAGGGATGATAAACTGTCACTATATCTAAGTCAGGATTCTGAAATAAAACTAGCTCCTATGTTTCCTATTCTAGTTTTCTTAAGATTGATGCTACCCCACTTTAAAGCTCACCAGAGACAATTTCCCTTTCTTGAGAATAAAAATTTAAGTCCTCCCACAGGCGCTTATGAAGGATCCCTGCAAAAGTTCCAACTTTATCCAATATCTAGAGAGGGGATCTCGAAAGCACCAAATAGATAAAGGCCCTGGATGTCTTCAAACTGGATTTAATCTGCTAAACAAAAGACCGTAAAGATAGACTGCCTTCATGATAGATGGAGTGGTGGGTGGAGAGGTTCTTTCACTGTGGGACTTGGTGGACCACTGGATTCAACATAAACTGCCCTCTCACATCAAGGAAGAAGTGAATATTTATCTTAATAGTGAAGTGAAGTCGCTCAGTCTTGCCCGACTCTTTGCGACCCTGTGGATTGTAACCCACCAGGCTCCTCCTTCCATGGGATTCTCCAGGCAAGAATACTGGAGTGGGTTGCCATTTCCTTCTCCAGGGGATCTTCCCAACCCAGGGATTGAACCTGGGTCTCCCGCATTGAAGGCAGACACTTTTACCTCTGAGACACCAGGGAAGCAATTTATCTTAATGTGTGTGTGTGTTAGTTGCTTAGTCATGTCCGACTCTTTGCAACCCCATAGACCGCAGCCCACAAGGCCCCTCCGTCCATGGGATTCTCTAGGCAAGAACACTGGAGTGGGTTGCCATTTCCTCCTCCAAAAGAAACTATAGAAAGAAAGAAAGTGAAGTTGCTCAGTCGTGTTCCACTCTTTGCGACCCCATGGACTGTAGCCTACCAGGCTCCTCCATCCATGGAATTTTCCAGGCAAGAGTACTGGAGTGGGTTGCCATTTCCTTCTCCAAATTTATCTTAATAACTACCCCTAAATTTGTACTTTGTGTTTCTATATCCTTAATGAACTAAAATAGTTATCAAAATTCGTATAATAGAACTGGTGCATTTTAAGTTTGTTTTCATGTAGTTTCTGAGGTAAAAAAGATATCAGGGATGGGGAAAAATCTGGAGCACTGCTTCCTTCATATTTGGCACTATGCCCAATTTTCACCAACATGGAAGTACTTCTGGTAGTCTCACCATCCACTACTAGGAATGACAGTTTTGTATCTCTCTCTTTGGTCCAGAAGCAAAAACAACACAACTTTAGATTTAGAGCCAAATACCCTTTAAAAAAGAAAAAAAAGAAATGTTTAGAATTGTGTATTTAGTAACAAAGTGTGAATTTTTTCGAATTAGTTTAGAGATGCCTAAATGACCCAGATAATCACAATGGTGTGATCACTCACCTAGAGCCAGACATCCTGGAATGTGAAGTCAAGTGGGCCTTAGAAAGCATCACTACAAACAAAGCTAGTGGATATGATGGAATTCCAGTTGAGCTATTTCAAATCCTGAAAGATAATGCTATGAAAGTGCTGCACTCAATATGCCAGCAAATTTGGAAAACTCAGCAGTGGCCACAGGACTGGAAAAGGTCCGTTTTCATTCCAATCCCAAAGAAAGGCAATGCCAAAGAATGCTCAAACTACCTCAAAATTGCACTCATCTCACAGGCTAGTAAAGTAATGCTCAAAATTCTCCAAGCCAGGCTTCAGCAATACGTGAACCATTAACTTCCAGATGTTCAAGCTGGTTTTAGAAAAGGCAGAGGAATCAGAGATCAAATTGCCAATATCCACTAGATTATCGAAAAAGCAAGAGTGTTCCAGAAAAACATCTATTTCTGCTTTAATGACTATGCCAAAGCCTTTGACTGTGTGGATCACAATAAACTGTGGAAAATTCTGAGGAGATGGGAATACCAGACCACCTGACCTGCCTCTTGAGAAACCTGTATGCAGGTCAGGAAGCACCAGTTAGAACTGGACATGGAACAACAGACTGGTTCCAAATAGAAAAAGGAGAACGTCAAGGCTGTATATTATCACCCTGCTTATTTAACTTATATGCAGAGTACATCATGAGAAATGCTGAGCTGGAAGAAGCACAAGCTGGAGTCAAGATTGCCAGGAGAAATATCAATAACCTCAGATATGCAGATGACACCACCCTTATGGCAGAAAGTGGAGACGAACTAAAGAGTCTCTTGATGAAAGTGAAAGAGGAGAGTGAAAAAGTTGGCCTAAAGCTCAACATTCAGAAAACTAAGATCATGGCATCTGGTCCCATCACCTCATGGGAAATAGATGGAGAGACTGTGGAAATAGTGTCAGACTTTATTTTTTTGGGCTCCAAAATCACTGCAGATGGTGACTGTAGCCATGAAATTAAAAGACGCTTACTCCTTGGAAGGAAAATTATGGCCAACGTAGATAGCATATTAAAAAGCAGAGACATTACTTTGCCAACAAAGGTCCGTCTGGTCAAGGCTATGGTTTTTCCAGTGGTCATGTATGGATGTGAGAGTTGGACTGTGAATAAAGCTGAGCACCGAAAAATTGATGCTTTTGAACTGTGGTGTTGGAGAAGACTCTTGAGAGTCCCTTGGACTGCAAGGAGATCCAACCAGTCCATCCTGAAGGAGATCAGTCCTGGATGTTCATTGGAAGGACTGATGCTGAAGCTGAAACTCCAGTACTTTGGCCACCTCATGCGAAGAGCTGACTCATTGGAAAAGACCCTGATGCTGGGAGGGATTGGGGGCAGGAGGAGAAGGGGACGACAGAGGATGAGATGGCTGGATGGCATCACCGACTCGATGGGCATGAGTTTGAGAAAACTCCGGGTGTTTGTGATGGACAGGGAGGCCTGGCGTGCTGCGAATCATGGGGTTGCAAAGAGTCGGACATGACTGAGCGACTGAACTGAACTGAAAAGAATGGGAAAGAAAGGTAGATTGAAGTTAATTTGGAAGGTTAATTTGACATGCATGCCTTGGAGCAGATGCTCAGTTGGATACACTATTCAGTGTTAGTTTCTACAGTATTTTTAAAATGAAAAAATAGAAAGTAATGCAAATATTCCCTAAATCCATAAATATTCAAAGTACAATTAGAAAATCAGATAATTTTACTCACTGAGATGTGCAGATTTTACTTTATCAGTTTGAATTCAGAACCAAAAGAAAAAAAAGAAAAGAGAAAAGTTAGCTATTTTATGACTACACTCATAATGTTAAGTAACACTGAATTACAATTCATTACAATTCATTAGTTCAAGGTATTCAAGTGATCACAACTACTATATCAGAATCAGGACTCACTGATTCTGCCCCAGGAATGTTTTATGTATCAGTTTCAATTTGTCTGCCCTTCATGAAAAGGGAAAATAAAATAGTATCCTAGAATGCTACTAAAGGGAGCAAGTATATCCTCCTACCCACCGTCAGATATTCCAGTGAAGCTGAGATTGTACCTGCTTAATCCTTAGCTGCACCAGGACACTGGCTAAAATTGTTCTCCCCACCCTGAGGTTTTCTGACGTTTTAAAAATCTGCTCTTTCTCTTTCTTTAAAATCTACCCACTGTCCTTCTCCTGGTTTGTCAAAAAATGAATATGGGTGAATACGCAGGAAACATCTATTTAAGGACGTGGAAATGGTGATGAATATCTTCAAAGACTAAACTTTTCTTTTTTTCCTTCAAAAATTTGGTGCTGTCCCTCCTTTTTAACTACAACCCTTCCATTATCTTCATAGCTGGAGTGGTTTTGAACATAAGACTAAAGCCCACTGCCAATATGTAAAGAAGAATGATCCTGGATGCTCTCTGACTGACTATCCTGGAAAAATTCCAACCTTCCAGGAATATCACAGTATTTTTGAAGAATTACCAAAAGATTTGAAAAGGAAACTTAAAATAATACCTACCAGCAAAGAACTGCTGGGAGGGCACTGACATTATTTTAAATAGATCTATAGAGAAATATTATATGATTTGTTTGAGGATACCAGCACACTGAAGTCATTGTTTACCTTATGTCTTGAGAAAATGTGCACATTTTATTTATTTAGTATTTAAAGGAATATATATATATTTGCATCAAAATTTAATCTGGAATGGTTGACACCCTACCTTTTCTCCTTTGGGTTTTTGTGCTTATGCATTTCAGACACAAATAGCAGAGGGATGCTTTTAAAAACTATTTTTTTCATGCCATTGGTTCATGAAATACTTTTGCAATGATGTTGTATTTTAATGACTTGTGATCAGTTTTCTTCTACAATTTCAAAATAACCACCATACTGTTCTTATATTAAACATTATTGAAATTTGAGTTATTTTGGCTTTTTTTCTACCCACTGTGTCTAACCACCAACTGCTGCCATTTCTCTGCTTCTCCCATCATTTTCATTTCTATCTCCATAAAGTAGGTCCTCACTACCACAGTCCTGAATTATTACAATTGTCCCCAGATCCCCCATCTCTTTCTCTTTTTCATGAGGTCTTCAATCTATCCTACTCCCCACAGTTAAATGGCATTTTAAAATCACATTTTGATGATAACTCACCTCACTGAAAGCTTTTCAGGAGATGCCGTCTTTTGGTAGAAAGCTTTAACGTGACATTTAAGGCCCAAATTTGTCTGACCATGGCTTGTTTTCCCAATCTTTCATTGTATTAATTTTCTACATGAATTCCTCTTTATGTAGAATGTTGTATGGACTGTCTCCTGGACATTCCATCCTCACCCACTGCCTTCTGGATTTTGCTCATGGTGTATTCAAGGTCTGGGTTTCCTACCTCTTCCCCTTTCCTTAAAAACATTGAACATAAGCCTTTTTCTTCTTCCATGAAGCCTGCACTACCAGAACTTCTCAGAGTAATTCCATAACTCGTGCTTTATCATTAATTCTGTCAGTTAACTATTTTCTCTCTTGGATTGTAATGTACATATACCAAGGCCTAGACTGGAAAAGGGAAGAGCCAGTGTTTTAAACTTACCTCCAATAATAAGAATAAAGACTAATTTTCTAGTTTCAGAATGGAGCTTGTGGTGAGAATGTACAGTGGTCCTCCACTGTGGAAAACAGTTTGGTAGTTCCTCAAAAAGTTAAATATGGACTTACGTATGACTCAATAATTCCACTCCTAGGATTATACCCCAAAAAACTGAAAATAAGTACTCAAAAAAATTGTATATGAATGTTAAGAAAAGCTCTATGTTCAGTGTCCAAAAGCTGAAAACAGCCCATTTATTCATCAATGAATGAGTGAATAAACAAGATGTTATTTCACCATACAATGAATTACTGGGCCATAAAAAGGAATGAAGTACTGATATCTATCTATCCATCTGTTTACCTATCTGTTGTATCATAGATAAAGCCTGCCAACATTATACTCAGTGTAAAAAGCCAGTCACAAAGTAACTCACATGTCATTCCATTTAAATGGAGTATCCAGAATATGCAATAGTCAACACTATACCATAAATTTGGTTAGTAATTGCTTAATGCTAGAGTGGGGCATTACAGACAGGCAGTGATGGCTGAAGTTTACAGGTTTTCTCTGTGGTGATGAAACTGTTCTAAAATTGACTATGGTGACAGTTGCACACATCTTTTCATATACTAAAACCTGTTGAATTATAATTTTAAATGGGTAAATTGTATGGTATGTATTGTATAATATATAAATAACTTAAAGTAGAGCGTAGAACAACTTATTTTCTGTTTATATAATAAGTTATTTAATATACCAAGTATAATACAATATATAACAAGTCATTTTTTGTTATGTTTATACTGAGACATTTACTCCCAGGTAATCAATGGACATGAGTTTGAGTAAACTCTGGGAGTTGGTGATGGACAGGGAGGCCTGGCGTGCTGTGGTTCATGGGGTCACAGAGAGTCGGACATGACTGAGCAACTGAACTGAACTGAATGGAGGAGTAAAAAAAAAACAATGCATGGTTCACTCTTGCCTCTTGACATCCTAGTTCCTTTAGAAAGGACATGGAGAAATCTTTGCTTTAACTGACACTAAGGATTATAGTCTCTTCTAGTCTAGGACAGTGCATGCTAATGATAAGGAATCCAAAAGTTCTCAGAGGGTTACCCCTTGACCACAAGTCAGAGGAAAGAAACGAAGTGTTTAGGGTCCCAGCCTGTTAGAATAGCAGTGCGTGCATATGCTAAATTGTTCAGTCGTGTTTGACTTTTTGCAGCCCCATGGACTGTAATCCGCCAGGCTCCTCTGTCCATGGGATTCTCCAGGCAAAAATACTAGAGTGGGTTGCCACGCCCTTCTCCAGGGTATCTTCCCAACCCAGGGGCCGAACTCACGTCTCTTATGTCTCCTGCATTGGCAAGCAGGTTCTTTACCACTAGTGCCACCTGGGAAGCCTAGAATAGCAGTAGCATGGTCCGAGTGTGCATCTATTTACCTCAGGTTGTATTGGAGAGAAACCATCAGATCTCCCATTTTTCATAGCGTCAGCCTGGTATAATCTTCTCTCGCCAGTGGACAACATTTGAGTGTCAAACAACCTAGTCACTTGGAGGCTGACCAGATGTGTAGATATGTTGGATGCTCAAGACTCTGAAGATTATAGCGCTCTAAGGTAAAAACTCACTAATTTTTTTAAAACACATAGCTTTGGTTCCTAAGTTCAAATTATTTCATCCCCCCCAAAATTATGTATTCCTGTATAGGCAATTCCACTAGCCAGCTTTAAATCTAGAATTTACAGCCTAAATTCAATGGAATCATCTAGTAATCAATGAGAGTCACATTACACATGGTATTTACTTAAGGCAATGAAGCCCCAAGAGAAGGCCAGTTTCCGGACTACTGAGCAGAACACTGCACTTTCGCCCCCACCATTCTGGTTTCTGCCCCCCAGTGACCTCATTTCACCAGTGAGCAGGATGATTGTTCTGAAAATGTATTCCACATGTACCGGAAAGATGCCATAAATGATATCTGGGGCTGCAACTGTTGCCTGATCCTTCTTCCCTTTGACTCCATTCCCAAACATGAAAAATAAGGAAATTATAAATATAAACACCATCTGTCATCAGTTGCAAATCATTCCCTCCCACCGCAAGAGACTTTCTCTAAAAAGACGAATTCTCCACATTAAACTTTTTTGATTTAAAGGAATTAGTGAAGGGTAATGTTAAAGAGCTCTAGATTCTAATTTACTTTGTTGATTTCCCACTATTGTTTCCTAAAATGGGCTGTTAACATAAAGGCTAGTGAAGTTTTCTGATGACTATAGTAGTCTGCATGTGATGTGACTGTCTTCCTCCTTTTGCCTACCCAAATTAGGGTGAAAATATCAGCACACCAGAGGTGACTTCCCCAGTAAATATTGGAAATGCCACCTACACTTCTTATTGTTAAAGAACTATCAATGCTTTTAATGGTGCAACCAAAATATATGAGCTATACACTAATGTTATGTTACTAGTGACACTGATAGTGTCTGTATAGATTTCCATCTTCTAAATGAAAAATAGGGGTAAATATGTAGACAAATGGTAGTTGGTGCCAAACACTGCCCTGCTCACAAGTGCAGTTTGTAGTAGAATTTTTTTAAAATTTAAAAAGATAAATAAAATAAACATGCATACTATAAATTTCAAATCTCTTTATCTCTCTTTGTTTCTTTCAGTCTCTCTCTTATGCTCAATCTTGCCTTTCAGTTTCCATGACTTTCTTCATCCTTAATATATTTTAAGCAATGCTGATGTACTAATATGAATGAAAGTTTGTTTTTAATAAAACTAGAAACTTTTAAAAAATCAATTACAAACTAAGTGCAAATAATGTTAATAGCAAGAATACTCAAAATACAAAAGGTGGGAGAAGAGAGAGAAAATCGTAACAGCAATAAAAAACTTTTAAAAAACATTCTCATTATAAACCTCAAGGTACATGTGGCAACAAATCTCCACCCATTCCCACTTAGAAAACTACTATAACCTGAAATATAAGTATAAATATTTATCCTTCTTTTAAAGAAATAGTTTTCCCCAATATCCCTACTCAGTCACAGCCCTAAAAAGCTGAT
This sequence comes from Cervus canadensis, assembly GCF_019320065.1. Taxonomy (NCBI): domain Eukaryota; kingdom Metazoa; phylum Chordata; class Mammalia; order Artiodactyla; family Cervidae; genus Cervus; species Cervus canadensis. The sequence continues at coordinate 38,150,209 of NC_057392.1, read as the reverse complement.
ACCATTCTCAAAATAGTGTCTCAAGCTTAACTTTCATTTCTATGGGGTGGCCTTCAGAGGAAGATAGGACCTAGCAACTGAAAAACAAAGAATCTTAAAAGGAAGAGAAAAATTCAGACTTCTTTCACTTGCCTCATAAGACCTTGAAATGATGGAATGTGTATGTGTGTGTGCGTTTCTTGAGAGTCATAGTATATGACACTGCAAAATCACTGGTCTGACAAATGACTTTATAGTTCTCTTGGGCAAAATTTAAAAAAAAAAAGTGCTTGCATTCAGGCTCCTTCCATCTTCTGTCTCCTTCTCCACACACCATGCACTATTGAGTGGTCTTTGATTATAGTACATGAACCAGAAAAAAAAAATGGGCTGTTGCTGAAGAGAAGAAAATCTCATTGATAACTCTTGGGTTGTTTGCTCACTTACCTGAAAATGACTCATAGTATTTCAGTATTAAAAGAAATGTTGGAATTTTTTTTCTGGTGCTTTTCCCGAGCTAGGCGTTGGGGAATATCAGATTTCTATAATCGTGATAAGTAAAACTGTTGAAGTTTGCCCAGATGGAGGTTAAATCAGGAGTATAAAATGTGTTCAGGACCCAGCATAATTATCTGTAGTCAGCTCCCTGAGAAATATGACAACAGGCTGAGAGTTATTTGGTTTTCCTTTTCTATTGAATCTTTTCTCATTTTATCCTTTTCTCATTGTTAGGTTTTGGAAATTTATACATTTGCTCACTCACTGCTGATGTTTTTCAGGAGTAAACTGTTACTGGTCCTTTGTAATGAGAGAAGTTTATTATTCATTTTATCTCACCAAAGGCCCCCACCCCTTGAAAGTTACAAACAGTGAATTAATTCTTCATTCCTATTCACTGGAAAAGAAAAGAGTTATAACATTCAGCTGAGTTTTTAACAACAGAACAAAATCTTTCTCTGTGGTGGTGACCAGTAGGGCACTATGCATCACTATGTTCTACATGGAGTGTCCTGGGGTCAGGAAAGACCCAGATGGGGTGTGAATGACCCCATCAGGTTGGGCAAACAGATTAGGTATTTATCATAAATTCAAAGGGTACTTTTCTGGGGGCCTTATATAAGTACTTACAGTGTTTTATTCAATTTTCTGACCTTGGAGAATTGAGTTAAACTTAGGACATATTAATACAGCTCACACTTGATATTCATAAAAGAAATACTCCATATTTTATATTGTAGATAGCTTGTCCAATATGTCTTTCCTTGCCCTCTGCCATTCTCCCCTAATAGGAATAATATATATAGTAGGATGCTCAGAGTGAGTGAATGAGTGAGTGAAGTCACTCAGTCGTGTCTGACTCTTTGCAACCCCATGGACTGTAGCCTACCAGGCTCCTCTGTCCATGGGATTTTCCAGGCAAGAGTACTGGAGTGGGTTGCCATTTCCTTCTCCAGGGGATCTTCCCAACCCAGGGATCAAACCCAGGTCTCCCACATTGTAGGCAGAAGCTTTTACCGTCTGAGCCACCAGGGAAGAGCCAGGATGCTCAGATGTGAGTTTGAATTCCTGGGTTGCAAGCATTCATGTGCTGCCATTCAATCTGGGTTGGAGCTCAGTGGCTTCCTGAGTAGACCAGGTCAGCCATGGATTCCCACTAGGCACCCAACGCCTGGAGAACAGGGAGCCATCTCTCCTCATGGTGTAGTTCACAAACATATTTGTTGAATCTAAACTGATTTGCTGAAATGTAAGGGAATTTAAGCAGTCTCTCATCTCCCTTCTTACTCCTCCTTCCCTCCCACCTCAGGGTAAAATTCTTTTGCCATTTTGTAATGGAAATGTGATTGGATGTTATCTAAACTTTAATATGTCCCTTATCTGGGAAGACTAAGTCAGTGTCAGCTGTAAACACATTAGCTCACAAGAGTGGATTGGGTCTCTGAAAAAAAAAAAAAAAAGAAACCCCCAAGGAGTAAAGCAAAAAAGATAATGATCTTGGCCTCCTGCAGTGGTAGCTGAGGCAGCTGGCAGGCACAGGGACTGCGGAAAGAGAAAGTATGAAGGCCATGGGTGCCCACTGGTACAAAGGCTGGCTACAAAGGGAACAGGAAAAACAGATGTGACCTAGTTTTTAATTACACTGCAGGCAAGCATCTTGGGGACTCAGTTTTGGGGAATATAGAAAGTTGAGTCTATATTATGAAGTTTTTTTACAGCAAACATTGGGGAGAAAACATGAGTCAGACAAAGATTGTTTTATATAGATATATATAAATATATATGTTGTTTAGTCACTAAGTTGTGTCCAACACTTTGCAACCCCATGGACTGTAGCACGCCAGGCTTCTCTGTTCATGGGATTCTCCAGACAGGAATACTGGAGTGGGTTGCCATTTCCTTCTGCAAGGGATCTTCCCGATCCAGGGATCAACCTGTGTCTCTTGCAATGGCAGGCAGATTCTTTTCCACTAAGCCACCAGGGAAGCCTATCATATATATATGTACACACATGCATACATGTAACATATATATGTAATATAAAATACATATACACACATGAATCGGCAATGAATAGTTCAAAATATTTTGAATAAATGAGAATTTAACTGAAAAATGAAATGACAACATGAGAATTCTTGATTAGAGAAGGACTTTCTATATGGAAGGAAAGAGACTCACAATCAAAATCAGTCATTTCAGGCCAGACACTGCAGTGTTGCTGTTCAGTCGCTCAGTTGTGCCCATCTCTTTGCAGCCCCATAGACTGCATGATGCTGCTGCTGCTGCTAAGTCGCATCAGTCGTGTCTGACTCTGTGCGACCCCATAGATGGCAGCCCACCAGGCTGCATAAGCGTAGATAAATAAGCGAATCAATCAGCCAAATAACTAGTTTTCATTCTTGAAGCCTGGAGGTCTCAATAGCCCTTGAGACTTTTTTTGTTTGTTTGTTTTTGGCTGAGCTGGGTCTTGGTTGCTGCACGGGCACTCTCTAGTTGCAGCGAGCAGAGGCTTCTGTTTAGCCGTGGGCACCGGCTTCCCACGCGATGGCTCCTTACTGTGGGGTGTGGCTCCAGAGGGGCGGGCTTCAGCAGCTGCAGCACGTGGGCTCAGTAGTTCTGGCGCAGGGCCTTAGTTGCTCCAGGGAATGTGAGATCTTCCCAGAGCAGGGATCAAACCTGAGTCTCCTGCATTGATTTGCACCACCAGGAAAGCCAGCCCTTGAGACTTACAGAAAGAAAAAAAAAAAAAAAAAGTCATTTTTTTGACTTCTGTTGCCAGTTGCTTGGCATTCTAACCCTGAAATCCAGAGTCCAAGACTATTTTCACTTTGTTCATTGAAACTGTATATGTGGGTATACGTGTTACACAAGCATTTATTGAGTGCTGACAACTTTCTTGCACTTTAAAACCTTATACTTTTGGAACAGATGTATAAACCCACATATAGAATAAATAACAGTGCGCACACATGATAGGCTTGCTGTGTGCCAGACCCATTCTATGCCCTATATATATCTCTTCTGCCCCCCGTATATATACATTCATTCAGAGCAACCCTATGAGGAGGGAAACATATTATCCCAGTTCAGTTAGGAACTTTAGACATAGATTAAGTTAACTTGTCCCAGGTCACACAGCTATTAAATGGTGGAGTCCAGATTTACACCTGGCAGCTAAGCTCCTGAGTTCTAAGTTTAACCACAGTGCTAGAATGGAAAGACATAGCAGATACAATGGGCACATAAATGAGGGAAGTTTGGGGGATAAGAAAAAGTACCCTAAAGAGAGAGAGAATCTGAGTCAATTCTCTCAAAATAATATGTATGAATGAGGGTAGGGATGTGAGGAAAAAGAGCCAGCAATTTGCTTACCTAGTATACTCATTTTTGTTAATGTTTTTTTGTTCTACTAACAAGGCTTCTGTACAACAGATTTAGCTACTTCCATTCAATCAACTGTACCTCAATGAATAATCAGGGGAAATATTGGTTTTCCTAATATACCATGTTTAAATAAATGGAAAAGTGTGATGAAGTGAGGGAAACAGATGATCAATTGCATGAAGTGAGGGTGGAGGATTGGGGCATCATTGATTTGATGTAGTATAGAAGTGATATGAAAACATCTCCTTGATCTAAACATCTAACACTAACATCTAACATCTCCACTACCAGCCTACTTATGCCTTGGTGTGAACAGCATTTAAGGTAGCAGATGTTATCTGGAAGGGATAAGCCCTTTGATGGTCATTAACAGATTAGTTATATTACATTTATCAGCTCCCTAGCAGACAGCAAAAAGACTGAATGCTAGGCCAGTGAGGCAAAGGACAAAGAGGTTATAACCGGTAGAATTTTGGAAGGAAAAAAACTGGGTAGAATGAGCCACACCTTAGAGGCTGTAGCAGGCCAAGTGAGGCAGCAGTGCATAGGGCAGGGGGTGTGGGCAAGGATAATACTGACATCTCAGCTGCGTAGCCAAATGTTGCACTCAAACATATTTACTAGGAAACAGTTCTAGGATTCCGCCCCCCCCCCCCCCCGACACACACACACACACACAGTTCCACCATTTTTCTTTCCTGTGAATGGGATGCTGGAAACTGACTTGGAAATGGAAATAATAAATTTCCATTAATTGGAAACTGAAGGGGCAAGATAGAATGGAATCAGAAATCTTTGGGTACAGATTTCTTTCTTGACTGGTTACATGTATAGTAGAGAGAAGATAAGACAATATTCAAATTTAGAGATCACCCAGTTCCCTCCTGTGACTGGCAGAGTTACTCTTGTCAGGTCATGTTATAACTGCCATATTTCTGCTGCCCTTGATGCCAGATATGATCCCACAAACCCTGATAATCTTCCCAAGAGCACCAGATACCTTGGTGCTGCCAACTTAAAGAAGGTAGACTGAGGCAAACTCAAATTACCCAGAAATTGCTTTTATTCAGGAATAGCAGAGACAATTGGGCAAATGCATGGTGTAGCAAGCTGTCAGCTAATTCTTGGAGGTTTAGGGGTGGGCTTTATTGGCAGGCAAAGAATGAAAAGAAGCCAAAGTCCAGCCAGAGTCTTAGCAGTACATTCACTGACATAAGGATGGGGAGAGATTGTTGGCAGATATTTATTGGTCTCTTATAAATCATGAATTAATGGAAATCAGTATCTAAGCTCTTAAGTTCCATTCTTCTGAGGGTGTGAGTATGAGATTCCCCATTTCACACCCCCCAGTTCCATTTTAAAGTCCATTTACACAGAAGCAGGTAACATTTTAAGGGACTAGATCTGATAGACAGAATGCCTGATGAACTATGGACGGAGGTTCATGACATTGTACAGGAGACAGGGAGCAAGACCATCCCCAAGAAAAAGAAATGCAAAAAAGCAAAATGGCTGTCTGAGGAGGCCTTACAAATAGCTGTGCAAAGAAGAGAAGCAAAAAGCAAAAGAGAAAAGGAAAGATATACCCATTTGAATGCAGAGTTCCAAAGAATAGCAAGGGGAGATAAGAAAGCCTTCCTCAGTGATCAGTGCAAAGAAATAGAGGAAAACAATAGAATGGGAAAGACTAGAGATCTCTTCAAGAAAATTAGAGATACCAAGGGGACATTTCATGCAAAGATGGGCACAATAAAGGACTGAAGTGGTATGGACCTAACAGAAGCAGAAGATACTAAGAAGAGGTGGCAAGAATACACAGGACTGTACCAAAAAATCTTCACGACCCAGATAATCACAATGGTGTGATCACTCACCTAGAGCCAGACATCCTGGAATGTGAAGTCAAGGGGGCCTTAGAAAGCATCACTACAAAAAAGCTAGTGGATATGATGGAATTCCAGTTGAGCTATTTCAAATTCTGAAAGATAATGCTATGAAAGTGCTGCACTCAATATGCCAGCAAATTTGGAAAACTCAGCAGTGGCCACAGGACTGGAAAAGGTCCGTTTTCATTCCAATCCCAAAGAAAGGCAATGCCAAAGAATGCTCAAACTACCTCAAAATTGCACTCATCTCACAGGCTAGTAAAGTAATGCTCAAAATTCTCCAAGCCAGGCTTCAGCAGTACGTGAACCATTAACTTCCAGATGTTCAAAAGATGGTTTTAGAAAAGGCAGAGGAACCAGAGATCAAATTGCCAACATCTGTTGGATCATCAAAAAAGCAAAAGAATTCCATGAAAACAACTATTTCTGCTTTATTGACTATGCCAAAGCCTTTGACTATGTGGATCACAATAAACTGTGGAAAATTCTTCAAGAGATGGGAGTACCAAACCACCTGACCTGCCTCTTGAGAAACCTGTATGCAGGTCAGGAAGCAACAGTTGGAACTGGACATGGAACAACAGACTGACTGGTTCCAAATAGGAAAAGGAGTATGTCAAGCCTGTATATTGTCACCCTGCTTATTTAACTTATATACAGAGTACATCATGAGAAACACTGGATTGGATGAAGCACAAGCTGGAGTCAAGATTGCCGGGAGGAAAAACAAAGATTGCCGGGAGAAATATCAATAACCTCAGATATGCAGATGACACCACCCTTATGGCAAAAAGTGAAGAACTAATGAGCCTCTTGATGAAAGTGAAAGAGGAGAGTGAAAAATTTGGCTTAAAGCTCAACATTCAGAAAACTAAGATCATGGCATCCGGTCCCATCACTTCATGGCAAATAGATGAGGAAACAGTCAAAAGAGTTTAAAGTCAAAAGACAGACTTTAATTTTTTGGACTCCAAAATCACTGCAGCCATGAAATAAAATGATACTTACTCCTTAGAAGAAAAGTTGTGACCAACCTAGACAGCATATTAAAAAGGAGAGACATTACTTTGCCAAGAATGGTCTGTCTAGTCAAAGATGCTTTTTCCAGTAGTCATGTATGGATGTGAGAGTTGGACTATAAAGAAAGCTGAGCAATCAAAAGTATTGATGCTTTTGAACTGTGGTGTTGGAGAAGACTCTTGAGAGTCCCTTGGACAGCAAGGAGGTTTAACCAGTCCATCCTAAAGGAAATCAGTCCTGGATGTTCAATGGAAGGACTGATGTTGAAGCTGAAACTCCAATACATTGGCCACCTGATACAAAGAACTGATGCATTGGAAAAGACCCTGATGCTGGGAAAGATTGAAGGTGGGAGGGGAAGGGGACGACAGAGGATGAGATGGCTGGATGGCATCACTGACTCAATGGACATGAGTTTGAGTCAACTCTGGGAGTTGGTGATGAACAGGGAGGCCTGGAGTGCTATAGTCCATGGGGTCGCAAAGAGTTGGACACAACTGAGTGACTGAGCTGAACTGAACTGATGTTAACACTTAGTGGGATAGGTGCCTCAGTACTCCCTTCTTCTCTTCCGAGAAGAACAGCTTTCTCTATCATTGCTTTGCTCCCTCTCAAAGACAGAGACAGATGTATCCAGAGAAGACATATGGCAAGGGTTGTCAGGTATAGCAATAAAAATAGGAAATATCCAAATTTGAATTGTGGATAAATAAGGGACATTTTCGGAGAAGGCAATGGCACCCCACTCCAGTACTCTTGCCTGGAAAATCCCTTGGATGGAGGAGCCTGGTAGGCTGCAGTCCATGGGGTCACTAAGAGTCGGACATGACTGAGCGACTTCACTTTCACTTTTCACTTTCATGCATTGGAGAAGGAAATGGCAACCCACTCCAGTGTTCTTGCCTAGAGAATCCCAGGGACGGGGGAGCCTGCTGGGCTGCCATCTATGGGGTCGCACAGAGTTGGACACGACTGAAGCAACTTAGCAGCAGCAGCAGCAGCAAGGGACATTTTTGGTATAAATATCTCCTATGCAATACTTAGGACATAGTTATGTTTTTTAAAAAAATCTGTTATTCACCTGAAATTCAGGTTTAACTGGATGGCCTTATTTTGTCTGGAAACCCCATAAATGGCAGAGTGAAAAGTCTTGGGGTTTATCAGAAAAGGAAATCAATGATCTGAGAGAACAGCATCGAAACATGTATATTATCAAGTGTGAAACAGATCGCCAGTCCAGGTTGGATGCATGAGACAAGTGCTCGGGGCTGGTGCACTGGGATGACCCAGAGGGATGGGATGGGGAGGGAAGTGGGAGGGGGATTTAGGATGGGGAACACATGTAAATCAATGGCTGATTCATGTCAATGTATGGCAAAAAACACTACAATATTGTAAAGTAATTAGCCTCCAACTAATAAAAATAAATGGAAAAAAAAATAAAACAGCTTATAAATTGATTTAATCTTTCTGGAGGGCAACTTGGCAATAAATGAAAAACCTTGAAAACACTTAAGACAGATTTTGGAAAGCATGCATGTGTGTAGAAATAAGACAGAAACGCAAAAAAAAAAAAAAAAAAAGAATTCAATCCCACTTCTGCTACCTTGCAGATGGGTGCCTTTGGGAAATTTACTTAGTCTTTCTGAGTCTGTTTCTTCCTTTGAACAACAAAGATAATAGTACTAAAGTATCACAAGCTTGGTGAGAAGATTAAATATACTGATATGAACTATGTGGCTCAGATGGTAAAGAATCTGCCTACAATACAGGAGACCCAGGTTCAATCCCTGGATCAGGACGATCCCCTGGAGAAGGGAATGGCAACCCACTCTAATATTCTTGCCTGGAGAATTCCATGGACAGAGGACCCTGGAGGGCTACAGTCCATAGGGTTTCAAAGAGTTGGACATGACTGAGTAACTAACATACTTTCACACATGTAAAATGCCTATTAACTGAAGGACCTCAATAAAGATGGCTCCATCTAGGGCACAGCAGTTCAGAAAAGAAAGTGAAAGTCACTCATTTGTCTGACTTTTTGTGACCCCAAGGAATATACAGTCCATGGGATTCTCCAGGCCAGAATACTGGAATGGATAGCAGTTCCCTTCTCCAGGGGATCTTCCCAACCGAGGGATCAAACCCAGGTCTCCTGCATTGCAGGTGGATTCTTTACCAACTGAGCTATCAGGGAAGTATTTAGGGGGTCCCATGAAAACTGATAACAATGATTTATGATAGAGTTTGAAAACTCTTCTGAAAGGGTTTTCTTGTCTAGATGCATGATCAGTATTTGATTTTCACGTAAATGTTGAGATAGTCTTAATTTCTGAAGGATGTAGGGTAGTTTTCTATGTAAAATATTTCAAAATCTAACTGAAATCAACTAGAGTCAGTGTTCCCTTGTAAATTCATCCTCTAAAAATTTGCTTATCACATGACTATGTTTGATTCCCTCTGCTAGGTAGCTGCTCTGCACACTCCCTTTTTATCTCACTAATATACGTGAATTCTGCAGACTGACTCCTGGCCACTGAGTTCTCAGTCTCTGTGTCTCTCTGTTTCTCTTTCTCATAGAAACTCTCCCTCTATCTCTTATACACATCCCCACACACATACCTACTTTTACCTGGGGAAAAAAAGAGCCCATTTGTCTGTCTCAAAGAGAATAGCATAGGTGTTCCAGAGATTTTTTAAAAATGTATTTTCTATTTAGAGAGGAGAGAGAGAAAGGAGGAGGAAGAAAGATAACCCCCACGAAAGTCAAACTATCTATTTATTTAGCTATGTGTTTTGGGTTGCATTTTGCATTAATCGCCACACACACAGGAGCCCTGCAATTTATTATTGGTGATAAGTGTGGACAGTAGCTATTATTTTCTCTCCCTTTTCTAAAATGTGGCATAGTGGGACACTTAGATTTATGGAACATACATTATTCAAAACTCTAGTTCTGGGATGCTCAGCAGGAAGACTCCCAGCTATTTCCATAACCTTTTTTTTCAAAATTCTTCCTCACTTGCTTTCTTCGTTTCCATATCAGGTGTTAAAAATCACTCGAAACTCAGAAGTGAGAGAATTCATCATGGAAATCTATCAGTACAGTATCTTTCACAAATAGGAATGACTAGGAAACCCCTATTCTACAAAATCCACTGAAAACCCCTGGAGGAAGAAAGTAGATTTTCATTAGAAGTAATGAGATGAGCACCTACATAATTCTCTAGTGAATTCCTTAGGTGTTAAAGACCCAAATGATATAACCATTCCCCATGCCCCCCACCACCAAACTTGAGTGTGCTAGTAACCAGAGATTATTTATCAGCAATCATTTTGCTTTTTTTCACTCCACATCCTAGTGCTTCATACATGTGCAATATACTTGAAAAAAATCAAATTAGAAATCTAAGAAAAGTATATAATAAAAAATTATAGTATAAAATATCAAGAAAATAAACTATACACATAATATACTGTATTAACACTGCTATATTTAATATAAAGCCATTTGGAATTGTCAGAGTATAATGCTTATAATTGCTACTAATATTAATCATCTTTTTGTATGTAGAATTTTATGAGAGGCTCTATATAAATTTAAATTAAGAATTATTGTTACAAAATAAACAGCTTGCTATGGATAAGAAATCCATCTGAAAATGGCTCTGAACTAACAACGAGAGGTGTAAACTCTTAGAAGGATTTGGAACACCCACCAATGAGAGGAGTGTGAAAACAGCATTTGACACTATGGTAACCTACAGTGAATTGATGGAATCATTGACTATAAACAATACAGAAGAGAGAGATAATATAGAGGTGTGGTTAGAAGTCTGATTTCAAGATAGTTGCCATATAGTTCTGATTCTAATAACAATTATTTCTCTAGCTTTCAAAAGATTTGTTGTCTGATTTTCTTCAGATTTGTGAAACTATGAATTTCTTAAGGGCAGGAACCATATATCACATTCTATGGTTCCTAAATGCTTAGGTTTGTGCCGTCATCCATACTCATTTGTTTTTGTGATGATAAATAACCATATACAGACACCATCTGTGTGTCAGCCACCATGATACAGATGCATTATTCCAACCCCCACTCCAAGATCTTAGTGAATTCTTATATCACACTGAAGAAGACTTTATTAATAGCCCTCTATTTACAGATGCTTAAAAGGGGAGAAAGTTTGTTGAATTCCTAAGGAATTTCTCAATGCTGAGATAAGATGAAGTTTTGGCTCACTGAAACCAGCAATGACATGAAAGTTAAGGCATGTTTTATGATTCTTACAGCTGGGGACTTCTGGGCTCAACCCAGCAATGAAAAGGGCTCAGACTGGATCTAATTTCTTCCATCTGACCTAGACCTCTTCTCTGGCCCATTTCACTATAGCATAATGGTTAAGGACTGTGACTAGACCACTTGCAGTTGAATCCCAGTTATGCCATTGATTAGAATATGGCCCTGAGCAAGTTATTCAGGTGTGTGTATCGGCTGTAGCCATATAATGAGTTTGCGTGAGGAAGCCATATAATGAATTTATGTGAGGAAGCCATATAATGAACTTGTGTGAGGAAGCCATATAATGAGTTTGTGTGAGGATTTAATGAGTGAATAATTATGAATGACAAAGCAGCAGGGCTTCCCACGTGGCTCAGCAGTAAAGAACCTGCCTGCCAATGCAGGAGACGTGGGTTCAATCCCCGAGTTAAGAAGATCCCCTGGAGAAGGAAATGGCAACCCATTCCAATATTCTTGCCTGGGAAATCCCATGAACAGAGGATCCTGGGGGCTACAGTCCATGGGGTCATGAAAGAGTTGGATATGACTTAGTGACTAAACAACAAAAACTTCAAGCAGTGCCTGGCATATAGTGAGTACTATGTAAGTGTTATCTTTTAATTACCTGTACTCTTGTTGTATCCTGGGTGAACTGGGAATAAACAGGGGCCTTTAGACAAGTTCAGGGGAGGACCCCTGCTCTATTAGGTTGGGAAGGAGAAATAAGGTATAACTTTGCCTTTCCACTGCTGTCTCCTTACGTGAGTTCACAATTTTGTAGGGAAAATAGGATTGGCAATTCAGGCTATTTTGAATATGTTATGATTCTAATTGGAGAGAATGAGAGCATGCTACCAGTCAGATATAAAACTGAATCCAAGGTGACCCCTTAAGTGGAAATCTTCTGAGAAGAGCCTCTTCTAGAGAAGGGCAATTTTGTCTTTCCATGGTATATCACATTCGAGAATGTTCTACTCACGTACGTGAGACACATCCTTAAAACAAACACTTTTCTTTTTCCCCTTGTTTACTTGATTGGTGTGTATGTATGGGTGGGTGATTTGGGAAAAGTAAGGATTGGGAGAAAAAAGGAGGAAGCAGGACAATTGGAAGTGTTCTGAAAAAGTTACCTTAATTGTTGCATGTTTGTGTTGGATTTCCAGGAGTGACTAAGACCTCTGAGGTCAATTCTGAGTTAGGAAAGGTAATAAATACAGTAGGTTAAATAATCTGCTTACATAAAACTCAAGAAAACCTATTGTATGACCTGTGAACTGTTGAAGATAAGCTTAATTTAACATCAGTCCCATCTTCCTCTTTGAGCTTCTATTGTTGGAGTGTTGCCTAATACATTAGTGTTTGAAACAACAAGTCAGTGCCTGTAGAAACTCACATTATTCCTTTTTACCTGTTCTCCCTTTCTGTCTTGGCTTTTCCAGAGTCTAATTCAGAGATGGGAGGATTAGCATCAGATAGGATACTAGGTACATCCAGAAATTCTGTTGCTCCCATCAGCCGCTAGCTGTAGGGAAGATTAACAAGCAGTAGTGTTTCCCTGGAAGTGCCCACCAGAAGCCCCTGGACTGGGCTCTAGCGATCTTTGAGGAGTATGGCATTTGAGAACCTCAGAACAGTGATTATTTACCCAACTCAATGGAAATATCAATATCTTGATATTTTAATGGCCACTAGGACTAGTACTGGTGTGCCTGTTGAATAGAAACCCTCAGTTCAGTTCAGTTCAGTCACTCAGTCGTGTCCGACTCTTTGCGACCCCATGAATCACAGCACGCCAGGCCTCCCTGTCCATCACCAACTCCCAGAGTGTACTCAAACTCATGCCCATAGAGTCAGTGATGCCATCCAACCATCTCATCCTCTGCCGTCCCCTTCTCCTCCTGCCCCCAATCCCTCCCAGCATCAGGGTCTTTTCCAACGAGTCAACTCTTCTTTGGCCAACCATCAGGTGGCCAAAGTATTGGAATTTCAGCTTCAGCATCAGTCCTTCCAATGAACACCCAGGACTGATCTCCTTCAGGATGGACTGGTTGGATCTCCTTGCAGTCCAAGGGACTCTCAAGAGTCTTCTCCAACACCACACTTCAAAAGCATCAATTTTTCAATGCTCAGCTTTCTTCACAGTCCAACTCTCACATCCATACATGACCACAGGATAAACCATAGCCTTGACCAGACGGACCTTTGTTGGCAAAGTAATGTCTCTGCTTTTTAACATGCTATCTACGTTGGTCATAACTTTCCTTCCAAGGAGTAAGCATCTTTTAATTTCTTGGCTACAGTCACCATCTGCAGTGATTTTGGAGCCCCCAAAAATAAAGTTTGACACTGTTTCCACTGTCTCCCCATTTATTTCCCATGAGGTGATGGGACCAGATGCCATGATCTTAGTTTCCTGAATGTTAAGCTTTAAGCCAACTTTTTCACTCTCCTCTTTCACTTTCATCAAGAGGCTTTTTAGTTCCTCTTCACTTTCTGCCATAAGGGTGGTGTCATCTGCATATCTGAGGTTATTGATATTTCTCCTGGCAATCTTGACTCCAGCTTGTGGTTCTTCCAGCCCAGCGTTTCTCATGATGTACTCTGCATATAAGTTAAATAAGCAGGGTGACAATATACAGCCTTGACGTACTCCTTTTCCTATTTGGAACCAGTCTGTTGTTCCATGTCCAGCTCTAACTGGTGCTTCCTGACCTGCATACAGGTTTCTCAAGAGGCAGGTCAGGTAGAGACCCTATTCACATGTACATTTAAGCCCCCATGCTTTTATTAATATTTAACATTATTTGGTAAATCTTTTATAAAAAGCCATATTACTTAAAGTGATAAAGTGGCCAGAATAAAATTTAGGCCTTCCCTAATTTCCTTAGTCTTTTCCTTCCTCTTCAAAGTTGTGGTCTTGTAAATTCTGATATCAAAAGTATGTCAAGAAAATATTTTGGAATAAAAGTTTGTTTTCTATTTTCAACTTTATCAAGCACACTTTTTTTCAAGACATGAAGTCTAATCAGAAACTAATATCTACTTGGAGGAAAGTTTAAACAAATGGACACTGCAGAAAACACCATAATAACCAAAAGAGAAGAAAACTCAGAAGAAAAGATGCTGTGAGCATTGGGCTTTTCATAGTTCCCTTGGTTTATATTTGTGGTTTAAATAGGGAGATGTTGTCATAGCCTGGACTTATGGTATGCAAATGTTGTACTATATCATTCACTTGCTTTCTACTTATTGGTCATGAATATGGATGCCATTTACCCTGTAATTAAAATATAGTCTAGTAATTTATACCTGAATTCCATTACAGCCTTAAAATAGTTTCTCCACTAAAATCTTACAAAAAAACTCTGGGTTGTTTAGCTCCTGTTCTCATAGTGAATGATAATACTGGCCAAGTCTTGGCCTACCAGTCATCCATCCCTCTTGCTAGGCACTCTTAGAGGTTTCTTTCCATGTTTCAGACTCCTTAACCCTCATGCAATCATATAGCATGCTTGATGAACATTTACTCTACTTCCCATCTCAGGAAAGTACAATATAATATTTTATATGTCTATGCCATATTTACCATAATTCTGTGTTAATCCTTATCGTTTTGCAACTTATTTTTACCTCTTTCCCACTAACATATGCAGTTCTAGAGAACAGATATTTGTCCATTTCACATTGTCATCTTTGTGGTTAGCATGCTTACATATAGCAAGTATTGGATTGGCCAAAAAGTTTTTTTGGGTTTTCCATGAGAAGTTCCTGAGTGAACTTTTTGGACAACTCAATATTTAAAATGGGTTGATTCATGAATGAAAAAACAAGGAATGCAATGTAACAAACGCCACAGTGGATAAAAATATTGTTATCTCAGTGCTTATTTTTAATGCTGGTTTAAAAAAAAGTTATGAGGGATGCACTTAGGTAGAAGAATATAATAACTGTTTTTAACTATGTTTGTTTCAAAGTGTGACAGATTTATTCTAAATACTTGCTGTCATTGTTGTTGTTCAGTCAGCAAGTCATGTCCAACTCTTTGTGACCCCATGGACTGTAGCATGCCAGGCATCCCTGTCCCTCACCATCTCCCAGAGTTTGCCCAAGTTCATATCCATTGAATCAATGATGCCATCCAAACATTTCATCCTCTGTTGCCCCCTTCTCCTCCTGCCCTCAATCCTTCCTAGTATCAGGGTCTTTTCCAATGAATAGGCTGTTTGCATCAGCTGGCCATGTACTGGTGCTTCAGCTTCAGCATCAGTCCTTCCAATAAATATTCAGGGTTGATTTCCTTTGGAATTGACTGGTTTGATGTCCTTGCTCTCTAAGGGACTCTCAGGAATCTTCTCCAGCACCAAAATTCAAAAGCATTAATTCTTTGCCACTCACCCTTCTTTATGGTCCAGCTTTCAATTCCACACATGACTACTGGAAAGATCAGTAGCCTTGACTATACGGACCTTTGTCAGCAAAGTGATGTCTCTCCTTTTAAATACACTGTCTAGGTTTGTCATAGGTTTCCTGCCAAGAAGCAATTGTCTTCTAATTTCATGGCTGCAGTCACCATCCACAATGATTTTAGAGCCCAAGAAGAGGAAATCTGTCACTGCTTCCATGAAGAGGAAGTGCCATGATGGGACTGGATGCCATGATCTTAGTTTTTTAATACTGAGCTTTAAGACAGCTTTTTCACTCTCCTCTTTCACCCTCATCAAGAAGCTCTTTAGTTCCTCTTCATTTTCTGCCATTAAAGTGGTATCGTCTGCATATCTGAAGTTGTTGATATTTCTCCTGGCAATCTTGATTCCAGCTTGTAACTCATCCAGCCTGGCATTTCACATGATGTGCTATGCGTAGAAGTTAAATATACAGGGTGACAATAAACAGCCTTGTTGAACTCCTTTCTCAATTTTGAACCAGTCATTTGTTCCATATAAGGTTCTAACTGTTGCTTCTTGACCCACAAACAGGTTTCTCAGGAGGCAGGTAAGATGGTCTGGTATTCCCATCTCTTTAAGTTTTCCACAGTTTGTTATGATCCACAGAGTTAAAGGCTTTAGTGTAGTCAATGAAACAGAGGTAGATTTTTTTTTCTGAAATTCCCTTTCTTTCTCTCTGATCCCATGAATATTGACAGTTTGATCAACAGTTCCTCTGCCTTCTCTAAACCCAGCTTCAACATCTGGAAGTTTTCAGTTCACATGATGCTGGAGCCTACCTTGAAGGAATTTGAGCATAAACTTGCTAGCATGGGAGATGAGTACAGTTGTGCAGTAGTTTGAACATTCTTTGGTACTACCCTTCTTGGGAATTGGGATGAGGATTGACCTTTTCCAGTCCTGTGGCCACTGCTGGATTTCCCAAATTTGCTAACACCCTAAAGGCAGCAATTTAATAGCATCATCTTTTAGGATTTTAAATAGCTCAGCTGGAATTCCATCACCCCAACTAGCTTTGCTTGTAGTAATGCTTCCTGAGGAGCACTTGACTTCATACTCCAGAATGTCTGACTCTGGGTGAGCAACCACACCATTGTCGTTATCCAGGTCATTAAGTTCTTTTTTGTATAGTTCTTCTGTGTATTCTTGCCATCTCTTCTTGATCTCCTCTGTTTCTATATTAGGTCTTTACTGTTTCTGTCCTTTATTGTGCTCATCTTGGGATGAAATGTTCCTTTGATATTTCCAATTTTCTTTAAGAGATCTCTAGTCTTTCCCCTTCTGCTGTTCTTCTCTCTTTCCCTGTATTGTTCATTGAAGACGGCCTTCTTGTCTCTCTTTGCTTTTCTCTGGAACTCCGTGTTTAGTCGTGTTTACCTTTCGCTTTCTCCCTTGCTTTTTGTGTCTCTTCTTTCCTCAGCTATTTGTAAAGCCTCCTCAGACAACCACTTTGCCTTCTTGCATTTCTTTTCCTTTGGGATGCTTTTGTACAGTGTTACAAACCTCAGTCCATAGTTCTTCAGGCACACTGTTTACTAGATCAAAACCCTTGAATCTATTCATCACCTCCACTGTATATTCATAAGGGATTTGGTAAGTTCTACCTGACTTGCCTAGTGGTTATCCCCACTTTCTTTAGTTTAAGCCTGTAATAACCCCACTCTTAAAAACACTTCATGAGTGTGTCATTCATTATTTATCTAAACTTTTCTAACCTGTATCTCATATTGATGTAAGTTGGATGTAAGTCTAGTCTTGAAACAGTTTGTCTTTTTTTTTTACAAAGATAATAGTAAACTTTCCAACTTACATCAATATGAGATACAAGCTCTGTTTGATTATAAAGGAAATTTGTGGGTAAGCTCACTTTGATCCCATCCATAACTTTCATTGGTTTGGGGCTCATATGCCTCCGTGACCTCATCTTAACAGCATGAAGAATTTTTAGAGTTTGGATCTGCCATCACAGTGCATCATTGCTTGCTGCCATTCCCTTGATAATTTTAACCACATAAGTGTGTTTTATTTCTTGAAGAGAAAAAATGACAAAAAATTAGTATACCAGTTTAAATGAGAAAAAAATGTGATTTTGTTATGTATAAGATTGTGATTTGGATGTTATTTCCAATTTCCTTCCTAATGAAGATCATTCTCCTGTTGCTTATATTTTTATTCTACAGAAACACTAGTTCAGACTTTTCAAGGATTAATCAGAACAGGGGCTTCCCTGGTGGCTCAGAGGGTAAAGAATCTGCCTGCAATGAGAGAGACCTGGGTTCCATCCCAGGGTTCAGAAGATCCCTTGCAGAAGGGAAGGACTACCCACTCCAGTGTTCTGGCTTGGTGAATTCCATGGACAGAGAAGCTTGGCAGGCCACAGTCCATTGGGTTGCAAAGAGTTGGACCCAATTGAGCATGTCCCATATGAGCATGTCAGAACAGGTTCCCACATTGCTTTCTAGGTTGTACTATCCTATTAGGCTTACACTTAGTGAAAGGCCCATAGTCCCCTTCTGAATATTTTTCCCCCTAAAGGTATTTGAACATGGTCAAGTACAAGTTATTTTTCAAATACTGTATATATGTGAAATCAACACATAATCTTTAAAATACTTCTGCATCTTAATATACGATGAAGAACTCAGTGTAACCTGTAAACCTGAAATTTCATTGTTTACTCCATATTCCAAAACTTATAATAACAGTAGTTAAAACAGGACTTACAATGGGCAGGTCCACTATATTTTTTTCACTCAAATGTATGATTGGTTTGTTTTCTATCTTTATTTTACTGATATGTGCCTCCTTTCATCATCATTTCATTGTTTTGGACATTGTTGTTGGTTAAAAACTTACAGTTAACTAGCAATTATTATAAGAGGCTTTAAATATATATATATAAATATAAATGTTAGTGATTTTTCTTTCATCATATGGTTATTTACCTTCTTAGTGATTGCATTTGGGATGCATCTTTAGTTTGCTCTCTCTTTTTAAAATTAGAAGACATATTTTATAGTGAGCAATAATATAAATCATAGCAAGAAAATAATTTAAGAGTAATGATAACAGTAGTAACAACAGCTAGCTAGCATCTGTGTGTTTTTCATGTGTGTCCCCATTATTTAACATGTTTTCTAAGCACTTTAAATGTATTAAATTATTTGATCCTCTCCCCAACCTTCAGTGAAGCCCAGAAAGGTTGAAGAGAGTTTCACAGCTAGTTAATGGTAGTGTCAGGATTCAAACCCAGAGCATCTGATTTTAGAGCCTGGGCTTTTAACCATTTGGTGATCCTGATTCCCAGCTCATTTTTGTATGGTGGAACTGAGAATATATTCTTTATACAGATATCTTTGAATGAAATAAAAAAGTTCCTTTGTTTTTTTTCCACCAGGGGAGAAATGAGTCACTTAATGCTGGCTGTTTCTTTGTTGCTAGACTATTGAGTCCCAGAGACTTGTTTCTATGTGATCAATCTGAGGGTTTCACTTATAAAAAAGTTATTATGTAACAGTTACATTGATATTTGCCTTAACAGATTTTTTTTAAACTTAGTAAATGACACATGGTAAAACTTAAATACCTAAACATTAAGAATATTTTGATTATGCCTCCTAAGACTTTGTAATTATTAGTCCTGGATTTTTTTTCTGACTCTAATTCCGAGACATCTGTTAGGGTCTTTTGTATAGTAGGTACTCAAGAGTTTTCTCAGGAATGAATGAATTTTATAAGTAACAGTATTCTTTTCATTATTTCAGTGATTTCTGTTTTAGAAACCTATCTCCTTTGCCTTCTGAGATAACACAGCTGTTGCTGCAACATTAATTTCATCATATGTGTAAATTTAGCAAAATTTTTAAAAAGTTTGTAATCAGATAAATGTAGATTCCAAACTCTTGGCTGCCAACTGGGTAATAGGGGACAATCAATTTCCACCAGACTCAGTTTTCTCATCATCCATTCATGAATGGTCATAGTAGCTACTTCAAAGAGTTTCTGTGAGAATTAAATGAAATAATACAGGTAAAGTGCTCATTGCACTACCCACACATAGTAGGTATAACATTATACTCTATAAGCCACTCTTCAATAGTAGGAACAATAACTGCTTTTAGATATGCTCTTAATCCTTTCCCTCATAGTCCATATGCTCTTAAAATATATTTCTATTCACTAAATTTGACTAGTGTTAGCTTTAAATATTTTCTGTGATACAGAATTTTGTTGGCATAGGCATCAGGTCATTGATTAGAAGCTTCTTCGAGAGACTATAGTTCCAAGTACCATTAGGTTTATGATGTGTTTATTTTTGATGATGAAGAGTTCAAAACGGTAGATACATACATACACACACAGTATAAGAAAATATGTTTACCCTGGCCCTGTGTTTTCCCATGAAGGATCTTTTGCCATGGAAGATCTGTTTCCATTCAGTCCCACACTGTCTTTGTGAACCCCATCAATTCTGCCTTGCTCCTCGGAGACTGAAGGGCTGTCATCATCATTATAACACTTGCCTTATTACACGTAACACATGCCCAGTTCTGCCAGTCTTAGTGTGGAGAGCTGATATTCTGGCATGTTCACCTGTGTAATCCAGACAGTCCTCTAAGTCCTGTGGGCACCCCTCAGCACAGCTGTTGAGTAATTCATAAACAGATGTGAGTCAGAATTAGTGGGCAAAGGTAATAGGAGTAAGGGACAAAGGAATAATTACACTGGAGTCAAAGCTCTAATATGTAGGCTTCAGGTTTTAGGTAACTACAAGAAATACCTGGGTATTAAGATTATGTTATTTTCCCATTCCCAAAGATATTAATTTGGGGTTAAGATAAGTGTAACGATGTTGTGACATTATTTTCAACAAAACATTATAAGAATAGAGTAGAAACAAGAAGCAAACATTTGTTGGACTCCTATAATCATCCAGGATGATGATTGCTTCTTGCTTCTACTCTATTCTTACAATGCTTTTATATCGCCTTTAAATCTCACAGTAGTTCTGCATGAAAGGTTGCATTTGATCCATTTGGAGAGGAGAGTTCTGGCCCAGAGATGTTAAGCAGCTGGCCAAAGTTCATGTAGTTCAAATCTGAAAAAAAGTATTTCTGGTTCTGAAGCCCTTAAGTGTTTTTAACGTATAACATTGATTCCAAAGGAATTTTGTAGATAAGGATATGTATCAACATTTAAGGACATAATTAAACTTTTTAGGAGTGACACAGTGAGGAAATGAAAATTTCCGTTATTTAAATGGTTCTAGGTTCTTACCAGAATGAGGTTGCCATTTGACTCCTCCCACTGCAGTCTTTAAGACAGAGGGGTTGATCTGTGAGTCATGATGAAAGGAAAGGGAAATGGTTGAGCAGTGGATAGGAAAGAAATTTGGTCCACTTGACCTTGTATTGAAAGTTCTCACCTTGAAGTTGTCCCAAGTCTGCCTGAATAACGAGGGCTGTCATGAAGGAGACTGATAAAGACTGAATGTCTGACACTGACAACAATAACATTTCATCATTGGTAAAAATGTTCCACAAGGGACTGATAATATACCCAGGGATCATGCATGACTTATTCACATAATGGCAATAGCTCCCATTCAGAATAGCTTCTGAAGACAATGGAATATGGGCTGGCAAAGCGTTTCCGCTCCATCAGCAAACACATCTTTGCCCAGCAGAGAGGCTGATGAAATAACACTACTTGAATCCTTTCATTTTTTGTATGTCAAAAGGTGTGAGGATGAAAGTTCAAGGTAATTTAATGGATCTATGTACTTTTATGTGAAATATGGAATTTGGCATTCTTCTATATATTGGTATGTGAAATAAACTTAAAGGTAAAAAAAAAAGCAAGATGATAAAGGTCACTTTGTGTTCTAGAACTGATAGTGCAGGGGAGATCCGCTTACATCTCCATCATGTGTGGTATCCTTTGAACATTAGCATAACCACCTGTGGATTTTGTAGAATTTGAGGGTGCAATGCAATGAACATCATGAACATGTTATCTGAAGAGTCTGTTTTACTTCAAACTTTGTGGAAAAACCACAAAGGAGAACAGTGGCTTAGCTTTATTTAGTCATCCAGTGTACACCTAAGCAATCACAGTAATGTGGAAATTTTCTTTCAATATGGGTGGAAATGTAAATTAACAGAATAATTTTAAATATTTTAAAAATTTTTAAAAATATTTAAAATAATTCTTTAAAACAAGTTAAATATACTTATTAAAATGTAAAGTGTTTCCTTTGATTCAGCAATCCCTGATATAACATTCACACAGAAATAGTCATGCAAGTACAAAGATTCATACACTTAAAGATATCCATTCCACCATTCATCACAATAGCAAAAAATTATAAACAATCTCAATTAATAAAGGATTAATTAAATCATTTTTGAATATGCATACAATATGGTAGTATCCCTGAAGGAGGGCATGGCAACCCACTCCAGTATTCTTGCCTGGAGAATCCCATGGCCAGCCCATGGGGTCGCAGAGTCAGATATGAATGAGTGACTAAGCACAGCACAGCATGCTAGTATACACTTGATATAAAATAAGTTATATCTATGTCCCTTGTAGCTCAGTCAGTAAAGAATCTGCCTGCAGTGCAGAAGACCTGGGTTCGATTCCTGGGTCAGGAAGATACCCTGGAGAAGGAAAGGGCAACCCACTCCAGTATTCTTGTCTAGATTAATCCCATGGACAGAGGAGCCTGGCAGGTTACAGTCTCTGGGGTCGCAAGAATTGGACACGACAGAGCAGCTAAGCACACATACAGATAAATATCCAAGACATACTGTGAAGAAAAAGAAACAAAGAATAGGAGGTATAGTCTTTTTTAAAATTTATTTTTAACTGAAAGATAATTGCTTTATAGCATTGCATTGGTTTCTACCAAACCTCAACATGAATCAGCCATAGGTTTTATATTGTAACTTTGAAAAAGATAAAGTGCATGTGAGGGACACATGTGTGTATACACTGTTCTACAAAAACAGAAAACTGCATTTAAAAATGAAGATATATACCAAATAATTAATAAAATTATAGATTTGTTTTCCATGTTATACATTTCTATATCACTTTATTCATAATAGAAAGCATATTCATTTAAACTATATATAACTTTTATATAATCAGAAGAACATATATATTTAAGAAAAACTACAGAGTAAATTAAAGGGAAAAGAGCAGAAACCCTGACCTAGGGAAGCTTTTAAAGCTACTAGTTTCAGTGGAAGTACATAAGTCACACTTTTAGAGTCTCCAGCATGTACTAAGGGAAACACCGTAAACCTCAAAAGCACAGGTCAAAAATATCTAGTATTTAATTATTTGACATTTCTCAGTTCTAAATAATTTTCTGACTGTCTTCATATTTCTCTATCCTGTTTCTAAGTTTCTTCAGTTCAGTTCAGTTCAGTCACTCACTCGTGTCTGACTCTTTACTATCCCATGAATCGCAGAAAACCAGGCCTCCCTGTCTATCACCAATTCCTGGAGTTTACTCAATCTCATGTCCATTGAGTCGGTGATGCCATCCAACCATCTCATCCTCTGTCGTCCCCTTCTCCTCCTGCCCCCAATCCCTCCCAGCATCAGGGTGTTTTCCAATGAGTCAACTCTTCTCATCAGGTGGCCAAAGTATTGGAGTTTCAGCTCCAGCATCAGTCCTTCCAATGAACACTCAAGGACTTATCTCCTTTAGGATGGACTGATTGGATCTCCTTGCAGTCCAAGGGACTCTCAAGAGTCTTCTCCAACACCACAGTTCAAAAGCATCAAATTTTCGGTGCTCAGCTTTCTTTATAGTCCAACTCTCACAACCATACATGACCACTGGAAAAACCATAGCCTTGACTAGACGGACCTTTGTTGGCAAAGTAACATCTCTGCTTTTTAATATGCTGTCTACGTTGGCCATAACTTTCCTTCCAAGGAGTAAGCATCTTTTAATTTCATGGCTGCAATCACCATCTGCAGTGATTTTGGAGCCCAAAAAAATAAAGTCTGACACTGTTTCCACTGTCTATTTCCCATGAAGTGATGGGACCAGATGCCATGATCTTAGTTTTCTGAATGTTGAGCTTTAAGCCAACTTTTTCATTCTTTTCTTTCACTTTCATCAAGAGGCTTTTTAGTTCCTTTTCACTTTCTGCCATAAGGGTGGTGTCATCTGCATATCTGAGGTTATTGATATTTCTCCTGGCAATCTTGACTCCAGCTTGTGGTTCTTCCAGCCCAGCGTTTCTCATGATGTACTCTGCATATAAGTTAAATAAGCAGGGTGACAATATACAGCCTTGACGTACTCCTTTTCCTATTTGGAACCAGTCTGTTGTTCCATGTCCAGTTCTAACAGTTGCTTCCTGACCTGCATATAGGTTTCTCAAGAGGCAGATCAGGTGGTCTGGTATGGCCATCTCTTTCAGAATTTTCCAGTTTATTGTGATCTACACAGTCAAAGGCTTTGGCATAGTCAACAAAGAAGAAATAGATGTTTTTCTGGAACTCTCTTGCTTTTTTGATGATCCAATGGATGTTGACAATTTGATCTCTGTTTCCTCTGCCTTTTCTAAAACCAGCTTGAACATCTGGAAGTTCACGGTTCATGAATTGCTGAAGCCTGGCTTGGAGAATTTTGAGCATTACTTTACTAGGATGTGAGATGAGTGCAATTATGCAGTAGTTTGAGCATTCTTTGGCATTGCCTTTCTTTGGGATTGGAATGAACCTGGCTCTTAATGGATCAGAGGATAAGCAGAATAATCCACTTTAAGAGAAAGTAAAACTCAACAGTTTAGAGGCCATTTCAAGTTCTGATACTTGTAATTCAGAAGCTGAGAAAGGCAGGGGTTGCAGTCACTACAATAATTTATTTTTAGGTAAATTTTGAGAAGGAGTATTCTCATATGTATCTATTTATGAGTTGACAGATGGCCAAGTTCATTAAAAGAAATTTTTCAGAATTAGGAAGAAGAAATGCAGATTTGTATTATGAATCTTTTAAGAGACTTCAGTTCAGTTCAGTCATTCAGTCAGGTCTGACTCTGCAACCCTGTGGACTGCAGCACACCAGGCCTCCCTGTCCATCACCAGTGCCCGGAGTTTACTCAAATTCATGTCCATTGAGTCAGTGATGCCATCCAACCATCTCATTCTCTGTCGTCCCCTTCTCCTCCCACCTTCAATCTTTCCCAGCATCAGACTCTTTTCCAGTGTATCAGCTCTTCGCATCAGGTGGCCAAAGTATTGGAGTTTCAGCTCCAGCATCAGTCCTTCCAGTGAATGTTCAGGACGGATTTCCTTTAGGATGGACTGGTTGGATCTCCTTGCAGTCCAAGGGACTCTCAAGAGTTTTCTCCAACTCCACAGTTCAAAAGCATCAATTCTTCAGCGCTCAGCTTTCTTTATAGTCCAACTCTCACATCCATACAAGACTACTGGAAAAACCATATTCTTGACTAGATGGACCTTTGTTGGCAAAGTAATGTCTCTGCTTTTTAATCTTCTGTCTAGGTTGGTCATAACTTTTCTTCCAAGGAGCAAGTGTCTTTTAATTTCATGGGTGCAGTCACCATCTGCAGTGATTTGGGAGCCCCCAAAAATAAAGTCTGTCACTGTTTCCCTATCAATTTGCCATGAAGTGATGGGGCCGGATGCCATGATCTTAGTTTTCTGAATGTTGAGTTTTCAGTCAACTTTTTAACTCTCCTCTTTCACTTTCATCAAGAGGCTCTTTAGTTCCTCTTCGCTTTCTGCCATAAGGGTGGTGTCATCTTCATATCTGAGGTTATTGCTATTTCTCCCGGAAATCTTGATCCCAGCTTGTGCTTCATCCAATCCAGCGTTTCTCATGATGTACTCTGCAAATAAGTTAAATACACAGTGTGACAATATACAGCCTTAACATACTCCTTCCCTGATTTGGAACCAGTCTGTTGTTCCATGTCCAGTTCTAACTGTTGCTTCTTGACCTGCATACAGATTTCTCTGGAGGCAGGTAAGGTGTTTTGGTACTTCCATCTCTTAAGAGACTAATTTTATAAAGAATTATCTGCTTGGAAACAAATTTGGCTTACATTTTTTTAAATTGTATAAAATATACACTTGATTTCTAAAAATGGAAATAATGCCACAATACTGGAGTGAGTTTCTATAAAAATTATTTCTTGAGAGCATGAAACTCCAGAAAATGGTGCATATTTAACTTCAGCAAAAAAACAAAGTAGACATAATATTGATTCTGAATTCATAGGGATAACTATCATGTATAAATGATTTTTAATACATTTTACATATTTAAAGTTCACAATTTGTTGGGGTTTGACACATGTATACTAACCATCACTGCAATCAAGATTATCAGTCTTTCCATTACCCTCAAGTTTCCTCCTGCTCATTTGTAGCCCATTCATCAACCAACCCCATCCTTAGCAACCACTGAGCTGCCATCTATAAATTAATTTGCATTTTTTTTTAGAATTGTATTTGAATGGTCTCATCCAGAATATATACTTTCTGCCGGGCTTTTTCTACTGGACAAAATGATGCTGATATTTAGCTGTGTTGTTGTATCAGTAACTTTTTATTGCTGAGTAGTATTACATGTAGATATACTATAATCTGTTTAAATAATCACTTGTTGATGGAAAGTTTTTTCTCCAGTTTTAAGCTATTACAATGCTATGAACATTGATGTATGAGGCTTTATGTGGCCGTATGTTTTCATTTCTCTTGGGTAAAATATCTATATGCAGAATGAGAAGATCAAATGGGAAGTATATGTTTAATTTTCCAAGAAACTACCAATGTATTTTTCAAAATGAATTTAGCATTTTGTATTTTCCACCACCAGTGGATGAAACTTCCAGTTGCTCCACATCCTGGCCAGTCAGTCAGTATGTAGTGGTATCTCATGTGGGTTTAATTTGTAGTTCTCTGATGTTCTCATCACTAGTTCTCAGCTAGTGATGCTGAACGAAGTTTTGTGTGCTTAATGGCTATGTTCAAATCTTTTACCTATTTTTAGTGCGTTCAACTTATTAGTGAGTTGTTAAGATTTATCTATTCCACATACAAGTTCTTTGCCTGATACATGTGCTGCAAATATTTTCTCCCAATTGGGGCTTCCATCTTCTTTCTCTTAACGAAATTTTTTGAAAAATAAGTTTGTAATTTCAGTGTTCGTTTTAACAAATTTTAGTTCATGTTTTATGCTTTTTGTGTTCTTAAAGATACTTTTTTAACTACTCCAAGGTCACAAAGCCTATCACTTTAATATGGTTTTAGATTTTACATTTAGGGTTATGATCCCTAAGTGATTTCCAGTTAATTTTTGTAGATGGTGTGAAGTAAGAGTTAATTTTTTTCCCCCACATACACAGCTGTCCCATCACCATTTGCTGAAAAGACATTATTATCTTTCTTGGTCAACTTGCTTTGGCATCTTTGTGGAAAATCATTTTATTATTAATGTGTAGGTTCATGTCTGGACTCTCTATTCTATGTCATTAGTATATATGTCCATCTTTTCACAAATATCAAACTATGTGGATTGCTATTAGCCTTAAAATTAGTTTTGAAATGAGGTATGCCACATCCTTCAATATAGTTCTTTTTAAAAATTGTTCTAGGGCCAATGCATTTCTATCTAAATTTTAAGAGTTGACTTGTCAATTAAAAAAAGAAATCTCTGGTATTTTTATAGAGATCAGGTCAACTCTAAAGGTAAATTTTGGGAAAATCTGCTGTCTTAAAAATATGAACCTTTTAACCAATTAACATGGTAGGCTTATCTGTTATCTGGATCTTTAAATTTTCTAATATATCTTTCATAGATTTCTATTTTTATAGAGATCATGTCAACTCTAAAGGTAAATTTTGGGAAAATCTGCTGTCTTAAAAATATGAACCTTTTAACCAATTAACATGGTAGGCTTATCTGTTATCTGGATCTTTAAATTTTCTAATACATCTTTCATAGCTTTCTAATACATCTTTCATAGCTTTCTTTAAATTTTCTAATACATCTTTCATAGAAAAGGTTGAACACCTTTCTAAGTGTCTATTTTTGGGTGCTACTGTAAATGGAATTTTAAAAGCAAATTACTTTCTCACTGTCCTTAATTTATAGGAACTGATTTATATATTAACTTTGAACTCCTATAATACTGCTAAATTCATCACCTGTTATGGAAATTATTTTGTGAATTTCTTGGAATTTTCTATGAAGATAATCATACCAATTGCAAATAGTAATCATACCAACTGCAAATAGTAGTGTTACTTGCCTCTATCCAATCTTTCTTCTTTATACTGTTAATATGACAGACTGCTTTGATTGATTTGCTTCCATAACTTACCATTTCTGTAATAAACTTCACTTATGTTGACATACATACCCACACACATACATACATACACAGGCTTCCCTGGTGGTTCAGGGGTAAAGAATCTGCCTGCAATGTGGGAGATGCAGGCTTGATCCCCAGGATGGGAAGATCCCCTGGAGAAAGAGAAACCTACTCCAGTATTCTTGCCTGGAGAATCCCATGGACAGAGGAGCCTGGCAGGCTACAGTTCATGGGGTCACAAAAGAGTTGGACAAGACTTAGCAACAACAAAATATCTATACACATGTATATATAGATATGTGTATGTTATATAGGATTTAATTTGCTAATACTCTTTAAGAATTTTAAATGAGTGTTAAATGTATTTATATGAGTGATATATTTATGGGTGATAAAAAATCCTGTAGGGCTGTTTTTGTTTTTGTTTTCATTATGTCTTTTTATCAAGGTTTACATTAGGTTTATACTGGCCTCATAAAACAAGTGGTATTCCATCTCTATTTTCTAGAAAAATACATGTAAAGGAAATTTTTTTTCCTGTAGTAACAATTCACTAGTGAAACAATACCTGAGTCTGGATTTTTAGGAAAGGTTTTTGATAATAATGTGAATTTCTTTAATAGCTATAAGGCTAGTCACATTTTCTATTTCTTTTCCTCTTAATTTTGATAAATTCTGCTTTTAACACATTTGTCCATTTCATTTAATTTGTTGCACGATGCTGGGAGGGATTGGGGGCAGGAGAAGGGGACGACAGAGAATGAGATGGTTGGATGGCATCACTGACTCGATGGACATGAGTTTGAGTAAACTCCGGGAGTTGGCGAGGGGCAGGGAGGCCTGGTGTGCTGCGATTCATGGGGTCGCAAAGAGTTGGACACGACTGAGCAACTGAACTGAACTGAACTGAATTATTACTATGTTGTTAGTATCATTTTTGTGTATAGGACTTTTGGGGATAACTTTTGTTTTAAATTTGTTTTTAATTGGAGGATAATTGCTTTACAACGTTGTATTGGTTTCAGCCATACATCGATGTGAATCAGCCATAGGTATACACAATGTCCCCCACTTCCTGAACCTCCCTCCCACCCCATCCAACCCCTCTAGGTTATCACAGAGCACCAGGATGAGCTCTCTGCTATATAAGCAAATTCCCACTAGCTGCCTACTTTAATATGGTAATATATGTATTTCAATGCTACTTTAGTCTCAATGTGTCCCACCCTCTCCTTCCCCTGCTGTGTCCATAAGTCTGTTGTCTATGTGGTGATAACTTCTGTTTTTAGTGTTATTGGTGATGTGTTCTTTCTTTTTTCTTGTTTATTCCAATTGGGGCTATGTTGATTTTGATGGTTCTTTGAAAAGAACAACTTTTGGCTTTTGGAAGCTTTCTGTATTCACTTTTCATTACATTATTTTATTATTTCTACTTACCTTGGGCTAATTTACTCTTCTGACTTACTTGGTTTATAAGGAATTTATCTTAGATCATTTCTTTTTTCCACTAAAATACATAATGAAGCTTGTAAATGTCCCTCTAAGTACTGCTTCAGCTGCCTTTCACAAACTGTTGTGTTGTATTTTTAAGACCATTCAGTTCAAAACATTTCATCTTGTGATTTCTTATGTAACCCATTGGATTATTAATTTGCAGATAGTTGGGATTACCTAGGTATCTTATTACTAATTTCTAGTTTAATTCCAAATGTGGTTAGAGACTATTTCTGGTGTTTCATTCTTTTAAAATATGTATTTTACATATGTATATACACACACAGCCAAAATCTAGTAATTATCATGTAATTATAAAAATATTTAAATCATGCAAAGAAAGGTTGTATGTGTATACACACACACACACACAGAGTTCACCTTTGAACACTGCAGGTTTGAACTGCACAGGTCCACTTACATGTGGAGATGTTTCAATAGTAAATACTATAGTACTGCATAGTTTATAGTTGGCTGAATCTGTGGGTACAAAGGAGCTGCAGATACACAGGGCTGATCATAAGTTATATGCAGATTAACCCCCACATCATTCATGGACCAACTGTATATATCATTGCTGCAAAACTTGGAGGGCACACAGTTCTTTCAAAAATATAATATCAGTCTAGTTAGAGTTAATATTGCACTAGTTGATGTAAAATGTAGAGGTCTTGTACCCATAAAGGATAAATGTCCTGTCCTACTCCTACTGTCTATTGAGGTAGTATGTATTATATCTGTATATGTTGAAAACACCACCAGACAACGTTACAGTTTTTGCAGTCATTTGTATTTTAAAGAACAAATTAAAAATTACATATTTTAACTGAATCACTTTCCACCTGAAACTAATGCAACGTTGTAAATCAACTATACTTGAATGTACTTTTTTACATTCAAGTATAGTTGATTTACAACGTTGCATTAGTTTCAGGTGGAAAGTGATTCAGTTATATATTTATTCCTTTTCAGATTCTTTCCCATTTTAGGTTATCACAAGATATTGAATATAGTTTCCTGTGCTATGCAGTGAATCCTTGTTGGTAATCTATTTTATATATAGTAGTGTGTATCTATTAATCCCAAACTCCTAATTTATCCCTCCCCTGCCCTGTTTCTCTTTTGGTAACCATAAGTTTGTTTTCTGTGTATGACTATTTGTTCGGTAGTAAATTCATCTGTACCATTTTTTAGATTCCACATATAAGTGACATCATATATCTTTCTCTGACTTACTTCACTTAGTATAATAATCTTCATTTGTTCCTGAAGTTGCCCTCACATCATTTTCCTTTAGTTTGAAAAACTCTCTTTAGAATTTATTGTAGAGTAGGTTCTGCTTGAATCAAATTATCTTAGTATTTCTCTACATGAAATGTGTTTATTTTACCTTCAATTATAAAAAGATGCCATTGTACAAAGTTTAAAGTAGTTTGAGTTGGCAGGTTTAAAAAATACTTAAAGATGTTCTATTGTTTTCTGGCCCCCATTATTTCTAAAAATGTAACTATTAAATCTGTGGGTTTTGGAAATACTGTTCCCCTGCATACAACATGACAGTTTTCTCTACTTTTAAGATATTATTTAGGTTTGATTATCATCAGTTTGATTATGATTTTCCTAGACATAATTTTCTTAGATTTAACCTATCTAGGGTTAAGGAGCTAACTGAATGTATAAATGTATGGCATTCACAAACTGGGAAGGCTTAATCTTCTTGTACTCTGCACTGGAACTCCAGTTATATTTTTAAAATCTTTTTGTATAGCTATCTATCAACTTAAATATCTGTTCATTTAAAAAAACAAACATTTTTTTTCTTTCTGTTCTTCACCATTAGATTATTTCTTTTCAGAGTGGTTCATTCTTACCTTGTTTGACTGCCATGTCTTTTAAGAATGGATGGAATTTTTCTGGTTACTCATATGGTGAGTAAGTTTGAATGTGATACTGTGTAAATTCTTGGTCTTGTTATAATCCTTTGGAGAATGTTTTAGTTTTTATTTTTCCAGCAATCAGGTTAGACTGACTATAAATTTGTCTTTACTTCCACAGGGTGTAGTCATGTCACAACTGAATTCTCTCAGCCTATCTAATTTCATGATAGCTAGCATGCATGGTTCATGGTCTAGAGTAAGATTTAGATGGGTTCCTATATAGAAATTGAGGGCCCCCTTTTGTCGTTCTAATCCTTCCAGGATTTCCTCCTTACTCTCCAGATGCTCAGGTCCCATTCTGTGCTTTCTCTGACTAGAAAGATAGCTGGGTCTTTTTCAAAGAATTAGTTGCCTGTAGTATCCTCCAAATGAGGCGGCTTTCTGAGGGAAGAGAACTACAAGGGGAAAAAAAAAGAACAAGAAGTTATCTCCATACAGGTTTCCTCTCCAAGGTTTGCTGCTCCTTCACATTCTTCCTGCTTTTATCTAGTTTTCAACTCTTAAGAGAGCTGGGCTTTTTTGTTCTGTTTCAGTTAAATTCACTTCAGTCGTTCAGTCGTGTCTGACTCTTTGTGACCCCATGAACCGCAGCACGCCAGGCCTCCCTGTCCATCACCAACTCCCAGAATCCACCCAAACCCATGGCCATTGAGTCAGTGATGCCATCCAACCATCTCATCCCTCTGTTGTCCCCTTCTCCTCCTGCCCTCAATCTTTCCCAGCATCAGGGTCTTTTCCAATGAGTCAGCTCTTCCCATCAGGTGGCCAAAGTACTGGAGTTTCAGCTTCAACATCAGTCCCTCCAATGAACACCCAGGACTGATCTCCTTCAGGATGGACTGGTTGGATCTCCTTGCAGTCCAAGGGACTCTCAAGAGTCTTCTCCAGCACCACAGTTCAAAAGCATCAATTCTTCGGTGCTCAGCTTTCTTTATAGTCCAACTCTCACATCCATACATGACCACTGGAAAAACCATAGCCTTGACCAGACGGACTTTTGTTGGCAAAGTAATGTCTCTGCTTTTTAATATGCTGTCTGGGTTGGTCATAACTTTCCTTCCAAGGAGTAAGCATCTTTTAATTTCATGGCTGCAATCACCATCTGTAGTGATTTTGGAGCCCAGAAAAATAAAGTCAGTCACTGTTTCCACTGTTTCCCCATCTATTGTTCTGTTTAGGCAAAAGTTTTTAGTTGTATTGAGTGGGATTGTGAATACCATTTTTAATCTTAGTTTCAGAATTCATTAGTTTGTGATACTGATTAAATTACCTGACTTAGTCTGAGTCTTGATTTTATTACTTGTAAAACAGAGATAACAAATTCATCATTTTGAGGATGAAATGAGATACTCTGTATAAAATATCTCACAGAGGTTGCTACATAATTTTCTTATTCTACTCTTTGATTACAAGGCCTAAGAAAGGCTGTTTTCTGCAGTTACACTGCAATCCCTGATTGGCTCCTTCAGAGAGCTGTACTGCTTGGGTCCTTCCTAACTGGCCTTCACCTAAGTCAGGTCTAGTATGTGCGTGTGCTGTGTGCTAAGCCACTTCAGTCGTGTCTGATTCTTTGCAACACTATGGACTGTATCCCGCCAGGCTTTTCTGTCCATGGGATTCTCCAGACAAGAATACTGTAGTGGGTTGCTACATCCTCCTCCAGGGGATTTTCAGACCCACACATCAAACCCATGTCTCTATGTCTCCTGCATTGGCAGATGGGTTCTTTACCACTAGCACCACTGGGGAAACCCTAGGTCTAATATGGGTTCTTTAATACTATTCTTGAGGAAAATGGCTCTCTGCTACATGAACACACGTCATCTTGAGTTTTGTCTTTGTATTGAAAAATCAGCAAGAAATAAATTATTAGAGCCAGAAGAAATCTTAGCAACCATTTTCAGTCTTCACAGGGTTTGTTTTATTATTTTTGACTTGGCCAAAGTCCCAAATTGTTAGGTAGAACTAGAGTTTAGTTTCTTTTTTGACTTGTTTTTTCTTAATTGAGTATGTTTGATGTGTAACATGGTGTAAAGTTAGTGTACAACATGTTACTTTGATATATTTATAGACTGTAATATGATTGCCTGTTTAAGAGTGATATTTATCACATTACAAACCATAGTATATCATTACTGTGTCTAGTTATTATACTGTGCACTAGGTCTCTATGGCTTCTTTACTTGGTACAGGTTTGTATCCTTAAATACCATCACTCTAACCTCTGCCCCATCCCCTGGGTGGCCACTGTTTTCCACTGCCAGAAAGGCTGTGCTGGCTCACTGCTGGACTAGCTGCCACTTTCTCTGTTCTTATCGTCTCTTCCAATGGCAGCCGCACTGCTGCTTACCTCACTCTGTTGCCTCCTCCCCCGTCTAGTCTATCCCCTTTCAGGTACACAGATGGATGTATCTCCTGGTCGTCCTGGTGGGATGTGCAGAGGTGGTTTTTTCTTCTTCTTCTGGCTGTGAATGTCCAATTAGCTGTAAAGGGGAGAGGAAAAAGGGAGCTATTCATGGTGCCATGATGCTGACTTCACTCTGAGCTTAGTTTCTCCTTATTCTTCCAACTCCTGTGCCTGTTATGAAAAGCAGTATTTATATACTCATTTTCACATCTTAAAGGGAGGCAAACATTTCCACATCACATCTATACAAATGCTAAGAGTTCTTTGTTAGATTTTATCCAGGGACCTCAGAACTTAAACATATGTGACAAATTTTGGGTAAGTGTTCTGCCTAAGGTATATTGCCAATAATTAGCTAACTTCTGAAAGCAGGCCTAAAAACTGATCCCATATCTATTTTGAACTTTCTGAAACAGATTAAAGCCTACTTTTGTGGGAAGGGCATGGTTCTTTTCTAGATTCCCAGAAGTGAAACTGGTGGAGCAGAGTTCTTTCTAATGATTTGCCATAGTTGAGTTACTGACATTATCAGTCTTGGACCCTAGCTTAGACTCTCTAAATGAAAATCATAGTTTTGGTTGAATGTGTAGCAGATATCTTTCTACATCTAAGTGCCATACCAAAGACTTGTTAGGCGGAATGATTTGTGGCAAGGCTGTAGGACTATGGTAGTTTTGAATTCAGTTTTGTGCAACCAGGGTGGGGACAAGTTGTTATATCTGTATCAGACAGATAGATGTTTAAAGGGGGTTATCAATTACTATTCTGACAGGACCATGTCATTTTGAACACAGTCATATCATATCTAGTTCAATTCAACTACAGTTAAGGTAGTAAATATTTCTACTTTTAAATACTGCCTCCCAAATTTGGGCTGACAGAACTAGCATCTGGTGCTATAGAAATAACAGTGTAGGTCATGCGATGTGTCACTACACACTGGCTCTGTCACTGTCCTTGTCTCTTCGTTGGTCATTCTCCCAGACAGCAGGTAAGCTCCTTGAAGGTAGAAATCACATACTGTTAATCTTTGTACCCCCAGAGCATATCTTAATGCCTGGCACAAAGTAGGTTCTCATACTGTTTGAATTAATTAAAAGCAGTATCAAAGACTCCCTGTAATGAGTCTGGATGGACAGTGGATATCTGATATATTCTTCATACTTAAAATCTCTATGTAACTTTATAATACTAACTGGTTAGAATTACCAAGAAGGAAATAAGAGTATTGCAACTTTTACTATCTCCTTCTTAGAAGATATTGAGAACACAATACAGATCTTTTACAGATTTTATTTAAATGAATTATGTCATCTCCTCTGGTTCATCAGAGAGAATCTAAATAGACTATAGACTATACATTCAGTAAACACAGATACCATACATATTTTGGCAACCACTTTGTTGAATTAATCACTGAGTTTTTTTGGTT
Source organism: Cervus canadensis (assembly GCF_019320065.1). Classification (NCBI taxonomy): domain Eukaryota; kingdom Metazoa; phylum Chordata; class Mammalia; order Artiodactyla; family Cervidae; genus Cervus; species Cervus canadensis. The sequence goes on along the minus strand of NC_057392.1, from coordinate 38,115,068 downwards.
GGATTATACTGAATCTCTTTCTAAAAGTGATATAAGGAAACATAAATGGATAAAAGTAAAAAGAAATGTATAAAAAATAGGACAAGGAGAAAATGGGTACAACGAATAAGCAGAATGAGGGGTAAGAGAACTGTACAAAAATACCTGAAATACTGTCTTGTACAGTTGTTAGATATGGGCCTGCTTTTTATTTGGTACTCTACAGATGTCAATACTGAAATGAAACACAAAACCAAACCAGTAACACTGTAATAGATGCTATTAGCACTTTGCCCCTATTGTCAACCCTTTTTGTATGTTGCAGCCAGCATTTAGGTGACCTTGCCTACATCTGTGCCTAGGATTCTTCCCCAGAACTTCAGAAAGCAGACAGAAGTGTGGAGAAAGTAACATCCCAGAGCAGCTCAACCAAAGACTGGCCATAGTTGGTATATAAATATCTCTACCCTGTTACCACTTGGGAGTGACTGTTCAAAGGCATGTGTATTTATCCTTTCCCAGAGTTTCTCTGTGAGATTAAATTTTAGCAGCTCACTCTGATAGATTTTCATGTCCTTCCATTTTCTGTATTACGTCACCACTTCTTTGCTAGTATTGCTTGTCCTTCCCAAATATACTACTTTTACTTGAATCCTTGTCTCTGAGGGAGTTTCCTGCAAAAGCCAAAATAAAATGAACATATACACACACACACATAAAAATGAGATTCCAAACATGACAAGGATAAAATAAACCATTATAGCAGGAAGAACATTATTCTGAAAAAAGCTTCTTCATGGATACTCCTAAAGTGGGCGGAGGATAATGTATGAAACAATATCTTTGATGACACTGATAAGGCAATGTCTCTGACTCCTATGACCATGGTGGCTTCTCACTATGAAAAGACTCTGAGAAAGGAACATTATTTAGTCCATTTGCTAGTAGAAAAGCTTCCTACTTTTGAATTGGGATTAACTATAAATTAGGATTAGGATTACTGTTTTATATGTGTGTGTGTGTGTGTGTGTGTGTGTGTGTATTCATGCTAGTCTCTTCAGTCATGTCTGACTCTGTGCCACCCCATGGACTGTAGCCTGCCAGGCCCCTCTGTCCATGGGATTCTCCAGGCAAGAATACTGGAGTGGGTTGCCATTTCCTCCTCCAGGGGATCTTCCTGACCCAGGGACCAAACCTGCATCTCTTATGTCTCCTGCATTGGCAAACAGGTTCTTTACCATTAGTGCCATCCACTTTTCTTGGCACATAGGCTTAGTTGCTCTGTGGCATGTGGGATCTTCCCAAACAGGGATTGAACCCATGTCTCCTGCCCTGGCAGATTCTTTGCCACTGAACCTCCAGGGAAGCCCAGGATTCTTCTATCCTTGCTAACCTGAATACCATTCCATTTTCAGCCCAGTCCCCATCTACTTTTGTCGCTGTGGTTGGCTGTACTCATTAGAAAGTTGCTGCTTGTTAGCTACTTGTTACAGTTTTGGCTGCTTACTTTCCAAGTCTCTCTACACATTTGGTGTCACACATTTTCCTTGTAAATTTACCTTTTTGAATAAAATTTGTCATGCATGATCCCTGTGGAGATGAGCAAGCTCTCCTTTGTTTTCTCCTGGGAAAAGAAAAAAAATAATAAAGGGAAGGATGATGTGCTGACATACTGAATACTTACGCCAGACATTTCATTAATGTACCTAGAAAGTTTTGATCAGGAGTCTGAGGGACAGTGCTAGTCCATTCTTTGTTTGCTGCCCTTGGACACAACCAGCTGTCATGTCTTCTACGCGTCTGCCATACAACTGTGGCAAGTAATCGTGCTTAACTTTTTATATCCCTGTTTCTGTCACTGTCCCCTAATTATTCAGGAAAAACAGGAAAACTAAATTCCAGGAGAGTAAGAGTTAACCCAGAATTGAATGAAGTGAGAGATTCAGGCCATGCTCAGACAACTGAAAATAAGCAGATTGTGTCTTAGTTGGTCTAGTTATTTTAGCTTCTTTGACAGCTTGTTCAGAGCACCGTAGTCTAGCTGTGATTAATTGTTTGGCTATCACTTGCTAATATGGCAGGGGAAAAAGTGGGGGGGGGGCAGGGGGGAGAATCAGCTATGCTACTGCAGATTAGACGTGTCATACAGACATAGAAAAATAAGAGTTTATAGACTAGAAATATACTGCTGAAGAATTAAGTGGTGACTAATCAGAACAAACCACCAGTGAGGAAAATTCAGTACTTCTCAACACTTCCTATCCTCTCTGATCTCCCTACCCCAGAAATCCTCCTTTTCACACATCTGAAATGTGCTCTGTTTAGTAGGTACCAAAGCTGTCAGTTTGCTTATATATGGAAAACACTATAGCTAAATGTTATTGGAGAAACAACAGTTGCTTATTTAATTTAGGCAGGTCAGTATCATTTAGAATCTTAGAAAGAAGCAGGTTAAATGAGTGCAGGTTCCCTGGGGATGGAGGGCAGCATGATGTTAGGGAGTAGGAGGACTGTTATACAGGATTGCATTAATAACAAACATGCACTGAAAACCTTATTTGAGGGCTAAACTCACCACTTAGCCCCCTAATGCCATTCATTGCTTAATCCTCACAATAATTTTGAGGTTAAAAAAATGTCATTGTCCCCTCCAAAAGAAGGAATTGAGGTCAAGAAATTAGTTGTCAAGGAGTAAATGGTAGAGTCATAATTTTTTACTCAGACTCACTATAGAACCAACAGTCTCAATAAAGCCCCCATGTTTAGGGAGTCAGGTGAGCGTACTGACGGACAGCTCATTACAAAATGAGAGAAGAGAAAGAAAAATCTAGAACTCTTCAGAAATCAAGGTCTGAGGAGAGAATGATCCTGGGTTCCAACACTTCCAGAAATTTCCTACATTATCACAGAAGAGATTTCCCAGGAACCCAAAGAAGATAAATATTGGAACAGAAATGACTTGCATCTAGGCATCAAAGTTGGTTACTCAGAAAAACCTACATCAACTAAGAGATACCTGTAGATACCTGTTTAGCGTCTTATGAATAGATTTCCCAGATGTCATTAGAAACTTAAGAACAACCTACACTGAGACTAGGTCTTTTATTTTTCCCAACGTTAGATTATTTCTGAGTTGTGGACACACTTCTTAGAGGGTAAGAAAACTAAGGAGCAGGGCTAGCCATCCAGACAATGCTTATAAGACATGGAGCATTAAGCCCATTGCTTTTCATGAAGTTTTGCATTAAATTTACTTCAAGAAATGTTTCAAATCTCAGCTTTAATTTGTCCATGTTAGTAGGAACAGAGCAACAGCAGAAATGAAGTGGCCTTCTTTTGCTATGTAATCCAGGTAGCTGTAGAGGAAGTAAGAAAGAATATGATTAGTACTTCTGAAATGGAGCAATACTGAACAATGAGCAGAGACCACTTTCATAAGCCAGTCAATGAGAGGAAGTGTGGTAATTTATGTATTATGATTTTTATAAAAGCTTTATAGGAAAAAGAAAGGTTTGAGAACTGTTACATATGCTTTTCTTCTCTTGCATATTTGCATATAAAATTCTTTCAGTAAAGAAATCCTACTAATTTTGTTTAACCCCCTGATTCCTAAACATATCTGAGACATAGATAATACCTTTTAATATCTGTTGACTCTTAGGATCCCATTTAAGGAAATTTTTATATAAGTAAATCACTTAATTTTACAAGTGAATAAATTAAGGGGTAACTCAGATACAGACATAAATATTGAGTCCTCACCATGTGCCTTGCAATGCCATGCAGTATTCTAGGTACTTGGTAATAACAAAGATCTCTGCCCTTATAGAGGTTTATATTGCTCATGACAGGTTATGTTCTCTGGCCAGTACTGGCAGAACAGCCTCACTGATAATCAGGAGACTTCAGTCTGTGACTTTCAGAGCCTTCTCAAGAATCAAACTGATATTTCAAAGAGATTAAAAACTGAAGGGAACATATGATATCCCTGTTCAAATCCAAGACTTCAGATTTAATGAAGCCTGTATCAGAATGAGATATGATACAGCTGTCATTAAGTAAGCCTAAAAAAATAAGATATCAAATTATATTTGTTTAGTTCAACACAGCCTAATAAATTAGTGCATTTAATAAATATTTATCTTATTTTAATGGCCATGTAGTATGTTTCAGTGGTCTCATCTCTCTAAATGGTTCACTTCAATATTTATTAGATGTGATTTCCATTTCTAAAGTAATATATATGTCTTTATGTTTACAATTCAAGATTACTTGGCCTACTTCTGCAATCTTAATTACAGTTTGATTTCTAATTTTGAAATATAAATTCCTACATCGTCACAGTTGAATCATTTCTAAGTAATGTAATTTTCATATTGATGTCCTATAGTACAATAGCAAATTGAACAAATAGTTCATCATCCCTGGGTTTGGAAGTTTCTAAAGGTATGGTAGTCAACTTCCAATTAAAATAAAGTTATATAACATGATCATTTGTAAAAAGGTTACCAACAGTAATATTCTGTGTATTATGTATTTGATACAACTCTCAGGTTTTGGTCAGTAAAATGATAAATGGAAATACTAAGCAATTTTAAGGAATGTCATTCTAGAAGTCTAGGCAAAGAGCATAATAAGGTTTGGGTTTTCAGGCAGTTCTGAATTCCAATTGCTTAATAATTTTATTCTTGGTATTATTTTCTAATGAAATACATTGGGTTTTCATTATTTCTAGAGTGCCAATTTGCATTGGGAATGTCTAGAACATAAGTAGCCACTGTGAATTGGAAGCAGGTTACTATAAATCACAACCTTTGTTTTAGATGAATAAGCTGAGGGCAAATTCTAAATCAACTAATTTTTTCCTATTATAAATTATGTAATATATTGAAATACAGTTTCAGATGTATAGAATAGTGATTCAGTATTTTTACAGATTATAATAAACTAAAAGTTATTATAAAATAATGACTATAATTCCCCATGTTATACCATATATCCTTATTGCTTATCTATCTTTTACTTAGTAGTTTGTATTTCTTAATTCCATACCCTCTCATTCCCTTCTCCCTGTCCCTCTTCCCACTGGTTACCACTAATTTGTTTTCTGTATCTATGAATCTGTTTCTATTTTTCTCTATGTATTTATTTTTTAGGTTCCATATATTAGTGATATCATACAGTATTCAGAGGAGGCAATGGCAATTGATTCCAGTACTCTTGCCTGGAGAATCCCATGGATGGAGGAGCCTGGAGGGCTACAGTCCATGGGGTTGCGAAGAGTCGGACACGACTGAGCGACTTCACTTTCACTTTCATGCCCTGGAGAAGGAAACGGCAACCCACTCCAGTATTCTTGCCTGGAGAATCCCAGGGACGGAGGAGCCTGGTGGGCTGCCATCTATGGGGTTGCACAGAGTTGGACATGACTGATGTGACTTAGCAGCAGCAGCAGCATACAGTATTTGTCTTGCTCTGAGTATATTCCATTGTATATATATGCCACATCTTCCTTATCCATTCATTTGTTGAAGGACACTTGAGTTGCTTCTTCATCTTAGCTACTGTATGATAGTGCTGCTAGGAACACTGGAGTAGGTGTATCTTTTCAAATTTTGTTTTCATTTTTTTCTTCCAGATAAATATCCAGGATTGGAACTGTTGGATCATATGGTAGTTCTATTTCTAGTTTTTTAAAGAAAACCTCTATACTGTTTTCCATAGTGGGTGCACAACTTTTACATTCTCAACTACAGAGTATGAGGATTCCCTTCACTCCATATCCTCAACAACATTTGTCTATAGACTTTTTGATGATAGCCATTTTCACAGGTGTGAGATGATCTCTCATTTTGATTTGCAGTTTTCTAATGATTAGTGATGTTGAACATCTTTTCACATGCCTATTAGCTATCTGTATGTTTTTTTGGAAACATTTCTATTTGGATCTTCTGACCATTTTTGCACTGAGTTTGTTGTTTTTATATTGATTTGTATGAGCTGCTTATATATTTTGGATGTTAATTCCTTGTTGGTCATATTGCAAAAATATTCTCCCATTTCACAAGTTATCTTTTCATTTTGTTGATGGTTTTCTTTGCTATGCAAAAGCATTTAAGTTTAATTAGGTCCCATTTGTTTATTTTTGCTTTTATTTCTTTTGCTTTAGAAGACTGATGCAAAAAAATATTGCTACAATTTACATCAAAGAATGTTCTGCCTGTGTTCTCTTCTAGGAGTACCATGGTTTCAGGTATCACATTTAGGTCTTTAATCCACTTTGAGTTTATTTTTGTACATGATGTGAGGAAATGTTTTAATATCATAGTTTAATATGTAGTTTTCCAGCACCACTTATTGAAGAGACAGTCTTCTCCACTGTATATACTTGACTCCTTTGTTGCAGATTAATTGACCACAGAAGTGTGGCTTTATTTTGTGGCTCTCTATTCTCTTCATTGAACTATGTTTATTTTTGTGCATCATGCTGTTTTGACAACTATAGCTTTGTAGTATACTCTAAAGTCAGAGAGGGTAATACCTTCAGCTTTGCTCTTTTTTGTCAAGATTGTTCTGTCAATATTGGGTCTTTTTGTGGTTCCATATAAATTACGGTTTATTCTTTCTAGTTCCATGAAAAATGTCATGGGCATTTTGATAGTATTGCAGTAAATCTGCAGAGTGCTTTGAGTTATTTATGACCACTTTAATAATATTAATTTTTCTAATCCAAGAGCACAGGACATCTTTCTATCTCTTTGTATCATCTTCAGTCTCCTTCCTAAATGTTTTATAGTTTTCAGAGTATAGGTCTTTCCTTTCCTTGGTTAAGTTTATTCTTAGGTATTTTATTCTTTTTAGGTGTGTGATTTAAATTGGAGTTATAAAAAAATATATTTTTTGATAGTACATTACTTCATAGAAAAGCAACATATTTCTGTAGATTAATCTTGTATCCTACAACTTTACTGAATCAATTTATTCATTCTTATACATATATATGTATTTTGGTGGATATATATATATATTTATATATAATAAAATTTATAAATATATATTTTTTGGTGGAGATATATATATATATTTTATGTGTGTGTGTGTGTGTGTGGATACTTGAGAGTTTTCTGTATATAGCACCGTGTCACCTGCAAATACTTAGGTGGCTAGGATTCCCAATATTATGTTAAGTAGAAGTGGCAAGAGTGAATATTCTTGTTTCTAAACCTAGGAGAAAAGACTTTTAGCTTCAGTTTCCAAGCTGACATCTTAATATGAATTAGACTGTATATGATTCCTTGTTTTTAACTTTTGCCATTTTAATTATAATGTGTCTTGGTGTGGGTCTGTTTGGGACCCTCTGTGCTTCTACACCTGGATATCTGTTTCCTTCTTTAGGCTAAGAAGTTTTCAGCCATAATTTCCTCCAATATACTTTTGATCCCCTTCTCCCTTCTTCTGGGACTCTTATAATGCAAATATTGGCATGCTTAATGTTATCTCAGAAATCTCTTTAACTATTATCATTTAAACAGGCTTTTCTCCTTCTTGACAATTAGGTGGTTTCCATTATTCTATATCATTCAGATCACTCTGAGTTCTTCTGAATCATTTAGGCCGCTATTCATTTCTTCCAGTGTGTTTTTTTTTTTCTTTCAGCTATTGAATTCTGAATTTTTGATTGAGTCTTTCTTAGTTCCTTGTTAAAATTCTCATTGTGTTCATCTATTCTTTTTCCTAATTCAGCTAACATTCATATTACCAATTCTTTGGATTCTTTATCTAGTAAGTTGTTTATTCCTGTTTCATTATTTTTCATGACTTTTCTCTTGCTCTTTTGATTGAGACCAGTTCCTCTGCCTTTTCATTTGCTTAACTTTTTCTGCCTCTATACGTTTAGGTAAAATAACTACCTATTGTGATCTTAAAAGATGTTTTTATGTGGGAGCACCCCTGTGTAGACTGTGTGTGCCCAATGCCTTTGATGGGAGAGAGAGATGTGACATGAACACAAGTCACCACTTTCCTCAGGGTGAGCTGGCAACTATCACTTTGGGAAAAGATGGGGCTAGAGTTGGATTAAGGCAGGACCTACCCTCTTCTCAGTGGCTGTCAACACCCTATCAGAGGCAGGGTTTGGTCCCAAGTTGCTAGAGTAGAAGCTCTGAGCTGGCACTGTTCCCTTCAAGGGTGTGTTTTCTCCTCTCCCAGGACCAGGACCTGGGAGTGGGGGAGTAAAGAAGCAAGGGGTAGGAGGTTGGTACAGGTGCTCACAGCTCGTGTTGGCTTCAGACAGGTCTGAGCTGTCTCCTGTGTGCTGCCTGTTCAAGTACCAGCAATTGCTCCCCTCATTCCCCTCAGATGCAGCCTTGGGTCCAAGTCTTTGTTCCTCTGTCAATCACTGCCTCCAGCCACCCTTGCCCTGTTGTGGAGGTGGGGTGTGGGATGTGTGGACTCGTAGTATGTACCATGTGTGAGCTACGGGGAGCAGCTTCTGTCAGAGATCCGGGCTGCTTCCAATGTGCTGCCTGAGTAAGTGCCAACCAAAGCTGCTACTAGCCTACCCAGGCTCCACCTCAGGACAGGGTAACCTCTGTGTCCCAAGGTAAAGTCTTCTCCCTGGTCATGGCAGCTCTCGATCCACTGCTATGTTCTGCTGTGGAATAAGTGGGGCTAGAGTTTTCACTCAGCTTGGCCTGGCATGCACACTGAGGCACATGCAGTGAACCTGGCAAACAGTGGAGCAGTCCTCAATCCTGCCTCTCTGCCTCGCCTTGAGGGCAAGCCAACATATGCAGACTCCTTATGAGAGAAGTCCAGGCTTCCCACAGCTCTCCTGTTACTCCCAAATGTCCTTTAACCAGCCAAGGGGGCTCAAATGCCCTGTACAAGACCCCAGGACCAGAGCACCCGATCTGTAGCCTCACCACTCACTCCCCACCCGTGTATTCTCCCTTTCTGACCAGATTGTTTTTCACCACCCTTACCCAATTACATGTGGATCTTTCTTACAGCCTTGGTTGTAGAGGAGTTTTTCTGCCAGTTTCCAGTTACTTTTCACTGAGAATTGTTGCACACGTAGGTGCATTTTTGATGTATCCCTCAGGGGAAGTGATTTCCATGTCTTCATACTCTGCCATCCTGATTGATCTTTGAATCAACTTCACATTATTCCAGAGCAGGTCATTTTGTATGAATGAGACTTAGGAAACATTTGTCAAATAGTGAATGAATGTACAAGTCAAATTACTTCACCAGTGCATGCAATAAAGAATCCTTGCCAACTTTTAAACTTCTCCAAACTTCCAAAATTACAAGTTTAGAATTCTGTAAAATTATTAGCTTAGTCGATGTTATCCATTTGTTGCTTGAATTGCTTTGTCCTGATAAATTAGCTAATAATTTTACAGAATGCTTTGTAGTAACTACAGCCCAGAAAATAGCCATTTCTGTTTTAGAGATAATGCACCTGAGAAAATCTCACATAAAACATTTCACTCATTCAAGTGTTGCTGTAGGTGCTGTGGACACAGTAGTAAGCAAATTAAAAAATATGTCTTAAAAGAGTTTATGAACTCTAAATAAAATCACATGTAGTGTAAAAGTGTTTTGAATAAAAATAAAAGTGTGATCAGGGAGCTAGTGAAGGGACAGCATATCTAAAATAAGACGTTCAGGGAAGGATTTTTGATGAGTTACATGAGTTGAGCTCGAAAGAAAGTAAAGAAATACGCCCTTCAAGATAACCTGGGAAGTTTTCCTGAGAGAGAAAATAGTGGGTAAAACTGCCTTGAAGCAGAAGGCAGTGACTAGCAAAGAGGCCAGTGTGTATTGAAAGGGATTAAGTAGAAGAAAATTAATAGGAAATGAAGTCAGAGAAAGGTAAGTAGGAGGTGAATAACACGGGATTTTTGTCTGAAATGGGAAACTAGTGGGTATTTTTAAACAGAGTGCTGAGACTTGACATATTTTTAAACTCTGGTTGTTGAATACAAAACAGACTCTGGGCTAGGGAATTCACAATAATCCAGACAAATGAGAGAATGTCTAGGACAAGGTTTGTAGCTATGGTAGTTGTAAGGAGTGGCCAGTTTGGGGGATATACTTTGAGGGAAAGGACAACATTTTGTGCATTGGTTGAACATAAGGTGTAGAAAGAAACAGGACTCAAGAATTTTCCCATGGTTTTTAGCATAAGCAACTAGGATAACAGAAATGCTATTTACTGAGATTGGAAGGATCAGGTTGAATGGTGTCAGGGGTTGAAATGAGTTCTGTCTGGGACACACTGATTTTGAAACACTTGTCTCATGTAGAGATGACAGGAGACAGCTAGAAGAGTCCAGATAAGGGAAGAGGTGTTGTGCTGACGTATACATTTGGGATTCACTAGGTAGCATTTAAAGCCTAAAAGGAGTAGGAAATGGCAATCCACTCCAGTACCCTTGTCTGGAAAATCCCATGGACAGAGGAGCCTGGTGGGCTACAGTCCACGGGGTCACAGAGAGTCACACACGACTGAGGCGACTAAACAACAACAAAAGCCTAAAAGCTGATGACATTATCTGATTAAGAATAGAATGAAGAGAGAAGTGGTACATGAAGAAGGTTGTGGGATAACTACTAGCATATATAATGATGAAACTAACATGAAACTACTAGAACTATTACAAAAACAGTTGACACTAGAGAAATAAGATACAAACTCTGTATCTTGGTTCTCAAAATATAATCAATCCAGTAATATAACTGTTTCTCAAAGGATGGCATTGGAATTAACTATGACCTTTCAATAAGTCAATTGGTCTAAAACAAAGTTTTTTTGAAAGTTCCTAATATAAAGGGTCTAATTTTTTCCCCTTTATTTGACTCCCGATAATTATTATGAACTAAAATATCAGTTCTTCATGAGATACCTCAGAGCCCAGGATCCAAAAATCTGACAGGAGGTAACCCTTCACAAAGCCTATGAACCACGGTTATGTTGAGGAACAGAACCCTTGATTTTTCAGACTCCCATTGAGAAGGTAAAGAGTCAAGAAACCCAAGGTTCCAATACCTTTTCTTCTTCTTAAGGCATTGAATGCCTTCCGTTATGTATCTGAAAGGGTGAAACAAGTCTTCTCTGACTTCTCTGCTCCTATATGATAGGAGACACTGAAAAAACCACATATAGCCAAAGCATTAATTCTAAATATACCCTGGCTTTACTAAGAAAGAACATGAAAACAACACTGTCAGAATTGAGCTGAACATAAGGAAGACTGTCTTGACACCATGGCTTGTTACCATGCTGAAATATATTATCATTTTCTAAAAATGTTACACACTTGACGTGGTTGTAAGCCTCTGTTTTTTTTTTTTTTTTTTCCTACTAAGGCTTTCAAAATCATATTACTAGTCTAGAATGATTTAGGTGTAATTTGGATTGAAGGGCAATGGCCTTCAAAAATTAGTGTCTTTCAAGGGCTTACCTAGTACATGATTTTATTATTTTGTTTCCTTGGGGTAGTTTAACCTCATTTACCTTTGATGTGGCAGGAGCTTTTTCCCCCTTTCATCATATTTTCCAGATGACTGTGCAACCATTAGAAAACTGCATGGTATAAAGAATAATAATAAGGAAGAAAAAAAAAGAACACAAGAAAATGAACCAAGTTAAATAAATAGATCAAACAACTATAAACACCCTTTATCATACTAGGTGGGGAGGTTTGGGATCTCTGTGGAAAATTAACTGCCCCCTACCCTGGTCTTCTAATCTAGACACAATTAGCTACGCCTGTTTGTTTGCCACAGTATGTGTGTATGTGTGTGTGTATATATATATATACACACACAGTATGTGTGTATGTGTGTATATATACATATATATATATATACAATTTAGGACCCAAACTATACAAATGTTACAGACTGAAACTTTGGAAGTATACTCAGAATGCAGTAGAATATCTCACAGTGCATCACTGATGAGATAACAGTGCTACTCTATTAGATTATGATAATAAAAGTATAGCATAGCCAAAGAGAGATCTATATTATAGGAAAAGCATTTCCTACTTGAGAGAAATGTTAATGTCTAAATGAGGATTCTCTTCAAGAGTTTCAGATACTTTGTTTCTTTTGCAACTAGATTTCACAAATGTGAGGTAGATTCAATCAGGCAGGTTCCCACTGTTTCTCACCCCTACTAGTCATGGTTTCACTAGTTAAAAAGAGCTATTCTAACTCTGTGTTGTTGTTGTTTTTCCTTTTACAGAAAATTCTTTTTGCCAGAGTCTCTAAGAAGTGTTTTTTTTGTTTGTTTGTTTGTTTGTTTGTTTTTTGCTCTGAGATGGCTCAGCTGGTAAAGAATCTGCCTGCAATGCGGGAGACCTGGGTTCGATCCCTGGGTTGGGAAGATCCCCTGGAGAAGGGAAAGGCTACCTGTAACTCCAGTATTCTGGCCTGGAGAATTCCATGGACTAGTCCATGGGTTCGCAAAGAACTCAATATGACTGAGCAACTTTCACTTTATCACATCCATGTTCCCCTAAGAACTCACAGAGAACAAATTATAAATATTTACTATGTTTGCTGCACCTCATTCCAATTTTAGTTTTCATTCAGTTTTCTTGGTGCATCATCATTCTAATTGATCATCAGGGCCAACAACTAAGAAATGGAAAATGTACCAAGAGATTCTATGCTTATCCTACACATTGACATTAGTTTACATAACAGAATAACCTTTCTCTTTTTCTCTATGTACCAATAGCATGGTGGTGGTGGTTTAGTTGCTAAGCTGTATCTGACTCTTGAAACCCCATGGACTGTAGCCCGCCAGGCTCCTCCATCCATGGGATCTCCCAGGCAAGAATACTCGAGTGAGTTGCCATTTCCTTCTCCAAGGTATCTTCCTGACCCAGGGATTGAACCTGAGACTCGTGACTTGCAGTCAGATGCTTTATCATCTGAGCCACCAGTGAAGCCTGTTCCAACAGCACAGCCAGAAATTATTCTAGACACACAGTCTTAGTAATATTAATAACAGATTAGCTTTCTGGCTTCAACTATCTCAGTTTAGTTCAGTTGCTCAGTTGTGTCCGACTCTTTGCAACCCCATGAATCGCAGCACGCCAGGCCTCCCTGTCCGTCACCAACTCCCGGAGTCTACCCAAACTCATGTCCATCGAGTCAATGATGCCATCCAGCCATCTCATCCTCTGTTGTCCCCTTCTACTCCTGCCCCCAATCCCTCCCAGCATCAGGGTCTTTTCCAATGAGTCAACTCTTCGCATGAGGTGACACTCAGGACTGATCTCCTTTAGGATGGACTGGTTGGATCTCCTTGCAGTCCAAGGGACTCTCAAGAGTTTTCTCCAACACCACAGTTCAAAAGCATCAACTTTTCGGTGCTCAGCTTTCTTCACAGTCCAACTCTCACATCCATACTATCTAGCCCTACATTAAGTCCTAAATTTAAAGCAGCAGTGTTTGGAGCAACTAAAGAGTCATCATGGAGAGGTTGCTATTTATGTAGCATCATAGGTGGAAGAGGTGTAGTATCCAAAGTTTAACAATCTCTTTGACCTTCCCTGTTTTCTATTTCTTCCCTCCCCACTTCTATCAAAGTCTATGTATTCATCCATCAACTATGTATAGACCCCAGCTATCATCTATCAATTGTTGAGTATTCTGTAATATGCATATAAATCTAGGACCCCCAAAATTTGGCATTACGTGTGGCACAAGCTCTATTAGAGGTAGGATAACTGAATTCCTGCAGATTCTACTATAGGACATAGTGTGTCAGAGAGACAGAAATGGAGAGATACACAGAGAGACTACTTTAACTTTTTTTAGTATGTTTACTCCATGTGAGACCTCAGGGATTGCAATATCAAAAGCATTTCATATCACTCTGAAGTGTAAGTCTCCCTATAAGTCATTAAGTTTCATTTTACAGATAAAAAACCCAGGGCCCAGACAGCTGAGGTGACACTACCTGTTAATAGCAGAGCTTACATCTTATACTCACACTTCCTGATCTTCAATCAATCACAATCCTTTCCCTCTACTCTAGCTAAAATCTATAAGTTCTTCCTCTATTAAGAGAAACATAAATCAAATATAAATGACTATAAAATACAGAAATATTAAAAGGAAGGAAAAATGAAGGGCAAGTTTAAGTACAGTTTAAGAGTTATCAAGTTTTGCTTATTTTTTCCATATTTAATATTTTTAACTCATAAAAAAACAAGATCAAAAAGCAAGTTTGCTGTGAATGATAAGTTGAACTTATTTATCAACAATTATAGGATGCACTGCCTATCACAGTATTTTGAAAATAAGTTGAAAGTCCTTTGAAAAGTATTTTTTAAAAAGTGACTTAAGCTGAGGTTGATGTAGTAATGTCTATAATTTTGTGACTAACATCAATGGGTGAGACCTTAGACTAACCATAAGAAGATGTGATGGCTTTTCCTTAGTTTTATTGAATAGTGCTTATGTTAACTTGTACCAAACAGAAAGTTTCCTGCTCATAGATAAACAACTGTCCTCAGCTTTTCATCTGCTTTTGTCACCTTGTAGCCAAGGCTGAAATGCTTTCTACAGTGCCTAACAGAGTACCTGACATTTAGCTGATTTTAGAGTCATGACTTTATAATGACTATTTTTCTTTTTATAAAATAATGAGAAGCTTCCTTCTGAGCTAGCAAATTGGATTAGCATAGCAACTAAGCATGTCTGTGGTTCTTTATGGGCCAGTGGAACAAATTCTTCCACAAAGTATCAAGCAGATACACTGCCTTAATGCTTCCATTCCCACTCTATAAAAGAAAAACCTCAATGAAAGCAGTTGTACAAAAAGACCTCTAGACAAGGTTGTCTTTAGTTTCCATTACTTTAAGGACACTTCCAACTTTGGAGTACAATGATATATTCATTCTGCAAAACCACTGAAGATAGGAGCTTTTCCCTATGCCAGATGTAAAGTTTTAAATTAAAATTTTTAACAATTACCTAACAAAACAATCTGTCATTATTTGCAATCTCACAGTATCTGACCTGGTACAATATCTGATGAATAGGAAAGCCAATTATGTCAGAAATACACACATTTTAGTTTACAATTTTATTGAATTTTGTAATTTTATCCTTAATTACTTTAAGACTTAAGAAACTCAGCAAAAAGTTCAAATATTTTTAGAAAGTATTATAGTGTTCATCGTTGCTTTTCTTGCTAAATTTTTTGAAGTTAGCTGACAATGTCATAATCATGGATTATGAGATCACAATCTCATAATCATGGATCACTGTATGCTATCATACAGATAAGCTGTGAAACCAAATACCACATTTCTTTATGTAAAACGATATGTCTGAACTAAATTAGTTATTTATTCACTTTGCTAAAATGTAAAGGATTCATTTTCCTGGTTCTTTTTATTGGCAGAAAATGAAATAATGAGACTGCTGTTAAAATCTGATCCATTATCATCTGCTTTAGACAGGAGAAAGCAAAATACAGCCCATGGGCCAAATACAGCCCACTACCTCTCTTTGTAAATACTTTTATTAGACACAACTATAGTTTTATTTACATATTTGTCCATGGCTGATCATGCTGCCACAACAGAACTGAATAACTGGGTCAAAGGCACTATGGCCGACAAAGTAAAAAATATTTACTGTCTTGAAGATGGTAGGGTAGAAGTACACGAGCTAACCTCTCTTTACAAAAACACCAAAATCACAAATAACTGCTAAACAACCACTGACCAAAAAATGGTGAAACCTACAAAAGAAGTATCCTACATCCAAAGACGAGAAACCACAACTAGATGGTAGGAGGGGGTGCAATCATGATAAAGTCAAATCCCATATCCACCAGGTCTGAAAAATAATTATATCACAGAACTTCTCCCCACAGAAATGAAAGTTCAGTGACCCATGTCAGACTCCCCAGCCTGGGGGTCCAGGACTAAGAGGAGAAACCCCCAGAGAATTTGGCTTTGAATGCCAGTTGGGCTGATTCATAGGAATTCCACAAGACTGGAGTAAATGGAAACTACACTCCTAGAGGCCAAACACAAGGTCATGTGTACACCAGGACTCAGGGAAAACAGCAATGACTTCAGAAGAGCCTGAGCCAGATTTACTTGCTGGTAGTGGAGGGTTGGCAGCCAGGAGGTGGTTGTGACTCACTGTAGGGGCAAAGACACTGATAGCTCTGGGGAATGCTCAAAGACATGGAGTAGCTCTGGGGAACACTCACTGGCATGGAGCAGCTCTGGGGAATACTCAAAGACATGGAGCAGCTCTGGGGAATACTCAAAGACATGGAGCAGCTCTGGGGAATACTCAAAGACATGGAGCAGCTCTGGGGAACACTCACTGGCATGAGCCCTCCTGGAGGCCACAATTTTTTCACAAATACTTGGCCCTGCCCATTAAGCTCCAGTGCTGGGACAACTCTGGCCAAACACCAAGAGGGAAGGGACATAGCCCCACCCATTATCAGACAGGCTGTTTGAAGTCTTCCTAAGCATACAGCTGCCAGTTAAAAACATGCCCTGACATGGCCCTGACCACCAGAGGACAAGACCCAGTTCTACCCACCAAGGGGCAGGCACCAGTCCCCCCCGACTCCACCAGAAAACCTACACAAGTCTCATTCACCAGGGGCAGACAGCAGAAGCAAGAACTACAACCCTGCAGACTGAAGAATGGAAAATGCAATCACAGAAAGTTAAGACAAAATAACAGAGCAGAGGAATGTGTCCCAGATGAAGGAAAAACATAAAACCCCAAAAGAACAATTCGGTGACTGGCAATCTACCTGTAAAACAACTTAGAGTAATGGTGTGCATGCTTCATCGTTTCAGTCATGCCCAACTCTTTGCCACCCTGTGGACTGTAGCCCACCAGGCTCTTCTGTCCATGGGATTCTCCAGGCAAGAATAATAGAGTGGGTTGCCATGCCATCTTCCAGTGGATCTTCCCAGCCCAAGGACTGAACCCGTGTCTCCTGTGTCTCCTGCATTGCAGGTAGATTCTTAACCGCTGAGCCACCAAGGAAGTCCTCAGTGTAATGGTAATAAAGATGACCAAAGATCTCAGAAAAAGATGGTGGTATAGATCAAGAGTATAAAAGACATGTTTAACAGTGACCTAGAAGGATTAAAGAAAAACAGAGATGAACAATAACTGAAATAAAAAATACACTAAAAAGAATCAATAGAATGAGGCAGAAGAAGGGATAAATGATCTGGAAGACATAATGGTGAAAATCACTACTGTGGGAAAGAACAAAGAAAAATGAAAAGAAATGAAGACAGTCTAAGAGATCTCCTGGACAAAATTAAATACATGAATATTTGCACTATAGACTCCAAGAGAGGAAGAAAGAACCTGAGATAATAGCTACAAACTTTCCTAATATGGGGAAAGAAACAGTCATCCAAGTCCAGGAAGTACAGAGTGTGGCAGGCAAGAAAAATCCAAGAAGGAACACAGTGAGACATACAGCAATCAAATAGACAAAAATTAAAGACAAAGAAAAAATATTGAAAGCAACAAGGGAATAGCAGCAAATAACATACAAGGGGACTCCCATATGGTTATCAGCTGATTTCTTAGCAGAAATTATGCAGGCCAGGAGAGAGTGGCACCATATATTTCAGGGAAGAACCTACAACCAAGAATACTCTACCAGCAAGACTTAGATTCAGATTTGACAGAGATGTCAAAAGCTTTACAGAGAAGCAAAAGCTAAGAGAATTCAGCACCACCAGACCAGCTTTGCAAATAATGCTAAAGGAACTTCTAGGTAGAAAAGAAAAGCCCACAACTAGGAACAGGAAAATTACAAATGGAAAAGCTCACCAGTAAAGGCAAACATACAATATAGGTAGGAAATCACATACAAATATGATAGCAGAACCAGCAAGTGTGGGAAGAGGAGAATACAAATGTAGGATACTGGAAATGCATTTGAAATGAAAAGACTAACAACTTAAAAAGCAATCTTGTGTACAAACAGACAGCTATATCAAAACCTCATGGTAACCACACACCAAAAAGCTAGAATACACACACAGAACATAAAAAGGAATCCAAACCCAATAGTAAAGTTAGTCATCAAATCACAAGAGAACATAAAAGGGAACAAAAAAAGTTCTTACAAAAATAAATCCCCATTACTAAACAAAGTGGCAATAAGAAAATATATATCAATAATTTTAAGTGTAAATGTATTAAATGCCCCAACCAAAAGACACAGACTTGTTGAATGAATACAAAAACAAGACTCATATATACTGTCTGCAAGATTTAGGGACACAGATGGACTGAAAGTTAGCAAATGGAAAAGGTATTCCTTGAAGGTGGAAATCAAAAGAAAGTTGGAGTAGCAATATTCATATCAGACAAAATAGACTTTAAAATAAAAACTGTTATAAGAGACAAAAAAGAAAACCACAGGATAATCAATGGATCAATCCAAGAAAAAAAGAGAACAACTGTAAATATATATGCCCCCAAATTAGGAGCACCTCAATATATATGGCAAATCAAACACCTATAAAAGAAGAAATTGACAGTGAAACAGCAACAGTGGGGGATATTAACATTCCACTTTCATCAATGGACAGATCATCCAAACAGAAAAATCAATAAGGAAACACAGGCCTGAAATGACATACTACACCAGAACTTAATTGACATGTATAGAGCAACCCATCAGAAAGCACCAGAATACATTATTCTCAAGTGATAAGGAACATTCTCCAGGGTAGATCACATGCTTACTAGGTCACTAGTAAGCCTTGGTAAATTTAAGAAAGTGTTAAGTTGCTCAGTAGTGTCCAGCTCTTTGAGATTCCATGGATTGTAGCCCACCAGGCTCCTCTGTCCATGGGATTTCCCAGGCAAGAATACTGGAGTGGGTTGCCATTTCCTTTCTCCAGGGGATCTTCCTGGCCCAGGCATCAAACCCTGGTCCCCACACTGTAGGCAAATTCTTTACCAACTGAGCCACAAGGGAAGCTGTAAGAAAACTGAAATCATATCAAGCATCTTCTCTGACCACAATGCTGTGAGATTAGAAACCAACTATAAGAAAAAAGTAAAAAACATAAAGACATGGAGGCTAAACCATATGCTACTAAACAACCAATGGATCACTGGAGAAATCAAAGAGGAAATAAAAAAATACCTAGAGACAAATGAAGATGAAAGAACAACAATCCAAAACCTATGGGATATGGCAAAGGTAGTTCTAAGAGGGAAGTTCAAAGCGATACAATCATACCTCAGCAAACAACAAAAATCACAAACAATCAAGCTAACCTTCCACCTAAAGAACTAGAGAAAGAAAAAAGCAAAACCCAAAGTAGCAGAAGAAATCATAAAGATCAGACCAGAAATTAGTAGCAATGAAAAAAATGATAGAAAACCCAGCTTTTAATTTCACTGATCTTCTTTGAGAAGATAAAAAAAACTGATATATCTTTAGCCAAGAGAAAAAGGAAGAGGGCTCAAATCAATAAAATTAGAAATTAAAAATATGCCACAAAAATACAAAGGATCATCAGAGACTACTACAAGCAACTATATATGCCAATGAAATAGACAACCTAAAAGAAATGGACACATTTTTAGAAGGTACAATCTCCAAATACTGAACCGGGAAGAAACAGAAAATATGAACACATCAATCACAAGCAGTGAAACTGAAAATGTGATTTAAAAACAAACAAAGGTCCAGTACCAGAGGGCTCCAGAGGTAAATTATACCAAATGTTTAGAGAAGAGTTAACACCTATCCTTCTAAAACTGTTTCAAAAAATTGCAAAAGGAACACTACCTAACCCATTTTATGAGGCCACCATAACCCTGCTACCAAAACCAGACAAAAATAATACAAAATAGAAAATAACAAGTTTATATCACTGATGACCACACACACACACACACACAAATCCTCAACAAAATACTAGCAAATTGAATCCAAAACTACATTAAAAGGATCCTACACTGTGATCAAATGGGATTTATCCCAGGGATGCAAGGATTTTTCAGAATATGCAAATAAATCTATGTGAAACACCACATCAACAAATTAAAGAATAAAAACCATATGATCATCTCACTAGATACAGAAAAGTCTTTTGACAAAATTCACCACTCATTTATGATAAAAAATACTCTCCAGAAAATGGGCATAGAGGGAACCTATGTCAACATAATCAAGGCCATATATTACAGGCCTACAGCTAACATACTTAATATGAAAGGCTGAAAGCATTTGCACTAAGGTCTAGAATAAGACAAAGATGTCTACTCTCATCACTTTTATTCAACACAATTTTGAAAGTCCTAGGCGTGGCAATTAGAGAGGAAAAAGAAATAAAGAGAATCTAAATTGGAAAGGAAGTAAAACTGTCACTGTTTGCAAATGACATGATACTGTACACAGAAAATCCTAAAGATGCTACCAGAAAACTACTAGTGCTCATCAATGAATTTGATAAAGTTGCAGGAGACAAAATAAAAACACATCAATCTGTTGCATTTCTATACACCAACCTAGACAGCATATTAAAAAGCACAGACATTACTTTGCCAACAAAGGTCTGTCTAGTCAAAGCTTTGGTTTTTCCAGTAGTCATGTATGGATGTGAGAGTTGGACTATAAAGAAAGCTTAGTACCAAAGAATTGGTGCATCCCTGGGAGGGAACTGAAAAGAAGAGTACACATGGACAGACACTTGCCCTGGGGAGCAAGCAGATGGAATCACAGTCTGGTCACTCAAGTCCTAGGGTCCTATATAAAGGAAAAGAGCCCCTGGGAGGACTGCTGGGACAGAGAGAGGGCTGAAGAGGCCCAGACTTGACTCCTTAGGAGTAGGCACATGCTGCCTTGCCAATGATCAGGGCAGAGAGACAGCACTTTGCATTGGAAATTGCCACCCACCTGCACTCCCCTAGATGAATGAGGTGAACTCCCTAAACCCACTCATCCCACAACACAGACTGATGCAGGATCTGGGCCAAGCAGCCCTGGAAAAAGACAAGTTCTAGTTACACACACACAAATACTACACTTGATCTTAGCCAAAGGTCCGTATAGTCAAGGCTATGGTCTTCCCAGTGGTCACATAGGGTTGGGAGAACTGGACCGTAAAGAAGGCAGAACACCACAGAACTGATGCCTTCAAACTGTGGTGCTGGAGAAGACTCCTGAGAATCCCTTGGACAGCAAGGAGATCAAACCAGTCAATCTTAAAGGAAATGAACCCTGAATACTCATTGGAAGGACTGATGCTAAAACTGAAGCTCCAGTATTTTGGTCACTTGATGTAAACAGCCAACTCATTGGAAAAGTCTGTGATGCTGGGAAAGATTGAAGGCAGAAGGAGAAGAAGACATAAGAGAATGAGATGGCTGGATGGCATCACTGATGCAGTGGATATGAACTTGGGCAAACTCTGGGAGATGGTGAGGGACAGGGATGCCTGGCATGCTGCAGTCCATGGGGTTGCAAAGAGTTCGACACAACTGAGCGACTGAACAACAACAGTTACACACAATGTACTAGATGGCCTGAGGTGTACTCTTGGTAGGGTGGTGGTGAACACTGTCGTCAGTCTCAGGAGCATGCAGGGGTTTGTCTCCCACCAAGAGCACTTTGGCTCAGCCCATTCCACACCAACACTTGTTCGAGATCTGAGACAGGTCCTGGGAGAAATCCGCCACAGAGACAGTGTCGGGCTCTGGTGGCAGCACAGCCACCCCAATTCCTGCAGTCACAGCATTCCAAGCCCCAGCCTCAGTCTACTTTAAACCAAAGCACTGTACTAGATCTGGGACAAACGTACCAGGGGAAGGGACGGGACCGTGGGCTGCTTCTGAGTAGAGCTCCGCGCGTCTACACAGGGAAAGCGTAGGTCCTCTGTGAGCAGCCACCTCCTTTGTGGCAGGGCATGCACTAAAGAGCGATGGAGCCTGACGGAGCCTGACAGGAAGAGCTCCTACTCCAACTGGGGAGCAAACCCCATCCTTGAGAAAGAGGTGACACTACAGAGCAGAGGGGAAGACCTGCCTCACATTCTGAAAAGGCTGTAAATCCCCCAACATCAGCCATAATGGCCAGGACACTCTGAGGAAAAATATGGCTGGTGTATCAAAATCAACCTTCTTACCAAAGGCTGTGGACACAGAAAGTGGAGATTCACAGGGACAATCTCACATAAAAACACTCCTTCAAAACCACAGTAGATTATTTTCTCCTACATTCGTAGAGATAAAGCTAAGTAAAATGAAAAAGCAGAGGAACCACTCCCAACTAAAAGAGCAAGAGAAGTGGCGACAAAGAACAAACAATGAAACAGAGCACAGCAGCGCTCAAAGAAGCGGTTACGCAAACGTTAAGAGAACTAAGAAAAATTATCAATGGAAGGTGGTAACTGACACTAAAAGATGAACTCCCCAGGTCGGTAGGTGCCCAATATGCTACTGGAGAAAAGTGGAGAAATAACTCCAGAAAGAATGAAGAGATGGACCCAAAGCAAAAACAACACCCAGTCGTGCATGAGAATGGTGACGGAAGTGAAGTCCGATGCTGTAGAGCATACTTAGAGGAACCAGGGATGTTAGGTCCATGAATCAAGGTAAACTGGAAGTGGTCAAAAGGAGATGGCAAGAATGAACATCGACATTTTAGGAATCAGTGAACTAAAACGGACTGGAATGGGCAAATTTAACTCAGATGACCATTATATCTACTACAGTGGGCAAGAATCCCTTGGAAAAAATGGAGTAGCCCTCACAGTCAACAAAGAGTCTGAAATTTAGTTCTCGGGTGCAATCTCAAAAATGACAATGATCTCTGTTCATTTCCAAGGCAAACCATTCAATGTCACAGTAATCCAAGTCTATGCCCCCACCAGTAATGTGGAGGAAGGTGAAGTTGAATAGCACTATGAAGACCTACAAGACCTTCTAGAACTAACAACCAAAAAAGATCTCTTTTTTGATATAGGGGACTCGAATGCAAAAGTAGGAAGTCAAGAGATATCTGGAGTAACTGGCAAATTTGGCCTTGGAGTACAAAATGAACCAGGGAAAAGGCAGACTTCTGCCAAGAGAATGCACTGGCCATAGCAAACACCCTCTTTCAACAACACAGGAGAAGACTCTACACATGGACATCACCAGATGGTCAATACTGAAAACAGGCTAATTATATTCTTTACAGCCAAAGATGGAGAACTCTATACAGTCAGCAAAAACAAGACCAGGAGCTGATTGTGGCTCAGATCATGAACTCCTTATTGCCAAATTCAGACTCAAATTGAAGAAAGTAGGGAAAACACTAGACCATTCAGGTATGACCTAAATCAAATCCCTTACGATTATACAGGGGAAGTGACATTTTTTTAGATCTGATAGAGTGCCTGAAGAACTATGGATGGTGGTTTGTGACTATACAGGAAACAGTGATGAAGAACATACCCAAGAAAAAGAAAAGCAAAAAGGCATAATGGTGGTCTGAGGAGGCCTTACAAATAGCTGTGAAAAGAAGAGAAGACAAGGGCAAAGGAGAAAAGGAAAGATATACCCATCTGAATTCAGAGTTCCAAAGAATAGCAAGGAGAGATGAGAAAGCCTTCCTCAATGATCAATGCAAAGAAATAGAGGAAAACAATAGAATGGGAAAGATTAGAAGTCTCTTCAAGAAAATTAGAGATACCAAGGGAACTTTTCATGCAAAGGTGTGCACAATAAAGGACAGAAATGGTACAGAAACAGAAGACATTAAGGAGTGAAAGTTGCTCAGTCATGTCTGACTCTTCACTACCCCATGGACTGTGCCCATGGAATTCTCCAGGCAAAAATACTGGAGTGGGTAGCCTTTCCCTTCCTCTAGAGGACCTTCCCAACCCAAGGATTGAACCCAGGTCTCCCGCATTGCAAGCAGATTCTTTACCAGCTGAACCACAAGGGAAGCCCAAGAATACTGGAATGAGTAGCTTATCCCTTCTCCAGCGGATCATCCTGACCCAGGAATTGAACCAGGGTCTCCTGCATTGCAGGCAGATTCTTTACCAACTGAGCTATAAGGGAAGCCCATATTAAGAACAGGTGGCAACAATACATGGAAGAGCTATACAAAAAAGTTCTTCATTGCCCAGATAACCACAATGGTGTGATCACCCACCTAGAGCCAGACATCCTGGAATGTGATGTCAAGTGGGCCTTAGGAAGCATCGCTATGAACAATGCTAGTGTAGGTGATGGAATTCCAGTAAAGCTATTTCAAATCCTAAAAGATGATGCTGTGAAAGTGTTGCATTCAATATGCCAGCAAATCTGGAAAACTCGGCAGTGGCCACAGGGCTGGAAAAGGTCAGTTTTCATTCCAATCCCCAAGAAAGGCAATGCCAAAGAATGTTCAAACTACTGCACAGTTGCACTCATCTCACACACTAGCAAAGTAATTCTCAAAATTCTCCAAGCGAGGCTTCAACAGTATGTGAACTGTGAGCTTCCAGATGTTCAAGCTAGATTTGTAAAAGACAGAGAAACCAGAGATCAAATTGTCAACATCCACTGGATCATCAAAGAAGCAAGAGAGTTCCAGAAAAACATCTATTTCTGCTTTATTGACTATGCCAAAGTCTTTGACTGTGTGGGTCACTGCAAACTGTGGAAAATTCTGAAAGAGATGGGAATACCAGACCACCTGACCTGCCTCTGGAGAAATATGTATGCAGATCAAGAAGCAACAGTTAGAATTGGACATGGAATGACAGACTTGTTCCAAATTGGGAAAGGAGTATGGCAAGGCTGTATATTGTCACCCTGTTATTTAACTTCTATGCAGAGTACATTATGCGAAATGCTGGGCTGGATAAAGCACAAGCTGGAATCAAGGTTGCCAGGAGAAATATCAATAACCTCAGATATGCAGATGACACCACCCTTATGGCAGAAAGTGAAGAAGAACTAAAGAGCCTCTGATGAAAGTGAAACAGGAGAGTGGAAAAGTTGGCTTAAAGCTCAACATTCAGAAAACTAAGATCATAGCATCCGGTCCCATCACTTCACAGCAAATAGATGGGGAAACGGTGGAAACAGAGACTTTATTTTGGGGGGCTCCAAAATCCCTGCAGATGGTGACTGCACCCATGAAATAAAAAGATGATTACTCCTTGGAAGAAAAGCTATAACTAACCTAAACAGCATATTAAAAAGCAGAGACATTACTTTGCCAACAAAAGTCCCACTAGTCAAAGATATGGTTTCTCCAGTAGTCATGTATGGATGTGAGAGTTGGACTATAAAGAAAGCTGAACACCGAAGAATTGATGCTTTTGAACTGTGGTGTTGGAGAAGACTCTTGAGAATCTCTTGGACAGCAAGGAGATCCAACCAGTCAATCCTAAGGGAAATCAGCCCTGAATATTCAATGGAAGGACTGATGCTGAAGCTGAGACTCCAATACTTTGGCCACCTGATGCAAAGAACTGATTCATTGGAAAAGACCCTGATGCTGGGAAAGATTGAAGGTAGGAGGAGAAGGGGATGACAGAGGATGAGGTGGTTGGATGGCATCACTGACTTGATGGACATGTGTTTGAGCAAGCTCCAGGAGTTGGTGATGGACAGGGAGGCCTGGTGTGCTGTAGTCCATGGTGTTGCAAAGAGTCGGACATGACAGAGTAACTGAACTGAACTGATCAGCAAAAGTGAATTATCAATGTAAGAAGGAAGTAGAAAATATAACATATCATACAAAAAAGACGATTCAACTGCTGAAATCAAGAACAACCTAAAAAGCAATGCATAGCCAAATAATGAAACAGAACAACAAATAAGTGATCTTGAAAATAGAATACTGAAAATCAATGAATTAGAACAGCAGATAGAAAGACAAATTAAAAACTAAAAGAAAAATAGGAGATCTATGGGATAATATAAAATGTTCCAACTTACGCATAATAGTAGTTCCAAAAAAAAAGAAGAGAGAGAGAGAGGCAATTGAAAATATATTTGATGAAATTATAGCTGAAAACTTTTCAGATCTAAAGAAGGAAACAGATACCCAAGTATAGGAAGTACAGTGGATTCCAAGCAAGATAAATCCAAGCAGATCCACACCAAAACATATAATAATTAAGATGGTAAAATTTAAAGACAAAGAGGATTCTAAATGCTGCAAGAGAGAAAGTCACGTACAAGGGAATAGCCACTGGGGTATTGTTCTCTGCAGAACAAAGGGCTATAGTCATATACACAAAGAGTTAAAATAGAAAAATCTGTAACCTAGGATACTTTACCCAGCAAGATTATCATTTTGAACAGAAGAGATAAATAATTTCCCAAACAAGGAAAAATTAAAATAAAACTGAACCTACTCTAAAATAAACATTGTAAGTTTTTTTCTCTAAATAGAAGTTAGAATCTATAGGAGAGGGAAAATCACAATAGGAAAGGCACATATACACTAAGGATTGAAGATCACTTAAAAAACCAATATGTAGATTAAAAAAAATCAAAAGAAATTGTGACAGTGTTTATAACTACGGGACTATAATAAATAATAAAAGGAAAGGATTATGATTTAAAAATAGGACATCAAAATCACAAAATATAGAGGAAGGGAGTATAAAAAGGCAGATTTTTTAGAATGTGACTGAATTTAGATAGCTATCAGTTTAAACACATAGATATAGGTCAACATACTTGAACTCCATGGAAACCACAAATCAATAATATACAATAGATTCACAAAAAATAAAATGAAAGGAACCCAAGTGGATTACAAAAGAAAATTATAAAAATATAGGAAATATAAAAGATATGAACAAAGAAGAAAAAAATAGAAAATAAGGATTAAATGGCACTAAGTACATACCTATCAGTAATTAAATCCCAATGGAGTAAAAGCTTTGATCAAAAGACATACAAGTGGTAGGTAGGATTTAAAAAAAAACAAGAACCTGCAATATGGTACCTATAAGAGACTCAATTCAGGATGAAAGACATACACACACTGAAATAAATAGATGAAAAATGATATTTCATGGAAATAGAAACAACAAAATAGGGTGTAGCAATGCTCATATCACATAAAACAGATTTTAAAACAAAGGTCATAAGAAAAAAATGAAGGCATTATAAAATGCTCTCAATACAAGAAGAGGATATATACTTATTTATGCACCCAGTATAGAATACCAAAATATATAAAGCATATACTAAGAGACATAAACAGAGAAACTGACAATAATATAATAATAGTAAGAGACTTAATATCCCACTGACATCAATGGACAGATCATACAGACAGAAAATCAATAAGGCAATAGATCTTAAATGACACAATAGACCAGTTGAACTTAATTGATATCTATAAGACACTACATTCCTCCAAACTAGAATACAAAGTCTCTTCAAGAATGCATGGAATGTCCTCTAAGACAGACCACATACTATCACAAAAAGAGCCTCAACAAAATTGAGAGGATAGCAATGCTTTCCAACATCTTTTCTGAATACAGCAGTATGAATATAGAAAAATGAGAAAAGTTGAAACACATGAACAATAAACATGTTACTGAAAAACCCAATGGGTCAATGATGAAATTGAATAATGAAACAGAAAATATCTCAAGACAAATGAAAATACAACTTTACAAAATCTACGCGATACGGCAAAAGCAGTTCTAAAACGGGAGTTCAAAATGATACAGGTCGTCTTCAAGAAATAAGAAAAACTTCAAACAACCTAACCTATCACTTGAAAGAATCAGAAAAAGAAAAACCAAAGCCCACAGTAAAAAAAAAAAAAAAAAGCAAAGAATAAAGCTCGAAGAGGAATTAGAGTTTAAAAGATCAGTGAACCCAAGGACTGGCTTTTTGAAAAGATAAACTAAAATGACAAACCTCAATGTAGGCTCACCAAGAAGAAGAGGAGATTTAAATAAAGAAATGAAAAAAGAGAAATAACAACCAATTACATAGATACAAAAAAATCATTGAAGAACGTATGTCAACAATAGAGAAGAAATGCACAAGTTTCTAGAAACACAGTTAGCCATGGCATAGTCAAGAAGAAACAATCTGAAAAGACTGACCACTAGAAGTGAAACAGTATCTGTAATTAAAAATAAACAAACAAAAAGTCCCTGCAAACAAAAGTCCAGGACTGGACAGCTTCACTGGGGACTGCTACCAGACATATAAAGAAGAACTTATACCTATCCTTCTCAAACTATTCCAAAAAATTACAAAGAAGGAACACTTCCAAATTTGTTTTATAAGGCCACCATTACCCTGATACCAAAACCAAACGGAGACTCCATAAGTAAAGAAAGTGTCTGGTCAGTATTTTTAGACAAATGTAGATGCAAAAATCCTTAACAAAATATTACCAAGACAAATCCAACAATACATAAGAAGGATCACACACCATGATCCAGTTGGATTCATCCCATGGTCACCAGGATGATTCAACATACATGAATCAATTTCATATACCACGTTAACAAAAGACAAGACCCACATGACTATTTCAATAGACACAGAAAAAGCATTTGACAAAATTCAATTTCCATTTGCAAAAGAAAAAAAAAACCTCCCATCAAAGTGGATATAGAGGGAGCATATAATAAAGGCCATTTACAATAAATGCACAGTTAACATGAAACTTAACCACAAAAACGTGAAAGTATTCCCACTAAATTCAGAAACAACACAAGGATGCCCACTATCACCATTTCTATTCAACATAGCATTGGAAATTCAAGCCAAAGAAATCAGACAGGAAAAAAGAAATAAAATGTTCCAAATTGGAAGAGAAGACATAAAGCTATCTGCAGAAGGCATGATACCCTACATAGAGAATCCTGAAGACTCCATACAAAAACTATAAGAACTAATAAATGAATTTAGCAAGGTAGCAGGATACAATACTAATATATAGAAATCCGCAGTGTTTCTTTACACTAACGACAAATTACGAGAAAGAAAAAATTAAATTCTGTTCAAATTTAGGTCCAACAAAACAAAATACTTAGGAATAAACTTAATCAAGGAGTTGAAATACCAATGTTAGACCACTAAAACAAAATGATAAAAATCAGTAACATGTTTATATGCAACAGTTTTAAGACATCTGTTCCTACAGTTATTTGTTGTTGTTTAGTCACACCTAAGTCATGTCTGACTATTTTGTGACCCCATGGACTGTAGACCACCAGGTTCCTCTGTCCCTGGGATTTTCCAGGCAAGAATACTGGAGTAGGTTGCCATTTCTTTCTCCAGGGGATCTTCTCAACCCAGGGATCTAACCCGTGTCTCCTGCATTACAGGTGGATTCTTTACTGCTGAGCCACCAGGGAAGCTCCTTCCATAGTTCTTAATTTTATAACAGAGAAATGAACACTTATTTTTGTTTTCTGGAAGGTCTCCAGTCAATTCACTTCCAACTTTCAATTAAATTCTTAACTACCATAGTGTCACATACCATGTCTTAGACACAATTAGAGATCACAAAGATCTCCTCATTCATTCAATAAATCTCTACTATTTCTCATGTATAATATGCTGGAGTTAAACATGAGAAATGAAAATAGCTACTCTTAAGTAGGTTGTAAACCAGCTGAAGAAATAAAATAAATGCGCTAAGAATTGTGGTACAAAGCAACATGTGATAAACATTATACATGTAGTACTATTGCTGTTCTAATCAAGACACTTAGAAACACCTAAAAGAGAAAGAAATCACCTCTAGCTATAGGGACGAGAAGCAATCCTGGTGGAGATGGCACTGAACTGTGTTTTTAAGTGTAGAAATTTAACAGATACAGATGTATGGAACAGAAATTTGCATTCCATGCAAAAGGAATGGCATAACTGAGGACATGAACTTCGGGGAACAGGAATGCGCATTAATGGGACCAACTGGCAAAGGTGAAAGCGTATTAATGAATCACTTTGTATTCAGGGAAAGGGTACAGATGAGGTAAGAATTAAAACTAAGAAGAGTGCAAGGTAGGTTAGGGAGGACCTTGAATGGAAGGGTTAGGTATTTGCTTTCTCAGAGTCAATGAAAGCTAATGGAAGATTTTTAAGCGAGGGATTAAATTTCATAGATTCATTTGGTAGCACTTGGCAGGAGAGTAAGGGGAAAGATAAGTGATATGGAGGTAATAAAATCAGGCCCGCACAGTGGCGAGACTATAAGAGAAGAGAAAAGATACTTTAAAAAGGAGTCAGTTCAAATAAGTGACTATAAGAACCTACATTTTATCCATTTTATATTCATTTAAATGAGCTGGCAATGTGAGGAGAGGTAAAGAAAATGTGGCAAGAGAGCCCATGACATAGGAAAGAATTTATCCAAAGATGGTATGTAGGGTATTTTTCATATGGCTAAATAATATTTTGCCAAAAGACTCATTTTTCTAAATTAAAATTTTTTTAATTTTTGTTGAATTTAATACTACATATACATGTATATTTAATGAATATACATTTAATTTAATAGAATTTAATACTACATATACATGTATATACATGTATATACATGTATATACACATATGCATATACATGTATATACATTATATATATATATACATGTATATACATATATATAATTTAGGACTCTAATGAATTTGCCTATATTACTAAATATTTTCTATTAAGTTAGTATCTTAGTGCAGGCTGCTAGAACAAGATACTGCTACACACGCCAGTATTGCCCAGAGAATCCCACGGACAGAGGAGCCTGGCAGGTCCATGGGGCAGGCTCCATGGGGTCACAAGAGTCAGACATGACTTAAAACCACCAATCAAACCAAACCAGGTGATTTATAAACAACAGAAATTTATTTCTCACACTTCGGGAGGTTGGATATGCTAGCTTAGGGTGCCAACATGGTTAGGTTCTGGTGGGAGCTGTTTTCTGGGGGTGCAGACAGCTGACTTCTCATTGTATCCTCACATGGCAGAAAGGAGGTGAGCTCCGTGGGGCCCCTGGTGTAAAGGCACTAGTCCCATTCATGAGGGCTCATGACCTAACGACCGCATAAGGCCCCACTTCCTGATAACATCACACTGGAGGTCAGGATTTCAACATACAAATTTGGCTATAGGGGACATATTCAGTTCATAATAGTGTCAAGAAAAATGCAAAAGTACTTGTTTTCTATAACCAACTGTGTTTAGTTAATATCTATTATCTATTGCATATTATGTCAGTGATTTGATTATCAATTTAAACAAGTGATGATGGAAAGTGTACAAATCTGTGTCTGTTAAAGAAGTGCTAGACTTTGTTCAGTCTATGAATCAGCCTTGTTTTCTGGCCACATATTAGTTTTTCGATAAAGATGGCAGAATCGTAGCTGAAGTTTTTCTCCTAATCATGAACTTCACAGTCTTAACTCTCCCTCTGTGTATTCTTACCCCTCTTTGCCTCATCATCTTAAATACAATGAGTTCATCTGCAGCACATTTTAATGCATAATATAAAGTGTCAGTCTACAATGTTCAGATAACAATTGCAGAAAAACATGGATTGCTTCTGTTTCCTGGGAGTCTGCTCTCAGCAATGTCTTCCTTCTGAGATTCTCACTGTTCTTTTAGGTGCATTCTAGTTGTTTCCCGTAAGTTTTAGACATGTTCAAACACCTCTCTTCATTCTCTGGGCACTCTCTGCCCGGATTAACTGTCCCTTTCTTGCCATATCCCATATCTCACTTTTAAAGGCCAATTAATCCCCCTACATATCCTAAATAGTGTGTGAAAAAGTAAAGTTTTCCTAGCACTTAACTAAAATATGACTATGTTTTAGTTGATTAGAAAACTGAGTTTAAATAAAAACAGCAAAAAGAACAATGAGAACCAAGACTTCGTATGAATGATTAACAAAAAAAGACTTTGCTTGTCTTACAATTGTTATTTTTCTTCATGTCAAATATATGAGACTTTAATATAGAGGAATATGCAGCTGACCGAGACACTTGAACAACCTCAAGGTTAATTTGATTTAACAATAAGGATTTCTGTCTTCAGCCTCTCTCATAACCTATATCACATTTTCATCTACAGGTAGAGAACCCAGCATTATATTTTTCATTCTAGGTTAGGTGGAAGTTCATGCTTTTTGTCAGGCTTTGACCCCACTGATCGTTATTTCCCTAACACCAAACTATCTGTTCTCCTGTGGTTCTCTATACTTGGAAGCCCTTGCTCATTGTTCTTTTTCCTGATTTACCTAACCTGCTGGTAGGACCCGTCCTACTCTGTGGTAGAGTCATCTGTAGGAGCCCTATTTTTTCATGACAGATCAACTTACTTTCTTCAGGGTAAGTTGGTCTCACATCATCATCCTATATTGCTACACACCTCTCACTCCCATTACCAAGTTCCTATCTAATGCAAGAATTTAACTCCTAAGAACCAGGTATTAAGGCCACAAACACAACTAACATGGTGTGCCTGCCCTCAGAGTGCTTAAAATTTAGTGTATATTTACAATTATCAGCTTATTGTGTTTCTATCAGGTTTTAGTGTCCTATCTGAATAGCTCCTATATCCCTGTTCATTTGCAAAGCAGAGATAATTGATATTTTCCACTTAATCATTAGGACTTTCTTGGCTCAGACTACAAACTCCTAATATTACCCTGGTTCTCTGTGCTGGACAGCCCTTAATTATCTCTAGTGGGATGACTGTCCAGCACCCCATAACTATATAAAGGTACAGTAATAAAATTATTTTACAATTAGACTCTAGGTCCTACAGGAATAATGGGAGTCAAATTTTTTCATGGAAAGAAGACAAAGGTGATACAATGGAAAATCATGTAGTTACCATCCTAACATTAATATGCTTATATTTCAAAGTAAATATTAGCCATCTTTGCAGAGGGGAGGAAAAATGTCACGATATGACATTGAACCAATAATAAAAAGATATTGCGACTCCTGATAGTTTTTCTTTTAAGCTCAGTCTTTCTTTTTAATTAATTTTTATTGTAGTATAGTTGCTTTACACTGTTGTGTTAGTTTCCACTGTACAGCAAAGTGAAGAGGCTACACATACATTCCTTTTTTCTGGATTTCCTTTCCATTTAGGTCACCAGAGAGCGCTGAGTAGAGTTCCCTGTGCTACATAGTAGGTTATCATTCGTGAAGGGAAGTTGCTCAGTCATGTGCAACTCTT
Source organism: Cervus canadensis (assembly GCF_019320065.1). Classification (NCBI taxonomy): domain Eukaryota; kingdom Metazoa; phylum Chordata; class Mammalia; order Artiodactyla; family Cervidae; genus Cervus; species Cervus canadensis. The sequence goes on along the minus strand of NC_057392.1, from coordinate 38,081,863 downwards.
TGCAATCCCGTGTACTATAGCCTACCAGGCTCCTCCATCCGTGGAATTTTCCAGGCAAGAGTACTGGAGTTGGTTGTCATTCCCTTCTCCAGGAGAACTTCCCAACTCGGGGGTAGAAGCCAGGTCTCCCTCATTGCAGCCTCTGAGTCACCAGGGAAGCCCAGGTTATCACTGGTTATCTGTTTTATACATAGTATCAATAGTGTACATGTCAGTCCCAATCTGTGTGAGTGGAGTCTGTGTCTCTACTTGTGCTTTGAAAATAAGATCATCGATGTCTAGATTACACATACATGTGTTAATGTACAGTATTTGTTTCTCTCTTTCTGACTTCACTCTGTATAATACTAAGTCCACCCACATCTTTACCAATGACTCAATTTGTTCCTTTCTATGGCTCAGTAGTATTCCATTGTAAATATATAATATAAAGGAAACCATAAACAAGACGAAATGACAAACCTCAGAATGGGAGAAGATATTTACAAATGAACCAACTGTCAAGGGATTAATATCCAAAACATACAAATAGCTCATGCAGTTCAACATCAAAAAAAAAGAAACAAAAAACAAATAAAAAAGTGGGCAGAAGCCTAAACAGACATCATTTCTCCAAAGAAGGCATACAGATTACTCATAAACACATGAAAAGATGCTCAACATTGCTCATTATTAGAAAAACGCAAATCAAAACTACAATGAGATACATCACCTCACACCAATCAGAATGGCTATCAACAAAAAATTTACAAAGAATAAATGCAGGAGAGGGTGTGGAGAAAAGGGAAACCTCTTGCACAGTTGGTGGAAATATAAGCTGATACAGTCACTGTGGAGAAGAGTATGGAGATTCCTTAAAAAACTAGGAATAAAAAAATCATATGATCCAGAAATCCCACTACTATGCATATACCCTGAGAAAACCAAAACTGAAAAAGACACATGTACCTACCAATGTTCAGTTCAATTTAGTCGCTCAGTCATGTCTGACTCTTTGTGATCCCATGGACTGCAGCACGCCAGGCATCCCTGTCTATCACCAACTCCCAGAGTCTACCCAACTCATGTCCATTGAGTCAGGGATGCCATCCAGCCATCTCCTCCTCTGTCATCCCCTTCTCCTCCTGCCCTCAATCTTTCCCAGCATCAGGGTCTTTTCAAATGTGTCAGCTCTTCATATCAGGTGGCCAAAGTATTGGAGTTTCAGCTTCAACATCAGTCCTTCCAATGAATATTCAGGATCGATTTCCTTTAGGATTGACTGATTCGATTTCCTTGCAGTCCAAGGGACTCTCAAGAGTCTTCTCCAACACCACAGTTCAAAAGCATCAATTCCTCGGCACTCAGCTTTTGGCAACCCCCTCCAGTGTTCTTCCCTGGAGAATCCCAGGGACGGTGGAGCCTGGTTGGCTGCCGTGTATGGGGTTGCAAAATATCAGACATGACTGAAGCAACTTAGCAGCAGCAGTAGCAGCTTTCTTTACAATCCAACTCTCACATCCATACATGACCAGTGGAAAAAACACCTAGATGGACCTTTAGTGGCAAAGTAACGTCTCTGCTTTTTAATATGTTGTCTATGGTATTCATAACTTTCCCTCCAAGGAGTCAGTGTCTTTTAATTTCATGGCTGAAGTCACCATCTGTAGTGATTTCGGAGCCCAAAAAAATAAAGTCTGACACTGTTTCCCCATCTATTTGCCATGAAGTGATGGGACCAGATGCCATGATCTTAGTTTTCTGAATGTTGAGCTTTAAGCCAACTTTTTCACTCTCCTCTTTCACTTTCATCAAGAGGCTCTTTACTTCCTCTTCACTTTCTGCCACAAGGGTGGTGTCATCTGCATATCTGAGGTTATTGATATTTCTCCTGGCAATCTTGATTCCAGCTTGTGCTTCATCCAGCCCAGGGTTTCTCATGATGTACTGTGCATATAAGTTAAATAAGCAAGGTGACAATATACAGCCTTGACGTACTCCTTTTCCTATTTGGAACCAGTCTGTTGTTCCATGTCCAGTTCTAACTGTTGCTTCCTGACCTGCATACAGATTTCTCCTGAGGCAGGTCAGGTGGTCTGGTATTCCCATCTCTTTCAGAATTTTCCACAGTTTATTGTCATCCACATAGTCAAAGGTTTTGGCATAGTCAATAAAGCAGAAGTAGATGTTTTTCTGGAACTCTCCTGCTTTTTCGATGATCCAGCGGATGTTGGCAATTTGATCTCTGGTTCCTCTGCTTTTCTAAAACCACTTTGAACATCTGGAAGTCCACAGTTCACATATTGCTGAAGCTTGGCTTGGAGAATTTTGAGAATTACTTTGCTAGCGTGTGAGATGAGTGCAATTGTGCGGTAGTTTGAGCATTCTTTGGGATTGCCTTTCTTTGGGATTGGAATGAAAACTTACCTTTTCCAGTCCTGTAGCCACTGCTGAGTTTTCCAAATTTGCTGGCATATTGAGTGCAGCACTTTCACAACAACATCTTTTAGGATTTGAAAGAGCTCAACTGGAATTCCATTGACTCCACTAGCTTGTTCATAGTGATGCTTCCTAAGGCCCACTTGACTTCGTGGTCCAGGATGTCTGGTTCTAGGTGAGTGGTCACACCATTGTGATTATCTGGGTCGTGAAGATATTTTTTGTACAGTTCTTCTGTGTATTCTTGCCACCTCTTCTTAATATCTTCTGCTTCTGTTAGGTCTATACCATTTCTGTCCTTCATTGAGTCCATCCTTGCATGAAATGTTCCCTTGGTTATCTCTAAATTTCTTGAAGAGATCTCTAGTCTTTCCCATTCTATTGTTTTCCTCTATTTCTTTGCATTGATCGCTGAGGAAGGCTTTCTTATCTCTCCTTGCTATTCTTTGGAACTCTGCAATCAAATGGGTATATCTTTCCTTTTCTCCTTTGCTTTTTGCTTCTCTTCTTTTCACAGCTATTTGTAAGGCCTCCTCAGACAGCCATTTTGCATTCTTTTTCTTGAGGGTGGTCTTGCTCCCTGTCTCCTGTACAATGTCACAAACCTCTGTCCATAGTTCATCAGGCACTCTGTCTATCAGAGCTAGTCCCTTAAATCTATTTCTCACTTCCACCATATAATCATAAGGGATGTGATTTAGGTCATACCTGAATGGTCTAGTGGCTTTCCATACTTTCTTCAATTTAAGTCTGAATTTGGCAATAAGGAGTTCACGATCTGAGCCACAGTCAGCTCCTGGTCTTGTTTTTGCTGACTGTATAGAGCTTCTCCTTCTTTGGCTGCAAAGATCATAATCAATCTGATTTCAGTGTTAACCTTCTGGTGATGTTGATGTGTAGAGTCTTCTCTTTTGTTGTTGAAAGAGGGTGTTTGCTATGGCCAGTGTGTTCTCTTGGCAAAACTCTATTAGCCTTGGCCCTGCTTCATTCTGTACTCCAAGGCCAAATTTGCCTGTTACTCCAGGTGTTTCTTGACTTCCTACTTTTGCATTCCAGTCCCCTATAAGGAAAAGGACATCTTTTTTGGGTGTTAGTTCTAAAAGGTCTTGTAGGTCTTCATAGAACAGTTCAGCTTCAGCTTCTTCAGCGTTACTGGTTGGGGCATAGACTTTGATTACAGTGATATTGAATGGTTTGCCTTGGAAATGAACAGAGATCATTCTGTCATTTTTGAGATTGCATCCAAGTACTGCATTTTGGACTCTTTTGTTGACTATGATGGCTACTCCATTTCTTCTAAAGGATTCCTGCCTACAGTATTAGATGTAATGGTCATCTGAGTTAAATTCAACCATTCCAGTCCATTTTAGTTCTCTGATTCCTAGAATGTTGACGTTCACTCTTGCCATCTCCTGTTTGACCACTTCCAATTTGCTTTGATTCATGGACCTAACATTCCGGGTTCCTATGCAATATTGCTCTTTACAGCATTGGACCTTCCTTCTATCACCAGTGAAATCCACAACTGGGTGTTGTTTTTGCTTTGGCTCCGTCCCTTCATTCTTTCTTTCTTTTTTTTTCATTTACCTTCATTCTTTCTAGAGTTACTTCTCTAGTGATCTTCAGTAGCATATTGGGCACCTACTGTCCTGGGGAGTTCATCTTTCAGTGCCAGTGTTCATTGCAGCTCTATTCACAATAGCTAGGATATTAAAGCAACCTAGATGTCCACTGAAACAAGAATGGATAAAGAAGCTCTGGTACATATAAACAGTAGAGGGGCTTCCCTAGTGGTTCAGATGGTAAAGAATTTGCAGGCAATGCAGAAGACCTGGGTTTGACCCCTGGGTTGGGAAGATCCCCTGGAAGAGGGCATGGCAACCCACTCTGGTATTCTTGCCTGGAGAATATCCGGGAATAGAGGAGCCTGGCAGGCTACAGTCCATGGGGTCGCAATAGTTGGATACACTGAGCTAATAAGCACAGAACACACATTACTCAGCCATAAAAAGGAATGCATTTTAGTCTGTCCTAATGAGGTGGATGAACCTAGAGCCTATTATACAGAGTGAAGAAAGTCAGAAAAAGAAATAATATATACTCATGCATTTTTGTGAAATCTAGAGAGATAGTACCAGTGAACCTACTTGCAGAGCAGCAATGGAGATACAGACATTGAGAACAGACTTATGGACACAGCTGGGGGTTGGAGGAGGGGCTGGGATGTATGGAGAGAGTGACAAGGAAATATACATTACCATATGTAAAATAGATAGTCAATGGGAATTTGCTGTGTGATTCATGGAACTCATATTGGACTTGGTAATAACCTAGAGGGGTGGGATGGTAAGGGAGGTGGGAGGGGTGTTCAAGTGGGAGGGGCCATAGGTTAACTATGGCCGATTCATGTTGATGTTTCACACAAACCAATACAAAACTGTAAAGCAATTAGCCTCCAATTAAAAATAAAATTTAAAAATCTATAAACAATAAACGCTGGAAAGGGTGTGAAGCAAAAGTAACCCTCACGTACTACTGGTTGGAATGTAAACAGATACAGCCACCATGGATAACAGCATGGGGGTGGTTTAATCGCTAAGTTGTGTCCAACTCTTGTAACCCCACGTACTGTAATCTGCCAGGCTCCTCTGTCCCTGGGATACTGGAGGCAAGAATACTGGAGTGGGTTGCCATTTCCTTCTCCATGGGATCTTCTCGACCCAGGAATCAAGCCCCAGTCTTCTGCATTGCAGGCAGACTCTTTACTGACTGAGTTACGAGGGAAGCCTAAAGGTTTCTTAAAAAACTAAGAACAAAACTACCACATGACCCAGCAACCCCATTATTGTGCATATACCCAGAGAAAACCTAATTGTTTTTATTTTTTTTTAATTTTTATTTATTTATTTATTTTTGTCATACATTGATATGAATCAGCCATAGATTTACACGTATTCCCCATCCCGTAAGCAGTCTTAAAAAAATGAAAGTTTTATTTTTGATTTGTCATTTCTAACCTTTGTCCCACCCCTTCCAGGATTGCTTTTATCTTCTGTTTTATTCTAAATACTGTATTTTCAATCAGTACATATTCAGAGTGCCCGTAATACACCAGTACCTTTTATACAAATCAAACAAAAAGGTACAGGGTGGACTCCAAAAGGATGTGGAGCTCTGACCCTTCCAATGTCTACTTCTACAGGCAAATGTGAAGTCTTTTTAAAGACACACAGCACACTATCAAAAATATTTATCCTTGGATCACTGTACAAAATGGCAGAGTAGAAAGACCCTGAGCTCACCCTCTCTCATAGGCAAACAAAAATCACAACTATTTGCAGAGAAACCACTGATGCAAAAGTCAGAAAACCATGAGAAAAGATTTCCTACAACTAGAGATATAAAGAAGCAAGTACTAGGAGGGGTGGAACGGAATAACAGTAAAATTCTATACCCCCAGGAGGGTGATTCACAAACAGGAGAATAACTACAACTGCAGAGGCTCTCTCAAAGGAGTGAGAGATCTGAGCCCCATATCAGGCTCCCTAGCCTGGGGACCCTGCACCAAGAAGACAAGCCCCCAGAGCATTTTTCTTTGAAGGCCAGCAGGGCTTACTTTCAGGAGTCCTCAAAGGCTAAGTAACATTTGGTAACATTGTATAGGAGACAGAGATCAAAACCATCCCCAAGAAAAGCAAATGCAAACAGGCAAATGGTTGTTTGAGGCAGTGTTACAATCCCTGAGAAAAAAAGAGAAGCAAAAAGCAAAGTAGAAAAGGAAAGATGTACCCACCTGAAGGCAGAGTTCCAAAGAATGACAAGGAGAGATAAGAAAGGCTTAAGTGAACAGTGCAAAGAAATAGAAGAAAACACTAGAATGGAAAACATTAGAGATCTCTTCAAGAAAATCAGACACACCAATGGAACATTTCATGCAAAGATGGGCATAATAAAGGACAGAAACATTATGGACCTAAAAGAAGCAGAAGGTGTTAAGAAATGGTAGCAAGAATACACAGAAGAACTTTACGAAAAAGTTCTTAATGATCTGGGTAACCATGATGGTGTGATCACTCACAAAGAGCCAGACATCCTGGAGTGTGAAGTCAAGGGGGCCTTAGGAAGTATTTCTATGAACAAAGTTCATGAAGGTGATGGAATCTCAGCCCCCCGCTCTCAAACCCTGAAATATAATGCTGTTAAAGTGTTGCATTCAATACGTCAGCAAGTCTGGAAAACTCAGTAGCAGCCAAAGGACTGGAAAATCATTCCAAGTCATTCCAATCTCAAAGAAGGGCAATGCCAAAGAATGTTCAAACTACTGCACAATTGCCCTCATTTCACATGTTATCAAGGTAATGCTCAAAATCCTTTAAGCTAGGATTCAACAGTACATGAACCAAGAACTTCCAGATGTACAAGCTGTATTTAGAAAAGGCAGAGGAACCAGAGATTAAATTGCCAACATCCTTTGGATCATAGAAAAAGCAAGGGAATTCCAGAAAAACATCTGCTTCATTGACTACATTTAAGCCTTTGACTGTGTGAATCACAGCAAACTGTGGAAGATTCTGAAAGAGATTGGACTGCCAGACCAACTTACCTGCTTCCTGAAAAAAAACATGTATGCAGGTCAAGAAGCAGCAAAACTGGACAGGGAACAACAGGCTGGTTCCAAATTGGGAAAGGAGTACGTCAAGACTGTATATTGTCACCTTGCTTATTTAACTCATATGCAGAGGACTTCATGTGAAATGTCTGGATGGATGAAACTCAAGCTGGAATCAAGATTGCTGGAAGAAATATCAATAACCTCAGATATGCAGATGACACCACCTTTATGGCAGAAAGTGAAGAGGAACTAAAGAGCCTCCTGATGAAAGCGAAAGAGGAGAGTGAAAAAGCTGGCTTAAAACTCACATTCAGAAAACTAAGATCACGGCATCTGGTCCCATCACTTCATGGCAAATAGATGGGGGAAAAATGGAAACAGTGACAGACTTTATATTTTGAGGGCTCCAAAATCACTGCAGATGGTGACTGCAGCCATGAAATTAAAAAGATGCTTGCTCCTTGGAAGAAAAGCTATGACAAAACGAGACACATCGTAAAAACAAAGACATCACTTTTCCCTTAAAGGTCCATCTAGTCAAAGCTATGGTTTTTCCAGTAGTCATGTATGGATGTTAAGAGTTGGATTACAAAGAAGGCTGAGCACTGAAGAATTGATGCTTTCAAACTGTGGTGCTGGAGAAGACTCTTGAGAGTCCCTTGGACAGCAAGGAGATCCAACAAGTCCATCCTAAAGGAAATCAACCTGATGCTGAAGCTGAAGCCCCAATACTTTGGCCACCTGATGCAAAGAACTGACTCACTGGAAAAGACCCTTATGCTGGGAAAGATTGAAGGCAGAAGCAGAAGGGTACAACACAGGATGAGATAGATGGCATCACTGTTTCAATAGACCTGAGTTTGAGCAAACTCTGGGATATAGTGAAAGACAGGGAAGCCTGGCATGCTGTTGTCCATGGGGTCACAAAGAGTCAGACACAACTAAGCGACTGAACAAAAACTATACAGATCAAGGAAGTATATTTAATATCCTGTGATAATTCATAACAGAAAAAATAGAACTACACACACACACACAACTGAATCACTCTGCGGTACAGCAGACATGAACACATTTTAAATAAACTACATTTCAATAAAATTTAAAAACAGAACAAAAAACCACTGGTTTTAAATGACATATTAGGCCAGATATACTTGGGAGGTATTTATAGGACGTTCATCCAAAAGCAGAATACACATTCTTTCAAAATAAGCCTTGGTAAATTTAAGAAAACTGAAATCACATCAGTCATCATTTATAACCACAGCGCTATGAAACTAGAAATCAATTATAAGAAGAAATTACAAAAATCACAGACATGAGAACTAAACAATATTTTACCAATCAATCAATGGATCACTGAAGAAATCAAGAGGAAACTAAAAAATACCTAGAGAGAAATGAAAACTGGAAGCATGACAATCCAAAACCTATGGAATGCAGCAAAAGTTGTTTTAAGAGGGAAGTAGTCAAACAAATTTACCTCAGGAAATAGGAAAAATATCAAATAAACAGCCTAACCTTACACTGAAGGAACTAGAGAAAAAAGAATAAGCAAAATCCAAAGTCAGTAGAAGAAAAAAAATTATAAATATCAGAAGAGAAATAAATGAAACAAAGACTAAAAACAGCTAGAAAAGTTCAATGAAATTAACATCTGGTTCTTTAAACAGATAAACAAAATTGACAGACCTTTGGCCAGACTCAGTAAGGAAAAAAGGCAAAGACCCAAATGAATAAAATTTAAAAATGGAAAAGAAGTTAAAACGGACACCACAGAAATGCAAAGGCTCATAAAAGACAACTACAAAGAACTATTTGCCAAAAACATGGACAATCTAAAAGAAATGGACAAAGTTTTAGAAAGGTACAATCTCACAAGACTGAGCCAGGAAGAAATAGAAATTATGAATAGACTAATTACCAGTAGTGAAATTGAATCAGTAATTTAACAACTGCCAACAAACAAAAGTCTAGGAGAATGTGACTTCACAGATGAACTCTACCAAACATTTAGAGGAGAGTTCACTTATCTTTCTCAAATTCTTCCAAGAAATTGCAGAGGAAGGAATGCTCCCAAACTTATTCTGCACCAAAACAAATAAAGGATATTAGATGAAAAACACAGGCCAATATCACTGATGAACCCAGATTCAAAAATCTTCAATAAAATACCAGCAAAACCAACCCAATGATACATCTAAAGGATCATACACCCTAATCAAGCAAGATTTATCCCACAAATGTAAAAATTTTTCCAAATCTGCAAATTGGTCAGTATGATATACTACATTAGCAAACTGAGTAATAAAAAAACACATGATCATCTCAATAGATGCAAAAAAACTTTTGACAGTATTCAACACCCATTTATGATAAACTCTCCAGAAAGTTAACATAGAGACAATATGGCCATAGAACATGCTTCAACATAATAAAGGCCATATATGACAAGGTCACAGCTAACATCACAGTAAATGGTGAAACGCTGAAAGCATTTCATCTATGACTGGGATCAAAACAAGGATACCTATCCTTACCACTTTTATTCAACATGGTACTGGAAGTCCTAGCCACAGCAATCATTAAAAAGAAAAAAAAAAAAGCATCCAAATTGGAAAGGAAGAATTAAACTGTCACTATTCACAGATGATGGGAGAGAAAATCCTAATGGTGCCACCAAAAATACTGCTGGGGTTGATATTGGATACAAAATTAGTACAGAAATCTGTTGCCTTTCTATAAACTAATAATGAACTATCAGAAAGTGAAACTTTGGAAACAATCCCATTTATCATCACATCAAAAAGACTACCTAGGAATAAACCTACCTAGTAAGGTAAAAGACCTGTACTTGAAAAATTGTACAACAATGGTGAAAAAACAAATTGAAGATGACACAACAGGTCAAAAGATAAACTGTGTTTATGCAGTGGAAGAATATTGTTAAAAGGACCATATTACCCAAGGCAATCAACAGATTCAATGCAATCCCTATCAAAATACCAAGAGTATTTTTCAAGTAACAAGAACAAATAATTTTAAAATTTACATGGAAAACAAAAGGCCCCAAACAGCAAAAACAATCCTGAGAAAGAACAGTGCCAGAGAAACCATGCTCCCTGACTTCAGGCTACAGTACAAAGCTACAGTAATCAACACCACATAGTACTAGCACAGAAACAGACACACAGACTAATGGAATAAGCAGCCTAGAAATAAACCTACTCCTTTACGAGCAATTAATCTACAACCAAGAGGTCAGAATATACAATGGAGAAAAGATGATTTCTTCAATGAATAGTGCGGGGAAAACTGGACAGCTGCAGTTAAAGAAACTATAACACGGTCTAACACCACGATAAAAATAACTCAAACTGACTTAAGACCTAAACATAAGACTGGAAACCATAAACACACCCAGAAAAACAAAATACGTGGACCACTCTTTGACATTAACTGTAGCACATTTTGGGGGGATCTGTTCCCTAAGGCAAAAGAAAAGTAAGCAAATGAAACCTAATTAAAATTAAAAACTTTTGCAGAACACATGAAACTACTGACAAAACAAAAAGACAACATGTTGAACGGGAGAAAATGTTTGCAAATTAAATGACTGATAAGGGGTTAATATTCCAAATATATAAATAGTACATACAACATCAAAAACAACCTGATTAAAAATGGGAGGAAGAACTGAATAGAAATTTTTCCAAAAAAGACATAAAGATGGCCAACAGGCACATGAAAAGATGCTTAACAAACTTAATCATCAGAGCAATAGTAATTAATGACATAATGAGATATCACCTCACCCCTGTCAGAATGGCTACCATCAAAAAGACCACACATCATAAATACTGGGTAGAAGGTGCAGAAAAGGGAACCCTCGTTCACTCCTGGTGGAAATGAAAATTAGTGTGGCAACTGTGGAACACAGTATGCAAGTTTATTGAAGAAACTACAAATAGAACTACCATATGACCCAGCTATTCCACTTCTGGGTATTTGTCTGAAAAAAAAAAATGAAAACACTGAAAAGATACGTGCACCCCAAAGCTCACAGCAGCATCATTCACCATTGCCAAGATACGTAAGCAAACTAACTGTCCACTGACAGATGAATGGATAAAGAAATGTGGTATATATACATAATACAATACTACTCAGCAATAATAGAGAAAGAAATGTTCCCTTCTGCAACAATGTGGATGGACCTGGAAGGTATTAAACTAAGTAAAATAAGTCAGAGAGAGAAAGACAAAGGCTGTGTGATATCATTTATGTGCGGAATCAAAAATCGACTATGAATAACTAGGGAATGTAACAAAAAAGAAACAGACTCACAGATATGGAGAACAAGCTAGTGGTTACCAGCGGGTAGAGGGGAAGGGAAAGAGCAAGATAGGGGTAGAGGAATAAGAGGTACAAACTATTATGTGTAAAATACATAAGGCACAAGGATATATTGTATAGCATAGGAAAAATGTCTAATATTTTATGACTAAAATTAGAAAATGAACTTTAAAAATTGAGAATCATTTTGTTGCACACCTAAAACATAATATTGCATATCAACTATATTTCAATTTAAAAAAAAAAACAAAAAATGTACAGGATGTTTGGTTTGGTTTTACTTTCAGAAGTTGATACAAGTACTACCTGCTACAAATATTCCACATGTAGATGTTTAAAAAGTACAGTTCTTTGATCTTGGCACACAAATTCAGTGGTCATCTTTGTTCCTTTAGAAGGCAGAGACAGTGTTTATCTTTAATTACAAGTAAGCACAAGGTGAGGTTCCCTCAGAATATAGTACTGCTCCTACATTTGAAGATTTGCTTTCATTAAGTTTCATTTGGTTTCACTGAAGTCTCATTAACAAACCAACCGTTTTTTTATTACTGTCCCTTCAGATACCCTTACTGAATGTCACAGAAGTTCTTAGTATGCAGATACTTTATTGCTATTTAGGGTTCATTCACTGGATTTAATATTCAGTAGCCAAGCCTCCTGCCCCCTTTCCCACCTAAAATACTGTTTCTCTCTGCTCAAAGTATTTGAGAGGCCTATTTTTAATCCCACCACATAGAAAATAATCCTTGACTAGTTTACCCACAAAATTCACCACTGTTCTCTACAGAATATGTAACTTTGGGCAAGATACTTGACTTCTCCAGTCCGTTCCCCAATGGTACTGTTTCCCATGTTTATTACTAACATTAAATGAGATAACACTTGTAAAGTAGTGTAGAGCCTGATACATGTTAGGTGCTCCATCAGTTCAGTCTAGTCACTCAGTCGTGTCCGACTCTTTGCGACCCCATGGACTGCAGCAAGCCAGGCTTCCCTGCCCATCACCAGCTCCCGGAGTTTACTCACACTCATGTCCACTGAGTTGGTGATGCCATCCAACCATCTTGTCCCCTTCTCTTCCCACCTTCAATCTTTCCCAGCATCAGAGTCTTTTCCAGTGAGTCAGTTCTTCACATCAGGTGGCTGAAGTATTGGAGTTTCAGCTTCAGCATCAGTCCTTCCAATGAATATTCAGGACCGATTTCCCTTAGGATTGACTGGTTGGATCTCCTTGCAGTTCAATTCTTTGGCACTCAGCTTTCTTTATAGTCCAACTCTCACATCCATACCTGACTCCTGGAAAAACCATAGCTTTGACTAGACGGACCTTTGTTGGCAAAATAATGTCTTTGCTTTTTAATATGCTGTCTAAGTTGGTCATAGCTTTTCTTCCAAGGGGCATCTTTTAATTTCACGGCTGCAGTCACCAGCTGCAGTGATTTTTGGAGCCCCCCAAAATAAAGTCTCTCACTGTTTTGATTGTTTTCCCATGTATTTGTCATGAAGTGATGGGACTGGATGCCATGATTTAGTTTTCTGAATGCTGAGTTTTAAGCCAACTTTTTCACTCACCTCTTTCACTTTCATTAGGAGGCTCTTCAGTTCTTCTTCGCTTTCTGCCATAAGGGTGGTGTCATCTGCATATCTGAGGTTATTGGTATTTCTTCCGTCAATCTTGATTCCAGCTTGTGCTTCATCCAGCCCAGCATATCGCACAATATACTCTGCATATAAGTTAAATAAGCAGGGTGACAATATACAGCCTTGAGATACTCCTTTCCCGATTTGGAACCAGTCTTTTGTTCCATGTCCAGTTCTAACTTGCTTCTTGACCTAGATACAGGTTTCTCAGGAGGCAGGTAAGGCAGAAAGACTAGAGATCTCTTCAACAAAATTAGAGATACCAAGGGAACATTTCATGCAAAGATGGGCACAATAAAGGGCAGAAATGGTATGGACCTAACAGAAGCAGAAGAGATTAAGAAGAGGTGGCAAGAACACACAGAAGAACCGTACAAAAAAGATCTTCATGACCCAGATAACCACACCTGGGTGATCACTCACCTACAGCCAGACATTCTAGAATGTGAAGTCAAGTGGACCTTAGGAAGCATCACAAGAACAAAGCTAGTGGAGGCGATGGAATTCCAATGGAGCTATTTTAAATACTAAAAGATGATGCTGTGAAAGTGTTGTATTCAGTATGCCAGCAAATTTGGGAAACTCAGCAGTGGCCACAGGACTGGAAAAGGTCAGTTTTCATTCCAATCCCAAAGAAAGGCAATGCCAAAGAATGTTCAAACTGCCGCACAACTGCACTCATCTCATACGCTAGCAATGCTCAAAATTCTCCAAACCAGGTGAACCGAGAACTTCCAGATGTTCAAGCTGGATTTAGAAAAGACAGAGGAACCAGAGATCAAATTGCTAACATCTGTTGGATCATTGAAAAAGCAAGAGAGTTCCAGAAAAACATCTGTTTCTGTTTCATTGACTATGCCAAAGCCTTTGATTGTGTGGATCACAACAAACTGTGGAAAATTCTTAAAGAGGTGTTCCATAGGGTCACACAGAGTCAGACACGACTGAAGTGACTTAGCATGCATGCATGCATTGGAGAAGGAAATGGCAACCCACTCCAGTATTCTTGCCTGGAGAATCCCAGGGACAGAGGAGCCTGGTGGGCTGCCGTCTTTGGGGTCGCACAGAGTCAGACACAACTGAAGCGACTTAGCAGCAGCAGCAGCAGCCGTAAGTGTACTTATTATTTATACCCAACATCCTAGTCCCAAAACAAGTTTCTATGAGTCTTCATTAGTACTTCAAATATTTTCTATATATAACTCTTAGACTTAACACACCACATCTAAAAAAGAAAATCACTGAATAGTAACACAGTTATGACCCAACTAATATGGTTTAATTCATTAGAATAGCTGATTTTACTTCACTTTTGCACATGGCCACAAAGTAATGACAAAAAGCAGAGAAACATTTTAACAAAAAGAAGAGGTTGAAGGATATAGAAAGTCAAGAACAGAAATGGAAGATGGAAAAGAATAGAACTTGCAGGCAGTGTAGTTACTGGGTTCTGGAAAGTCAGCAAGGTGAAGGTGTTGGAGTACAGACTTACTTCCTTTCCTATTTTCTATTCCCTCTACTTCTCTTAAAATTGATATAATATTGCCTAATCTAAAATGCTCTCTTATGAAACACAGAAGACTTGATGTTTTTAAGATACAATAAAATTCACTCATATACTGATAACAATAATCAGTTTGAATTTTAATAATACCTGTAAGTATGTATACACTATGATGTCAATGTTAATTACCTACCAAGTCCCCATAAATAGTAAAACATGAATAACACAAGCCCTAAAATTAGAAATGCTTAACTCTATTTCTGGCTCATCTATATACCTGCAATATAATTCAGGGATGATAAAACTGAGCCTCAGTTGTCTCTCCCTGTGAAATGTGTATAGCATAATTTTTCCCTTGCAGGGTTTCTATGAAACCATGCATGTGAAAGTCCAAACTGTATGTGAAAATACATTGAACAGTGCATGACATATTGTACTTGTTCAACCAATGCAATTTTTCATCTGTGCGGTTATAAATTCTACACTCTCTGAGCTCCCTCATGGGAAGATGCACCATTATGGCAACATGTGCACTTCCAAGTTGAAAAAGGAGCTGGTCCTCTTGCATCCTCACCTACATGCTGGACTTCCCTCTTTTATCTGTCTCTCCATCTATTCATACTACTCACTCACTCATTTTTTAAATTAATTTGCTATTTACAAACCTACATTATATTCTTTTGTCTTCACCTTATTTTTCCTTCAATCAAAATACACAGTCTTTAAAAAATGGTTATGAGCATGAAAAATTTCTGATATTCAAAATCTTGGACATAATGATCACTAACAGAATGTTAGGCTGCTAATACAAGCTCCCTATTAAAAGTCAGCTCTCCTTGAAAATGTCAGAAGAAACAGACAACCCACCAATGAGTATTTCCTGCTTCTTACACTTATTAAGAAATATAACCAAACTAAAGAGACACATGTAATAGATAGGGCATGTTAGATTGTAAATAGCACACACTTAAATTTTAATAGTAACACAATAGACATGCCTGGATAAGTATTCAGGTGAGCAGAAAAACTACTCCAAGTATTCATTAAGGGACTAGATTCCTTCTATCTTGTTGTTTCACCATCTCATAGAGCCATGTCATAATAAATATCCAGGCAGGGAAATAAAAAAAGCAATCATGAAGGAGACACAGCACATTTTATAACAGTCTTGGTCTGACAGTGACCCACGTAACATTTTCTCATATCTATTGGCAAGACATAGTCATACAGATACACCTAGCTATAAGGGGAGGTTCCTTGTTACAACTGTATTACTGGACGAGAAAACAATAGAATTCAATGGACAGTGAGAGATCACTGCCACAGTGTTTTTTAAAAAATTCTGTACTTCAATTGCATTTTTGTTTACTCTAAAACAATAACTTTTTAGTCTATTGACACCTACTCTGCTTTTGCTTAAAAAAAAAATCCCTCAAGGAATAGTGATTTAAATTCTGCCTGTTCCCAAATGGATAACATGTTATTTGGGAGTGTGGGTGGGGTGGTGTTAGTTTTAGAAGGGGGATGGTCTTTCTTAGTTTTAAATAACAGACCCAATTTAATGTAGCACTAGAAAAGTATTCAATTAAGTCACATTATTAAAATAAAAATTAATGTCCCGTTGGTGAACTGCTTGACTGGATGCACCAATTAAAAGTTTTGTTATCTTCCTGACCCTCTCCCATCTTTTTAAGAAAGAGATATATACACACAAACACACATGTACACCTTTATGACTAAATAAACTGAGGTTAGGACTTGCTCAGAATCACACGCTACAGTGGGAAAAGCTGAGACATAATAAGGAATTCTGGAAGGGTTGCATCAATGGCAAAATAAGAGGGTGTGGAGCTTACCTTCCTCCACAAACACATCAAAAATACATCTACGTGTAGAAAAATTCTCATGGAAAACTGGAAACTGGCAAAAAGAACATCTGCACAACCAAAATTGCAAGAAAGACTTACATGTAACCAGGTATGATGGAGAAAAAGCAAAGGGTCAAAACTTCTGCCCCAAGGAGCGATCTGAAATGAAGACAAGGTTCACACGGGAAGACTCTAAAGCTGGGGAGCAAGCAGGTCAAGTCACAAACAGACCACCCCAGCCTTGGAGTCCTATATGAAGGAGACAAGCCCCCTTGGATTCTGAAAGAACCACTGGAACAGACAGAAGGCCTGGAGAGGCCTAGGCTCCATTCACAAAGAATGAGGGGGTGCTGGCTTGCCGACAAACAGGGTGGACAGAGTTCTGTGCTGGTGGCTGCTCCCTTGCTGAGCTCCTGAACCCAAGTATGGCAAATACCTGGCCCCACTCTCGCCACCACTCCCCAAACCTGTCCCCCGGCCCCAGGATCTGGGCCAACACAGCCAAGGGAATAGATTTATCTGTTTACAGAGATAGCCTGGGAGCCTGGGGTGTGGTCCAGGTAGAACAGTGATAGTGCTGAGGTCAGTTATATCAGGATTCCAGAAGCAACCCAGATCTCTGATGGCAAAACATCTGCTTCACTTCTATAGTTGTAACACCCTGCCCCCCAAAACCAACCTAGTGAACGATCTGGCCCCATCACTCCACACCACAGCCTTGCACTAGACCTGGGATGACCTCGATAGGGGAAGGGAAGTGACCTTGGGCTGCTTCTGAGAGGAGCTATGGATACCTGCAGGCTTTCCAGGTAGCACAAGTGGTAAAGAACCCATCTGCCACTGCAGGACACGCTGGAGACGCAGGTTTGATCCCTGGGTCAGGAAGATCCCCTGGAGAAGGGCATGGCAACTCACTCTAGTATTCTTGCCTGAAGAATTCCATGGACAGAGGAGCATGGAAGACTACAGTCCATGGGGTCGCAAAGAGTTGGACACAACTGAGTGACTGAGCACACACACATAAACCAATAAAACAAATAAAAAGGCTAAATGTGAACTATGACCCTGAAATACTGTAATCTACAATAACCTGTATCATTTGAGACGTATAATATGGCAAACACAATTTAAACAAACACAATGCCAATACATTAAAATAAGCATAGCTTCTACCTTCCCAAGCTGCAAGGTTTTTAAAAAAACAATATTCAAACTTGTTTTCCTTCTCTTCCTCTAGCTTCTTAAAATGATTTGCAAAATCACCAAGAACAGACAGACATTTTTAAAAGCCCGGATGATTGTGAAAAACCTTAGATTTAGCAAGATGTGGCCTCTGGTTTTTAAATACAGCTTTTGTTCTCTGTTAAGTAGGCCACAGATCAAGAAAGACTTCAACCTGAGACCCAGGGACGTAAGACTTACGCCCTAGATAAATCTTCCATACTCTGTTTTTACCACTAGGAAATATTTTTCTTTCATTAATCGCTTATTATAAGCTATGTTCTTATAAAAGTATATTAAGACTTACATGAAATGCATCCAGGAATCAAAGCCACCGCAGGTAAAGTTGGATGCGCACTCCCAAGGAGACAGAGCGGTCCCAGAAAAAATGCCTCGTGAAGTGGCCCAGTCCCGTGCCCGGGGCCTCGGGCACTGCGTGCACGTGGTGGAGGGGGGCGTGCCCACCTCCTTCCTGCCGGGTGGTGGGAGGGGCAGCACCACTTCCGGGCCTCTGGGCGGATGGGAACACCAGGCAGGCGCCAGGCACGACCTCTCAAGGTGGGGTGGCGGCGCCTGGCCCTCCGGGACAGCAGCCATAACGATTCAGGTCTCATGGGCTCCAGCGAAGAAGCGCACCCTCCGAAGCCCTCGCCTCAGTGAGCCTTTTTCAGTGAGATCTGGATCAAAAATGACACACACCGTCTAGACTGGATGGCCGGAGAGACACAATGCGTCTGAGGGGTCACTTGCCCCTCTCCTTCCCCACCATGCGCCCTGCGGGAGGGTTCCACCTGCACGTACCACTGGGCTCAGAAAGCACCGGAGCAGCCCTCCTGCCGTGTCTCCTGTAACAGCTAGGTTAACAAAGGGCAGCACCGCCGCA
This sequence comes from Cervus canadensis, assembly GCF_019320065.1. NCBI lineage: Eukaryota > Metazoa > Chordata > Mammalia > Artiodactyla > Cervidae > Cervus > Cervus canadensis. Next base: position 38,063,357 of record NC_057392.1, on the reverse strand, counting down.
GCTCTGCTGAAGGCACCCGTGGGCGCAGAATCAGATGGAGACCCGGGCTGCGTGCACGAGGGCCCGGAAGAATGCCTAGGCAGATGGCCTTCTCAACCTGCCAGTGCAGAAAGTCTTCACGTTCCTGCTCACGTCGAGAGCAGGTTCTCATTTCTTTTCTGCTGCACCAGCACAAATCCTTATCCTTCAAGTTTCCGGATATTGCCCACCATCCAGCGAGAGGAAAAGAGATGGCTTGAAGCGAATCTGCAGGTTCGCCTTCTGTGGGTCCCAGTGCTTCGCCCCTTCTCCAGTTGCAGAACTTCATCCATAGAATATGGCCCAGAAGCCAGTCGATGGGCTTGAAGACTGTGAGGATGAAGTCCATACTTAGGCACAGGTTTAGCCCCTTGAACAGTTTCCCAGTGAAGATGGGAAGCTGGAAAACTCCAGGATCATCCAGTCCTCTGCGGACAGCTGGATTGTCAAGTACTCCACGGTGCACAGAGAGCGGGCTTGGCTCCTTTGTGTAGTAGATGCCATTGAACTGCACATGCCTTCTGAGGAAACAGTAATTGAGGTTCTGTCGTCATTTTTTCCTACTTTAAAATATTCTTCATCACTCTTTTTTTGCAGGCTATTTCATATCCCAGGCCCCTTGTTACCACTTACATACATAAATTTGTTTTACCAGACCCCGTTACCTCTTGAGACCCCTGCTGCATTAGGGGTGTTTTAACATTCATCCACCTTGAAGCAGTTTTCTTTCTCCATGATCTCTTTGTGGAGGTAAGAAATGTAGGATCTTGGGAAGCTTCAGATTTTCCAGTTTAATCAAGGCACCATATCTCGTCTTCCATGAACTGTTTGATCTTTGAGGAAGTTAGCCTTTGTGTTCTAATGGAAAATTCTGCCAGTCTGTCTGCGAAGCTTTGTCTTCAGATGAACAGTGACTGTACCTCTACTGTTTGTGCACAGTGGGAATACATGGACCATCACAGCACTCGCTATCCAGTTGCAAACTAGCTTTTGCAGTTTTGTGTGCATTTGTATATGCTGATTTATACATGTTTTGCAAACTGCACTGAGGTCATCTCTCCTTTATTTTAAAAGAATTATAGACCCTCCAGAAAACCAAATGGCCAGAACGCTAACTGTTGGAAGTTAAAATGAGGCAAGTGGTGTCATAACTAATCTCAGTTTCTAAACTAATCCCATTTGATATGGTCTGAAATGGAGTATCAAGGGGTGAGGAGGTAGTTATTAAAATAAAAAAAGTTAAATGGCAAATGCAGATAGCCGTCAGGAACCATCTTGTCATATAGTGGTTAGAAAAAAGTAGTACCCTCCTAGGAAATTCTTTCTGGAAAGAGCCAGTGATACTGTTCATGAACAAAGGTATGTATATATTCATACACACCAACTATACAATCCCAACACTTACACACCTGTATACAAAGAGACTCGTCTTTGAAGACACACCACACGTAACACTCCAATCAGAAAAGAAATTGGGAAAGAGAACTAAGTGGGAGAAGAGGACTTCATGGGCAGTCTGGAGGCCATATGCTGAAGCTGCTTCATTCTTCCAAACTTTGAAAATTGGGTAACTGAAAAACTTTGAAAAGCAGTTTTATTGAGGCCACTGCCTAGAGAACATAATCTCTCATTCTAGGAAACTTGCATATTTGCTGTAGAAGTGTGGCAAGATTGAGAACCATAAAGATTGCTTAGGATTATAACTGAAATGCCCGTAAAACAAGCTAATCTAGGAAGAGAGTTTCCTGTCTCCAGAAATTCTACCTAATGCTTGATCACTTATCTCACATAAAAGATGACACATCAAAACGAACATTCATCTGATCTTAACAAGTCTCAAATTCATATTTTCCTCTATTTTTCCCTGGTACACTTAGGAAGAGGAGGTTCCTTGACACTTGAAGGCAGGTCATGATGAAATTCACATCTAGTCATTTCAGGGAGCATCGTTCTCTGCAACAGGAAATTACTAGCCCACCAGAGGCCAGGAATGATTCCTAGTCAGTCTCCCTATCACTACAGTACATCATTCAGCCCTTAAATAAATGTACCCATCCCTGACATATGTCATCAATCACATCAGTTTCTCTGTTTGGCTATTTGTAAACAGTTAAATGCTTCCTTTCTCAGGTGGCTCAATTAATTTAACTCACAGTTAATCAAATTGCCTTAATACATCTTACTCGTTTTATGTGGTGAAATTTAAAAGGAAAAACTGTAAGGCTTTTTTTTTTAAAGTGGTTTCTATCAGATTGTGGATAAACAATAATTTTTTTTTAAAGAAAAAAAAAAAGCTATATAAACAGATTGCTTTCCCAGTGGGAATGAACTCCAAATATCAGGGAGAGGGATGACCTAGAATCTTGAAAAGCTGAAACATTCCCAGGAGGAGGTGGGAATGCATCTCGGGTCTTTTTCTTCTAGACTTTGCATAGCTGCTCATCTCTGAGAAGTATACAGTATTGAAATAGGTCAGCATGTGGAGAGATATTAAAAAGGTGTTTTCTTTCTGAATCATGCCATTTAGTGCTCTATATTCCCCCAAAATGGAGGAAGAGTGAAATCTCATTAGAGCAAATGAGGTCTGAATTTACAAGCAGTTTTGACTCTCTCGTGATGGAATCAGCCTGGAACTCAGATTTATGTTGAGAAGATGGTGGAGGTTGGGGAGTGGTGGTGGGAACTCAACAGGCACCCTCTCCCTTCTCCACCATTTATAATCCACCCATACCTTAAATGTATATTTCTTCATTTTATGTAATAATTGGGTGAGTATTGCCTGAGATAGAATGAAACATGAGTTACAGGTAGTGTTTTCAAGGAAGTTACAGGAAGGAACAAGGAGAAATGTTAATGTCCACATTTAATTTGAAGAAATATGTGAATTGTAGCTGTGTACATATCTAACTCAGCTTCTGACGTTTATCGAAGGGCTCCCGTAGCAGGCATTGTGTGTGGGGTATCTCACTTAATTCTTGCCAAAATCCGGTTAGTGTATGCTTGGTTTTATTTTTCAGACAAGATGGCTAGAGCAAGTAATAAGCTCAAGGTCAAATCATTTCTGCATCTCATCTTTTCAAAATGTAGATTTTGCACTCAGTTGCCAGAGAAACCTTCTTACATAGTGCTTTGATCAGTATTTAACTCCTTACTGACTCTTTCCAATGACCTCCCCCACCCCCGTCCCCATCCCCCACCCCCAAAACAGGCTGCATAACTATGTGATGGATTTGAGACCTTGGAGTCACAGTTCTGCTCTGCTGCCTCACTGGCCTCCACTCTGTCACAGGAACCAGCTGATTTTGCCTTCTTCTCTTGCTATCTCTCCACATGACATCAACTTGCCAGTGTCTGAGCCTTTGCACTCACCTTGTGAGATCCTTGATTTCTAGGTAATTGGGATTCATTCTTTTCCCTGCCACGGGTCAGAAAGGCCAGTAAGCATGGCTGGGTCTCTGCTTTTATACCAGGCTATCCTTCCTTCTCCTCTGTACTTACACCAGTTGTCTACAAGCCATCTTCCCAAGTTTGAGTTTGCTAGGGCTGTTATAACAAGGTACCACAAACTGAGTGGCTTAAACAACAGAAACATATTGTTTTACAATTCTGGAAGGTCAAGGTCTGTGATCAGCAGGATCAGTTCCTATGGCTGTGAGGGAGATTCTGTGCATTGCTCCTGGCTTCTAATGGTTTTCTGGAAATGTTTGTCATTCCTTGACTTTTAGAAGCTTTACCTTGATCAGTGCCTTCATCATCACATGATGTTCTCCCTGTGTATATGTCTATTTCAAATCCTCCCTTCTTGTAAGGACACCTGTCCTGTTGGGTTAGGGCCCCTCCCCAGCAATGACCTCATCTAACCCACATCTGAAATGACCGTATTCATAAATATGGTGACATCTGAGGTACTGAGAGGAGTTCAACATACGAATTTTGAGGGGACACATTCCTACACATAGCACTGCCTGTTTTTAATCCAGTGCTCTAGTTATGGCCTCCTATTATTTACTTTGCAACCACTGAGTCCTGCATTCTTATACCTCTGTTACTTTATGCAACATCTTGTAAACTCTGAATCACAGTAGGAATCTGGAAAAGGAGAGCAGTTAGCACAGATCTTAGAGTGGTCATGTCTGAGATGGCCCCCATCTAAGCAGCTGTTCACAGATCAGGGCCCAGCAGGAGAGAGAGAATTTCTAGTCATGATTATTTGGAAAGGAGTGTTTTGCAAAATGGAACTTTTCTGTGTGTTCTAATCATGAACTTGGTGGATTAGGCACTATGACTGTCTGCAAGTGAAAGGGAAAGTCACTCAGTCAAGTCTGCCTTTTTGAGACCACATGGACTATACAGACCATGGAATTCTCTAGGCCATAATACTGGAGTAGGTAGCCCTTCCAATCTCCAGGGGATCTTCCCAACCCAGGGATTGAACCCAGGTCTCCTGCATTGCAGGCGGATTCTTTACCAGCTGAGCCACATGGGAAGCTCAAGAATATCGGAGTGGATAGCCTATACCTTCTGCAGCAGATCTTCCCAACCCAGGAATCGAACTGGTGTTTTCTGTATTGCAGACAGATTCTTTACCACCTGAGCTATCAGGGGAGCCCATGACTGTCTGCAAAGACAAATCCTAATCATATAAGATGGAGTAAGGCTGAATAGTAGAGCTGGAACCAAGGAAAATGTCATTAAGTCCCTGCAAATGTCATTAGGTCAGTTTTCTAGATCAAATCAGATGGATTAAATGTTTCCTTCCTGCCTCTGGAACAAAAGTGTAAAATAAAGCTTATCAGTGTCTCTTTGAGTTGCCATATAATTCTACAAACACATTACTCTGCCCGTGTAGCCCATCATAGGGCATTTACAATAACATTAGGACTTCATAGTGGCTACAAATTTGTCCTGTGAAACCAATGAGGTATTTTTAGCTTTTGCCGAATGTCAGTGTGACTGTGTTTAAGAATTGCTTTGTCCTTTTACATTTCAAACCATTTTTAAAGGTTAGGGAGAGAAAAATTTATTTTTGAACCAAGGTTCAGAAAACATTTCAGAAGATTGTTTTGAGCTTTTGTGGCTAAATTGTACAAATCTGCTGTGATCCCTAGTCCAAAAGAAAATTCATTAAATATTTACTAGTAATTATAAAGAAAGAAAGAGGGCTTCCCTTGTGGGCTCAGTGGTAAAGAATCCACCTGCCAATGCACGAAACACAGGTTCTATCCTTGGTCTGGGAACATCCCACATGCCACGAGGCTGCCAAGCTCATGTGCCAGCAGCTACTGAGCCTGTGCTATAGAGCCTGGGAGCCGCAACTGCTGAGGCTACGTGCTGAAGCCGCTGAGGCCCGGGTGCCCTAGAGCATGTGCTCCACAGCAGAAGAAGCCACCGCAATGAGAAGCTCATGCACTGCAACTAGAGAGTCGCCCTGGCTCACCACATCTAGAGAAAAGCCAGTGAAGCAGCAGAGACCCAGCACAACCAAAAATAAATAAATAAACACTTAAAGTGTTAAAAAAAAAGAAAGAATACTTTTAAATGCCATGAGGATAAAAAACAAGAATGATGAGAGCATTTCCTCCAAGGTATGCATATCAAGATTAGAAATCAAAAGTCAAAAGTTTGTAGGTAACTGGTGGAGCATGAGGACTAAGCCTTTTATCTACTTTTTAAATTCTAACCTTTTCTAACCTTTATATCACAGCTCTATTATTTACTATAAAGCTATGGAAAATACTTAAAACTTTTAGGAGAGTTTACTCAAGCCTATCCTCAATTCACCTGGAGATAGCCCCTTAAAATTGTGCATCAGAATACTAAGGATTAACTAACTGATTTCGAACATAATTTGCAAAATCCGGATATATTTTGAGATAGCCAGTATCTTGAATTTAGACTCCAATGTAATTTATCCCCAGAGGTACCAATTGTTTTAATCAGAAATACCCAATACTTTATGAAATTTAGCTGAAGCTGGTCTACAGTGCAGTTTGGGAGATTCTGACATTTGCTGTCAGAGATTTAAGGTGTCACGATGACAGGGACATGAAAAGTTGGCAACACAGACAGAAATAGGCAGTGGCTTTTACGCCTTTATGTCAAAAGGATCCAGGCTAATAATATTGAAAAATAATGGGTATAAGAAGAGGATTAGGAGAAAGGAATGTGTAGCATAAGTAGATAAGGACACCATGGAAAAATGACAAAATGTGGAAGGAATCTCCACAGACAACACAAGACAGAAATCTCAGGGAAGGCAAAATAAAGTACTTGTGGGGCTTTATGGAAAAATAGCTGAGCTTGCTATAATATTAAAACTTTTAATACATTCAGTTAATAATGAAAACATTTGAGAACTGTTTATAATTACAGAAAAGTTTTTTTTTTTTTAAAAGGAGTGCCTTTTATGCTTCCAAATGAGTCCAGCATGCTATCTTTCTCCCAAGAGACACAGGGGTTTTTTAAAGCTTAAAATGCTGTATTTGAACCCTTCTGGTATACAGAGTGCATTTGGGCTCTTCAGCAGTCATTTAAAACTTTTCAATTGCAGAAGAAAAGGAAGAAAGCAAAGAAAAACTCAGACTTGATGAAATGCCAAAAAGAAGATGAAGGCAAGGAGATAAAATTTTCCCAAAGGCATGTTTCAATCAGGAGAAAAAGTCGTGTCCTTTAACCAGCATTCCATAACTTTGTACTGATGCTGCTGCTGCTGCTGAGTTGCTTCAGTCGTGTCCGACTCTGCGAGACCCCATAGACGGCAGCCCACCAGGCTCCCTGTCCGTGGGATTCTCCAGGCAAGAACACTGGAGTGGGTTGCCATTGCCTTCTCCAATGCATGAAAGTGAAAAGTGAAAGTGAAGTCGCTCAGTCATGTCTGATTCTTAGCAACCCCATGGACTGCAGCCCACCAAGCTCCTCCATCCAAGGGATTTTCCAGGCAAGAGTACTGGAGTGGGGTGCCATTGCCTTCTCTGAACTTTGTACTACAATTCATTATTTTAAAATAATTATTATCTTATTTTAAAATAATTGTTATCTATTATTAAAGACTCTTTTGGGCAGATTTTGTGTCTTTTCTAACAGATTTTGTTATCTTGTATGCTATTTTATACTCAGTATTTAACCAAGGTTTTCACCTTTATTTTCTTTAGATTTCTTACCTTTATTATAAAGTAGAGAGGTTCTTAGAGTAGTGTTGATTGAATGAATTGTTACCCTAGAAGAACTTGAAACATAATAAATACTTGCTGAGAAATAGGAATAGCCTTTACTATTTATAACAGTAATCATGTCTTATGAATTAGGGAAATAAAAAATACTACCACTCTCTTCTAAATTGAATAAATGTTTGTGTGTATGTATGTTGTCATCATTTATATTTTGGCTTTTTGGAAGATGTACTGAAAGATATTTTAAATCTATGCTTTACAATTTTCATGTAGTTTATCATCTAAAAATTATCTTCTAACCTCATTTTTTGTGTGTATTTTAAAGGCTGTTTTAAAATACATTTGCATCAACGGTAATTTGAAAGACTTCTGTAGGAATATGATACTAAGAAAAATGTAAGGTAAACATATTTATATATGTATACATATATATACACACATACATAGACACTCAGACATCAAATACTATTTCATAGAATATATCACCACTGAAAGTGTCTTTTTTACCTTTAAACATTCTTTATTTTAAGAACACGTGTTTGAACAGAGTGAGAAAAATCCACTTCTTTGATTGGCAAAGGCAGTTAACATTTGTTGTACCAAGACAGTTTGAGATAGTAATTTTGATTCTGAGCTCCTCCCTGACATAGATTAAGTATTACTTATCCAGCACAGTCCCTGGCTCATGAAGTGAAGTCGCTCAGTTGTGTTCAACTCTTTGTGACCCCAAGGACTGTAGCCTACCAGGATCCTCAGTCCATGGGATTTTCCAGGCAAGAATACTGGAGCGGGTTGCCATTTCCTTCTCCAGGGGATCTTCCTGACCCAGGGATCGAACCCCGGTCTCCCGCATTGTAGGCAGATGCTTTACCGTCTGAGCTACCAGGGAAGCTCTGGCTCATAGTAAGCACTAAATACGTATTTTTAAGTAAATCAATGAATCAGTAAGTGAATGTATAAGTGGCAGAGTGAAAGGCAAAAGGCAAATGTTAGAAGCAGAGAGCCTTAGAAGGAATAAAATAATGACTATCCTTGTATTTCCTTTGTCACCAGTGTTTTTCTTTTTGCTACTTAGAGAGATCTTGGGAAGATATATTTTTAGAATGTTGAGAAATTATTTCTTAAGCAAGAAATATGTCAATTGGAAGTTTGTAGTGATAGTTGGCAGTTTAGACAGAAACTTGGTGTACTTTGACACCTTTACTCAGGGGCCACTGAGAAGTAAATCTAAGCACACACTCACAGACCAAATTAAAAGGTTGCAAGAGGACTTAATAAAGAAGAACAATCACACTTACAATTCTTTTTTAGTATCTCTTAGTTTATAAGCATCAGGATAGTGGGACTTTCTTCACCCATGTATCCTTGAACCCGGATGGCACCTTGCATACATTATTTGTTCTTCAGTCAGTTTTTGTGGAATAAGTTAAATAAATGACTTAAGACTATTGGAAAGAGGTGTTAAGAGTGATGTAGAAGGTTAAGGGGTTATTAGTGTAGGATGATGGAGAAAAGGATTGATAGGAATAAGCTGAAGACTATGCATAGGAAGAAAGAAAAGACATTGGGTGGACATGGAAGAAGAGGTTACAGATTCCAGGGGGAAGTGAGCAGCACTGGGTGTAGAAAGTGGTCTTTGTGTAAAGTTTTGGCAATATTGAGGTTTATTTTCTCTAATCAAAAAGTGTTTAAGCAATTTTAGAGAAAGGTGAAATTCAAAAAATCACAACAAAAGCAAGTTATGCATTCTGTTTCTCTGCAGACCTCATAAAAGAGCAATTTATTCTTGAATGTTCTCTAAATGTTTACAAGAGAGAATGTTTTATGGGCATATGGATTTTAGATTCCCTCCCATCTCTGAGTCTTAACTAATTCACTTAGAAAAACAAAACGAAACAACTTTCAAGCCCTGGCAAACTGAAAAGGTTTTCTACAACTGGCGGGTCTTTTATTTGAAGATTTGAGTTCTGGGTTGGCCCCTCTTTCTCAAAATTAACATAATTGAAAATCTGATTTTTAAAAAAGGCAATTAGAGTTTGAATAAAGTCAGGACTAATCAGAACTCAGTTTCTCCAAGATCTCAGTATTTCCAGACTCCTTGATTTAACTCACAAGAACTGGCTCACTGGGAGTGCCATAGAATAGCAAGTGATAAGAGTTACCATATTGTGGTCAAGAAATTGGGACTGTCTCCTTCGAGGATGAACAGTTTCCCCTTCAGATTTGTAGCTTTATGGTAAATAGATGATATCATCATTAGTGTATGTAATAAAAATAAAAGTAAAGATCTAGGACTTAAAAGGATATTGGACTCATAACCCTTGCTTTTCAGATCAGGATATTAGTGATAAAAAGACAGCCCAGAATCATAAAACTAGTCAGCGACAGAAATGTAAGTAAAACTCCAAACTCCTGATTTCTTTATGTAGCACATTTTCACTATATTATGTACTGAAAAAAAAAAATAGTCATTTATGTTGACAATAAAGAGAAGGATGTAATTGAGTTCTAAGTCCTTGAATAACCTAAAAAAGGCTATTTATTGGATATTCTAATTTTATAAGAGCAGAATCTTGCTCATTACTATGTCTCCAGTGAGTTGCACAGAATCTGGTACTTGGTAGGTGGTCAATATGTATATTTTGAGATGTAATTTACATACAGTAATATGAACTTAAGCATTCAGTTTGATGAATCTTAGCAATTTCATATGTGTATAACCGTGCTGCTGCTGCTGCTGCTGCTAAGTCGCATCAGTCGTGTCTGATTTTGTGTGACCCCATAGATGGCAGCCCACCAGGCTCCCCTGTCCCTGGGGTTCTCCAGGCAAGAATATTGGAGTAGGTTGCCATTTCCTTCTCCAATATAACCGTGAACAGACTACACTGTGAGCCTCTATTCTGAATGGACCAGATGGACACTATTTTATATATGAGTCCTTTGTCAGTAATGCATATTATGAAAACTTTTTCCTAGTCTGTGGCTCACTTATTCTTTTTCTTTATCATGTCATTTACACTATCCTAGAAAATTTCCTCATGCTATTTGATGGCCAGCCTCCCATTCATTCCACCCACCCACACAAGTGACTACTTTCTAATGTCTATTGCCATAGATTAGATTTATATTTTCTTAGAAATTATACAAATTAAATAAGTCAATATATTTCTGTATCTGGTTTCTTTTTCTTCTCACAGTGTTCTTGAAATTTATTCATGATATTGTGTTTATCAGTAGTTTCTCCTTTTATATTATGTAGAACAATTATATTTCATGGCAATAACATTTTGTTTATTCATTCTCCTATAGAAGGATGTTTGTGTAATTATGAATACAAAAGTTCCTATGAACAGTCTTTTACAATTTGGTGGGGGAGCATTTTGAACACATTTTTATACACTTACTGGTTGTTTGTATTTCTTCATTATGAAGTATCTGTTCAAATCATTACCCATTTTGTAACTGTTTGTTGCCTTTTTATTATTGTTTTATAGGAGTTTTCTATGTATTCTGGATACATATAGAATGTAGGTATCTTTGTCAAATATCTATGTTATGGAAATGTTTTCCCAATCTGTTTTTTGCTTACTAAGTCTCTTAATAATGTTTCTTTTAATGAGATGTAAATTTTAACCTTGGTGAATTTCTATTTCTACATTTTTCTTTTAGAGTTACTGATTTGTTGCCCTTTTGAAAGCATCTTTGCTTATTCCCAAGGTTACAAAGATACTACTCTTTATTTTTCTTCCGTGCTTTATGAACTTAAGTCTAAGATTTATCTCTAATTAATATTTTGTTTATGGAGTATAAAATTTGAGTTGTTTCAGCATCATTTGTTAAAAAGACTTTCCTTTCCCCCGTTGAATGCATTCACTGCTTTGTCTGAAGATCAGCTGACTTTATATCTATGGGTCTATTTCTGGACTCTGTTCTTTTCCATTGATCTATCTATATATTACATATTTAAGTCCATGTTTGCTCTGTGTTGTTAACTGTAGCTTTATATTAAATCTTGAAGTAAAGTGTTAGGTTCTCTCACTTTCTTAAAAAGATTGTTTTGGCTATACTAGATCCTTCTTCTTTGCTTAACTTTTAGAATCAGCTTGCCATTATTTTCAAAATGGCCTGTTGGGAACTTGACACATATTATATTAAAGCTATAGATCAATTAAGTTAGAAAAAAAATCCTTCTGTCAATGAGCATAGGAATGACTCCCGATTGATCTGGGCCTTTTAAATTTTTCACCAGTGTTTTGTAATTTCCTTGTCAAGATCTTGTATATTTTTCAATAGATTTCCCCCTATATATTTAATATTTTTATGATATTATAAATTATTTTTTCTAATTTTTCATTGCTATAGATACAAACACTTTTGATTTATGTTATTGACTTTGAATCCTGCAATTTCACTAATTAATAGCTCTACTTCCTGTTCATAGTCTAGAGGACTGCCACATATGTATTTATTTTTATGCACTTAACAGTTTTAATTCTTTTTTTAGATCATCAAGCTTTTATTTATTTTTCCTGTTTTATTGCAAAGGCGGGGAAGTCTGGGAAATATTAAATAGAAATAATGAGAACATATTCTTATCTTCTTTGGGAGAATATGGGGAAAGCATATAAAATTTTACAATTAGGGATCATGTTAGCTGTAGGATTATTTTTGATGTAGATTATTAAGTTGAGGAGGTTTCCTTCTGTTCTTAACTTGCTGAGTTTTTTATTCAGAATGTATATTCAATTTTGTCAGTTGTAGTTTTCTGCATCAGTTTACATGATTACATATATTTTTTTTGTTCTTTACTGTGTTAGTACAGTGAATTATATATTAATTGGTTTTTGAAAAAATATTGAACAACCTTTGCAGACTCGAGATAAAATACATCTGTTCATGATGCATCACTATCAATGTGTGTGCATGTATACTCAATTTGTTTCTATTTTCTTTAAGAATTTTGTATCTGTGATCATAATTTATATTTGTCTATTTTTTTATATTATCTTTGCCAAGTTTTAGTATCAAATTATATTGATTAAATAATGTAACTTCCTCCTTCATTTCCTGAGATAATTTATGTAGAATTGGCATTATTCCTTACTTAAATACTTGATAAAATTTCATCTAACTTACACAATTCAATGACATAATATTGTTTACTCTTTTATTTTCTGTAGAATCTCTAATGAAATCCCCTTTTTTAGTGTTGGTAATTTCATTTTCTGTCTTTTTTCTTCATAAGTATTGCTAGAAATTTGTCAAGTTTATTAATCTTTTTAATGATTTCACTTTTGATATTTTGATCATCTGTTGTTTTATATTTGATTGATTTCTGCTTTTGTCTTCATTATTTCTTCTGTTTACTTTGAGCTGAATTTTTTTGCTTAGCTTCTAAAGTAGAGTTTTTGATCATTTAAATCATTCATGTTTTCTACTATAAATGTCCTTCTAGTGCAGCTTTAGCTGAATCAAACAGATATGTAAATACTATGTTTCTAATATAATTCATTTTGTAATATTTTAATTAATATTTAATAATTGAAATGTGGCTAGTATAATTTAGAATGTGAGTTTTAAATTTTACCTATTTTTATTATTTTCTACCTAAATTTAAATATGAACATGTAGCTACTGACTATTGAACATATATATTTAGAGATTACAATATGAATCTTGATTCATTGTGGCCTACCTTCAAATAATATGCTATGCCTCTGAACCGTATAGTTTTGTTTTTCTTTTTGCCTTCTTTCTGCCCTTTAACCACTTTGTTTCTTGTACTTTAGTTCCACATATGCTAAACCCCTCAATGCATTCTAAATGTTATTATTTTTCTCTTAAATGCTCTGTATTATTTTAAAGATACACATAGATAGATATAATATAGATATAGATTGAGAATTGTTTTATATTTTTCCAGATGTTTACTCTCTTTCAGACCCTTTATTCATTCCTACAGATCTGAGCTTCCATTGATATTATTTCTCTTCAGCTTGAGCAACTACTTTTACCATTTCCTATAGTACAGGGTTACTAGAGGCAAATTCCCCAAGTTTTGTTCTTTGAAATGACTTTATTTGCCTCCCCTTTTTTTTGTAAAGGAGAGATAGACAGATCTATATATAAAACTCCTGGGTTGACTTTTTAAGAAGTTATACTATCGCTTTGTCCAGTAATGTATTATATAATTATTTTTAATTGGAAATCAGCCATCATGCATATTGTTGTTTCATTCCAAGTAATGTATCTATTGTTACTGGCTGCTTTTTTTTTTTATTTTCAGTAATTTGACTATGAAGAACTTATGTGTATTTTGCTTTATAGCACTCTGCCTGGGGTCCACTGAGTATCTTAGATATGTAAGTTAATGTCTTTCAGTCATTTTGAATCATTCTCTGCCATGTTCCTTTAAATATTTTTTTTCCCACCCTACTCTCTGTCTTCTCTTTCTACACTTGTGGTAGGCTTGATGTTGTCCCACAAATCTCAAGCACTTCTCTATTTTTCCACTATTTTTGCCTCAGTTTGAATACCTTTTATTGACATTTTTTTTGCATCCTAAGCAAGAAGTATATTTAAACAACAAGATGCTTGGGTACACCCTGGTGGTCCAGTGGCTAGGACTTTGCATTCTCATTGCTGGGGGCTTGGATTCAATTCCTAGTTGGGGAATACAAGATGCTTGACTTGAAGGGAAAATGATGATTCTTTTATTTCAGGCTAATTTACTTCTGTTTAAAGGCAGATTACTCTACATATAAAAACTGTATAATATTATTCTTGATTTTACAATGATAAATGGAGGGCATTAAAATTCCCCAACTGAGCCAAATGTATAAGGATTTTTATGTTATTCCTTTTTGGTTGAAGAGTGAGTATGAAATAACTTACTGGGATATAATGATAAGAGCTGAATGAACATGCCACTAATGGAGAAAGGTGGGTATTTTCACAGAACTAGTATTTCCCCCCATCCCATCTCCATTTGGTGTTGATCAAGGCATAACACTGGCCATTTAGTTTGTTGTTGTTGTTGTTTTTTTAGTGCAGTATGCTTGAGTATATACACCAGTAACTATGTACAATAAAAGAATGGGGAAGAGGAAAATGAAAGCATAGAGAAAAATATTCTGCAGTAGTTAGGATGTGGTAGGACCAACTTGGGTTTTCTAATTGTGAACATGTTGTCTGGAGTAAAGTAGGATATTCCCCTTTCAGTAGACATCTCCTGTCTGCTGCCAGAACACCTCAATTGCACCTTCATCTTTCATTTCCAGCTGGTACATCTGTTTCATTTCCAGCTGGTACAGGAGCAGGTACATCTGTTTCATTGATTGATTACCTAACAGTCTGGAATTTAGTCTGCCTCACTGACAAACCATGTCATTCACAATAGGCTTCGTTAGTTTGCTAAGTGCTGTATGCCCCTTAATCTTGAAGTGCACCAAAGAACCATCCAGTCCAGCCAGCTTCAAGTTACCATATCATTGTTCTCAATCTTAACTCCTTCCTTGGGCTTTTCCTCAGGCCCTGGTGAGTGCTGAATCCTTCTCAGTTGCTGTTTCAGGAAACAGGTATCAGGTCATTACCTAAGGAGGTGTCCTATTTATCTTTCTTCAAGGATACTTTTCTGACTCCAGCCTGCTGTTAAATTCACTTAATGAACTGTTTGTTTATGATATTGACTTTTTTCTGAAAGCATCAGTAGACTTTTGTTTAATATAGTATTCATATCTCTGTCAGAATCCCCCATCTTTTCCTCATGTTGCCTACTTCTTCTACTAGAGCCTTTAGCCTTTTAACTTTTTATTTTATTTTATCTTTATTTAAAGTCTCTGACTGATAACCCCACTCTCTGGGTCATGTCTGGGTCTTCCCTCTTTGTATATTCCTTCATGACCATGATTTATACTTTCTTGCTTCTTTGTGTGTTGTAAATTTTATGGTACTAGACATGTAAACACAGTAGAAATGATATAAATATTACTTATTTTTAGAAAAAATCTAGAGGGAAGAACCAAATAAATCTGATCTCTAGCTGAGATGTTTGAATTTTGTTGCAATTTTAGTTTGACCACAGGCTTGAAGTGTCTTGAAACTGGAATTAGAATTTACCTATGGTAGGCTTAGCTGTATCATCGAAAAAGCAAGAGTTCAAGAAAAACATCTATTTTTGCTTTATTGACTACACCAAAGCCTTCAACTGTGTGGATCACAATAAACTGTGGAAAATTCTGAAGGAGATGGGAATACCAGACCACCTGACCTGCCTCTTGAGAAATCTGTATGCAGGTCAGGAAGGAACTGTTAGAACTGGACATGGAACAACAGACTGGTTCCAAATAGGAAAAGGAGTACGTCAAGGCTGTATATTGTTACCCTGCTTATTTAACTTATATGCAGAGTACATCATGAGAAATGCTGGGCTGGAAGAAGCACAAGCTGGAATCAAGATTGCTGGGAGAAATATCAATAACCTCAGATGTGCAGATGACACCACCCTTATGGAAGAAAGTGAAGAGGAAGTAAAGAGCCTCTTGATGAAAGTGAAAGAGGAGAGTGAAAAAGTTGACTTAAAGCTTAACATTCAGAAAACTAAGATCATGGCATCTGGTCCCATCACCTCATGTGAAATAGATGGGGAGACAGTGGAAACAGTGTCAGACTTTACTTTTTTGGGCTCCAAAATCACTGCAGATGGTGACTGCAGCCATGAAATTAAAAGATGCTTACTCCTTGGAAGGAAAGTTTTGACCAACGTAGATAGCATATTAAAAAGCAGGGACATTACTTTGTCAACAAAGGTCCATCTGGTCAAGGCTATGGTTTTTCCAGTAGTCATGTATGGATGTAAGAGTTGGACTGTGAAGAAAGCTGAGTGCCGAAAAATTGATGCTTTTGAACTATGGTGTTGGAGAAGACTCTTGAGAGTCCAAGTCTTGCAGTCTTGGACTGCAAGGAGATCCAACCAGTCCATCCTGAAGGAGATCAGTCCTGGGTGTTCATTGGAAGGACTGATGCTGAAGCTGAAACTCCAATACTTTGGCCACCTCATGCAAAGAGTTGACTCGTTGGAAAAGACCCTGATGCTGGGAGGGATTGGGGGTAGGAGGAGAAGGGGATGGCAGAGGATGAGATGACTGGATGGCATCACCGACTCGATGGGCATGAGTTTGAGTAAACTCCGGGAGTTTGTGATGGACAGGGAGGCCTGGCGTCCTGCAATTCATGGGGTCGCAAAGAGTCGGACACAACTGAGTGACTGAACTGAACTGAGGCTTAGGATCTGAGCACTAGTGACATTCATAGATCCCCATTCCTCTCTGCCCTACTACTAGCTTTCTAAAACAAAGATCTCTCAGCTCTCACAGCCTGGTTCCCAGGTCTTTGGGTTTTGGGGAAATTTTCTGTGTTCTCCTTTGGTCCCACTATACTTAGGGCCATCATTTTGCCCAGAGTGCCTCAAAGCACTTTCTCTCAGAACTTTTGTCTGTCTCCAACTCCTAGAAGCTGAAATCCTGAGTTGAAATTGATCCCTCTCGGCTCTCCTCTCCTGCTTTTAAGCCTTTGGTAAACTGCCCCTGAACGCTCAGTAAGCACCTAAGCAATAGAGTTGGTGAGCGAATGCAGATTTACTCTGCCACTGGGAGCTCAGAATTCAAATCTATCCCAGCAGGCCTTAACACTTTGTTTAAAATTCTGGTGATTTCCTGTCTATGGGGAAATTTTTCTTTTCCTCCTAGTCAACCAGGGTGGGAGCAACTTTGTATGTTTTCTCTCCTATGAAGTGTTCCTCCCTGGAATTGAATTTATTTAGAGATTCTTTGAAATGTCACTTTTCTGAAGGATTCAGGAAAACAGATTTTGTACCTTTGTTGTTTTGGTTTGTTTATTATGGGGAGAGTTATGCTTTCTTATAGCATTCTACTTCATAACTGGGCATGGGAGCATTTCTTGATACATTTGTTGATGGATTGGAGGGAAACAGGAGGACAGTATCTCATGTGTTATATTTTCAAGTTCCAGATCTGTTTCTGATTTACTACTCCTTGTTGAATTCTTAAACAATTTTTTTAACATTTCTGTTTTCTCAAATGTAAAAAGAGGAAGATAAAGAATGCCTAATTTATAAATGTTTTGAGAGGATTAAATGAGTTATGATGATATCTAAAATATAGTTAAAATTATATAAGTGCTTGTTATTTCTATTTTTATTTGGAATAGAGCAAAGGTCTATTTCTCATTTACTTCTTGCTTTTGTTCAGAAAGCATTGTGATGTGTTAAAAAAATCTCAGCAAGATGGAGAGAGGATCAAGATAATTAACCCCCACTTTGTAGAGGGTACCACTACCAATTATTAAAACAAAGGGTATTTCCATAAATAGTATTTAATCAACCTGAATAACACTTTCTAGTTGCTGGTGAGTTAGGTGCTTCATCAGTAGAATTAGGTACTTAGTTGAGTGGGGGAGAAAATATGCTATTATAGAAATTAAAATAATTGAAGGGTTAATCAGTCCCTCTGGCTTTGAGAAATATATCATCACTGCTAGTCTATGTTCCTCCAGGAGTTGGCGGAATGCCCTGTAGAGAAATGCACAGCTGATACTCACCTTTTCTTGTGTAATCCCTCAAGCAGCAACGCCTGGCTACGCTTAGATCTAGGTTCCTGAGATTCCCTATAAATGAAAGAAAGAAAGTTTCAGATGGAACATCTTTTTAGCATCCAGTTTTTTCCTCTTCTTAGTTTCTTTCTCTAAAGTCTTTCCTTCTTTCAAAATTTCTCTATTTCTTATTACCATTGTAGTATTTTCCAGTTATTTTCCCATTTCCTCCTTTCTTATATTTCAAGCCAAAACAACAACAATAATAATATATTGTTTCTTAGAGAGATGAATACATTATGTTCTTCCATGAGTATATTTTCTTAATTATTCAGGACTCCAAAACCATTGAACATATTACATATTGAAAGAAGTCCTTAAAAATTAAAAGCAAAACTCCTGAGCTTTAGAATTATCTAAGTCAGGTCTAACTTATCAGAATTGTAATTTGAAAAAGCCATGACTCTGATCAACAAACATTTTTCTGACATTTAGGCAATTCCTGACATTCAGGGCTATGTTTTCTTAGATCTTCTCAGGCTGTCCTGGGTCTCTCCAATTATTCAAAATGTGGTCAGCTGCAAGGTTATTGTGTTTATTCCTATTGCAAGTATTGAACTACTCCATTTATCTCCCAGCCTCATTCTCCTCTAAGACCTCCCCAAAACACTCAAATTTCAGTCCCTCTCTCTTAACCCTTCTCTCCTCCTCCCTCCCTCCCCCCCTTCCTCACCTGTCCTCCTTCTCTTCCTCTCTAGCGGCCGCTCAACTCCACCGCATCACACCCAGCTGAGTCATGCAATACACCTAGTCTATGCACTGTCACGTTCTGACTGCTAGTTCAGGGAGGGCTAGCAAGGCTAGGGGCTCTTCCAAAATAAACAACAACTTATGTGTAACCCTGGCTCCATTCCTAATGAATTTGCCAAGAAACAAAGGCTTTCTGCAGGATACAGTTTGTATATGTTCTGAAGGAAAAATTGAAAGCAGGCAGCCTGTCCTCCTCCCATCTGTCCGTGTGCCCTCTGCCTGGTGAGCAACACCATTGGTCACACAGTCTGGTCCACCCATGCCACCGATGGATTGTTTCTTCATTGCCTTATTTTCAAGGTTGATACTCTCTGAGGCGGATAGCAGGCAGCCATAGAGGACAGGATGAGCACAACTCTCCAGTCCCATAGATAATTGTCAAAGGCAGCTGAGTTCAGGAGCCCCACCTGGTAATGAGCTGCCAATTATTTATATGCTTATAAATCATCTTTTAAATACTAACAAGCACTAATAAGCCTTAGCTGCCAGTTACCATGGTAACTGACCGGTCCCAAAAGGGAAGGAGGCTACTGACATATGGACTCTGGGTCAATAGTCCAGTATCTCCTGGGACTGATGTTTATATTCCTGCACATGAAGCTGTTCTGTTCAAGTACAAACTAAAATCACGTGAACAAGGAGGCACAGGACATGATGAAATGCCTGCTTTTCCCATGGTGGGTCAGAGTGTCTAAAGGGCATAGAATTGTGTCCAACTTCCTATGAGCCACAGAAACAAGCTGCCCTAACTTGTTATGTGACAGTGCCTATGTCCAGCCATACAGCTGGTCTACCCAGGCCACCTGCTGTCAGATATTTTATTCCCCAAAGCTTCCTGGGCTGCTCGGCTCTACCACTCTGAAGAGGTTTTCTTAATACCTTCATTGTGCTGTTGCAAATAGATGATAAATTACTTGTGGGATGCTTAGTAATATTTAGTGAGATGCAAGAAATGGCTCCCAGCTAACTGAAGGCATTTTCTTTCTTTTAAAAGCACAGTGGGAAGGCAACCACCCATGACTCACAACTCTTTAGAGTAGAAAAAGAAAACCACCTTCTGTTTTTAACTGGCTTTCCAAACTGGGTCTAGGGAAGTTCACCAGTTTGTATCAGGTATGAGATGACAGCTCAAAGAAGCTGATCATTACAAGGCATTAGTGAACAGTGGCCCAATCAAGCAATAGAGAAATATGATTGTAATCATTTTGCCATGACTGACCCAGAAATGCCTTTTTCTATAATTCTAGGAGATACTAATTTTCAATAGATAGCTGAATTACTGATATCATAAAGAAGTTTTTCACCCTTCAGCAGGTGCTTGAATTGATACCTTTAACCTCTCAACTGCCTGGTGTAGGGCAAAGAATATGAGCTTTAGATCAGGATTTATTAGTATCGCTACCATTTAAGTGCCTTTCCTCATCTGGAGGATGGAGGAAATGGAGGAAGCTCTTGGTAACTCTTTAGATTATGATGAAAATCATGGCAGTGGTGGAAATATGTTACTCCCTCAGGCTTGGGCTATTTTTCTGGTCTCTACATCCATTATAGTATAGAGAGGTAAGGGTTCAGAGGCTGCATGAGATTTATGTAATATATCTATTTCTTTCATATCTTTGGGCTTCCCTGATGGCTCAGTTAGTGAAGAATCCACCTCCAATGCAGGAGACCCCAGTTTGATTCCTGGGTCGGGAAGATCCATGGAGAAGGGATAGTCTACCCACTCCAGTATTTTTGGGTTTTCAGTCTCTGGATTGGGAAGATCCTTCGGAGAAGGAAAAGGCTACCCACTCCAGTATTCTGGCCTGGGTCATCCATGGGGTCTCAAAGAGTTCGACACGACTGAGCAACTTTCACTTTCATATCTCTAATTGCTTATATGCACATTTTACCTTGGAGTTATGCATATGCCAGTGCTGGGGAACTTAACTTTTCCTGCCATTGTTACTTTTCTTTTTTTTTAAGAAGTATAGCATCAAAAACCTTTATTTTTTAAAAAGCGATCTTATACCATTTGTGGTTCATCATCTTTAATTTTGTAGCACTTAAAAATTCAATTAATTTAAACTGAAAAAAAAAAAAGTTCACCCATTTCTTCCACCTCTCAGCCTCCCCAACCTCTGGCAACCACCAGTCTGTTCTCTGTATCTCGACCTTGGAGATGAGATCCAACATAAAAGAGAGACCATGTGGTATCTGTCTTTCTCTGCCTGACTTATTTCACTTCTCTGCCTGACTTATTTCACTTAACATATTGCCCTTGAGTTTCATCTACGATGTGGTAAATGGTAAGATTTCATTTTTCTGGCTGAATAATATTCTATTGTATTTAAGTACCACAATTTATTTATTTATTAATCCACTGATGGACACAAGTTGTTTCCTTATCTTGGCTATTGTACATAATGCTGCAGTGAACATGGGAATGCATGTATCTTTTTGAATTTGTGGTTTCATTTTCTCTGATAAATATCCAGAAGCAGAATTGCTGGGTTATATGGTAGTTCTGTTTTTAAGTTTTTGAGGAACCTCCATATTGTTTTCCATAGTGATTTCACCAATTTAAATATCCCACCAATAGTACACAAGGGTTCCTTTTTCTCTACATTCTCACCAGCACATATTATGTCTAGTCTCCTTGGTAACAGCCATTACAGGTATGAAATGATATCTTATTGTGGATTTAGTTTGAATTGCCTTGATGATTACTAGTGTACAGCATCTTTTCATGTACCTGTTGGCCATCTGTATGTCTTCTTTGGAAAAATCAGATCTTCTGTCCAGTTTAAATGGTATTATTTGTTTTTTGCTGTTGAGTTTTATATGTTCTTTATGTACTTTGGATACAACCCCTTATCAGATACGTGATTTATGTATATTTTCTATGATTCGGTAGATTGCCTTTTTATTTTGTCGATGATTTTCTTTGGTGTACATAAGCATTTTTAGTCTGATATAACCCCATTTGTTTATTTTTTGTTTTTTCTTTTGGTTACTTACTATGTAGAGTATGTACTTTATTTGGCCTCTGTTAGTTGCTCAATTGTGTCCGACTCTTTGATACCCCAGGGACTGTAGTCCACCAGGCTCCTCTGTCCATGGGATTCTCCAGGCAAGAGTACTGAAGTGGGCTGCCATTTCCTTCTCCATGATTTGGCCTCTACTAGTCCTTATTCCAGTCGCCTATGCTTTCTATTTGAATATTCAGATCAGAATTAGAATCATTACAAAGGGTCAAAAGTAATGTCAAAGGCTTTGGTGGCATATTACACAGGGTTATCCCCAAAATGGGCTCCCTGGTAGCTCAGCTAGTAAAGAATCCACCTGCAAAGCAGGAGACCTCAGTTTGGTTCCTGGGTCGGGAGGATCCCCTGGAGAAGTGATAGGCTACTCACCCCAGTATTCTTGGGTTTCCCTGGTAGCTCAGATGGTAAAGAATCTGTCTGCAATGTGAGAAACCTGGGATCCATCCCTGGGTTGGGAAGATCCCCTGGAGAAGGGAAAGGCTACCCTCTCCAATATTCTGGCCTGGAGAATTCCATAGACTATACAGTCCATAGGGTCGCAGACAGTCAGACTCAACTGAGCAACTTTCGCTTTTACTTACAGCCCCAAAATCAAATATTCTGGTCTGGCAAGAGCAGAATGACTATGTGAGTAATAATCCAATGGAAAAGAATATGTAGGACTGATGAGAGTCCCCAAAAGATCAACTGTGTTGAAAACATTGTCAAAATTTAAACACTGCAGAAATACCCAGACGAAAGGACAGTCATCCATGTGAATTGTGGAGAAAAGTTTATGAAGGAACTTAAGGCCCTTTGGCTTTGCTTCAGTGGGTTGGTGGTGAGGTTGGCAAGGTACGGGAGTAATTTGTAAGTTTATGTATGACTGACTTAATAAGAAACCAAGTCATTTGAAATGTCAAGGAAAAGCAGACTAATCTCCCGTGAAGGGGGGAATTTACACCCCTCACCCAATCCTCTTTATTTGGCATGGTCAAGTAGAAAGAGAGGAAACCGGGAAACAGGACTCCAGCTCTGCTTGTGGTTCTTTGTAGCTGTGAACCAGTTGACATGATGTTTCTTGTTTCTGGGTCTGAGTTTTTATACCCTCTTTGTGTGCTTCATAAAGATATTTGAGTTTATACCAATATTGTTAGTGTGTAAATCTATTAAAGTTGAAAGTCTCTAAATAAAATATTATTAGTGTGGAAGATGGAAGGGCCATATTAATGGCCCTTTTTGTCTTCTGCTGGTAGACTATGACTCTCAGAATTGAGGAGAAAACAATATTGAGTAAAATATAAAGAGAAATTGACTGCTCTAAACACAACTATAAAGTCCTAAATGAAGGTAGGAGAATGGGATAATTTTTAAAAGAGAATAAGTAGATGCCAATGGGATGGAAAGAGGAATTAGAAGAGTTGGGTGTAGAGTGACAGATGAATAGATGAGGGCTACTCTGGAGACGTGGTTCAGATCCCAGCTCTGTCACCAGCTGAATGATCTGCAACAAGCTACTGAATCTCTCTCAGACTGGAACTTCTCATCCACTAACAGAAAGATTTTTATCAGATAAAATTGAAAGTGGAACCTCAGTGTATGAAAGCGGCTTAGAATCTTGTTTCTTTTGTTGAAACCTTTCTTGACATTCTCTTTACTCCCACTCCACACTGTGGCCCTGGGTCACCTATTTAAAAATCCAAGAATTTGGAGAATCCTAGTTTGAAAACGGGGAAAGTGGATGGCATCTTGTGGTCTTTCTAATGGTATAATTTTTGTGTTTGAGATTCAGACACTCCTAGAGAAGTTTGAATTCCATTGAGAAAGGAATTAAATTGGATGTTAAAGATTTACTCTGATGGAAAAGGTAGGTGATTGTCAACTAAGCTTATTGTTGACTGACTGGTTTGAAAACAAACATATAGAAACAATATTCACTGTAAAAGAAAGATTAGTTCATGGGGAATTAATGTCCCCAAAATCAATACTATTCTAAAAAACACATATAAATAGAGTAGGAAAAGAAACTGTGACAATACTGCATGAAAATAACTTGGATCAGAAGACAGAACTATATATATTTCTTGATAGCCAATGCAGTCTGAGCAAGTTTACAACCTAGAGGGGCAGTACAACTCAACATACCCCAGCAACATGTTGTGAGGGACTTAATTTCTGCTGGTTTTTTTCTAGTGGGAAGTTTCTAGTGGGAAATATTGAATTCAGTGACCCACTCCTAACAAGAGATACCTTGACAGACATCTGACCAGGTTCATTCACCGTTTTGCAACAGCAGGTAAAGGGTGGGTTTGAGGGCTAGGTACTGAGGGAGTCCCCTGCCTTTCCTATGAATTTATCATCAATCCCAGTCTGATAAGTAACTACTGTATAACAGAAGGAACTCTACTCAATACTCTATAACTCTGGGATGACCTATATGGGAAAAGAATAAAGCAAAGAGTGGATATATGTATGCATATAACTGATTCACCTTGCTGTATACCTAAAACTAACACAACATTGTAAGTCAACTATATTCCAATAAAAATTAAAAACAAAAACAGTACTTTTCCAAAAATGTTCACACAACTCTTTCTTGAGTTTCAGAGTAGGATTGCTACTGTTGAACATTTAAAAGTTTTGGGAAAATCCTGAATACTTCACATTTTATTTAAGGCTGAAATTTCAATTTCCAAGTTTGAATTATCCCAGAGGTCTATAAATGCACTGATAGATGAGTTGAGACACAGAGTTGAGACAACAAATGGAGAAATGCTTCTTTGGGTGGGAAAACACATTTATATGGTAGTCTTCTGACAGCTGTCATCTGTATATTGTTGACATAGTAACAAGCCCATGCGACTTATGGTTCTAATAAATTTTTAATCTTGAAAAGTTTCTATAGCACCCACTTCTGTTGGTTTTCAGATCAGATGCCCTGGCTCAGGGCTGTAAATTAGACATTTAGCTGAAATCTCACTTGGTGTGTTTGATGATCTTGGAGAGTCAGCTTATTTTATGGCTAATATCTGAAGGAACAAATGATGAGTAAGAGGAACTGGAAATCTAATTCTTTTCAACTCCTTCTTATCTAAGCAGTTGAAGGTCTCATGGCTTGTCTCTTCCCATTTTTTTTTTCTGTCCTTCTGTCTTTTCTAGTCTCCTTTTGACTTTTCTTAATGTGTGTGTGTGTCTGTGTGTGTGTGTGTGTGTGTCTGTTGTGTGGTATGTATGTGTTATGAAGAGGTGCAACAGAAGAAAAGAATAGATACTAAGTTTAGAGATTTGGGGAGAAAATAGAAAGAAACATTTTAATTCTACTTTTTATTATTTTAGGTTCTTTGGCCAGAACTGAGCCAGACCCTAAAATGAGTATTTAATTTGGACAAATAAGTGACATCATACCTCTGTAATCTAAAAAGGGGCTTACCCAGTGGCTCAGTGGTAAAGAATCCACCTGCAATGCAGGAGACCTGAGTTTGATCCCTGAGTTGGGAGGATCCTCCAGAGAAGAAAATGGCAACCCACTCCAGTATTCTTGCCTGGGAAATCCCATGGACAGAGGAGCTTGGCAGGCTACCATCCAAGGGGTCACAAGGAGTCAGACATGACTTAGAAATTGCATAACAACAATCTAGAAAGAAAATGAAGTGTATAGTATATGTGGAGTGTGTATGATGAATCTGTGTAGAAGTGTGGCCGATATGATTGTGTATGTAGTTTCCTAACATCATCACTCTGTTCATGTTTGGTTGCTGATAAGAGTCAGTACAAACCCTTTGTGTTTGACTCCTGTGTATTTCTCTAGATTTTCTGTAGATAGACTTCCTTCTGGACATAGTAAACAGCTTGTGGTAACAACTGAGTAGCACAACGAATATATTTCTTCTCCTTCCTCTTCTTAATTTTAAAAAATATTTCGTTCCAGCATTCCTTTTGGGCTTCCCTGGTGACTCAGACAGTAAAGAATCTGCCTGCAGTGGGGGAGACCCAGGTTCGATCCCTGGTTCAGGAAGATCCCCTGGAGAAGGGAATGGCTGCCCACTCCAGTATTCTTGCCTGGAGAATTCCATGCACAGAGGAGCTTGGCAAGCTACAGTCCATGGTGTCACACAGAGTCAGACACAACTGTGTGGCTAACACTTTCACTTTCATCCCTTTAACCAGAAGGTTTTTCTTGAAATTATTTGCCCTGTTCGGAAACCTTGAGAACACTTAATCAGTCCCACCTTTGTGTCTTCACTCTTCCTCCTGCAGATGACTATTGCAGCATCCAGATTTCTAGTGTGCTAATGTGTTAGTTTGAGTGATATTTCCTGTTCTACTAAACTATAAGAGTAAAGTTATATCTAATTCTTTCTTGTATCTCTAGCATCTGGCACCTGGTTATATAAATAAAATATATGTATGTATATTACACAGTGCTATTTAAAACATTATAGTACTATTAGAATATATATACGTAAACACATAATATTATGAGAAATCTCCATCTTGCAGAAGGCTCAGAGCATCTAGTTACTGGCAGATTAATTGGGTTCTGCATGTGATATGCTGGATTTCAAGACTGGCTGGCTGTGAAGTTACTCTTGAGAGTATAAAGCAGGGAGAAGAGAGAAGATCTAATGGATGGACAGAACTCATGGGTGGGCCACTGAGTCTAGAGGGTAAAGGAATGGCAGTAAAAAAAACCAATGATCACATCCTTTCTCTGCTGAGACGGCCTTAGGAACAAGGCAAGCCCGACTTTACAGAAGGGGGCTCAGAAGAGGATTGAGCTCACCTGGGGCTGATTAAGGCAGTGTCAATAAAATGAAGTTATGGTAGTATTTGTGGTTTAAAAACATTACAGAATTATTTTCCTAAGGCCTTTGGGCAGATCCTGATTTGATCCAACAGTATCTGCTTGGCTCCAAACTCATGGACATCTGCTAATTTTTCTAACTGCTTTAATCATTTTGGGGGCTCTGTTTTAGAACCTCTCCAAATCTCCTCCTTCTCACTACTGTCTCAAGTCTTCAGAGTCTATGCCAATTTTAATAAAGGTCTAGAAGGATTACCTTATGTTCCCAGTTTAGTATTCCTATTTAATATTCCATTCTTTGTCTCATTTAATATTTCAAAATGCAGAGTGGGAATCTTTGAATTTCCATTAGCCAGTGACTTACGGAACAAAATTTGAAATTCAGTCTAAGGTCACATGTAAGCAAAGAAGTAATTTGTGTGTATGTCTGTCTTATTGACTACAATATGGTATTCTTGAGGACAGGGGCTTTGTCTTTTTCAAAAATTCCCCAGCGCTTAGCATAGTACCTGGCTCCTTTAGCATAGTACCTGGCTCCTTTTTTTGAATTGCAGCACGCCAGGCCTCTCTGTCCGTCACAAACTCCCAGAGTTTACTCAAACTCATGCCCATCAAGTCGGTGATGCCATCCAGCCATCTCATCCTCTGTCGTCCCCTTCTCCTCCTGCCCCCAATCCCTCCCAGCATCAGGGTCTTTTCCAACGAGTCAACTCTTTGCATGAGGTGGCCAAAGTATTGGAGTTTCAGCTTCAACATCAGTCCTTCCAATGAACACCCAGGACTGATCTCCTTCAGGATGGACTGGTTGGATCTCCTTTCAGTCCAAGGGACTCTCAAGAGTCTTCTCCAACACCATAGTTCAAAAGCATCAATTTTTTGGCACTCAGCTTTCTTCACAGTCCAACTCTCACATCCATACTGAGTTACTGGACAAAAAGGTATCTGGTTAATAAGTCACCAACTATCCTGTTTTTGATACTTTTGTGGTGTAAATATTTTTGCTTGTGTGCCTGTATGTGTGTGTGGGGTGTGTCTAATGTTCCATAGCTTTGCAAATTATATTTTGAATGTTTCTTGGGGAAAATGATGATTTAGTGCTAGTTACCAAAGGTAAATTTTTCATTTGTGAAATGCTTGAGTAACAGCAGAATCTCAAACTATATTTGCACACTGGAGTAACTATTATAAAATGGCATTTTAGGGAATAGATTTCATTTCAGTTGTTTACCATAAAACATTAAACATGTGTTTAAACCATTCCTTTCATAAAGGTCCATCATCTGCTAATGATGAAGTTAGGGCCCGTGATGTTAGAATTTCTCTTGGGAACATGGAAGTCCCATTATACATGTAGCAATCATCTCTCTATTCATCTGCTGATGAATCTCTCTAATCATCTGTTGAATTAGTGTCAGGCCTAATGGAGCTCTGGATAAGGCAGAGGGAACATTTGGAGAGGAGACCACCCCTCTCCTTCAGGGTGTTTATCACCTCATTGCATACATAGAGATGTCCTAAGCTTTATCTACCCTGAATTCTCATTATCCTTTGATATCGATCCAAACCACTTAGTGATGAATACAAGCAGCACTCTCCTCCTATTTAAAGGTCTTAAATATATGTTATTATTTTTATGTTTATTATCTTAATACCTGCCATTTATAATAACTTTCTCCCAAAGAGCTCTCTGGAGTGCAATAGGGTGTCAAGCGAAGACAAATGAATGTGAAAGCACTTTGTGCTCTACAGATGAAAGGAGACGCGTTCTGGACCTGCTCTTTTCCAGGAACAACTTTCCATGCTTCTTCCTTGTTTGCTTGCTCCAACATGGCAAACCTTATCCAAAGGGCAGCTCTTAGACCCTTCTCTTCTTTTTTTTTCCCCACACACACATGCACATTCATTTCAACTCTCACCTAAATCCTGATTATGCCCTCAATCTGTGTTTCACTACTGGATCCTTTATTAAAGCCCTGCTCCATATTTATAACTATCTTTTGTAAATTTCTTCTTTAATATTTAAACAAATCTAGCATTCCCAACATAAAGCTCATTATTTATTTATCATTAGAAAAACTATTCTATCACTTTATTTGATATTCAGAGTGCATTTTGAAAGTACAGATTTTTTTTTAATGGTCTGATCTGAGCTAGAAATAGATTAGAATAAAGAAAGGTATAAGAAAATCAAGGGCAAAGGGTCATGATGAACAATCAAATTCAGTGAGTATATAATAAGCTGGAATATTTTGGACTCTCTAAGACTTTGAAGATGAGATCTAGTGAGAACTAGTGAAAAAAAAATAGAGTTATATTAAACAGGACAAACTTTAGTTTGGTCCACTTTAGCCCAGGTATTATGTGTATTTTAGATATGTTCCAAAGTGTGAATCACATTTTTAGAGTAGACATTAGAGAACAATTAATGGTGGTTTTATGAGTAATTTTAAATATAAGCATTAATATTAAAAGGATTGTATGGTTTCCTTCCGGAATTTTTCCTTTCTTAACTATGCACGTCTGGGAAACTCCTACCGATTGCACTGACGCAGCCAAACCCACTCAGGAGCGCACCCCCTCCAGTGCTGTGCTGTGCTTAGTCGCTCAGTTGTGTCCAGCTCTTTGTGACCCTATGGACTTAGCCTGCGAGGCTCCTCTGTCCATGGGATTTTCCAGGCAAGAATAGTGGAGTGGGTTGCCATTTCCTTCTCCAGAGAATCTTCCCAACCCAGAGACTGAAGCCAGGTCTCCCTCATTGCAGGCAGATTCTTTGTCACTTGAGCGACCGGGGAGCGCTAACCAAATGGCAGACCAGGTGATCAGAAGGAATTAGTCCCCTCACCCACCCCTGTCCCCAGCACACACGATTTCGCTCTTTCAACTCTGTGTTCTCTATCAGTGATGATCCCATCCTCTAGTAATGCAGGGGGATTCACAGCTCCCGTTTTGAATATCTTCTTCTTATCCATTTCATATATCCACTTACTCAACAATTCCTTTTGATTCTTTCTTTATATCTCTCACATTTATCCTTCTTTTCCACTCCAATGAAAGGTCATAACCTTTTAAGCCTGAATTGCTGAGATATTAATAATTCCGGGCCCTCCATTTTATACAACTGCTATACCAAATACCACTTTCTAGAACTTGCTCCCTCCCAAATAAAATGCATTAAGTTTAGATTTCTCCCTTCTTTTCTTTTAAAACCTTTGAATCGCTGAGTTTCCTACTACTCTCAGCTTGGTTCCTCTCTGCTTGGGGACACTTTCTTCCCTGCCCAAGTGCTTTGCTCCCAGATATTGGCTCCTAATTTGTCATTTATCCTTTTGTTAGCCCTCCTGAATTTTACCCTACACTCATTTCTAACTGCATACATCCAAAATATCCCTAAGGAACCCTCCCCAAGTCTTACCTTCTCTTTTAGGACAAACTCAGATGCCATCTCTTTCAGAAAACCTTCTTTCCAGTCTGGATTAGATGGTATCTTTTGTGTGGACACAGTAAAATGGAGGTGCTTGCATAGTTTATAGTTATTGTCATTGCTTAACTATTTGTATTTCTTTCCCAGCTGTTCACTCTTTAAGAATCTTTCCCTGGGCTTCTTTATAACCTCACTGCATAACATCCTGATTGATGCATAGAAGGTTAAAGTGATCTCCTTATGTTTGAATGTCTTTGTATTTAGGACACTTTTCTCAAAATTGCAGCCTTAATTATATACAATATTTGAATCATTCACCAGTCCATTTGATGATTTTTTTCCCGACAAGGTTGAAGTTTCTTATTACAAAGCATCTTATTATAGAGACCATATTGAATGGTTCCCTTAGATCTTTCAGAATGCCCAATTACATAGTAGGTGATCAATAAATTTAATTAAATAATAAAAAGTCATTGCTAATAATATTGCAAACCAAAAATAATGTAACCCAGGTCGTTGGGGGTGCAAAGAAGTGAATTATCATGTAGTATTACTCCTTAAAAGTGATCAGTTTTTTTCCCCAAGAAACATAATTTTGCTTAATTGCTATATACAGTAAACTGTATCATATCAGCTGATGAATAAAAATCCTATTTATGAGATAATGGGTTTCATTGCAAGATTCCCTTTACTTCCTTATACATTTTCTTCTCTCATTGTCAATGTTGGCTCACACTCTCCCTTGTTCCCTTAGGGCTGTCACAATCCAAGTCTTCACACCTGCTTATCATTTTCTCTACCATCCTTCCTACCAAAACCACCTGGCCCTTATATTCAAGCTAGATAGTTCCTCCATCAACAGCTCTAGCTATAATCTGTTTTTCCTGAAACAGCCAATATTACTGGTATCAGCTCATTCTCAGTGCTTCCAAACATCACAAAATGCTCCTTTAGCCACTTAACCAACGTGACTCTATCCTAAGATCAATACTCTGTCATGCTTTCTTGCAGTAGAAAAGAACACCACTGAAGAAAAAAAGACTCTCATTTTGATTTTGCTTCTGAAGAAAAATGTTATGTGAAAATTCTATCTGATAAATTGTTGGATATGGGTATTGGGTATAGTGTCTTGGAAATTGTGTATATTTGGAATTCTCTATATTGTTTATATTTGTGTATGTATATTATATAAAATTTTGCTGTATAATCACTTCTCTGTTCTCAACCAATATCTATTACTTGCATAAAATTTTTTTAATAGGCACAATCAGTTCAGTTCAGTTCAGTCACTCAGTTGTGTCTGACTCTTTGCGACCCATGGACTGTAGCATGCCAGGCTTCCCTGTCCATCATCAACTCCCGGAGCTTGCTCAAATGCATGTCCATCAAGTCAGTAATGTCATCCAACCATTTCATCCTCTGTCATCCCCTTCTCCCGCCTTCAATCTTTCCAGCATCAGGGTCCTTTCCAATGAGTCAGTTCTTCCCATCAGGTGGCCAAAGTTTTGGAGTTTCAGCATCAGTCCTTCCAATGAATAGTCAGGACTGATTTCTTTTAGAATAAACTGGTTGGAACTCCTTGCAGTCCAAGGGACTCTCAAGAGTCTTCTCCAACACCACAGTTCAAAAGCATCAATTCTTTGCTGCTCTGCTTTCTTTATAGTCCAACTCTCACATCCATACATACCACTGGAAAAACCATAGCTTTGATTAGATGAACCTTTGTTGATAAAGTAATGTCTCTGCTTTTTAATATGCTATTAGGTTGGTCATAACTTTTCTTCCAAGGAGCAAGCATCTTTTAATTTCATGGGTGCAGTCACCATCTGCAGTGATTTTGGAGCCCCCCCAAAATAAAGTCTGTCACTGTTTCCATTGTTTCCCCATCTATTTGCCATGAAGTGATGAGACCAGATGCATAATAGGCACAATGGTCTAAGCTTTTTTTTTCCTGTGTGGAGAGATATTATGATTTAGTGAGTAAAGATCATGTGGATTATGTTTTTAATTTTAATTTTAGATCTCTTAAGTTACTTTCACAGTTTTGGCCCAAAGGTCATTGTCTCTTGCCAATAAGAAATAAAGAGTTATGAAAGTACTCTCCCATTCAAAAATATCTTTTCTACATATTTCACCTATTAGAGATTAATTGGGTTTGGGAAGCTCCTATTGTACAATATTCCTTCAGAGTTTGGAATTTACCAGTCACTTACGCACAGGTATAAATTATCTTAATTAGCTTTTGTCTTTTCTGCCAAGAGAGAATGGGAATATCCATTAAGAATGGAGATAAGTTTAGAAAGTATGCTGTCAGGTGAATAGCCAGAGAACTGTGGTAGACTGTTTATTGAGGACATAGAAGAAGATAAGAATGCCCCAGGAAGTTATTCGGTAAGGAACTCTACTCCCATTCTTCTGCTGACAATCTATGATATTCTGGCATCCCTAAAAATTCATCTCAAGCCTTGCCTATAGTTCTAGAGCCCCAGACTGGACTGAGCAGAAATCTATCGAAATAGCTAATTGAGGATTGGTCTTTGCCTTATTATCTGTTTATCCAACTGATGGACATTACTTTTGTTTTTGTTTCTTACTTGCTTATAAGTTTAACATAGCTGTGGATTGCTCGGATACAATGTGCATCTGGCCTTAGAGAAATAGGCATTTCTAATCTCATCTACTTGTGTACATGTTTCAGCTATGATGTAAAGGATTAACATCCTGACATTATTAGTCAGGCAGCATGGTACAATAGATAGAGCACTTTTTGAGAGCTGTGTTGTCTGAATACTAATCTCAGTGATCCTAAATAACCGTGTAAATTCTAATATGTTTCTTTCAGCTGCAAAATGGGGGGACTGTTCAAGAAGATCTTCTGGGTCTTTTGCAGCTATAACATTATGCAATTATTTTAATTACATATACTTCCTGATTTTCCTTTAATATCTCTAATTTCATATGAGAGCTTAATGGCTTGCAGTCTCAAAGTGTTTTCTGACAAGTGGTGTAATAATACTTGTACTATATATCTCACAGGGTTGCAGTGAAAATAACGCATAAAATTATGTGTGTCACTATGCATTGTGGACCACAAAGTCCCAGGTTTGTGCATTTCAAATTATTATTGGATATTTTTCTTTCTAGTATTACTCTGGTTTAAAAAGACCCATGATACCTCAATGTGCCACCAGCAGAGGGAGACAAGTTCAGATTATATTTCTTTTTGAAACAGAATCAGTGAGCTACTATGTGTACATGTTTTCAAAAATCAAAATGAGATTCATATTATTAGAAAATGTTACTTACTCAGTGCTATATTTGCATATTTAACTTAGGAGAAAAAGAAAGAAAAGAAATAAAAATATGCGGGGAGGATCTTGATTTGGGGGCTTAGTTTATTACAGAACTCAGAGAGAGCTCTCTTTGTGAAGAATGTCATTCATGTGACAACTTCCTAAGCATGTCCATCTGGAGGTATAGGCTATTTGAGTACCAGTTTAGGAACCAATCCAGAAGTCTAAAAGTAGAATTTCTAAATTTTCTCCCAAACTAGCTTCTTAACTCAACTTTCCCATGGTATCAGCATGGATTTCCAACAACAACAACAAAAAGTAGAAGAATATTTTGCCTGTCCTTTTTCAACCTCCATAACCAAACAGTTGGCAAATCCTATCAGTGCCCTGTGAACTTCCTCTGAAAATCGTCACCCTTTTCCCTCTCTCTACTGCTGTTGCCTTGTGGCAGGCTTTTATCATCTCTCGCCTGTCTTATTTCAGGAACTTTATAGCTGGTCTTCCTGACTTTGGCTTGTCCCAATCTGTCTTTGACTCCTTTGCCAGTTAGTCATCTTTTTAAAGCACAGGTCTGATTATGTCACTCGCTTACTCAAAGCTTTTAATGGCTCTTCTTTGCATATAGAATAAAGCCACGCTCATTATCATGTCTGTCAAGGCCCTTACTGACCCCAACTTACCAAAAAAAGCAGTCTTTTTTTGTTTTAACTTTTATCTATCTCTACCCCCACATACTTTCCTACAACTTACCTTTCCCACTAATGTAAAGTCTCAAAGGGAAGGAGTTCATCCCTCATCATTATTAGAGAACAATAGTCTATATAATCAATAATCCCTTTCTCATCATGACACTAACAACTTCGTTAGTCTCCTGTCTAGTTTCTCTACTTCATCTTCATTCGGACCTCTAATTTCCCATTGCCAAAATAACCTCCCAAAGATATCAGTATCTCATCTCACTCTTCTACAGTCTAAAGTAGGCTTCTAAGTAGTAGATGATAAGGTGAGGTGTGAATCTTCACTCAGGCATTCGGAACTCTTCCTGATTCAGTGTCTCTCTCCAACCTTCTCTCTTTCCTTGTCCTTGCTAGTTAGATAAGTCTTCCTCTACTTCCATTCTTTGTTTTATGTGTGTTCTCATGGCCCTGCATAGATGTGGCCTTCCTCCACCCTCCTCTTACATGTGTGCCAAAGATTACTTAAAATACCAATTTTTCTCCAGGAAGCCTCCTTCTTGATCACCTTTTCTGAACCACCACTGTGTTGAGATTCTGCTCTTATAACGTAGTTCTCAATTACTCACTGATCCATATTATTCTCTGTTCAATGTGTACTCACTTTCCTTCTTCATCTTGGGTGTGAGTTCCTGGGTTTGTGAAGACAAGAACTCTGAATTTTACTATTTTGCATTATTTCTCAGCACCAGAGAGGACTGGGCATAGGTGGTAACTAATTTTGGTCCTTCTTTCTAGTGGAGAATGGATTAGAAAGGCCTGCTTTATCATTGTACAGTGATCATGTTTGGCCCTGCTCTAGGAGGGGTTTTCAGTGGCATTGTTGTTTTTTAGTCGCTAAGCCATGTACGATTCTTTGCGACCCCATAGACTGTAGCTCACCAGGCTTCTGTCTATGGGATTTTTCCAGGCAAGCAAGAGTGGGTTGCCATTTCCTTCTCCAGAAAATCTTCCTGACCCAGGGATCAAACCTGCATTGGCAAGTGGATTCTTTACCACTGAGCCACCAGGGAAGTCCTTCAGTGGCATACTCTTCATCAGATTGCTTTAGGGCAGGGAGTCAATTTTGGACATTATTATTTCCCCCAGAGCTTAGCACAGTGCCTGTCATATGGCAGACCTCAAAAATATTGATTATTTTAATGAACTGTTTGGTACACGATAACATGACTGATGAGACACATCTTGTGAATCCTCTTCTTCTCATAGAAGCAGTGCTCCTACCTTCACTACTAAAAGCAAAAGGGCTGATAATGTGATTTACAGATAGTAAAGAAAGATACCTTTAAGTAGGCAAACTTCTGGGACCCTTTGAATAATGTAGTGCCCTAACACTAGATTTGCCCTGCAGCTCAATATTGTCAGTAAACTCTTGAGAAAACATATTAGTGTTATTTACATGATTTACAGCCTCGAGATATTTAACTAGGCATTCCATTTAGATTCAGCAGGATAGCTATTGCCTGCTAAATAAATAGAGATATTAGGTATGGAAGAGAATATTTAGCAAAGTTTAGCAATTTAATAGTGTCTGCTTATCTTGTTAGGCACTTCTTAATCTGTAACAAAATATTTTCTTACACTGACAATTAACATCTAATAACCATATAAAGGGGAAGCAAAGTTTATATCTGAAGAAAAGCACTAACTGGGACACAGTTTTTGTTTATTTTATTTTTTTCTCTATTTGGTATAAATGACAGTCTGCTTGGTATTCTGTCAGTTCTTATCCGATGAGTGGCAGCTTCCTGCAAGGGAACACCAAAACTGCTCTAGCACAGCAACAGAGAAGGCTGGTATGTGGAAACTGTTGATCACTTGTGAAAGAACATGGCCTACTGGGGCGAGTCTTATCATCATGAGCAATCCTGGTTAACTCAACCTTCTCTCCATTCTTATTTCTATCCTCACCCAAGCCAACTGACACTGGATGACTACGATTTCCTTCTGTTTGTCTCCTTGCTTCCATTATTGTCCTTCTAAAGTCCTTTGTCCGTATGGTATTCAGAGCAATCTTTCTAAAATGTAAATCCAATCATGATGATCCCTTCCTTAAAATCTTTTTACTGATCAATCAAGTCACTGGAACAAAAACCTAAATTTCTCACCTTGGAATCTCTTCAGGATGCTCTGTCCCCAATTTCTAACCTCATCTGCTTTTCCAGCTATCTCCCATAACATACACACAAAGTGCAGGCCAGTTTATTATTCTCGTTTGGGTTCCTGGTGTATGACGTACCCATTCTTGCCTCAGAGCCTTTGCACATGCCATTTCTTTTATTGAGAAAGGCCTTTTAGCTGATTGGGCATGGCTG
Source organism: Cervus canadensis (assembly GCF_019320065.1). Lineage (NCBI taxonomy): Eukaryota > Metazoa > Chordata > Mammalia > Artiodactyla > Cervidae > Cervus > Cervus canadensis. Next base: position 38,027,180 of record NC_057392.1, on the reverse strand, counting down.
CCTCCTTACATTTCAGGATGTATGTTCCCCTCACCACACCTTCATGTCATTTTCTCTCTATCACAAATATTTTTGTCCATAGCATTTACTCTCCAAAATAACATTAATATGTATTTACTTGTTTAGTGTCTGTCTCTGCATCAAGGATGTAAGTTCTGTGAAAGTTCTATGAAAACAGAGTCTTGGTCTCTCTTGATTCACTACCATGTTAATAAAAGTGTATTGAGTGAATGAATGGAACATAAACTTACTGGACATGTCAGTATATGGGATGACACACCTGCCTCCACTCTTCCTCATTTCTCCTTGACCTATTCTCTGGTTGTAGGGATCTAGTCTTTGCCACAACCACAAATAGAGGATATGATTGCCTGGTTACCTGCTCCTACTAACATCTTGCTGTATTGAAGGTGCTGCTCCCACTATCTTTCCAGATGTTGCAGTGCTCTTCCCATGTGAGGGGTAGATCAAAAAGAGCAGATGCAGATTTACTTGGCAACTGCCACCTCCTTGTGCATGGTGGCAGAGTGGGCAGTCTCAAAAAGAGGAAGGTCCAAGGGCTAGTGAGTATGTGTCTATGAAGCAATCGCTTATCTATGAAAGTTAGTTTCTTGGTGGGGAAGGACCCAAACAGCTGCTCAAGAATCTCAAAGACCTTGTGCAAACTTGGACAGATCTAAGCGCTTATACCTACCAAAAGAGAATGAGTGCACAAAGAAGCAGAAGACAAATGAACCACAAAGGCATGAGCTAAAAGCAAACCATTAAAGAACGATTTTTAATTGTGCAGAACATGGCTTGAATGCTCTACTGAGAGTTCTATAGTAAAGATTTGAAAAATATTTAACTGACTCGAAGCTGATTGATTTTGTTAGGCACAGAGACACGTGCAAATGAAGCTATTGTATTCAAAGGAGCCACATTCTGAAGGAAATTCACACAAGATAGTGCCATGCTTATGAGCATAAACCAAGATACTTGAATATGGTTAAATTATGATGAAATCATTGAGGATGTCAGAGCAGGAATCCTAAGAAGTATGAACAATTCTGCATTTCCAGTACATATGGAAATGCTAATTCCACATATGTAAGTAAAGAACAGGCATGCCGTTATTATGATTAAGACTTTACAACTGTAGAAATGTAGAGTGGTGTATTAATAATATTATAGACATGTTTAGCATAAAATGCAACCAATGTAGCTAACTTAGTTGTACATTCCAGTTTGCTTCTGGATTTCTTGTGAGCCTATTACCTTACAAAGCTGAACAGAAGAATAAACCTTTCATGCTTATTAGGGTTCTCAGACATTAGCCAGTTTTTGTTTTTGCTGCAGCATTTGTCCCTAGAGAGTGCCAGAATCTTCTAAAGCCTTTTTCTGTAAGAAAGGCACTATGTTATTTTAAAGTAGTAGTTAAGATCATCTTACTTGGGTGATGATGGCTATTTCACATGGCTAACACCATACTTGCTTCACAAATAACCTGAAAGAATGTTCATTTTTGCCAGCCCTCTTGGAAGAATGTATATAGTAGTTTGAAGAAAAGTAGCTTGCATAAATTTTCAGTAACTCACCTATGTGTTTCCTACTAGGCGTTTCTAAGGAAAGTGAGCAGAGGAATTAATATTGGAGTAGATGTGGGGGAGTGACCATTAGGATGAGATCACTGTATATAGACCATCAGATTTGTTAGAATCTATTAGATCTCAGTGAGAGATCACAGAAGACAGAAAACCAGAAGGCGTTCATGAGGGACTGCAAAGGGGAAGGACTCTGAGAGAACATAAGGTTGAAACAGAAGTTTATAGTATATCCACAAATAGATTTATTATTGTGAAAATGATGAGATTAACCACCTGAGTGGGCTTGGACACTCAATCATTCTTTTCTCTTATATTCATTAATTATAGAATGTTCCTGCTAAGGCCAAGGGTTGGGTTAGAAAACTGTATTTGAAGTGCCACCTGGACATAAATGATAAATATTAAAAAAACTTACATAATAAACTTCATGATTTTGATATTGTTCAGAAACTCAATCTGAATTATCAAATATCTAAATTATCAAATTACCTAAACTAGAAAAATTTTAAAATGTTGCGACTTCCCTAGAGGCCTCGTGGCTAAGACTTTACCTTCCAGTGCAAGCTGTGTGGGTTCGATCCTTGGTCAGGGCTCCAAGATCCCACATGCCTCATGGCCAAAAGACTAAAATACAAAACAAAAGCAGTATTGTAACAAATTCAATGAGGACTTTAAAAATGGTCCATATAAAAAAAATCTATTAAAAAAATATATTGTCCTCTTTTTGTATTTTATTTCCAGTGCACACGGTAAGTCAATTTAATTCAATAAAAGTTGCCAAGAAATGAACTTTATCTCTTGAAAGTATTAAAAAAATTTAATAACTGCATTATATGATTTTTCTTCATGTACTTAGGATTTTATTCTCTTGGGTTGCTTAGGCATAGATCTATTGTGGTTCTGATTATAATCCCGATCAATGTATACATCCTTTTCTCAAAGTGATTAGAGAGATGAACTCCAGATCTGATTGATCTGCTACAGAGTCCACATTCCAACTACTTTGGTGTGAGTTATTTTGCACCCCAACATGTTAACCTTTATTCATTGTCCTAGGTCTTGACAAGTCTTATAAATAACTTGAGATTACTGGTATAAACAAGTCAACACTCATGTCTAGGCATCTTCTGCAAGTGATATGTTACCACCCCACCACACTTTCGCCTACCCTGGAAAAAACTCCTTTCTTTATTCAAAGTGTAGTCCGCTGATGCAAGAGAATTTTCATACCCTTGATATATCTGATCCTTCTCCTCAGTATCTATTGATAGTTCTCCTTGCAGGGTCACATCGTTTACCTATCACCATTAATGGAAAGAGATGTTCTAGAAGCTCCAGTCCTCTGTGTCTTTCTTCTTCCTAACATGGGACAAACACCACCCACTCAAAGAAATGTTATATCTAAACACTTGTGTCAGCCAACACTTTGTCTCTGAAAACTCAGAAGCATCCTGCCAGGGATCATGCAGCTTGTTGGCAGCAGTGCATGGGGGTTGGTACTCTTTTCCTTGCACTCTTGGCATAGAGTTATGTAATCCTTCCATCTGCATTTGGCACTTGAAGCTCATTTCCCATTGATATTGGGAACCACAGGATTATGGGTTTTGTTGTTCAACCTGTACTTGGCTTAACCATTTTTTTTGCCTTGGCAAAGTGGGTTTCAAGTTTTAAATAGCTCAGTTCCAAATTAGTGGTAAAGAATCATTGGTTTATTACCTGGGACTCTTTGTTATCCTTAATATAGGAAAACTTGATTTACATAAATTTAATGTATAGTAGAAACAAAATTAATTGAACTCCATCAATCTTGAATTTGTGACCATTTGGATTTCAGTCCTTCCCAAGTTCTTTTCTTACAAAAGCAAAAGTTTTCCTTCCTTTCCTCACATAATCCATAAGAATGAATCTACTTTTCAGTTGATAAAATATAGCAGATAAATTCTTTGAATGGTCTAGGGGAACAAGGCAGGTGTCAGCACAGTAAGTACCTCCATAGACTTGTATTTTAGTGGAGTTTGATAAGGATTCCTAAACATATGTCTTTTGTTTCAAGTATTCTTGACTAATCATTTGTGTAAATAAGAGGAGTAAGCATAATATATGAATGTGTATGTGTATATTTGTGCATTTGTGCATTTACTTGTATGTACATGGAAAGTTATATAAGGCCCTGGAAATTGTTGTTGCCTCCAAATAGGAGAAATGGATTGTCTAAAGACAGGGATGGGAAAGATAACTTCATCTCACTCTACAGCATTCTGTACCACTTGATTTTGGCACCATGTGAATGCCTTAACTATTTGAATAAATAAAACTAAAAGGAAACAAATTTTGGTCTGTACATTTCCATCTTTTATGCTCAGCATGGGTACTGAGGGAGATGCTAATAGTTTGGGGCTATCACGAGTGACTCCTCGTGTAGGCTCCTTCTGGCCCTTATCACTTGGATTGCCTCATGGAGTAGAAGGAATGACAAATGATGGTAAGCTATCTTCCATTCATTGGAGTGCTGGATGAGGGCCTAGTGATACCCTGTAAGTGACAAGCTTTCTGAAGCACAAATCTCCTTCCTTGCCTACGGACATTTTGAGAAGCAAGCACCAGGAAAAACTTGGGAAGCCACAGCAACGTGACCCTGAAACAATAATCCTTAGTACCATTCCTCACGTGTGGGACTGAGTAAGGGTTTCCTGGAGAGTGAGGGATCAGGGATCAGCTGCTGAGGCTGGCACTTGGAAAAGACAAACCACGCATTCACACTCCAGGAAACTCAATACCAGCATTGTGTCCAATCCATCTTTCAGAAGGGGGCTTCAAGAGGGGGAGGGGATAAAGGAAGGAGAGAAAATAAACCTTAATCGTGTGAAAGACAGTGCAGGAGAGAGGAAAGAATGAACAGATGTGAGCATGAAAAGTCAGTTGCCAGGAATATTTAGTTTTGAAATCCACGTTGGCTGTTAATCTTCAGACTCCGCCGTCAAGTTTCTTCTGTTTTGCATTCCTCATCCCATCTTTCAGCAGCGGTCTCCCTCCACCCCTCAGGCTTCCCTGCCCTTCTCTGCTTCCCTCCCTCCATCTGTCAAGCTTCGCCTTCTCCTGGCGCTCCCTCCTTCCCCTGTCCCTTTTCCTTCCTTCCCCACCTTCGCCTCTCCTTCCCAGGACTCTTTCTCCTAGTCTTGTATAGCTCGAGTCCCTCTCCTTCTCCCCTTTCTCTTGCACGGTACCTCCAAGCTCCATCCCCTCTTCTTAAGGAAATCAGCCAGGCCTCCGATGGAGCTGTTGTCCTGACAACCTAAAGGCGCATCAGGCTTTCACTGAGGCTGGCTGCTGCTGAAGCGGGCAGTTGTGCAAAGCGAGGGGCCACGCGGAGGGAGGCGGAGGGGCTGTGCCACCGCGGGGGGCGGGGAGGTGCCGAGCGAGGCGGGGAGGGAGGGGCTGGAAGGAGAAACAGGAAGGGGAGGAGGGGGCGGAGGGAGCCTCCCGGCTACTGCCGCTGTAGTGAGGCTTTCTTTACACTCGCTGGCAGGCTGGGTGCCGGCTCCCGCGCCTGCCCGCCCGGGAAAGTGGGTTACGGAGGGAAGAAGCTCCGCGCCGACGCTGGCCAAGGCGCATCCAGCCCGAGAGACCAGAGACCACCTTCCTTTTTGCCGCCTTCTCTCCATCTTTTCTGGAGGGTTTTATATTTGTACTCTCACCTTTAAAATTGTGTTGCTTTGACTTTTTCCCACCGCAGCTCGGGTTTTATGAGGGCTTTGTGAAGTCTTAGAGGGAGAAGAGACTGAGCGAGGGAGAGAGAGGCAAAGTGGAAAGGACCGCAGATTGGCAGAGCGCGTCCCGCCTCTGCCGTGGATGAAAGCCCTCGGTTGCTAAAGCCCGCTCGGCGAGCAGCGCGCACACACACACCCTCCAGAGTAGCCCCGACCCCGCACCTCGGCGTGGCCACCATGGTCGCCAGAGTTCAGCCTGATCGGAAACAGTTGCCTCTGGTCCTACTGAGATTGCTCTGCCTTCTTCCCACAGGACTGCCCGTCCGCAGCGTGGATTTTAACCGAGGCACCGACAACATCACCGTGAGGCAGGGGGACACGGCCATCCTCAGGTAAGGCTTTCGGGCAACTTTTCTGCGGCGCTTAAGTGTGTGTATGGGTGTGTGTTCTCCTTGAACTCCAGCTCCTGATGCTGCAGGCTTGTGGAGGGTGCGTGTGTGTGTGTGTGTGTGTGTGTGAGTGTGCGCGCGCGCGCTTTCGTGCGCCTTTTACGGTCGGGTCGAAATAGCTGCCAGCAAATCTCAAGGGGATGCTGGTCCCTCTCTAGGACCAGCAGGGTTGATTAAATGTTGTTTGGTTCTTCGGATCTTGTTTCTCTGAGAAAGCGTAACTTCATCTATGGTATTAGTGACATGAGGGCGGTATTCTTGCTTTTGTGATTGGAGATGGTTTGCTCAAGACTTTTGTTAGGGTTCCTTAATTGAGAAAGAAGAGTTGTTGGTTCTGGCTTTTAGAGAGTGTACACAGTAGTGCATTCTCCGTGGTGTCTGTGTGTATGTGCATGTGGGTATGTACATAAAGGCTCTCAATCTGCCCCAGCAGTAGTTTGGTTAGGAGACTTTTCCTAAGGATCTTCTAATTGACATGGAGGGCAGTAAATCAATCTTTAGAACTTTGGTTAGTTACTGAGCCTTTTCTCTGGTATGTGAATAGACATCAACACAAGAATGAAGAGGAGAAAAAAAGAAACTTGCCAAATTGCTATTATTTAAGAATAGGAGTCTTAAACACAGAGGTTAGGAAATAATTAACCTGGCATAAAATGGATATTTCAAATTGATTATTGACCTCAACATCTCATCTCTATGCAGTTCTGCCAAACTCTGAAATATAATTTGGGATTGAAATTTGTAAAGGAAGAATCCCAAGTCCTTGGAGTTTGACCCCTACAAGGGACAGAGAGCTGGAGAAACTCAGATGGAACCTAGCCATAATTCTGTTTCTAAAGAGCTCCTAGCCTGTTTTCCTGCATTTTTTTTTCTCTCTTTCCCCTCTCTATCCACTGCATATGCCCCTTGTCCCTTTTTATAGCTTTCCTTGAATTTCTACCAGATACTAAAAACATTAAAAAGAAAAAAAAAAAAAAAAGAATGAAAGAAAATGTTCTCCTTGGAGATCCTTTAAAATCTCATTTCATCCAAATGAAATGACCTAGTGTCAGTCTGTCTGGCTGGCTAATATTGCTTGTTGTGGCAATAAAAAGCAGGATCTTATAGAAAAAGAAGCCTCTAATCTGTGTGCAAGGAGCTGATAGTGCATAAACCCTGGGGCATCAGGGAGCAGTTCTGTAGCAGAGCTGCCTACAGCAGCAAAGTTTTCCTTCCTTTCTTCAGAAATAAATTTGGTTGGCTGTCACGGTGTCCTGCTTTGGGATCGCTCGCCTTGTTAGAGAGGAATGTGTATGTTGTGCATGTTGTGTTGTGTGTGTGTGTGTGTTGCTGTGGAGCATAAAAACTAAGAAAATCCTAATGTGTAAGTATCCCTTTCTTCGTTTCCTGAGCACTAGGTGATTATGAATCCCAAAGATCCTACTATCCAAAACATATTTTCCCTTCCAGCTCTCCAGCCCTGTAAAACCTGCAAGTGTGATTTGTCCACACGGAGTAATAAGATTTGTAGAGTAATTTATCTGTTTGCAAAGGGATATGGACATAATGCAGAAAATGTTTTTGCAAACACATAAGCATTCCACCTTAACTGCTAGCATTCATATTCCCTAACATCATTAACCCTTTACAAGTGAAGCATTCTCTGTAAATTTATGCTATTTTTAGAAAGATTTGTTTTCACTGATTATATGAGTGTGGGAAAAGTGAATACTCTGGGTGTATAAGTTTTTATTTATGTGTCCATGAACTTTGCACTGTCTTTGTAATTCAGCATCACCTATGTCTTAAGCTACAGTCATCAAAGAGTTAGATAACCATGTCAATGCTAATTTAGAAGGAAAAAAGGAATTCTTATATTTTTGTGCACTGTATGCATACAAATCTGTCTATGAGAGGCAGTCTCACTACATAAATTTCTATATATGATATGTACATACTTCTGTGTCTCGAAAGAAATAGAGTTTTCTTTAAGCACTACACTTTAGTAGACATTGCAATGTGGAAATGGTAGATTGTGAGAATAGAGAATGATTATAGAAGCAGTTATTCCCTGGGAGAGAGAAGGTTTTCAAACAGTGCCTGTAAAGAATTCACCTGAGATAGCCCATTAATTTCCCAGACCTCACCTAACGTGCCCTCGTTTTTATTTCCTTTGCCTTGGACAAGGCTTTATTTTTGGGTTTGTGGAGCTCTATCAGAAGTAACTATGGAGAGAGTTCCTTTTGTTTTCTTAGCTGACCTTCTTCTCAATCTCTTTAACTGAGTCCAGTAAGCTTTGTGGGTCAGTTTCCTGCTGAAGAATGGCACTCTTGCTTTCTGTTTACAAGTCTAGCCTGGGAAAGGCTTGCTTCCACTTTATTTGTGACATTTTACTGGGAGCATGAGCTTCCAGGGGAGGAGAGGAAGGAGAACTTGATTCATTGGAAGCCACAGTAGATGTTTGGCACAGAGAAAGTGAAATGGCAAAGGGAAAAAAGTCCTCTCTCAGTGAGTCTGTGGCCCTGAATGATCTGAAATGGCAACAGAAGACAAGGGAGGTTTGTAATTCTGGTGGTCCAGTGACAGGAGCTTGGCTGACTGTCCCTAAAACATCTACCTTCACTGCCTTACTTCCATGAACAAGTCTATTTTGGGGGGTAATTGATGCCTATTTTTGTACAATCATGGTCTTTGATATAAATGTGTTCCTTGATAGGAGAGCATATATGAGTCTTGGTGTCTTGTTCTCTAATTTCTATCTTTTGTAAAAGATAAAAGAAAGACTATAGAATGAAGGTGACAAAACTAGTTGGAAAGAGAAAGAATTTCATGTATACCCGCCTAACCCTGTTGTTTCCCAGAAGGAATTCTAGATCTTTCTGAGCGCCTCTATAAGAGTCTGTAAGAATGAGAGGAAACCACAGCACCAACTTCCATCTCAAAGGCAAAGGATCAGAGTGTGTGTCACAGACCAGTGGCAGAAGCAGCAGCACCTGGGTTGCCTTCCTAAATCCTACTGGACCAGAATCTGCATTGACTTGGTTTGTGCAGTAAAGTATGAGGCACATGTACCCACCTGACCTTGTTATTGTTGTTAAATCTCTCAGTCGTGTCCTATTCTTTGCGACCCCCTGGACTGCAGCACGCCAGGCTTCCCTGTCCTTTTCACCATCCCCCAGAGTTTGCTCAGACTCATGTCCATTGGGGGGAAGTCTTGGTTGCTTTTCTGAAGCCACCTCACTACCACTACCCACAAGTGGAAGAGTTCATCAGTTACTGGATGAGCTTCTAGCCCTGGTCCTTCCAACCATCCTCCTTGTACTCAGGTTCTTGTAGGGATTCACTTCCTGATAAATCTTGGCAGGTTGAAACCAGACAGACGTTTTGATAAAGTAAAGGAAGAGTGGAAATAATGTTCCAATCTGACCTTTAAAATTTCATTTTTAACAGTCCCACAAACAGTATTTTCAATATTAGCAGCATATGTCTGGAAAGATAATTATAAAATAGTTAATTCCAATATATCTGCCCATAAGGTAACTTTGTAGAAATGACATATATTCATGTCTGGACATATTCCCTAAGTACATGTATGGTGAGATGCAGAGGGTACACATTAGTGTTGTGACTTTAAATGTTTAAAATTGGGGGTATTGAAGTTGCATTTATTTCACTATTCTGACCCTATTTGATGCTTCCGGGATATTATAATACCTTCTATGGTGATAAGATTTTTTCCATTTAAATGTAAATGTACCTAGTAAGTGTTAGGTATAAGAAACTAAGTATCTATGTTTAAAATAGTTAAATGTTTAGTTTTTCAAAATTCTTGGTCTTTAATTCCTTGTTTGTTTCTACACTAAAAGAAAAAGAAGAAACATTAAAAAGATGTGATTATTTGACAGCAAAATGTAAAAATTTTGTGCAAATTTCAAGGGGAAAATGGCTTCTCTTCTATAAAGCATCTGGCACGCCTACATTCACAAAGAAACTGTCAACAATCAAACAAACTCCTGACACAATATGTGATTTTTCTACCACTTATAATTATTCATTATTTGAAAACAAACTTTATGTTTCTACAGGGCAAGTTTGAGAAAGTTTTCTTTTTCTGTAGCTAACTCACTAACGGTTATCAAAATTTATAGGTTATTACTGATACTTTAAGGACTGATCGTTTTGCTCATTAAGTCCTCTATTAAATATATTTAGTACATAATGAAGGTGAATATTTGTTGTCTAAGAATATAGCATATCATATACATTATTAAAGATGTTTATGCATTTATATCATTTACTGTTCATTTATGTCCTGAGGAACACAGCAGCAAATCTCATGTGACAAATACAAACTGGTAATTTGTGTTTCTGTAAGTATGAAACGCATACATGCAACACATGTTAAACTAATTGTCCTGTGCACTTTGACTTTGAATGAATTATTCTTAGAACTGTGATGTGAAGAACCAAAGAGGACTGACTCATCTACTAAATCAGTTGGTGAGAGTTAAACATTTGTGTTTCTTGAAGCTGGTGGGCATTATGTGGACATAATAGCAAACTCAGGCAAAAAAAGAATTGGTGTGTTAGTGTGGCCTCTGGGAGCTCCAAGTACCAATGTCTGTGACTCACCTGATAGGAGGTTTCCTGAATGTGTTCTGGCACGCTTTGCTGTCTTCACCAGAGCCCAGCAGAGCCTACCCTTTCAGGTACCCTTATGACCATTGGTCTTGCTCTTCTGTGAATATCCTTCCTGTTATTTTGTATGACTCAGGAGTGCTGGGCTATAATTTTGGATCTATCCTTGTATGCTACATGACTTTGAGACATCTCTTAAATATTTTTTAAGAGATGCTTAAAAACCAGTTGCTGGTTTCATTTATAAAATGACAAGATTACCTGTTTTAGTTACTCTATAGGGTTGTTTTAAAGACCCCGCAAGAGATAAAGTAGTTTAGTTTGGTAAATAGTAAACTGCTACATAAAGCAAAAAGTGTCAGTTGTTCTCTAACCATATGTAGCCAGTTGTTTAGACTCTAGGGAGCTCTTTTTTAGACCAATGTTTCTCAAACTTGAAGGTGTATCCAAAGTACCTGGAAAGTGAAAAAGTGCAAGTCGCTCAGTTGTGTCTGTTTGTGAGTCAGACTCCATGACTATACCGTCCATGGAATTCTCCAGGCCAGAATACTGGAGTGGGCTGCTGTTGCCTTCTCCAGGGGATCTTCCCAATCTAAGGATTGAACCCAGGTCTCCTGCATTGCAGGCAGATTCCTTACCAGCTGAGCCTCCAGGGAAGCCCAAATTACCTGGAGTGCTCATTAAAAACACAGACTACCTGGCCCCCATCTTCAGGGTTTCTGATTTCAGTAGGTATCTGGTCGGGGCTGAAGTCTGCCTTCCTAGCAAGTACTCAGATGGTGCTGATGCTGCAGGACTGGGTCACACTTTGAGAACCACCCACTCTGGCTGCTACATGTGTCTTCTGTAGATGAGCACCTTCAGTATCTGATAGTCACTTGCTAAATTCCAAAATCTCAGAGCCTGTCCCAGGCCTACTAAATCAGAATCTGCATTTAACAAGATCCCAAGTGACTCATGAGCACATTAGAGTTGGGGAAATGGTGCTGCACAGAGTTCATAACTGTGGCTGAACATTACATTCTACTGGAAGCCTTTTTAAAAAGAGTGAAGCTACATATTCCCTACTCTCTGAAATCCTGATTGAATTAGTTTGAGATGGGGCTTGGGTGTAGATATTTAAAAAATGATTCTGATATGTACAGAGTTGAGAACTACTGCTTCACTGGTTGAAAAATCTTTTACAAACCATGTTCAGGGCAGCACTCTCTAGATACGTAGGAAAAAGTATAGTCATGTGTGCAGTCTGGGAAATATTTCAACAGCATAGATGTACAAATTCAATTGAGAGAGAGGAAAGAGATCATCAAAGATCCATTTCTTTACCACACAATCTCATCCCTACAGTGTCATGGAAAATAGAGTGATTTTATTTTAATATGGATCCAATTTATATAATATCTCCTAAAATAGCATTAAAGCTTGATTTTTCACATCCTGTTGTCTTGTGTACTCTCTTTCAGTACACAAGTACTGACACAAGTACGTTGGCCAAGACACAAAGATACAAAACGGTTTTAGATTTTTTTTTTTTAATGGTAGAAAAGAGACTTTATTTAGTCAAGGAAAATGTCTTTGGTCTTATTCAAATAGGCTTACTTCTGTGTACTTCTGTTGTCATGTTTGCTGCAAATATGATTTACAAAATAATAGCTAGATGTTTGTAGAATTCATCTCAACTTTACATGGTGATCAATCGACTTGAAACTAATAGGCAAGTGTTTATGTCAAAGATAAAGAATTTTTATCAAGGGTATAAGTTTAGAATGTTCAGAAAGTAGAGTTGTCCCATGATATCTGTGAGGATTCATTCCAAGAGCCCCTTGTATACCTAAATCTGCAGGTGCTCAAGTCCCTTATATAAAACAGCATTGTATTTGCATGTAACATGCGCACATGCCTCAGTATACTTTAAGTCATCTCTGGATTACTTGTAATACCTAATATTATGTAAATGATATGTAAATAGTTGTAAATAAAATGCAAATGCTATGTAAATAGTTGCCAGTGCCCTGGCAAATTCAAGCTTTGCTTTTTTGGAACTTTCTGGAATTTTTCTTCCAAATATTTTCAATCTTCAGTTGGTTGAATCTGTGGATGCAGAATCTGTGGATACAAAGGGCCAACTGTAGTCAGAAGACCAAGATCTAAATATCTTGAAATAGTCAGATCTATTAAATGTGTGTAACTGACACTTACTTGACCTACTATGCAAGCTATTCTTATGATCAAATGAGATACTATGTATCCAAGTGTTTTGTAAACTGTAAAATGGTATAAAATGTAATCTCTTAATAAAATTTTATCATATTCACAGTGGGAAATAACTTTTATAAAATTAGAAAACTATAAACTAAGCTTTTTATTTGTATTATAAAAATAGAAAGTTGGCCATTTGCTTTAAGATGTTTGTATCAATTCTTTTCAAGCCCTTTAAAGTCATGTGTATCTTAGAGTATAGATGAGCTTGCTATCAGGAGTGCAGGATGAGTGAACACATTTCTGTAGTCACCTGTAATCAAAACATAATCTCAAGTTAATGAGTGATTAACCTTTCAGAAGAAAACACGTTGCTTCAGAGTTTGTTAATTACTGTGGGTAAATTTGTAGAAATTTAGACTAAGAAAGGCCTTGGAGATTAGGCAGTCTACCATCTCCTTTTAAAGTGATATAACTGAGAAGAGGAAAATTTAGTTGGTTGTCCAAAGATTTGAGTGACTATTTGAGAACTAGAATAGATGTCTCCTATTTCTCATTTCAGAGTTCTTTATTCCACAGTACCGCTGAAATTGTTTTCTTGCTATACCATGATATGCCATTGTTGCCCCTCTAAAAACTGTTAAAACATCTCTTCCTCTTTCCCTTCCTTCCCCAGTTCTGCCCTCTCTTTCCTCCTCTCCCTGTCCTTCCCTTCCCCTCCCCTTGCCTCCTTTCTTCTCTATTATTGTCCCGCCCTTCTCTCTTCTCCCCACCCTTTCTCTCTCTTCTTACTTCCCTCTCTTCACTTTCTCAGCCCTGCATATGGAAACTGAACTTATCTGTAGAAGATCATCCAGGTAGTGCTGATCAAGGAGGGGCTTTTCACGAAATGCATCTTTCCCATGTTTGCTGTCTATCTGAGCCAGATAGATTTTCATTTTGTGCAGCCTCCAATGTATCATATTCTCAAAGCTATTCTTATATTTGGTGGAAACTGCAGAGATCTCCTGTCCTCAACAACTTTTATTTCCTTTTGCTTTTAATCCTTTCCTTCCAGCTTCTGATACCCCTACCTGTTACTCAGAATTTTTATTTTAATTCTTACCTGATTTCTTTCTTATCTGAAAGTTCTTTGGCCCAGTACTTCTCCTAGGTTCCTAAGCTCTACTACCTTCTAACGGCCACTTATGACCTTTCGCTTGTTTCAAGTCTCCTACGATTTGTCCCTCTTGTAGACTCAACTAGGATGGCTGCAGTAAGGTTGTGATCTCAGTTGGCAGGCTCTCCTTTCTTTGAAGACACTGATACTTGTATCAGATTCTTTCAGTGAAGGTAGATCTTTTATTTTGTTTTTTCTAATTTGCACAAAAGTTACTCTGGGCTAATAGTTGGGACTGATGGTGAAAAACTGGGAGGAACTAGAAATAGATCTAGACCTATCTCTGGGGACGGTGGAGGCACTGCAGGTACTTATGCCCTGCTGCAGCTGCCTGGGGAGTTTCTGGTGTGGCATGAGGACAAGGTCTCATGAAGCTTTCTTACCTGGTAAGTGGCAGAGCCGAGGGAGGTACAACATGGAACACCAAGAAAGGGGCAGAGCACACAGTAAGGGGAAAATGGCAGGTCAGGAGCTTTCAGTGAGTCCACCCCCCGCCAGGTGCAGGCAGTGTTACAGGGAGGTCTCCCAGCTCCTGGTAGAGACTTGGTCTCTAGACTGAGGCTCAGAAAAGCAACAAGAGTCCTTGGCTTAAACACTGGCTTGAACAGGACAGAGTCCTCAGTGATAAGGGATATTCTCCAGACATATTGCCAAGATAAGTAACTTGCTCAAGGAGTAAGAGAGGAGGATGTAATCTCTAGAACTGAAGCTCTGTGTCAAAGCTGTTGTAACAAGGGGTGACACAGAGATTCATCTCAGAATGCTGAACCCGATCTTTTCATTCTTTTGCTATATAAGTTCAGGATCATAAACCTGGTCCAGCTTTGTGGGGTAAAGATGAAGACAAAGGTCTGCAATGAAGTAGGAATGACACTACTTGCTTCTCCTTGCCATAGGTAAACTTACTGGATTACATCTTTAGTCTACTTAGACTTTCCAGACTCCAGATAGTTGGCAGAACCATGGATCTGAGCTCACCTGACTAGCCCAAGCCTATTGTCTTTCAGTATTAATCTAGAAATGTCCCCAGATCCTTCAAAGGCTTTTCATTATTCACAACATGAAGTCAGAGGTCCTTGGCCTGGATAATGCTCCACGACCCGCTACTTCACTGTGTCCACTGATTCAGAACCACTTACAGTGGTGCCCTTGAGCACGCTAGTGTGCGCATACAGTGCTGGTTCTTTCCTTTCTTCGTGATGCTCTCCCTGCCTGGAACCTCTTTCCCCTCTCCACCCCTCCCTTCATACTTCTTTGTTGGGTTGCCTCTATGCCGCTCTTTGTAGGCTCCAGGTTAGTTCTGGTTTTGTCTGTTTCAGGTAATTTTCCCTAATACCGTATTTATTATCACCAACAGCCACTCTGTACACTGCCCTCCAGCTTAACTGAGATGTAGTTGACAAAATTGCATAAAGTTAAGGTATACAAAGGGATGATGTGATATATGTATCAGTTGTGAAAAGATGACTAAAATCAAGTTAATTGGCACATTCATCACCTCATATGGTTATCTTTGTGTGTGTGTGTGTGAGAGAGAGAGAGAGAGAACACCGAAGATTGACTTTCCTAGAAAACTTCATATATACAGTACAAAAACCATAGTCACCTTGCTGTACTTTAGATTCCCAGAACTTACTCATCTTATGACTGAAAATCTGTACCCTTTGACTAATATCTCCCCATTTCTGCCACCCCTCAAGCACCTCACAATCACCACGCTGCTTTCTGCCTCTATGACTTTGACTTTCCTAGATTCTGCATGTAGGTAAGAATGCAGAATTTATCTTTATCTGTCTAGCTTATTTCATTTAGCATAACGTCCTCCAAGTTTATTCACATTGTCACAGAGGGAAAAATTTTCTTGGGATCACTGCAGTATATGCATATCTCAGTGTAGCATTTACTACACTTAAAAGTTATACTCACTTGTATCTTGCTTCAAATGTCCTATTAGCTCTTCAGAGTCACATGTCTCATCTACATTACCTTTTCATTCCAGTATTTTTAGCCTATAACCCATAGGTGCTCAGATAAATATTTGCTCACTGAATTGAACAGAGAGGGATAGTCATACTATAAATCAAGCCGAGCAGATATTGGTTTATGAAAGAAGAAACAAATTAGGAGGAGACATGGGTGAAGCAAGTTATGTTAGGGGTGGAATCGTCCAGCCCTAGAGTGATCATGGATGTGTAGTTGAAGAGGATGTAGTAAAATAAGAAATTGATTGTTTTCTGATCATTAGTGAGGTGGATTAGGGGGTTTTGCTAGAAATATCAATACTTTGAACATTTCCCATTGCAGCTATTTTCAAGGACAGCTTTCTAGAGAAGGTCAAATAGGGTATTTTAGGAGAATCGCAAAACTTAAGTCACACGGCCCAGACAATTATGCAGTTTCCTCTGATAGAGGAGCAGCTTGTGACAGAGCCAAGAGACCCTCAGTGCTCCTGAAGTGAGGCATATCCACAATCTGAAGAGCTCAGCCTCGCAGCAGCTGCCTGTTAGAGGAGAAACTTTCTGGAAACCGCTGAGACTTTCTCCCTCTAGTGGTGGCCATGGACTTTCAGGGACTAAGTTGGGGATTTGGGAGCAGGATTGTTGTGCACCTCATCTGTTCTCCTTTGGTGTGAAATGAGGCAAGGGGCAGAATACTCACACTCATTTGACTCAAAGTAATTACTCACACTGAACAATGATGCCTACCTGAGTTTTGCAGTGTAGGGTTCATTACTCACTCCTGGAGAAATTCCAGCTTGAATGTACAGTGGGCTTTGTAATAATCCCAAATTCCCTTTTGTACATCTTGCCATAATGCACACGGGCATTGTTTGTATTAGGTCAGAGGGAAAATGCAACCCAGCTTCTCATACACTAATGCATTAATATTTATCCCATTGTAATCTTTGATGATGTGTTTCTATATTGACTGTCTGTATCTTGAAGTTTTCGAAAGTTAATAACATCTTTTCTGAAGCTGTGCTTTAGACATGTTACTGTTTGCCACATTATCCTTCTAGAAACAAAAGATAACAATGAGAGTGATGCAGTTCAGTACTAAGTCATAAGTAACCAAAATACGTGTGAAAATACTGACTGTGAAAAATAATTGGTTTTCTTATTCCTAATTTTTTTGCCTCTTCATCTCACTCTAACATACTGCATCAGGGCTGTTTAGTTTATGGAGTTTGAATCACATATGGCTGCCAGTTTGTGGCTGATCTTCATCTTGAGATAACCAAAGATTGTTGTCATCTTCTGTATGTTCATGATGCAATTGTATGAGCATATCTCAAGATCAGCATTGTCTATTGCTGAATCATGAGCTTAGCATATGAATGGATTTTTATTTGACTCTCTTTTGACCTCTGTTCTTCCATGTATCTTTGGTGTCTAATCTGATGAATTAATATCTAATATTATCACCATGACAAGAAACTGCCTAAAGTCTATAGGATATAGACTAGATTACTAGATTAGAGAAATTTTACATTGAAAATCAAGAGTTTTAGACTTTAGTCCTACAAAACTATTGTCTGTAGAAAGTTGGAAATTAGCTTCCATAGTTACACCTCCTGGTATAATTCCTACTTGCCTATTTAACAAAGATGTTGGTCTGGTAAAGTGACATTATATTTTTGAATATGGTTGAGTACATCAGATGAAATGCATGATGTTATAAATGGGATGATGATATGCTCAAATTAAAAAGAATAATAAACTCCTGTATTGTACATGTCATGAAACTGAAAGTTAGTCTCACAATTGTGTCTGACTCTTTGCGACCCATGTAGCCTGCCTGGCTCCTCTGCCCATGGGATTCTCCCTGCAAGAATACTGGAGTTGGGTTGCCAACAAGGAGTGTTGGCATATACATAAGAATACAAGGAGTGGGTTGCCATTTCCTTCTCCAGGGGATCTTCCAAACCTCGGGATTGAACCCATGTCTCCCACATTGCAGGCGGATTCTTTACCAACTGAGCCACTAGGGAAACTATAAATGTCATAGTGTAGGAAATAAAAATATTTTCATATCTTACTGCCTTAATTCTTGTATAAAAATGAAACAGCACAAAATACAGATATTCAGAAAATAATATGTGTTTATACAGAATCTGTTATGCTTAAACAATTTGTGTCACAGATATACTTAATCTGTACTGTATAGATGTGTTTGAACACATTTTTATTTTTAATTTCTTCAACATATATTTATAATTATATATAAAAAGAAAAAGCATACATGTACCTTTTATATGTACACAAAATTTGCATATGCAAAGTGTAAATGTGAATATTATTGTGAACATAGATCATAGCACACTCTAATAGGAACTTAATTAATTTGGTACACTGATGATTGAGGAAGTTTATGGCAAACAACCAAGTTTTCCAGGTTATCAAGGATGTGAATATATTCAGTATATAAGAAGCATCACATGTTGGCTTTCTTAATTCATTTTGGTTAATATATTTTATTTGTAATTAATAATTATGCAAGTTCTAGAATTATTTTGAAAGTGAAGTCATACTTAATATTTCTTGTTTCTATTACATGTTGGTTATCATAGAGTTCCTAGAAAGTAAAGTCTTATAATATTTTTTCTATGTATATTATGGAGTAGAAATTAATACTATCTTAGCTAAATGAAAAATAGTTTAAAAAATAGTCAATTTTTTTAATATATGATCCCAATGCTAGACTAAATTTCTATTTTCTTTCATCTCAGTCACCAAAATGTCTAGTTATCTGTTAACAAACATTCTTCCTGAAGATGAGAAACTGGCCACTAAAAGAGAAGAATAAGAATTTAAGTTAAATTTCAATTTATCAAGTCAAATGATCATATTTATGCTTTTATACCCTTTTCAATCTTAAAGACTCAAGGCATGTGAAGAAATGATTTGAGTAATATAAATAAGTTCAGCTATAAGACTCATATGTATGACACCTAGATCACTAAAATAACTTAATAGCATGATTGTAGAAATATTATTGCTAACATTTAAACACCTGTAGAAAATAGAAATTTTTCATACTCTTGGTGGCATACAATATTGTTCTGTTATAAACAAAAGGGGAAAATAATATTAAATCAGCAACAACAGCAAAAATATAAATGCTAGGATATTTTGAAAAGGAAGCAGTGATCACTAGATGCCAACATGGGTTTCCTAGAAACAAACTATGATAAGGTAAATAAATTTCTTTAAAACAAACAAAATTCCAGTAAATTAGGAATCTGTATCTTGAGTATCTGTATTTTGACAGGTTTCTCCTGATAGACTTATGAGCAGATCACGAATCCGTAATGAGCTAGATTTTTGTTTCACTTGATTGAACAATCAAGCCAAAGAAACTGATTGATCTTGGTTGAGGATTCTCTCAGTCTGTCCTTGGCCATGTTCAATATTTAGATAAAAAGAAAGCAGGAGGCAAAATTTCTACCATGTGTATGACACAAAAATAAAAGGATTCTCTTTGGTGACAAGTTTATGAGATGAAAATTGGTGCTAGCTGTAGGGAGGCAAATGTAGCCCTATATAAAGAGAACTGGAGAAGGGAATGGCAACCACTCCAGTATTCTTGCCTAGAGAATTCCATGGACAGAGGAGTCTGGTAGGCTACAGTCCACGGGGTTGGACACGGTTGAACAACTAACATACATAAAAAAGAACATTATTTGTATGTTTGTGTGTGTTTATGTTATATCTCATTTTAAAAAAAAAGAGGAGAGACAAAGAATTTAGGGTAGTTTATAATTTAAACAAAGCATCATTTAAATAAGCAAATCAATTTGAGTAATTTTTAAAAGATGAACATTTTTTAGTGACCTAGTGAAAATAGCACAGCTTCTGACCAGGAGGCTAGCTCCAAGTATCATGTCTGTCAATTACCAGCTTTGTAAACATGGACAAATCACTTATCCCTATGGTCCTCAAGGCTTTTATGAAATGGCAAATGAAAATGGCAATAATATTATTTACCTTCTTATTCCAGTAGGTTTTCATAAGAATAAAACAAGAAGGATCTACAATTCCAGTTGTCTCTCCATATCTGTGGGTTCTGCATCCATGGATTCAACCAACTGTGTGTTGAAAATAGTTATTTAAAAAATCCCTCAAAAGTTCTAAAATGCAAAACTTGAATTTGCTAGAGTGATGGCAACTATGGACATAGCATTTACATTGTGTTTACAACTATTGACAAAGTATTGTATAGTATTTGGTGTTATAAGTAATCTAGAGATGATTTAAAGTCTATGGGAATATATGCGTAGGTTATATGCAAGTACGACACTGTTTTATAATATAAGGGTTTTGAGCATCTGTCGATTTTGGTATCCATGGGATGGAAGTCCTGAAACCAGTCCTCTGTGGATACCTAGGGACGACTACATACAGCTGACTCTTGAACAATGTAGGGTCAGGGTCCCTGAACATCAGCTAGTTTGAAAATCTTCCTCTTGTGTGCTTGGCTTCTCTGTATCCTAGATACCCCTGTAACTACGTCTCAGAGTCACACAACTGAGGATCACGTGGTTCTGTATTAACTATTGAAAACATCCATGTGTAAGTGGACCTGTACAGTTCAAATGCATGTTTTTCAAGGGTCAACTGTATATACTTATCTGCAGGTATGTGTGTATTTATTTTATAAATGTCATTTGCTATTCTGCTAAGTGTAATAGATCTCCTTGTGAAGAAGTAAGCTGTTAGTCATTTCATTTTTAAGTAGAGCCCAGGTAACCACTACTGAGAAATGTTATTTAGAAAAAAAAAAAAAAAAAAAAACCTTTGTGTAGTAGAAAGTTGATTTCTCAATGTCTCTGCTACTACTATTCTGTGATACTCTGAATTTCTACTCTAGTTTATTTTATGTATGTTCTTGCTCATATCCCTTTATAAGTTTGATTGCTTATAAAGAATTACATTCAGAATTGGATCTTCTAATTATTTTTGTAGTAAATTTTAAAATTCATACATTTACTATTAATACTTTCTTTCCACTGGAGAATTTGCAACCATGTCAAGAGAGGGGCTGTGTAGAATTAAAACAGAAGATCTATTTAGGTGTTTTATCTTCCTATGTAGAAGAATATCAAAATAAAATTTGATCTCAGAAAGATACTTTTATATTTATGCAGCTTCATAGAGTTTGATCAGGTCAAATAGTGAGCTCATCACTTACATCTTCTGACTTCCTCTATTACTTCAGCACTCATGTTAACATAATTTTGCCTGAAATCCAATCAATGGCCATCTTGCTGCCATCTGAGTTTAAAAATTATGAAATCAAAGGAACTTATTTACAAAACAGAAACAGACTAACAGACTTAGAGAATGAACTTATGGTTATCATAGAGGAAGGATGATGGGAGGAGGGATAGATTGGGAGTTTAGAATTGATATGTGCACTCTGCTGTATTTGAAATAGATAACCAGCAAGGACTTAGTATAAAAAAATAAATTTTGAAAGCAAGATTTTTTATGTTAACTTTCAAATTTCTACCCTATCTCAAACTCTTGTTCAACATGGCTGAAATTGTTACCTAGTTTACAAAGAGTAAAACATGATGCTACCTCCAAGACTATGCTTCCTGTTGACTCTCTTCCTATACAGAGGCCTTATTTATAGATGCCCTAGGCCTTGAACTTCTCAAATTTGCCTGAGACCTGAAAGGACTCAGTCACTTCCCTACTGTTTGATGTAAGAACCTTCCCTCTGCTGACCCTGAAGTATTAGCAGGGATGTTCTCCAGTAGAATGGAAGTGGGGCAGCAGTGGCCATGGACTTTATTTTTATTAGCCAATGGGTAAATCTGTTATTCTTACACTGAGGAGGGGTTTGTTTATTATTGTTGTTCAGTCATTCAGTTGTGTCCGACTCTTTGCAACCCCATGGACTGTGGTACGCAGGCTTCTCTGTCCTTCACCATCTCCTGGGGTTTGCTCAAACTCATGTCCATTGAGTCGGTGATACTATCCAACCATCTCATCCTCTGTCGCCCCCTTCTCCTCCTGCCTTCAGTCTTTCCCAGCATCAGGGTCTTTTCCAATGAGTTTGCTCTTCACATCAGGTGGCCAAAGTATTGGAGCTTCAGCTTTAGCATAGTCCTTCCAGTGAATGTTCAGGGTTAATTTCCTTTAGGATTGACTGATTTGATCCTCTTGTAGTCCAAGGGACTCTCAAGAGTCTTCTCCAACACCCCAGTTTGAAAGCATCGATTCTTTGGTCAATTCTATATAGTCCAACTCTCACATCCATACATGACTACTGGAAAAACCATAGCTTTGACTATATGGAACTTTGTAGGCTTTTTAATACACTGTCCAGGTTTGTCATAGCTTTTCCTCCCAGAAGCAAGTGTCTTGTAATTTCATGATTGCAGTCATCATCTGTGGTGATTTTGGAACCCAAGAAAATTAAGTATGTCATGGTTTCCATTGTTTCCCCATCTATTTGCCATGAAGTGATGGGACTGGATGCCATTCTTGAATGTTGAGTTTTAAGTCGACTTTTTCACTCTCCTCTTTCACTTTCATCAAGAGGCTCTTCAATTCCTCTTTGCTTTCTGCCATAAGTGTGGTGTCATCTGCATATCTGAGGTTATTTATATTTCTCCCGGCAATCTTGATTCCAGCTTGTGCTTCATCCAACCTGGCATTTTGCATGGTGTACTCTGCGTATAAGTTAAATAAGCAGGGTAACAATATATAGCCTTGTTGTACTCCTTTCCCTTATTTTTCATATCAGGTGCCTTCTCCATAAAAAAATGAAGCAACAGAACTTGAAGGTCTTATTTTCTATTCTTACTATTCAGATAACCTCTGCTCTCACTAAATGTGAGGTCACCCAACAAATTGCACCTTCAGTGTATCTAGATAAACCATGCTTCTGCCTCCTGCTGAACCCAATCTCTCTCCAACTTCAGCATTTTTGTTTTCTTATTTTTCATAGGTATGTTTACTTATTTTATCTTTTTTTTTTGTTTTGTTTTGTAAAATGACTTTAATTTACCCAAAAGTTCAGCTGTTAAAATTTATAAACAGCAATTATCAGGGTATGAAACCAGTCTCTTTCCTTTTGAGCTGACAGGTACTTAACCAATTGCCTTATCATCATCTTAGCAGTATTCACGGTGAAAGAAGCATTGATGCTCGGCTGTCTGTGGAACCAGATGACTTTTAAATACAGAGTGTGGCATTTTGGGTAATAGTTTGGAAAGAGTTCTGAAAGTCCAAGCAAACAAAAGCGGAGATTTCAAGGGAGAAAGGAAAAAAACAGGGACAGGTCGTGGCAAGCAGACTAGGGAAGGATCAGGTGTCAGGATTTCAGTAGAACACAGATAGCCCCATTTCAAAGTGGGTTATCTGTGTGTAAAGCTGAAAGTATTTCCAAGAATGTCATAGTTTCCCGATGGAAAGTCTGTGGATGCTAAAATAAAACTGGAGCTCGTTAAGAGATAATGACAAGGGATCCTAAGAATTATCTAACAAAGTCCTCAATATGTCAGAGTTAATTCCTTGTGGATAAAGTCTCAGTTAAATTCAATCTTAGTCCTAAGAGGAAAGATTTAGGCAATCAATTCCCAAGCCCTAGTCTCTTAGGAAGCTACATAATCATTGCAATGTCCAAACTTCCATATATACCTTAAGCATTATGTATAGACGTCCTATATCTCACATGTAAAGAAACAGATTCTTTCAAATCAGTTGTAGACTATTATAATGAAAAATTCATTAAAGATTTTCTGAATATATGAGAGTTTTGAATTTTTTTTTTTTTTGCTGGACATTCCCTAAATTAAAAAGAGGTAGGAAAATGTATTTGATAACAAAAGGATCCTCTTATTTAGAAAGTTTGCAGACCATTCTACACTAGGTAAGGATAGGTCCACTGTTATTCAGGGTCAGGCAGAGTTGCCCATTGGCAAGTAAATATGAGAATGTAACGTTCAAAAAAGATCTGAGTTACTGAGGATAACCAACTATTTTTCTGTTAAGAATAGTTTAAACCGTAGATGAAATTGATAAGGGAAAGAGTGTAACATGGGTAGTTACTATAGTATGCATAACCCTGTGTTAGATATTCTATGGGGATTAAATAAATGTAAAAAAAAAGTAAATTTACAGTGAATATTAAGCTTTAGGATTCTTCCCTTACAGTGGCCAGTTACTCAGAAGTTTTGTGTTTAATTTTTAATTTTATTTTTTTAAAGAAAGACTTCATACTGTATAAATTTTAAGCTCTACAAAAATATGTATCCATATTATTTTAATCAATCAAGAAACTTGTACATAGGAGAAGTTAAGTAACAATGAAAGGAATATATTCCAACGGTGGCTCAGATGGCTTTTCAAAAATTGCTGTGGACTGATGTGTTACTATGGACATTTTTAGTGAAAGAACAGAGTCTTACGTGTTGTGGTGAAACTGAAATGGGGGCAGAGAGAAAAAAATAGAAAGGCAGGCACTTCAGTAAAGGAGTGAGGGCAAGCTAAATAGGGTAAACCAGTCAGGTTGTGTGCTAGAAGGAAAACCCCAGGGGATCTTTGTTTTCAAACTTTTGGCACACTTTTTACTTCTAGGCAGATGAGTAATTATAATCGTGGCCCACCACTGTGGACTGCTCTGGCTCATTGTTCTTCACTACAAGATACAGCCTTACTGTAGATGTTGACAGCTGTAATATTGCTTCAAATTTAGGAAAGATGATGATGATGACTCCAGGGTTCAGGGTGAATAAGGAAGATACAGGGCGGTTACAGAAGATATGTTTATGTTTCAGATTTGGTCTCCCAATTGGGCTGCAGTGCTGTTACAGTTATTATTATTATTATGCTTTCTTTTATTTTTCTTTATACTTGGTAAATTTAATAAGCTGTCTCTTAGTAAAGGGACTTCTTTATTGTCACTGCGGTCACACGATTCCACAACTTTGTCAGTGCATAATTGACTTTGTCTTTTCATATATTGAGTTCTTACTTCATGCTAGGCCCTGGATTGAGTACCAGCAATGAAAAGTAAATAATTTAGAGCTTGTGGTCTAACATTCTAGATTTTCACCTCTGTTTGGATTCTTCTGCAAACACAGGTTTTCATCAGTTCCTTACTTTTCTCAGTAAACTGTGATCAGCTTCTAGTGTGTGTCCCCTTGGCCTCAGGGTATCTAACCATCAGGCCTTAGTGTATCTGTCTATAATACTCATACTCTTTTTATCAGAATGTTTCCTGATACCTGTGCCCTTCCTTTTTTATATTAAATTTGCTTTTCCTTCAGGGTATATGGTTTAGTTTATCCCCTCCACCCATATAAATTCTACTCACCCTAAGTCCTTCTTCCTTTAAGCAATTATTAATTATCCCATCCCTAATTTATTATTTTTCCTTGTTTATTTATTTGTCTGTATATTTTGGAACCTCTCAGCAAATCGAACAGTTCCATGCTTAAGCATTTGCTAATGGTTTTCTGCATTTTAGCTTGTATCCTCAACTAGAATGCAAACTCCCTAAATCATAGAATCAGGGAAGGTTAGAGACCATACGAGTACCTTGGCCTGGGTAATTTCTCCATCAGTACTCGTATTGATGTACTTACTCAAGTATGTCACATTGTCTGCATTTTAAAAAAGATGATATAAAACTCTAGGGAGAATAAGGAGTCTCCTGTGGTCAAACAGCTAGTTAACTGTTGCTTCTTGACCTGCATACAGGTTTCTCCAGAGACAGGTAAGGTGCTCTGGTATTCCCATCTCTTTCAGAATTTTCCACAGCTTGTTGTGATCCACACAGTCAAAAACTTTAGTGTAGTCAGTGAAAGAGAAGTAGATTTTTTTTCCTGGAATTCGCTTGCTTTATCTATGATCCAGTGGATATTGGCAATTTGATCTCTGGTTCCTCTGCCTTTTCTAAATCCAGCTTTTACATGTGGAAGTTCTGGGTTCACATACTGTTGAAGCCTAGCTTGAAGGATTTTGAGCATTACCTTGCTAGCATGTGAAATAAGTGCAATTGTGTAGTAGTTAAAACATTCTTTGGCATTGCCCTTCTTTGAGATTAGAATGAAAATTGACCTTTTCCAGACCTGTGACCACTGCTGAGTTTTCCAAGTTTGTTGGCATATTGAGTGCAGCACTTTCACAGCATCATCTTTTAGGATTTGAAATAGCTCAGCTGGAATTCCACCAGCTCTGCTCACTTTGTTTGTAATGATGCTTCCTAAGGCACACTTGACTTTGCATTCCAGGATGTCTGTCTCTAGGTGAGTGACCACACCATCGTGGTTATCTGGGTCATTACTGTCTCTTTTTTATAGTTCTTCTATATATTCTTGTCATTTCTTCTTAATATCTTCTGCTTCTGCTAGGTCCATACCGTTTCTGTCCTTTATTGTGCCCAGCTTGGCATGAAAAGCTCTCTCAGTAACCCTAATTTTCTGGAAGAGATCTCGAGTCTTTCCCATTCTATTGTTTTCCTCTCTCTTTGCATTGTTCACTTAAGATGGCTTTCTTATCACTCCTTTCTATTCTTTGGAACTCTGAGTTCAGATGGATATATCTTTCCTTTTCTCCTTTGCCTCTTGCATCTCTTCTTTTCTCAGCTGTTTGTAAGGCCTCCTCAGACAACCATTTTGCATTTTTGCATTTCTTTTTCTTTGGGATGGTTTTGATCACCACCTCCTGTACACTGTTATGAACCTCAGTCCATAGTTCTTCAGGCACTCTATCTATCAGATCTAATCCCTTGAATCTCTTTGTCATTTCCACTGTAAAATCATAAGGAATTTGATTTAGATCATACCTGTATGGCCTAGTGGTTTTCCCGACTTTCTTCAATTTAAGACTGAATTCTTCAATAACGAGTTCATGATCTGAGCGACAGAGAGCTTCCAGTCTTGTTTTTGCTGACTGTATAGAGTTTTTCCATCTTTGGCTGCAAAGAGTATAATCAGTCTGATTTTGGTATTGGTCATCTGGTAATGTCCATGTGTAGAGTCGTCTCTTGTGTTGTTGGAAGAGGGTGTTTGCTATGACCAGTGTGTTCTCTTGGCAAAACTTTGTCGGCCTTTGCTCTGCTTCATTTTGTACTCCAAGGCCGAGCTTGCCTGTTATTCTATGTATCTCTTGACTTCCTACTTTTGCATTCCAGTCCCCTATGATTAAAAAGGACAGCTTTATTTTCGGTGTTAGTGCTATTAGGTCTTGTAGGTCTTCATAGAACCATTCAACTTCAGCTTCTTCGGTGTTAGTGGTTGGTGCATAGACTTGGATTACTGTGATATTGAATGGGTTGCCTTGGAAATGAACTGAGATCATTCTGTTGTTTTTGAGACTGCATCCAAGTAATGATAAAGAGATTCAAGATTTTGGAATCTTTTGTTGAGTATGAGGGCTATTCCATTTCTTCTAAAGGATTCTTAAAGTAGTAGATATAATGGTTATCTGAATTATTCACCCATTGCCGTCCATTTTAGTTCACTGATTCCTACAACATCAAAGTTCACTCTTGTTATCTTCTGTTTATATCAGTTCAAATTTACCTTCATTCCTGGACCTGACATTCCACGTTCCTATGCAATATTATTCTTTACAACATCAGTCTTTAGTGTCACCACCAGACACATCCATGACTGCACTGTTTCCATTTTGGTTCAGCCTCTTTTTTCCTTCTGGAGCTATTTCTCTGCTCTTCGGTAGCATATTCAATACCTACCAACCTGGGAGTTTGATCTTTCAGTGTAATATCTTTTTGCCTTTTTATACTGTTCATGGGGTTATCAAGGCAAGAATGTGGAAGTGGTTTGCCATTCCCTTCTCCAGTTGACCTGTAGGGTCAATGAAAATACCAAAGGTTAGCAATGGTTTTGAAATTGCTTTCATGCTGATTATGGGTGATAATTGCATTTCTAGAGTTGATGACCTGGCAAAAACTTTTTGACTTAGACACCACTGGATCTTGGTGGCCAGCCCTCTCACAGGAGGTAATTTATTTGGCTGGGCAGACTTCACTCTCTTTCTTTTCATTAGTGAAGTTGG
Organism: Cervus canadensis; assembly: GCF_019320065.1. Taxonomy (NCBI): domain Eukaryota; kingdom Metazoa; phylum Chordata; class Mammalia; order Artiodactyla; family Cervidae; genus Cervus; species Cervus canadensis. Next base: position 37,999,424 of record NC_057392.1, on the reverse strand, counting down.
CCTCTTAGGCAAGGCATTTTCGAGAGTAATGCAAATACCTCCTTTCCTATCAATAAAGTTGTGATTTACAGTATTTAATCTAGTTGAAAGGCAAGAAAAATGGAAGTCTGCATATAGGAGAAATGAAATTATAATAAAATGGCACACTCCCCAAAGTTTTCTTAATATGTAGAGTATTAACCTGGCACCCAGCCTTATTTGCTGCATACAGAGCTCCATCAATCAGAAGAATGGAAAGCCTAGATTTCTAAGACTCTTATTAGGGCATTGGACTTAACTAGGTTCTGTAGATTTTATTAGGTAAATAACATAATATTTAATCCACAATATCTCCTCTGTTTCCCTGTGTAAGACTGAATCTTTATAAAGTCTAGATATAGTCCTTGTAATTTCTGCCCTGTACTCATCTGAGTTCCACTTTTTACCCATATACTGCTGTCCTCTGCATCTTCCTGTGACCCGCACTGGATTATAAAACACTCTGCTTTATGAGTAAGAACTTTCCTTGATTCCTGCCCACCTCCCCGCCCCCAGCCCCGCAACAGATAATTGCCCCTTGGAGAAGTAGGGCTGTGGAAAATTAGTAGTGTTTTGTCACTAGCTTAGAAATGCTGGAATGAAATTTAAATCTTTCCCCAATGAACTATAAACTGCTCTCTCTTGCTCGGTCTCAAAACTGGAGTGTGATTTAATGTTTATTCAGCACCAACAATGTACAGCCACTTCAAAAGAACATTCTCTTTACCTAGCACTCTAACGTTCTAAAGACATGTCATGTCCAGCACTCACCAGACCCTGGTGAAGAGGAAGAGAGGACATATACATTATCCCCACCACACACATTGCAAATAAAGCTCAGACTCTTTAAGCCAGATAACTTAAGTCAATGGTCATATAACATGAATGGAACACAACTTCCTGATTCATTCTAATCTAACCAATAAATGATATTACTTATTTTTCTCTATTTTCCCTTTTTAAATCATCTATTTTTTTGCCACCTGTTTTAGATCCTAGTTCATTCTCATCTTACATTTTAGAGAAAGCTGACTTTTTTTTAATCTCAGTATATTCTTCCTTCATTTGTGCAATGTTGTGTTCACTCCATTTCCCAGTCACATTCTTCTTTAACTTACGATTGCATTTAAATGTGTTATTGAGGGGGTGTTGCGAGAAGGAAAGATGGTAAAGCCATCAGATGTTGTCTCTGCTGCTCTGTCTCTCTGCCCCTCCTCCTCTCCCTCTCTGTCCCTCCCTGCCTCTCTATCTTCTTTCTCTTTTCCTGGTGCTGTGTTCAGTGCAGGCTCTCTGTTCTCACTGAGGCTACAGCTTATTTGCTGAATCACTGCTCTGTATTCAGCCAGGGACCATGCAGTATTCCCAGTGTATTTATTTTCTGTTCCTGAACTGAATGCTGGGTGCTTCTTTGTCCCGGTGCCTTCTGCAAGGGAGTTTTAAGAGGTGGGGGATGGAGGGTGAAATGAAGCAGGAGGGGGAGGAATACCAATAAAGGTTCCTGTATCCCCCAGAGGAATGTGCGGAAAAGCCTTTAACATTGCTTCACTCAGTGTTCTCCTCTGTGCTGCCCTTGCTCTTAATTGGATCTAGACTCTGGAGAAAATCACTTTGTTAATGGGATGGTTAAAGAAAAAAGAGAGGTGGAAGTTGGCTGTGCTCAGTTCTGGAGTTCTGGCAACTTAAACTCCTTGGGAATAAAAGTCTCAGATGCCTGATCTGCGAAAGGGATTCTACTTTCCTGATCATCAGGAAATACCACTTCCTTTCTGTTGCATTTTTTTTTTCCTTCTGGAAATGAGAGGTTATTTATTGTGTCTTCTAAAATTACATAAAACTAATTTGCTTAGAAAATGTTGATCATCCATTTACTTAGCCATTTATCTATTTGTCCATCTGTTTATCTATTCCTGTATTTGACAAATGGCTGTTAAGCTTGTCTTTGTGCCAGATACTGTCCTAAGTTGTGAGAGTAAAATGGTAAATGAGATAAATAAAGTATCTGCCCTCATGGAGCTTACATTTTAATCAAGGAAAAGATAATAAATAAATATTTCAATATATAAATAAGAGTTATAGTTTGTGTTAGTGCTATGATTGAAAATCAACAGGATATAATAACAGAAATCATGAAGGGGGGTACTTTGGATAATGTTTCCAGATAAGGCCCCTCTGAAGGAGTAATATTGAGACTGAGACATAAAAGCTGCTTCTACAAGCTAATCAGCACTATTTATATTTAGCAGTTTTAATGAGGTATAACATATATTATGAAATTCAGTGACTATTCGTAAATGTACAGAGTTTGGCAACCATCACCGCAATGTAGTTTTAGAACATTTCCCTCATCCCCAGATGATCTCTCATTCCCATTTTAGTCAGTCCCCCCGCTTCCCACTCCAGACTCTGGACAATCACTAGTCTACTTTCTGTCTCTATTTAATTGCTTTCCCTGAACATTTCCGGAGAAGGCGATGGCACCCCACTCCAGTGCTCTTGCCTGGAAAATCCCATGGATGGAGGAGCCTGGTAGGCTGCAGTCCATGGGGTCGCTAAGTCAGACACGACTGAGCGACTTCACTTTCACTTTTCACTTTCATGCATTGGAGAAGGAAATGGCAACCCACTCCAGTGTTCTTGCCTAGAGAATCCCAGGGACGGGGGAGCCTGGTGGGCTGCCGTCTGTGGGGTCGCACAGAGTCGGACACGACTGAAGCGACTTAGCAGCAGCAGCAGCAGCAGCCTGTACATTTCATATAAATGGAAATATACAATATGAAATTTTTTACACCTGCCTTTTCTCATTTAGCATAATGTTTTTGAAGATCATTCAGATTGTAGCATGCTTCACTGGTTTCCTCTTTTTTTTATGACAGAATGATGATCCATTATACGGATATACCATATTTTATTTAATCATTCACTAGCTGATGGACGCTTTGCAGCTATTAAGAACAATGTTGCTGTGAACATTTATTAACCATTCTGAGTGCTAACATATATTTTCACTTGTCTTTCATACATGCCAAAATTGGAATTGCTCGATTATATGGAAAATTTATATTTAACTTTTAGGAAATTATCACACAATTTTTCAATATAGCTGTAATTTTTTACATTTATACCAGCAGTGTACACAGTTCCAGTTTCAAAACATTTTGCCAACATTTATTGATGTTTGTATTTTTGATGTAGCCATTTGTTTGGGTATATAGTTGTACCTTATTGTGATTTTAGTTTGTACTAACCTGAAGTCTAACGTTGATCTTTTCAAGTGCTTAATATACATTTGTATATATTTATTGGTAATTTGTTAATCATATATTTTGTCCCCTTTTTAATTGGTATGTCCAGCTTATAATTGAATTGTAAGAAATTTTAATATATTCTGGATACAAGTCCTTTACCAGGTATATGAACTTAAAAATATTTTCTTATTTTATGTTGAAGTACAAATTTTTTTAAAAATTTTGATAAGTCTAATTTATCAACTTTTTTTTCTCATATGGATTGTACTTTTGGTATCAGATCTAAAAACTTTTCACCTAGCCCAAAGTTACAAGGATTTATTCTAACTTGTTTTTCCAAAATGTGTATAGTTTTAACTCTTATATTCAGGTCTGTGATTCATTTGTCATTCATTTCTATATGTAGTATGAAGTAGGTTCTAAATTCATTTTTTTCCAATATGAATATATCTGCTTGGTTCAGAAAAGATTGTCCTATCCCTACAGAATTGAAAAGACCTTCCTATCCCTATACAATTGATTTTGTAGCTTTGCCAATGTATTTTTCAATTGCTCTATTTAAGGAGAGAATAGGGGCATATAAAGCTGAAACCTGTGAGTTTGTGCCTAGCTCAGGGCTTCCCTTGTAGCTCAGTCGGTAAAGAATCTGCCTGCAATGCAGGAGACCCGGGTTCAATCCCTGGGTTGGGAAGATCCCCTGGAGAAGGAAATGGCAACTCACTACAGTATCCTTACCTGGAAAATCTCATGGACAGAGGAGCCTGGTGGGCTGCAGTCAATGGGGTCGCAAAGAGTTGGGCACTACTGAGCGACTAACATGCTATACATACATGTAGCCATTGCCATAGCATGCCTGACATCTGGTATTCCATGCCTGTTACTGCTTGGTTTTCTAAGAGTTGTACAAGATGGAATCCGTTCATTGATTAGGTACTGTATTTATGTACAAAGAGATATGAGGCCTTTTTTGTTCTCAAAAGTTTTTAATGTGAGAGTTATATATATGAATTAACCTACATATCAACATAAGTAGGTACAGTATTACTTTCAGATGTTATAAAGAGCAAAATGAAGAAAAGTTAGAATTATAAGTCAAAAGAAGCTGACATGGGAGTTATCTTAATAAAAGTCACTTTGATAAATATGTTACTGGTTGTTCAATTGTGTATCCAAAATATTTTCCTCTAATTTTTAAATGGCCATTACAAGTAGATGAACACTGAGAGTTCTGTCCATCTACATATTGGACAATAAGCAACTTACCCTACTGTTTGTGGTCCAAAATGGTTCATTTTACCTTGATCTTGTTTGTTTGTGCCCTGTTAATTTACAAATCTGGGTTTCCTGTAGTCTACCTTTTGCCTGTTGTTGCCTGTTTTGGATTGTTTAAAGAGTACTATTTTATCCCAATTAAGTGTCTTTAAGATTCTACTTGCCTTTGTACTCTGAATCTTGACCCAGTCTGCCTCAGTTTGTTCCTCTCCTATTTTACTAGTACTATTGTCTAGACTTGACTCCTAGAGTATTGATTTTCTAGCAAAAAATTTTAAATAATTATTATGTTAACTCAAAATCTCGTTAACCTACTCTCTAAACCTCTCAGAAACATAGGAAATAATTTAGTTAGTATAACTTAAAAATAAAAGCAGTAAATGCTTTGTTGAATAAGTGTTTAGGGGATTTAAAAAGAGGAATCACTTGTATCTGGGATGGTCAAGAAAGGCTTCAAAGACATGTGGCAAATGAAGATATTCAGAGGATGGTAAGATTAATACTTTGTACAGATGTAGGAAGAATAGAAAAGTACACAATTCCAGATAATATAGTTTCATTTATTTATCATTCATCCATTCATTTATTACCAGGCAAAATGCTAGAGAGAAAGAAAACAGAGTGCTTTTGGAGAATCCTGTGAGTCATCTACAGAATGGGAGACAAGGGGAAATGCTGCTAGAAACATGACATCATTATAGAATATTTAATATTCAAGTAAAAGTTAACCCATCATGGTTAGAAGGAAGAAGGACAGATGTTTCAGGATGAGGACCTAATATGTGCACAGGTGGAGACACTTAAAGATGTATGAAAAATTCAGGGAATTGAAAATGCATTGGTATGGATGAAGCATAGTAAGAATGTTAACATGAGCAATGGGGTACAAGTGATTTTAGGAAATGGTGACTCTGGGCAAATAGGAAGATTGCAAAGAGAAGGAAGGTAGATATATTTGGAAATGTAGAATACATCCATTGTGAATCACCATGAATACTAGATTTAGGAGTCTAAATTTAATTTTAATTTTTTCAGGCAAGGGGAAGTGATTTGGTAACACACACTTCTATAGTTGTGGCTCATGGGATAGCTTGAAGGTGGAGAAAGCCTGGCAACAGGGGCATCACCTGGAAGTGTGGTAGAGGTTTAATGATGAAGGGATAAATTAGTGAGTGTGACACTGGCATAAACAATAAGACATCAGAAATATCTTGAAGAAATGATCAAAAGCATTGTGGCTTGTTGATTTATCATGGCAGGCATTAATGAGGAGTCAAAGATGTCATTGAAATTTCAAGCTTGCAAATAGTGGAATATTAAGAAAAGGGAGTATTTTTGGTGAGAGAAAGGTGATAAATTTGATTTTCAGACATGCTGAGTTTGAGATGACATTAAAATATCTGTGGAGCTTTTCAACTGGTAAACTAAGATAAATGACTAACTCTCATGAGCGAGACCAGTGATGAATATTAGATTGGAAAATTTTACATGCAGTGGAAGAAGGAGTAGTACTTTAAAATAAACATAAATGGCATAAAAAAAGCATTGACTTCTCTGTGGTTGTACAGGAAAATGACTAAGTGAAAATCCAGGTACCAGTGAGAGGGAGAGAGATAGAATAAACACATATTTATGAAACAGATACTCTTGAGATGGTACAGCATTTCAAGATTGCATCAGTATTATCTCAAGGGAGTTGAGGTTATTAGAACCACTGTGATTAGTCTCAAATAGGTCACTCACATCTCTAGGATCTAATATTTTCTTCCCCACTGTACAAAAGTGCTTTGGGTTCTTGCTGTGATCTCTGTAGCAGGAAATCCACAGGACCTAAAGGGTTCTGGTACTCAGAGACAAAGGGCAAAACTATTTTACTAATGGAACCTCAAAATAAATACAAAAGAGTCATGTTACCCTCTTGGCATCATTTATTTATCATAATCAGGACTGACAAGTGAAACAAAGAGACTCATTCCCTTAAAGCAACAGGAAACAAACCAGTTTATTAAAATCAAAACAAAACAAACAAACAAAAAAACAGCTCAGGATGTAGGCCTCTCTTTCCTTTCTTTTCTCATCCCTTTGTCTTGTTTCTGATTTGATTTTCTTGTCATCATTTTCTCCAACGGATCGATTCCTCTTCATCTTGTGCCAGGGATTTTTAAACAAAGAGAGAATCCTTCTCTTTGCAGGTGAGAGAGAATCAAATTGAATATTACACAGTGCCTGAAGTACAGACAGCTGATAACAAGAGCCAGACTCAATATCCTGACAGATGTTGTCTTGGATTGATTAATCTTTGCTTGCTCTCTGGTGTAGCCATCCTCCATCGTGGACAGCGTAGCCCCTTGGCTGCATCCCAAATAGGTTTCCATGTGACTGGGGCTGGCGTAGAGGAGCAATGCTGTTAAAAGCGCAATAGAATCTCTTCCTTCTGAGAAGAAAGAAATTAAACCCCAGCTTGCCTCCCTCTGATTAGAAATCCACTGTAGTGGAAGGCCAGATTCTAGGCTTAATTTATGGCACTCAGACTAAAGGCATAGAGATGTCTCTCTTATGAGTTTTTAGTTGAACCGAAAAAAGAGAAAAGAGGGGGACCTTTCCCTCTTGAATTTCAAGAATTGAGGGATGCATGTTTTTGTAGTAGAAAAAATATAGGCAATAGAGAAAATAGGATTTTAAAGAGTGAAAATAGAAAAGCATATAATTATAAGACTGCTCCCAAATATGGAGGGGAAAAGAGATTCCTTCCTTCCCTCCCTTTTCTTCTCAGCTTCCCTCCCTTCCTTCCTTTGCCTTTTCCTTCCTTACTCATCTTTCCTTCCTGCCTGCTTCTTCTTCATTCCTTCTAATCTCCTTCTTGATTCTGTTTAACAATACATATTATCTGTTATTAAGATACGCTCTGAATGCCAAGGAGACCAAGAAAAGTGCATCACGGGCACACCATTAACTTAGCAGGGGACCCAGGAGGTAGATAAATCACACAACAGTAATGTGAGAAGTCTAGAACAAAGTAATGTTTGTCATGAGAACAAAAGGAAACTGGTGTGATGGGGGGCTTCGTGTATGAAAGCAGATTGTCCTAGGCCTTGAAGGTGTTCACCAGGGCAGGGAAAGGAGCATTCTAAAGAGAAGTCAGCATGTGTAGAAGGAGCATGGTGTACTTGAGGTAGTGTGTTAGCTAAATTCCAGCCTCACTAAATAACCAGGTCAAAGTCAGCATGTGTTCCACCTTGACCACTGCAGCAGAGTCACCACCACTTGCCTTGCTACATTCGATTACTTAACTCTGCTGTTTTTTGATTGCCATTTTTCTTGTATCAGTTCAGTTGTTCAGTCGTGTCTGACTCTTTGTGACCCCATAAATCACAGCACACATCAGGCCTCCTTGTCCATCACCAACTCCCGGAGTCCACCCAAACCCATGTCCATTGAGTCGGTGGTGCCATCTAACCATCTCATCCTCTGTCATCCCCTTCTCCTCCTGCCCTCAATCTTTCCTAACATCAGGGTATTTTCAAATGAGTCAGCTCTTTGCATCAGGTGGCCAAAGTATTGGAGTTTCAGCTTCAACATCAGTCCTTCCAATGAACACCCAGGACTGATCTCCTTTAGGATGAACTGGTTGGAACTCCTTGCAGTCCAAGGGATTCTCAAGAGTCTTCTGCAACACCACAGTTCAAAAGCATTAATTCTTCTGCACTCAGCTTTCTTTATAGTCCAACTCTCACATTCATACATGACCACTGGAAAAACCATATCCTTGACAAGATAGACCTTTGTTGACAAAGTAATGTCTCTGCTTTTTAATATACTGTCTAGGTTGGTCATAACCTTCCTTCCAAGGAGTAAGCATCTTTTAATTTCATGGCTGTAATCACCATCTGCAGTGATTTTGGAGCCCAGCAAAGTAAAGTCAGCCACTGTTTCCACTGTTTCCCCATCTACTTGCCATGAAGTGATGGGACCAGATGCCATGATCTTAGTTTTCTGAATGTTGAGCTTTAAGCCAACTTTTTCACTGTCCTCTTTCACTTTCATCTAGAGGCTCTTTAGTTCTTCTTCACTTTCTGCCATAAGGGTGGTGTCATCTGCATATCTGAGGTTATTGATATTTTTCTTCTATACATCTTTCCAAATGTAGTGTCTCACTAGTGATCCAGTGTTGTATTTACTCCAGTCAGTCCTGGTGTTCCCTCAGCACCCTCTGTTTAGCAGTTACAGGTCACCACAACTGTAAGTAAAAATTTTTCACTCCTTTTCCAGTCCTGGGACAAAGCACCTGTAGGCATCCACCAGGGAGGAACTGTGAGCAGTTTGGAAAGCAAGCAATTAGAGGGGTTGAGTCCTGAAAGAATAGAGGAACGTGGCTCTGGAAAAGTCCAGGATGCCTGGAAGGCTGGTCCAGGATGAATCTTAAGAAGGAAATGAAGTCAGAAATATGCTGGGGTTTGTAGAGAGGGCTAGGAGCAGGAAAGATGTGCATGTGTGCTAAGTCGCTTCAGTCGTGTCTAACTCTTTGTGAACCTATGGATCGTAGCCCACCAGGCTCCTCTGTCCTTGGGATTCTCCAGGCAAGAATGCTGGGGGGAGTTGCCATGCATAGGAGCAGGAAAAACAAATAGATTAAACTATGAATGTGAGTTGCTTGAGACCTCATCTTGTCCAGCCTCGGCACAATTTCTGGCATGTCGAAGAGCTCAATTTGTGCTTGTTGAATCATTTATTTCAATAATGCTGACTGAAGGCAAATGGCTGAGAACCATTTCCCACACTACCTCAGTTTTACAGAATAAAGTAAACTTATAATCTATGGAAATAAAGCCCTTGTGAATTATAACTCTGCCTCTTTGAATTTATGTATGACTTCTATGCTTAGAATTCCAAGAGTATACAGTGAAGCCTTTGTGAATGTCATAGGTTTATGGAAAGTGTTGGAATTGGAATAAACATCTTGTTTTAAAATTTACAAAATATAGAGAGTGCATCTCCCCCGGCCCTGTTCCTTTCACCCCCATCTCCCAGTAGACCACCTGTCTTCCTCCTCTGGCTGCTTTTCACCTCATCCTTTGCCCAAAGACCTGTTGACATATTTCAAAGTCTTTCATTTGCATTCTCTGCAAGGGCCTATGTTAATTTGACATCAGCAGCGTTACAATTCAGCATGAAGGGTAAAGCACTATTATTATTTATTATGATGCTTTCAGTTTACACTTTACCTGTGGGAAGTTTCAAACGCCTGCATTGTGCCAGTCTGCAGTAATCATCTATACACATAATTTGAGGGCATGTCAGCTCTCTCTCCAAGATAGAAGAAGAAAACTAAGACTGGGTAACTCTTCTGCCACAGTTCCAAAGAGAATAAACCCACTTCTCGGTCATTTAGTTATGCATACTGAAGAGCAGCAAGGAACCTATTTCTTGGTCTCAAGCCCATTGACCTAACCATATATATTATAGCAAATTTAACTCTGTCCTCTGACCTTTGTCAGGTTGGGCCAATATAGCTATAGCTCTCACTCAGTAATATCGTGAAGCAGGAAATATTTGTCATTACCTTGTTCAGCAACTATTTTTTGGACACATTTCTCTATATTTCCTTACTTTATTATTTATGGCCTCAGATGACCATTTTATGACCTTAGCCACCTTTGAGAGCTTCAGGTTCTTCATCTGTAAAGTGGTCATGATAATAACTACAGTAGCCAAATTAAAATCTATCTGGATTTAGATAGGGAGAGACTTTAGTTAAAAAACAAGACTGTCACAGTAGGGAAAACACTGATCTTGAAAATCTGCAGGTGTCTCAAAAGTCAAACAGAAAAAGGTTTTCTTTTATAGGGTAAAAGAGGGCAAGCAGAGAGAAGCCAAATCTTTGAGGGGACGCTGGACAAGCCAGGGGAAATGACTACTGTGGTCTGGCAGAAAAGTACCCCTCTGTGGCCAGCCAGTTCCCAGGAAAAACTGATGAGGGGGCAAGGTCTGCTTTTTTAATGCTGCTCAGGTTTGGGGGTAAGCAGATCTCAGAGCTATGGGAAGAAGGGAAACTTGACTAAAGATGGGTCAGAAACAGACAAAATTGAAGGACAAAAAATGGGCAGTTGTGGACACTTGCTCACTTCTGCTGAGGACCGTCAGGGGAATTGAATGGCCTTGCAAGCAGGGTGATTGCAGCCAACCACAGAGGAGAGTTTTGCAGCCAAGTCCACAGAGTAGGGCTTCCTGGTGGCTTAGATGGTAAAGAATCTGCCCGTAGTGCGGGAGACCTGGGTTTGATCCATGGGTTGGGAAGATTCCCTGGAGTAGGAAATGGTAATCCCCTCCAATATGCTTGCCTGGAGAATTCTGTGGACAGAGGAGCCTTGTGGGATACAGTCCACATGAGGTCACAGAGTCTTACACAACTGAGTGACTAACACTTTCATAGAGTAGAACTCACAGACCTCACTGAAGCTCCACAAGTCAGTAGAAATAGGATCTAGCTCGATTCTAGTCTGATTCCTCACTGTCTCCGATTCCTAATAGCACCTCACAGCATGCTGTAGAGTCTAGTCAGGCTTTCTTGTGAACTAGATTAGGTTTTGCTGAAATATAATTCCCAATGTGTTGAGAAGGCCTCAGAGTCAGATGATTGCTCTGTTTGTTCCAAATAGTTGAGATGTAAGGTTTTTGAGGTAAGGCCTATATTTTTAATACATATCTGATGAACGAATGAAGAATGAATGAATGAGTAAATGAGTGAACAAATGAATGAACCACTTAACTTGGAAGGCACAGGCCAGGCAGCATTATGAGTGCTGAAGGAATTGTGTAGTAAACCACAGAGGATGGATGCAGTACTGAAATCCACAGTACTGCAGGGTAGAACATTTTGAGGCACCTGCTACCAAGGGACTAGGAGATATTTTAGGGAAAGATGAAGATTCCACTGACTTTTTTTCTATTGTGAATACTTCTGCCACTTCTGCTTTCACTATGTCATATCAAACAGTAATAACAGTCTCCAGATGAGCTATAAAATTCACCTTCCAAAAATATAAATTCCCCAAAATGGAAATTGGTATGATGATCTGACAGTGTACAACAGTCAGTTTAAAACGAAGAAAGTTCTCTTTAAAAAGAAAAATGTATATTCTTTTTATTGGACATTTTTTTACTCCATTCCACTTCCCTACCTCCTGCCTTTTTCACCTCCTTATATTTGATGAAATATTAGAGACATGAATGCAGTATAGAGAAATAAAAAGGAGTAATTTCCAAAACCATTTTCATATTTTTTTTCTTTTCTGTGAGGTTAGTAAGTGACTATTTCCAAAAAGCTTTTCTGTCCTTTCTATAGCCTGACCAGAGCTCCCAGTTTGCCAGAGAAGCCTTTGACTCTTTCATTGGACATTTTTTTCTCTTGATTTTTCCTGTGTTTACCTACCTATGATATCCAGAACCACAATTAACGGCTAAGACTTTCTGTGGATTGTGTGTACCAACACTCTTTGGTGCAGAGTAATCTCTTCCTGCCTGCAGAATGGAAACAGGAAGCAGGGGAGGAGAAAGTGCCGGGCACCTGTGCTGATCCAATTGAAAGTATAGTGACCTTGCTATTGGTGACAGAATTATTTGGTTCAGTGAATGTCTAATCTATGAACAACCAGATGAAACCTCTCCATCCTTCATGGCAAGCAAGCAAGAAGGCATATAAGCAAGTGGAGATAGCACTTGAATATCTTGTATAAATATTTTAGGGATTATATAGAATATCTGTAAAGACTAGGATAGTGCCGAGTGTAAAGTAGGTGCTCAATAAACAAGGAAGTGTTTGTTTATAAATGAAAATTTTTAAAGCATTAAAGTAGTTTTCAGGTTTTCCAAGTAAATTGTTTATTCTTTAGGAGAAGCTAATTTATTGTAAATGAAATAAAGAAATGTGATTTTATGCATCTCTGTATATTTATAATATGTTATTATATATATATATATCAAAATTATGCATTTGCTGCCAAAGGCTTATTAATTTGAGATCATTTGTTCTTTTGTTAGTAATCAGTACTTACAATGGGATAGTCCTAAGGTCACTGAAACCACTGTAGTGATTTTCAAATTTTAGCTCGCATTAGAATCACCTGGAGGTTGTGTTAAAACTCAGATTGCTGAGCCACACCACCTGTGTTTCTTATTAAGTAACTCTGGATGGAGCCCAGTAATTTGCCTTTCATACAAGTTCCCAGGTGAAGCTGAAGGGGCAGTCCAGAGTACCACATTTTGAGATCACTTCTAGTCACTGCTGATGGTCAACACTCCCTGATATTCAGTCACTTTAATTTTTCCTACCTGGTACATGGAAACGATTTTAGTATTAACTTCAAAGAGTGAATTTCTGCTTCCTTACCAACAGTTATTAAGTGTCTGCACTGCAGATTTATATTCAGGTTTGTTCCTTCATGTTGAGAATAATAAAAGACTTTCATTTTCCCCTGATATTTAGGTTTATCTCATTTTCTGTAATGTTTAGAAAGTTACCAACTCATAATGATGTTAAATAATGAAGTTAGCTGTATGTCAGTTATTTCAGTAAAATTGGGCAACAAATAATGTCAGACAATAAAATTCCTGTGGTTTTTTTTTTTAACATTTGGGTATTATTTACCCCTTAGGTTCTCAGTGGTGTGACTGCTTCTTTTGATCCAAGCTGAATTATAATATAACTAGTGATTTCTATTAAAGATGCTACTAAACTAGGAACTTGCTGTTAGTGCTTATTTCTTGCTTGATAGTAGGTTATGTTCCCATTAAAAACTTGTTTGAGACAGGTCCTTGGTTTCTCAGAACATTTCCTATAAAGGAGGAGAGTTCAACTGAGTTCAACCGAGTTGCCAGAGATGTAGCCATCCATAAAGCAAGTATTTGCAATGCCCTTGATGTGGGAGCCTGCAATACTAGTACTGTATGTCCTAAGGGAGTTCCAGGCAAGCAGAGCCAAGAAAATCCTCTGTGACTTTTCCTAGAGAGTGTATATTTTAAACTTAATATACTCGATCACCTAGGCTCCCTGTTCATTTTGTGTTTTTTTCTCCATTCTGACTTGGGGTAGTATAATCATATATGAACAACTAGGACTTCCAGCTGTGTCCAGGCACAGGAAGAGCTCTAGGGGAGCAGATTAGTGGTAATAATAGTCTCAGTAATATACCCTTACAGATGGTCACCCACCTATGGCTTGAAGGGATATAGCAGCTATATGGGAGGGGGGTCACTGCATGGAGGAAGGCCCTGTGATAAACTGAGTCATTTATAGCATTACTATAATCATTATATAGCATTTGTTGCTCATGCCTTGGAAATACCAGTCAGACCAGAGAAAGAAAGCCAGGCCAAAACTCCGTCTCTTCTGGCAGGGTTCCCAAGCTTGGGGAGTGGGGAGTGAAGAGCAGAGAGCTGATGTGGTCAGGGCTGTTGGCTCAGAAGCCCCTGGTTAGACCAAAGGGCAACCATCATGCACTTTTCTGACCACGTGTCATTTTCTGTGACCTGAAATTTTCTTTGGAAAGTTTTGGTATAAAAAGTAGTTAGGGAGGGTATTTCAAAACAGAAACTAGGAATTGAAGAAAGCAAAGGAAATTTGTGCCAAAGTAAGAAAAAACTGACTAATTTGGTAATCCTACATAGATTTTTACAAACCAGCAGTTACTTTTAGAGTTGAATTCCAGCAGGTGACGAAGGAAGTTTCAGAGAGTTTCCTCTAACACTAATCCGTCAGCTCTGCTGTGTCCTTCACCTTTGCCAGAGTCCATTGGACTAACCTGACACTGGAAGTCTTTGTGTGAAACTCTCTTTTATGATCTCATCCAGGCACTTCAGTGTTTAACTTAGTCTCTGTGGATGCAGGCTAAGAATCAATGGTCTGATAAAAAAAAAATCTGCCCTTCCATAGATTTTGTATAACAATCTATGATGAATGCTAAGAATCCTATTACTTAGAATTATGATATGTGCAGAAGAAATAGACTTCATGTGATGAAAATCATATCCTACTAATGAAAACTTAAGGAAGGATTGAGATGTGAGGCTCACTGAGAGATTGTTCTTGAAAGACACCATTTAAAGAACCCTGAGTCTTCTTTACCTTGACACCAGTCTCAGCGAGAAATGTCTTGGTAGAGAAGGCAGAGAGAGTTAGGAATCTGAGCAGATACTAAGTGAGAGCTGGCTTTAAACGCAACAATAATTCTCTTTTTTATTCAGTATTGGAGAAGGAAATTATTCACTGTAGGTCTGTAAATAAGTGTCCTTCTCCTTCCACTCAGCTCCTCCAGAGCATTTACAGCTCCTTAATTAGGCATATGTCTGCTATTTATTACCATTTAAAAGAATAAGTGGTTAATGTCCCACTGTTGAAAATTCCTGGTAATTAATAATTAACTAAATAAGCATAGCTCCTTCTCTACCTACCTCATCTTTGGTTGTCTCCCTGCATTTATTCATTAATATGTAGTAATTAAACAATGGCAGGAAAAGTGCCTCTGAGCTAACCAATGATATCAGCACAACAGTGGATTTATTGCTCACCCTTCTAGCCTTGATTAGTGCTATTTCTAAAGTGTGGGCTTCCCTGGTGGCTCAGTGGTCAAGAATCTGCCTGCAGTGCAGGAGACCTGGGTTGGATCTTTGGGTTGGGAAGATCGCCTGGAGGAGGGCCTGGCAACCCACTCCAGTACTCTTACCTGGAGAATTCCATGGACAGAGGAGCCTGGCAGGCTACAGTTCATAGGGTAACACAGAGTCAGACACGACTGAAACCGCTAAAACAGCAGCAGCTAAAGGGTAGAATGGAGAGAGTTGATTTCACCTGTGGCCTGTACTTCTCCACGTGACCAGGACAGTTTCCCATACATATAACTTAGAGCAGGTGACTTTACCTTTCATCTTTAAAAGGGAAGTAAAAACTACAGACCCCACCATGCAAAGCAGCTTCCTAGTCCTAATCAAAAAAAAAGACTGCATAAAGAGATGTTTCAGCTCTCTGAGATGTTCCTCATCAGTAAAGAGGAAGATGACTGAGGTCACTGTGAAGTGCCTTTGTGCCAAATTTGGCCTGAAAAATTATGTATTGTCCACACCTGTCTTACAGTGTGCTTGAGGGGTCCAGAGGGAAAGTACTGAACAAACAGCTGGTAGTTAAGCTTTTATTGTGTCTGGTGACGTCAATGATAACCTAAAGCTTTGTACTTAAAATCATCTCTCATCTAAGAAACTTGGAAAGCTCTAGGTATGATAACTTATTAGAGCTCCCAACAGTCCTCTGAAGGAACTAGGGAGCAACTACAATTTCTGGTGTACAGATGCGGAAACTGATGTAGAAGATGGGCAAAAATGCTTATTTCATTTCTGCATTATAACTCAGCAGTGGCCCTGGGAATAGAACATATGTTTCCTGACTATAGTCTGTCTGCGTAGGACCACATACTTAATGAGGAATTTTCGGTGAGAAAGACTCTGTTTACAACTAAAGTAAAGAAGTATTTGTGCTTTCGTAATTGTTGTATATCTGAGTGTCAGTAAGCTAACTCATTTTCATCCTGCCAGTTGTAATGCTTTTTTTTTTTTTTTCCATTATTATGTTTCTGCTATAATAGAAAGACCACTGGCTAAGTCAGATAGACTTAGGTACTTTTAACTATCTGTAGGATGCTGTGCAATCTCTCCAACCTGTGTGAGCCAGTAAAATGGGGGAGATACTATCTTTCATGAATGGTAGCTGCTAGGATTACATGCCTATTTTAATATGGCCATAGTCAGGATTGGATGTTTCTCAATGTGTTGACCATAAATGTAAAGTTTGTACTGGTCATCCAAGCGTGATTAAATTCCTAGGCAGGAAAACTCAGTGCCCACTGCTTCTTATCAGTATCAGTTCAGTTCCATCACTCAGTCGTGTCCGACTCTTTGCGACCCCATGAACCACAGCACGCCAGGCCTCCCTGTCTATCACCAACTCCCGGAGTCCACCCAAACCCATGTCCATTGAGTCGGTGGTGCCATCCAACAATCTTATCCTCTGTCGTCCCCTTCTCCTCCTGCCCTCAATCTTTCCCAGCATCAGGGTCTTTTCAAATGAGTCAGCTCTTTGCGTCAAGTGGCCAAAGTATTGGAGTTTCAGCTTCAACATCAGTCCTTCCAATGAATACCCAGGACTGATCTCCTTTAGGATGGACTGGTTGGATCTCCTCTCAGTCCAAGGGACTCTCAAGAGTCTTCTGCAACACCACAGTTCAAAAGCATCAATTCTTCCGCGCTCAGCTTTCTTTATAGTCCAACTCTCACATTCACACATGACCACTGGAAAAACCATAGCCTTGACTAGATGGACCTTTGTTGACAAAGTAATGTCTCTGCTTTTTAATATGCTGTCTAGGTTGGTCATAACTTTCCTTCCAAGGAGTAAGAGTCTTTTAATTTCATGGCTTATCAGTATAAGATGCCTAATATGGAAGGATGCTAAATATCATTCCTTATTCAGATTTCATATTCTGAAGTTACACATTGTGAGTTTTCCCATTTCAAACAAATTCTCTAGTGAATTTCTCCTAAGGAAGAAACAGATTTTTTTTTCCCTGCACTTGTAGAACAAACACATGGTCTATCCATCCATTTACTTATTTACAGTAACCTTTACTATTCTCCATTGTAACTTTGTATAGAAATCACATTTCTAATTATAAACAATATATATTCATTATATCAAATCTAAATGACACAAATTTGTATAAAGAAGGAAAACATTAATAGTATTTGGTATTTCTCTTTCAAGATAGTTTACATGAACATACTTCTTAAAGAGTCCATGTTTTGTCCTTAATAAATACTGTGATAAGAAGCTTATGTGATGGTTACCTCAATGGTTATTCCCCAATAAATTCACATCAGGCTCTAATGTGAACTTCTTATCCACCATACTACATGTATTATTATATTTTGGTATTATGTAAACATAATAAAACTTAGAGCCTGAGTTCCTAGAAGCTTATGCTTGGCACAGTGTCACTAGAATGGGTCTCCTTGCCAAATGATAGTTGGACCTGGAATTAAGAGCAAATACTTTTGTTGGCCACCTGGGAAGTTGGGCTTAAGTAGGCACCAGCCTCTGGATTGCCCCTGTCATGCTCAGTTTACAGGCCCTAGCCTGTAAATTCTGGAGAAGGCAGTGGCACCCCACTCCAGTGTTCTTGCCTGGAGAATCCCAGGGGCGGCGCAGCCTGGTGGGCTGCCGTCTATGGGGTCGCACAGAGTCGGACATGACTGAAGCGACTTAGCAGCAGCTGCAGTAGCAGCCTGTAAATTCATCATTCTACATGACAGGGAAGATCAGGCATGTAAATCTGCACCACAGTCAGGAAGAATGATACATGAACAATAAACAGCAATATCCTAAGACTGAACAAGCCCAGGCTTGCCTCCATGCAGTACCATTTGCTTTTGTGCAAATCCTCAGGCTATACTGAAGATAGGGAATATAACTTGGTTTCTCCTTACTGGAAAAAAAACAAAAGCAAAACTAAACAAAACTAAGTGGCATAGGGATGATTCAAAGACTTGTTACCATTGTGAATTATTATTTAAGATATCAAATAATCAGTCTTGAGACTCAACAAAGGGTCATCAGTTTCTATTGACTAAGGTCTTTTGAATTTGACTTTAATTTTAATTACCTTCACATTTCTGAGTCTAATAACAAAGCTCTTCCTGCCTTGTTCAGAGTAGCCTCACCTCTGTGTCTGCTTCACATAGGTGTTTGATGGATGCATGGTTGAAAAGACACATACATAAATAATATACTGGTAGACAAGCAGAGGGAAGATGAATAGAGAGAGGGATACATGAACGGATGATGAACTGATGGGAATGTACTGTGTGTTCCCTTCACTGACAGATCTGCTTGGCTATTGTGTTAATCAGTCTTCTTGAAGAACTTGAAATTTTAATTTAAAAAATTCAATTAGTGAAGGCAGAAAGTTAAATTTTCTTCTTGTTCTCACAGCAGATGCTTTGAGAATCAAAGGCAGGTTGCTTAAGAATTACTAAAAAGAGCTATCATTTGTCTCTTTCTTTCCTTATATTCTTTACGTTTCATAATTTCTCTTAACTGTGCTCCCCCTTTTATTTACTTCTTTCTAGCCTGTATCTTACTTTTCTTTACATTTGTGTATTCTCCTCCCCTATTTGCTAATCTTTATTTGCAGTCTCCCCATTTCTCTCAGTTTTTTGTCTCCTAACGTCTGTCAAAAATGACTGAACATTTATTTTAGTTTTTGCTTTTTATCATGGAACTGCAGAATGGTAAACAGGGGGAGGTAGGCCTTTAGAGAAGAAATATGAGTGCTTTCTAAATTTCCCGTTTTTCCTCTCTCTTGCAATAGTAAGCATTTTTTACCTAACTCCTAATCAAAGAATGAGAAGAAGATGCAGAGAAATGGGAAGTTCAAGTAGAGTTATTTGATTTAAACTGGTTGGGAAGATCCCCTGGAGAAGGGAAAGGCTACCTACTCCAGTATTCTGGCCTGGAGAATTCCGTGGACTACAGTCCATGGGATCTCGAAGAGTTGGATATGACTGAGCGACTTTCACTTTCACTTTCAATACATAGAAAAGGCAGGAAACCATTGTATGCCAGCAGAGTAATAGATGGGGTTCAGTAAGGCTTAATCAAGAAGGGAGAGCCAAAGAAGGATTCATGATAATATGTATATTATTTCTCCTGAAAGCAAGTCGTGGCTTCAAGAATTTAAACCTAATAACTATTTCAATGTCGCTCACTGGTACCAGACTTTATATCATAAACTTTAACCTATAACCTTTAACCTTTAACCTACAATGTGATTTCCAAGGTATGGAAAGGTGGGGTGTTTGCATGCATCTGTCTGTATGTTAATTTATTCAGCATTGATATCTGTGGCCTGTCCTGGTTCATGAAGTACATCCAGCGGGTCCCCCAACCTCAAATAAATGTTCCAAGTAGGAAAGGATTTTGGGTACCATGTTGTTTGTTGAGCTTTCATTTCTTTTGCAGATATACACTTTGAGATTTTAACCAGTACTAAAAAAGAATATAAAAAGATAGAAATGTAACTGCCATGAGAAAATTATATCATTTTAACTTGCAGCCAAGTAAACATAGGGACAACCCAGAAACCTCATAAATTATCTGGTGCCCAGGAGTCCAGATAATGTTTTAGGCTCTTATAACAATAAGAAACTCAAATTCACTTGTTTTTAGTTTGTCCAACTTTATATAGTTCTTTCTGTTCTCTCCACCATGACTCACACTTGTGTATTTTCTGACAGATCAGAAGGTGGATTCTGCTCCGTCTCAGTTTTTAATGAACTGCGTGAGCTCCTGCAGGTTCCACATCTGTGGATTTAGTCTCTTCACTTGAGGGGGAAAAAGGATTCTTCTATACCATCTCTAATGAGCCTTATAGATCTAAATATTTGAGACTCATTAAAAATGTTCTCCTCTTATTTTATACTCAACACTCTCCGTGATCACAAGAAGTGCACCTTTGAATGGAGTTTTATATGTTCTGTACTTGTTCTTTTACAGTCAAGAAGAGGCAGTGCCACCTCTAACAATTTATCATATTGGAAACATTTCAGATTGCTGATATGTTTGTTACTATCAGTGTCAGATAGAACATCTCAAAGAGTGACATTTTCAAAACCCAGACAGAGGAGTCCCCACCACTGTCTGTCTCCCAGACAGTCCCCACCTATCTTTCTGCCCATATCAGGAAGATAAGTAAATGGCTCATCTTCCCCATACAAATAATTTAGTAGCTTGTCTGTCTAGAAGGTAATGACATAGCATCTGCCATTCCTGCAATTTTGATAGTGTAATGTAATAGGATATAAGACACCCCAACACTGCAACCCAGACAGCCCTGTTGTTAAAACTGGTAAAGTGCTCTGGCCTCCTACTCACAGAAGAATCATGGTCAGCACTACTCAGCTTTGCTTGCTCTTTGAGTCTTTTGAGCAGCCTACCTCTAAGTAGTAAATATGTTGCTTTTTAAAATACGTATTTCATGGATAATCTAATTTGAATAAGAACTCTTGGCCCCTTAGTTCAATGGTTTGGGGCTATTTTTATTAATGTCTTCCACTGATTCATCTCTTTTCAACAAATTTCTGTTTTGTACAATGAAAGAGATGGGAAAACCAGACCACCTGACCTGTCTCTTGAGAAACCTGTATGCAGGTCAGGAAGCAACATTTAGAACTGGACATGAAACAACAGACTGGTACCCAATAGGAAAAGGAGTACGTCAAGGCTGTATATTGTCACCCTGCTTATTTAACTTATATGCGGAGTACATCATGAGAAACGCTGGGCTGGATGAAGCACAAGCTGGAATCAAGATTGCTGGGAGAAATATCAATAACCTCAGATATACAGATGATACCACCCCTTATGGCAGAAAGTGAAGAGGAACTAAAAAGCCTCTTGATGAAAGTGAAAGAGGAGAGTGAAAAAGTTGGCTTAAAGCTTAACATTCAGAAAACTGAGATCATGGCATCTGGTCCCATCACTTCATGGGAAATAGATGGGGACACAGTGGAAACAGTGTCAGACTTTACTTTTTTGGGCTCCAAAATCACTGCAGATGGTGATTGCAGCCATGAAATTAAAAGACGCTTACTCCTTGGAAGGAAAGTTATGACCATTCTAGACAGCATATTAAAAAGCAGAGACATTACTTTGCCAACAAAGGTGTGTCTGGTCAAGGCTATGGTTTTTCCAGTGGTCATGTATGGATGTGAGAGTTGGACTGTGAAGAAAGCTGAGGACTGAAAAATTGATGCTTTTGTACTACGGTGTTGGGGGAGACTCTTGAGAGTCCCTTGGACTGCAAAGAGGTCCAACCAGTCCATCCTAAAGGAGATCAGTCCTGGATGTTCATTGGAAGGACTGATGCTGAAGCTGAAACTCCAGTACTTTGGCCGCTTCACGCGAAGAGTTGACTCATTGGAAAAGACCCTGATGCTGGGAGGGATTGGGGGCAGGAGGAGAAGGGGACGACAGAGGATGAGATGGTTGGATGGCATCACCAACCCGATGGACATGGGTTTGGGTAAACTCCGGGAGTTTGTGATGGACAGGGAGGCCTGGCGTGCTGCGATTCATGGGGTCGCGAAGAGTTGGACACGACTGAGTGACTGAACTGAACTGAACTGAATATATCTAAAGTCCTGAGATGCATTATTACGTCAACCTCTAGATACTAACTAGAGAATGAGAGAGTAAGAGAGAGAAAACTGGAATTGCCATATGTTTAAATATGACATACAAGAAGAAAATATCTACAGAAAGTATGATCTATATTTCTCCTGTAAATTCTGAACATGCTTTTGCTAACTAATCCAACAAACATGTTTGTCTCCTTCCTTCGAATCATGTGCTCTGCGGTCAGCTGATAAGAAAAAAAGTATATTTTATTCAACTAAATTATAGTACTTCTTTTGTGACTTATAGGGATAATGAGTGGTCCTCTTCTTCCTCCTCTGCTTCCTTGTCCTTTTCCTCTTCCTCCTACTCATCACCATTATCGTGGTAATAATAATGACAGAATATTTTCCTCTGTACAATTTGTGTCCATCAACCTATTATCCCTCCATCCATTAGTTTCTCACGTGCTTTCTGTGCAGACACTTTGTGTGAGGCACAGTGTAAGGAGTCTGGAGCCGCTGTGAAGAAGTTTACATTGACTCTCTATTCAAGCCAGTTGGGTCCACTAATAATTCACTTATTTTTACATTATTAGAAATTGTAACAGCACAGGCAGAAGTTAATATTGGCTGACATAAAAGAAATTGAGGGAATTTCAGCTTTCACCATTAGATTATAAGAACTAGACACTTAAATTTGATTTTGTGTGCTCTGAATCTAAAACTTGCTATCAATATAACTATGGATAGACTATCCATACCCATTCTTGCTATTAAAAATCCACAAGAACATTTCAAGTGGTAAGCTTTTACCATCTATTTATTTTTTCTACTGTGAATTAAAACTTTTGAAGAAAAATACTTTCGTATTAAATCTCTTATTTTTAACAGATAAATGTTTCTAAGCCAAACTTAAATTTTGAATTTTTTTCATGTGTTTAATCAGTCATGCATGAGAGACATTCACAGCATCAATCTTGAAAAAATATGTAAAATAGTAAACCCATGTGTATTCAAGACAGATTTTTTTGAGAGCACATAGAATCATTTCAATCAGAATTTCAGCTAAATTTTATTAATGTGAACTTGTTTAATGCATGCTTTCCGAGCTGTGGATTGATTATATTTGGACCAAGGGATTTTTTAAAATAGTTTTTGAAAATACACAGACTTTTTCAGATTAATCTAGCATCAGGGTTCTATAAACATGAATTGTAAAAACAAACTCTAGGGTGCATATCTAGGTGTCTAAATGCATTTGTAGTGATTTTTATGGAAGTGAAAATCCGCTGTTCATTGTTTGCAAGTCTTTAACAATCCCCCACCCGTTGTCAAACTGCCCTGTGGCTACCCTGACTCCTTTCAAGTTTAGACTTCCTTTTTTTTTCACTTTCAACTTTCCATGTTAACTCACCTTGCTGCTCCTCTTTTTACCATTCAAGCAAATGTAGTTCTCACTGACAGCAGTGATTGAGATGAAAATGATATCTATACTCATGGAGATTTCATTCTGTTACATGTTTTATTCTTTAAACTCTACATTGCTATCCCTTAGATGAAATATCTTTCATCTCCCAATTGAGCACCAATATCTCTTGGAGACTGGTTGTTCTTGTTGTTATAATTTCATACTCATTCACATATGCACATACTTAATACTTATAGAGAGGTATGTTTCTGAAGGCATTTGAACTTTGAAATGAAAAATTTACTCATTGGTGTATGGTATAAAATTATTATTTTGGTCCATTTTTGTCATTATAAAGGAAACTCAGGTAGACCATGAAGTGCTGAATTTTATTCATTTATCACTTATTAATTCTAGAAGTATTTATTAAATTTTCACTGTACTAGGGATATAAGAAGTGTGTCAAAGAGTTTTCTTTAAAGCAGCTACACTTTGTAGTAACCTATATGGGAAAAGACTCTAAAAAAGAGTGGATATATGGATATGTATAGTTGATTCAATTTTCTGTGCAGCAGAAGCTAACACAACATTGTAAATCAGCTATACTCCAATAAAAATAAATTCAAAAAAAGAAAGATTAAAAAAAGGAACCACAGTCTTCTCTTGGAATAATGACTATATGCACAACATAAAATAATAAAATCATAACTCTGATCTAGAAGAAATGTTACATATATTTAAAAAAATAGACAAAAAGACAACGACCTGAGTTATATGCCTACTTGTGCACATTTGGAGACCCTTGTATAATTAACCTATGTGGGCCTTATTAGTCTCCTTATCTATAAAACAAAGGGCTTGAGCTCTATGGCCTACAATACCTCTTTTATTTAGAGTTTGGCAGGTAACAAAACCCAACCCCTTCCAGCTTAAGGAAGAATAATTGTCTCCAGGGATATGAATGAGAATGGCTTCAGGATACAGTGGGATCTAATTTTCTAACTTGTGTGCACTGTCTCTTATTTCATTTCTCTCTACCTCCTATCTTCACGTTTTCTCATTTTTGGCTTTTTTCTTCTGGGTTGCTTATTGACATTTTCTCTATATCAGAGGACCATAGACTTGCTGGCAGTGCTGGGCTTACACCCATGCTTATAGAGTTATAACCATAAACTAGAGACAACTTTCCATGCCAACACCGTCCTGGAAATCTCTGGGAAGAAGGGTACTGTTAGTCTCTGTTTGTGGCCCAAGAAACTGTCTGCAAGCCTCTTGTCCCATAGCTATTAATAACACTGTCTTTCACTCTCATCACTGCAGTTTGGGCAATAACTTATTTAATCACCCTATCTTGGAGCACAGTGATGAACTTTAGGTTTATGCCCTCTCTGGAGAAATCACTGTGATTAGAAGAATGAGATACAGTGATTAGCCATATCCGAATCCTATGCTAACAACTGAGGCCAGAGACTGGGAGTAATGTGTTTGGCATCTTCCACACAGGTGGATGAGAAAGAAAGAGTCCCTAAAGGCAAAAATCAGATGAAAAGCTTAAAGATGTACTTAATGCACAAGTGATTCACACGTTATGTCTGCTGTCAGGACAGAGTGCAAGGTCTATACAAGGAATGCTGAATAGAGGGACAATAAGCACAGTTACACAAGGTTTTGTAGTGTCTAGTATATCATATAATCGATTTATCTTTCAAAACTGAAGATAATCATAGTATATACTATAAATAAATCAACTGCATCTGTTATATATATATACATGTGTATACACACACATATATCCTTAATTTGATTTGATGTCATAAATAATTATTTGAAAACTTATTTAAGATCATGGTTATATTTATATTTCTATTAATGTAAGCAATTAAAATGACTTTTTTGCCTAAACAGATATCTTAGGCATTTTTTGTTTGCATTTGAATTTTTTCTCCTTGAGGTTTTGAGATGTTACTCTTAATTTAGAGTGGTATAAGTAACGTATACACATTTTGCATTTCCTAGCCAAGCCTGTCCTCTGTCAGCTGTTCCATAGGATAACAGTTTTAAGAAAAAGTCAAGATCTTTCTTAAATGAAAATGATTATTCATCATGATAGAAATGCAGACAGTACCTTAATGAGTAGATGTGCTAATGTCTATCTAATACTTAGAGATATTAGCCTAAATTTGATTTTTTAGCTCTAACTTACACAATCACAAATAAAATACATAATTCTTACTTTAAAATAGCATAATATCAGCTGTTTTTATAATATATTTAGGTTATGAGTCACCAAATGTTTTCTGCAATGACAGAGTGAAGTGTATTATTGAAAAATGACAGTGGTTGAATTTGCTATTTTGGTTTTCTGTAGTGGGCAATGGAAGCATGAAATAAGATTCTTCATGGAGTGGCAAGTAGTTTAACTCTTTTCATAAAAAAATTAACTACCTACTACATGTCAAGTGTGCTTCTAGGCAGTGAGGGCACAGAAATAATATCAAACCTGTGATCTCAGGATCACAGTCTACAGAATGAACAGATTTGTGTGTGTGTGTGTGTGTGTGTGTATGTATGTATGTATGTATGTGTGGTGCTTAGTCGCTCAGTCGTGTCTGACATTTTGCGACCCCATTGACTGTAGCCCGCCACGCTCCTCTGTCCATGAGGATTCTCCAGGCAAGAATACTGAAATGCATTGCCATTCCCTTCTCCAGGAGATCTTCTCGACCCAGGGATCGAACCCAGGTCTCCCACATTGCAGGTAGATTCTTTACCATCGGAACCACCAGGGAAGCCCATGTATATGTATACATATATGATATATGGGATAACAT
The DNA here is from genome assembly GCF_019320065.1 of Cervus canadensis. NCBI lineage: Eukaryota > Metazoa > Chordata > Mammalia > Artiodactyla > Cervidae > Cervus > Cervus canadensis. The sequence continues at coordinate 37,973,433 of NC_057392.1, read as the reverse complement.
ATATAACCTTTATGTGGTCTCTTGTCCTTGAGTAGTGAATTAAGTATTAGTATGAGCTGCTTTATTCTGAACTATTTAGAGGAAGAAAAACCTAATTCTGTACAAAAGAAGAATCAGGAGAACCTGGTTAGGTATGATTTGCAAGAGAAGATTAGATGTGAGTCTTGAAGGATTAGAAGGGTGATCAGGTCAGTAAGGGAGGGGTTAGGGTGATATAAAGATGTAAAGTACAATGCAACCAGTACACCTAACTAGTGTTTCTTGGATTTTATATAGAAGCTCTTGAGATATTTAGCATGTGGTAAAGTACAGAGGTGGAGAAGGAAATGGCAACGCACTCCAGTGTTCTTGCCTGGAGAATCCCAGGGACGGGGGAGCCTGGTGGGCTGCCGTCTATGGGGTCGCACAGAGTCGGACACGACTGAAGTGACTTAGCAGCAGCAGCAGCAGCAAAGTACAGAGGAGGGCTTCTCAGGTGGTGCTAGTGGTAAAGAATGCACCTGCCAATGCAGGAGACACAAGAAATGTGTGTTCGATCTCTAGGTTGGGAAGATCCCCTGGAGGAGGGCATGGCAATCACTCCAGTATTCTTGCCTGGAGAATCCCATGGACAGAGGAGTCTGGTAGGCTACAGTCCATGGGGTCACAAAGAGTTGGATAAGACTGAAGCAACTTAGCATGCACACACAAAGTACAGAGGAATATTAGGTGACCAACACTTTAAGTCCTTACCTTGCTCATGTCCGAAATGTCCCAGAGGCCAGGGTTGGCCAAGAAAAATATAAAGTTAGAGCAGAACTATGGCACTGTCATTGGTGAGCCTTCTCTTGGAGGACCTATACTTATAGAATTCTTTTCTAAAGGTAAAAGTGAGGAGGTGGGACATTATTTACTTGTGGGTTCATCCCTTGATACACAGGTGACTATAGTAATAAGATCAACCATTGCAGAGATCTAAAGGAAAGCAAATAAATTACTAAAGGAGTCCAAAATGTAACATGAAAAAAGTGCACCAGAAAAAAGTGGTATCTAAAAGCAACAAGGTTACAAGTTGCTAAAAGTGGTATTGATGCTGACAAGCCAGGTGTGAAACAGCATCCAACTTTTGAGATACTTAAAGATAATGCCAAAGGTTGACACATCCCCAGCGGTGAACTAAGGCTATTGGAAGAAAGAAAAGTCTTCTCATCAGAAGATTATATGTCAACAATGCAAAGTAAGAACAAAATAAATTAACCAGCTAGTTTCTTCTGGGATATATGAGGAAAGCAAAGAAATTGAAGAGCTCTTTTGAAATTTGTGGAAAGTATTAGCCCAGTGTTAGTCTTTAGTCTGCAGATTTTCCTAAATAATTCAGAAGGAATGAAACCTAGAAAAAATGATTTGAGCCAAATTCTGCTTTAATAGTTTAATTTTGCATCTCTTCTTTGCTTTCCTGTTTCTTTTCCTCTCTTCTGGCCAGCAAGGAACACATATACCCAGCACTCTAAATACACCGTCTCTTGCCATATCGTGCCAATTCTTTCTACATGAATGAGTCCAAGATGGAGTTTGGACATGAACTGTAATGAGATGTCAGAGTTGGTAATTCACATTGACTTGGGGCTACTGATGAGTAGATTTTATTTAGTGTGATACAAACTTGTGAATCAGAAGGAATTCTTTCTCTCCATGACTCCATAGCATATGTGACTTCAACTCTCAGAGTCAGAAAGGAAGACCCAGGCACCGTATTTCTTATGACTAGCTGGGTTTTTTTCCCCTCCATGCTCACAAAGCTTCTGTTCTGTCATCGGTCCTCATCTGAGATTTTGCCAGATTACCCATTTCTAGTTCTCCTCTCCATCAGATCCTAAACACTTTGCCTCATTACTTTTCTTCTTTCTTATGATGTTTTCTGCAGTGTTGCACCAATTTCACTTTTTAAAAATCTCTCAAATCTGCCACCCTTATTTTCCTCCACTGTCTTCTGTACCCAAACCCAGATCTATGTTATTTTTTGCTTGTATCATTGAAAGAGCCTTCAGCTGGCCTCAGTGCTTGGTATTGTCTTGCTAATCTATTCTACATTCTGTAGGCAGAGCTTTCTAAATGTAGATTCTACTTTAATTATATCATTGTTTTTCTTATAACACTTCAATTGTTCTCTATTATTCTTAGAATAAAATTAGAAAGGCAAACAAATTCTTTGTAATCTTGTTCCTACTTATCCACTTCCCCAGTCTCATTTTAAATTATCTTTGGCCTTCCTTCTTTCCCCTTCCTCTTGCTTTCTAATACATTTGAAATTCAACTACACTGACCTTCTATATCTTCCAATATGCCATTTTCTCTTTTGCAGTTCTTTTTCCAACCCATGCTCTGTTTAACTCCAACTCTTCAGTCTCTATCCCAGCTTTTACTCCCTTGGAGAAGCCTTCCCTGACCAATGAAATGGACTTTCTTTGAGTAATGCCTTTCTCCGAAATTTTTTCAGAGCCATTTCATTTTTTATTTTTATTTTCAAAGCAAATTTATTTTATACTGTGCTTATTTATTAAGAACTTACTCAATTAGCAAGACTTTATTTCCTACCTGTTTATTCATTCATTCATGTCTTCATCAAAATAATTTTTGAGCATCCACTTCTTGCCTGGGATTATTCTAGCACTGGGCATTAGACAGTGAACAAGACACATAGAAATACCTGTTCACAAGAAGTTTATTTTCTAGTGAAGGGAGACAGATAATAATAGAAATAAATAAGTAAACATTTTCCTCTGTTAAATAGTTATAAGTACTGGGAAAACCACAGTTAAGTTGAAAGAAGTATCCAAAGATATACTTATTGCTAAAGGTGTTTGTATGTGGGTGCAGTTTAAAGAGAGAAAACACTCCAGGCTGAAGGAACAGCAAATGAAAACGCCCTGAGGCATGAGCTTGCCTGGAGTATTCTAGAAATAGCAAGCAGGCCAGTATGCTGGAGTGGAGGGAGTGGTATAAAGAGGAGATAAAATCAAAGAGATAATGGAGTGCTAGCTAACTCTACAGGGCTTTATGGGTCACTGTTAAGACTTTTGCACTTACTCTGTTAAGACTTTGATGCAAACTCTGAAATATGAGGCCATTAGAGCGATTTGGGGAGATGAATGACGTGATCTGACCTCTGTTTCCAAAGGACCTCCTGGCTTCTGTGTTGATACTGGATTGCAGCATGCAGGATGTAAGCAAGGAGACCAATTCACATATTATAGTAGTATTGTAATAAGAGAGAGATGTTGATGACTTGGCAAAAGCAATAGTGGTAGAAGTAGAAGTGATTATATTTAGGATTTGTTCTGATGATAGAAGTGATGTGATTTCATAATAGATGAGATGTGGAGTATGAAAGAAGGATGAATCCAAGATATTTTCGCATGAAAACTGAGAGGATGGAGCATCTAAAAATTGAGATAAAACAATTGTGTGGGGTAGATTTAAAGGGAAAAGATGGAGAGTTCTGTTTCAGATATCGTAAGTCTGATTACCTGTTAGACTTCCAGGTGAAGATATTGAGTAGATGGATGTATAAAGAAGTTTGAAATCCAGTGGCTGATGTCCAGAATGGATGTGATGATAGATAACACAGGACATAGTAGCTCTAAAATGCCATCTTTGCTCTCTAGAAATGTATAATCTACTGGTTGGATCTTGATAGATACATAAAAGTAATTAACAAGGAATGCAAAGCAATAGATGTAGCTTATATATAAAGAGTGTGATAGTAAAACGAGTGATGGTGAAAGTAGGTACAATAATTCCTCAGAGAGAAGGGAGATATACTAGAGGGAAATGTCCCCAGAGGGAAGACAGGATTTGAAGTAGCTTTGCAGCATTTGTTGAATTTTAGTGGTTATGGAGGACAGAGGTATTCCAGGCCCAGAAGTTAGGAAGTAGGAACAACACGAAACTTTTGAAACATAGCGAGATCTTCCCATGTGTCTAGGTTGTATGTGTGGAAATCCCAAACTAGGTCACAAAATATAGAATTGCTGAAGAAGTGATGTGGACTTGACCTGGTGAAAACTATCTCTAGAGATTTTCTGAGCTAGTGAATAATATATGCAATGGGTTGTTTTCAGTAAATGAATCAGGTAGCCACATTGAATTTATTTAGCTTTGCAAATCCAGCTTTAATACTTCCTCCAAAATCCACCAGAGTCCTAAAGCTTAATTGATAAAAAAATAAAAATAAAAGATATATCTAATTCTATACCTTTGAAATATTTTTATTGTTTTAAAATATAAATAGACCTAGCAAAGTTATGTAAGTGCAGTTTATGTGAAATTATCATGTTCTCAAGTCTATTACTTGGGACCATGGGGAAGCAGTTGTATTAATGTTATGATTTTGAATAGTCTGGTGCAATATGCATCTTTTTGCTCTAGGCAGGCTGTCTTTCCACCCTGTAAGAAAAGAGGCAATTTTCCATTGGCCAGCAAAAACCATCTTGTAGAAGGAAAGGTAACAACAGGAACTAAGAAGGTAAAAATACTTTGAAACCCAGAACGTATTTGCCTTCCATGAAGTGACTGTACTTACGCAGTTTCTAGTCACACCTTAGTTTTCCATGCAGACTGTATAATCTGAGTCTTTCTCTGGAGATAATACAGGGTGCAGGCCCCTTCAAAGAAGGGATTTGTACTTGCTGGCAGCTCCCAGAGCTCTGTTCTGTCTAGTCGTTAAGATCTCCACAGTGGCTTATGGGCTTTGTGTAATTTCTATCTGCACCCAGACAGCTGGACTTCATTTCATTTTATTTGCATTTAATAATAAGTCGCCTTTCCTTAGCTGTTAAATTGTGAATTATCAAACACTATCAAGTCCTCCTTCCCATATTCTGACTCCACTTGCTTGAAACAGACCCGTTGGTAACATGCTGATTCCAGGGAAAAGCTGGGCTTCGTGCCACATATTTCAGAGTGGGAACTACTCTGATATATTTCTTTTGGGGCTAAAAAATGCCATTTCTGATCTAATGCGAACACTGGGAACAGCAGAGCGAGCTTCGTGGCGGATTCATCTTTAATTATTAAAACAGGAAAGATCATTCATGCCTCTTTGAAGTTCTTATTTTATTTTCAGGAAAGGAAGTGAATCTACAAGTCACTACATGTGAAGCAGGGTAGAAGTGAAGGTAAAAAGAAAAAAAAAAAGAAAACAGAATGACAGAAAGAATAGAAAATAGAGGGAAATAGTGATTATAAAGAGGAAAGGAGCTATAGAAATGAGGACAGAGGACAGAGGGCCTGCTTGGTATGAAGCTGGTACCTAGCACTCAGTAACATTTGGAAATAAGTGGATTTGAGATCTCTTTGCTAAATATGTCATTGTCAGTTGATAAAAATGCAACTGTTTGTTGGCAGCCACTGGGCTTAGAAGAGCTAATGATGAAGGAAAGGATGAAGAATGAGGGGGAAAGAGTTTACATATTAAATCTTGCTGAGGGATTATGTCTCCTTGTTATGGATTTGGGAGGAGAAACACAAACTAGTTCAGAAAACTCAGGATGTTGGAATGGGGTGAGGAGCAGCAAGAAGGACAGTCATGACCAGAATAAAAAGTCACTCAATATCAGGCATCAGAAATCTCACTGTGTGTGTGTGTGTGTTTTCTGTCTAAAATTGACCAGTCCAGGTAATTAGAAAGTGACCATAATGAGGGGGCTGGTCTGAGTCATGCTTTGATAAATCAGAATTACAACAGGCAGGCCTTGGTGTGGCAGTGGAAGCAGGGCAGAAGGCAAGGTGTCAGATTTCAGGGGAGAACATTACTAAAGCTCTAGGTGTATTGACAAAATTGGTGTTGGGACAGGCTAGGAATAGCAGAGGAAACACAGGATTTAGTTGCATTAATGGACTCTATGATTGTTATTCTTCATGTTGCTATTATAATCATGGATAATGTTGTGTACATATATCAGTGTTGTGTACAAATTATCATTTAGTTGCCTCTCATTCTTGAGGAATTCGAGTCTTTTTCTGACTTACAGTGAAATAACCATAAGGGAAAGAGTGGGTTGGGACTAGGGAGATTTGTTGATAAACAAAAACCCTAGATGTTTGCCCCTGTCATAAGCTTCCGTCTTATATGACTGTCCTGTAACCTCATATATGTGGGATTAAAATGACCTGTTCCAAATAAAGAGAGGAATGTAGAAAGGAAGTGGAAACATTTGCATAAAGATACATAGAGCCCTCATCACCTGGAGTCAGAGGACCGGATTCACCAGTCCTCCAGCCATAATAGCATCATTTTCAACCCAGGACACATTCATGAAGCAGCGCTTCAGTGCAAATGAAACAACTAAAACCTCACTTGCTTGCTGTTCTAGGTGAATATATAAGTTTATAGTCTCATCTATTCTCAATGCCACCAACCTGGCAACACACCTTAAGCTAATTAGAAACAGATTTCCCATTCCACCATGGCTTTATGGTTTATCAATGAGACAGCTTCTCTACAGAGTCACTTTAATAGCTCACAGTTATAAATTAAAAGGATACCTTAGGCTAGGCTCCCCTAAAATAGACCCTGAAATGAGATATTGTGTCAAAGTGACTTACCAGGAAATGTTCACAGATAAACCAGTAGTGGAGTAGAAGACTGGGTTTTGGAGGGGAAGAATTACAAGTGAGAATGCAATGTAATGCCAAATCCCATGGTGGATAAGGCATACCTCCAAGCTGTCCTAACTGTAGCAAGAGGGCCGGAATATTTATATTCTAGCACCCTGGAATCGTTGGTTAATGGCTTTATTGGAGTGGGGACAGAAATTCCTGGGCATTTCAAGAACTCTATATATTTAGGCAAAACAAAAACAAAACCTCTAGCAGCCTGAGGACAACCCACTAACAAAAATCCTCAGGTACTGGCTGTTCTAAGTGCACCTCATTTGGAAACAATATTCATGAAAATGGAAGGGGATGTGAAGCAGTACAGGCAGAGCACTGATAGAATGTACTTCAGAGAGGATAGCACTGTTGCCTACAAAATATGGATATTGCCCTTACTTCTTAGTACATTCTTTGCCTTTTTTTTTTTTTTTCATTTCCCTCCCCTATTCCTTTCCAGCTTTAGAGAACTGCCTCATTATCTCAAAAGCACCATGCTGTTTCATGTTTCCTTGTCTTTGTACATGATTTTCCTTCTCTGAAGTGCCCTTAATTCACCTCCTCTCTTTGACTGGCTGACAAATTCTTGCCCCATCCTTGAAAACCCTACTAAAGCTTTATCTTCTTTGTGATGACTTCTCTAACTGAATCTGAAGGAATAGATACTTATTTCATCATAAAACTGTAGCACCTTTAGTCTCTAACACAGGACATATCCTATATTGTAACTTTTAATTTGTATAACTGCTTACTTAGGTTATGTTATCCACATTTTTATTTATCTTTGAAAACTTAGAACCCTGATCCACCTTTGGTATATGGAAGTATCAGTGGCTTCCCTGGTAACTCAGATGGTAAAAAAAAAAAAAAAAAAAAAATCTGCCTGCAATACAGAAGACCCTGGTTTGATCTCTGGATCAGGAAGATCCCCTGGAGAAGGGAATGGCAACCCACTCCAGTATTCTTGCCTAGATAATTCCATGCACAGACCATGGGGTTGCAAAGAGTTGGACATGACCGAGTGACTAACACACAGTGTCAGTAAATGTTGCTGATTGGAACTCAATGTATATAAAGAAAATTGAATATTAGGAGACACATGGAATTTTTGACTTGGAGGATTGTTTTGAAGTAATCATGTCCAAGTTCCTACCTAGTATAAAAATCTCTATCTGTTGAATTCACACCAGTGGATATTTGTTCTGTTTTATTTTGAATAATGTTTTAACTAAAACTGCCACCTTTTTATTGAGGCAGGATTCAGCAGTAATAATCTGCTGTGGTAATGCTTGCTGCTTGGGGTCAAAACCGCCACACTCTTCCCTAAGGAATTAGAGTTTATATTGTGCCTGAAATTCTACTTTTAGAACTTTAAGCTAAATTTTCATAGACTTAGTAGTGCTTTTGATGATCAACACTTTCTAGGTTGAGAAGTCAGGAGACTATCAACACAAAAATCTATATTCAGATCACGTGCACAGTTGACCTTATCCGATCACTGCACATTTCAGGAGCATGAACATTCACGCTTGCTTGTGTGTTTTCCCCGATTATGTCAAGGGAAGGGTATCCTCTTGCTGAGTCTTTTCTGTGACCCTGTCATGCATTTGTAAATCATATGGCCAAACTTTAGCAATACAGTTTGTGGCTTTAAATAATTTCTCTTCAATGTGAAGAGAAAATGAAAAATAAATGATAATGAGCAATTTTTGTTATATTCAGAAGGACAAAGAATGGAGAATCTGGACAAGACACAGGCCTGTTTTAAAGACAGAAGTTATGGATGATCTAGAAGAGTTAAGAAGTGTAATTGATATAAAAGTGACTACAATGTGAATTTATCCAGCATCACTATAGCCAAAGCAGGCCTCTCTGCCTGTCATCCTTCTTTTATGTTAGAAAGTATCTTTTATGCTCTTTACACAGCTCTTCCCCACCCAATAGGACCTTTATCATCCCTTGCCTATCCTACCACAGCTGGAAGTTGGCTGGTTTTGGAATAGATACGAGAGAGCCTGTGTTTTCATTTTTTCCTCTATGCCATCTGTTCACAGAATGGATTACAGTTGCCTCCAGTTAAAAAGCAGATTGTCTTGGCCCGAGGTCAGGATAGAAGTCTCAGCATCCTGTTTGACAGTTTAAACTCTCTTCCCCATCTCTGCAAGACTGGAATGTAACATCTGCAATAAGAACTTGGGTCCCTTGACTGGTTCCTCTGGCTATTGCCTAGCAACCCTTCCTGGAAATTCACAAGAGCACCTCTTCTTTCTGTGGCCTGGCTTCTTATTTCTTCTTTGTGTTTTCTATCAGGCTTATCTTTTTGAAAAGATGACTGCTGACAGCCTTGATTTACCTTCAAATGTGCTTGTGCTCAGAACTTCCAGAACTGTGGTTCCGGTGAATATTAGAGCTGGTGAAAGATCTACAGTTGTCTTTTGCTAAATCATTTTGGCATCATCTTCAAAAGAAAATTTTGTATTCATCTGTCTCTTTATTTTGATTATTGGAGATTGGGAACAGAGAAAGAAGACAGTGAAGCTGAAAATTAGAACCTTTCCTAGATTTCTGGGCCACCACACACACGTGTGTGTGTGTGAGTGTGTGTGTATTCTATCTGCCTTCTCTTCTTTAAGCCCTCCCTTGGCATCTAGTAAAAGAGCCCTTATTTTCATCTTTAAAAAGATTTATAAAAGTAGAAAAGTCCTTTTGTTAGATCCAGCCAATTGCAAAATATTGTGCCTTTTGGGTGATAGAGATGGTTGTTGGTGTAAATTGTCCAGAGCCATAAAATGGCAAAAGTAGTTGAGAATCAATAGCTAAATGAAGAAATAGTCAACATTGTCCCATCTCTACCTTCAGGTGAATTGACCAGAAGGTTACTTGAAACTCTGAAAAACAGAGTCAGTATATGCATCTTTCTAATGATGTCCTAATTTCTTAGTCAAGTGACCTGACATGTTTTCTTGATGCTTCTGCAACATTTGTTGTGCTATGACACCTTTTTCATACCTATTCTTCTTAGATGTCCACCTCCTTCCTCCAAAGGTTCAGCTTCCACCTGTGAGTATTCTAGTCAGCTTTCAAGATTCAGTGTAAATATTACTTCTCCCATTAATATTTCTCTGATCCCATTAGCTGGAAGCTCCAGGCTGGAAGATGGCATTGTAGAGTAAGTGAAAAAGAATACATGCCACATGACTGTACTGGAATACCTGTGGCGGGTTAGTGGGCATGAAGAGTGGCAATGTGGGTTGTAGACCACTCAAGGATTACCTTGTCTGCTCAAGGCTGTAGAACTTAGGAGTTAAGAGATGTAAAATCATGATAATTCTTTTATTAGAACAGAACAGCAGGGAAATTAATTCTGTGGCTAATAAAGACTTAGTAGAAAAAAGTCTCTGTGATTAATCCTTTTACTATCTTACCACTGTGCCACACTAACCAACCACTGTGTCATTGGCTCTTCCTGTGTGCTGGAGCTTTAGGGTACTCAGGCAAATCTGAATTATACACCCGCCTCTGCTGCTTTTTTGACCATGTGATCCTGGGGCTCTCCCAGAGTTTTTTTTCTTATTTGTAAAATGAGAAATATCATATTAAAAATTTCACAAAATTCTTTTGAGGGTTGAATAAAATGATATATGTAAGGTAATCCTATGGTAAGTATTCAGTAATTGGTATCTATTTATACTAGTATTAATATCAATAATAATAAATATTCTTTACTTGATTTCTTTACTTCACATTTCAATAAGATCATTGTACAGACACTGACTAAAATCACCCACTGCTAAGACTTTCTTTGCCTATATAAAACACCTGTTGCTATGGACTAAATTGTGTTCCACCTCCCCACCCCCAAACAAAACAAAATAGTTCTTCAGAATGTGACCTTATTTGGAGATAGGTTATCGAGATAATCAAGTTAAAATGTGGTCATTAGGATAGGTCCTAATCCATATGAGTTACCCTTAGAAGAGGAAACCTGGATACATAGGGAGGGTAGTATGAAAGCACAGGGAGAAGATGGCCGTGGTCAAGCCAAGGAGAGAGGCCTGGAACAGATCCTTCCTCACGGCCCTCAGAGAAGCCAGCCCTGCTGGCACCTAGATAGCAGAGTTTTAGCCTCCAGAACTGTAAGGAAGAAAACTTGTGTTGTTTAAGTTAAATAGTCTGCTACAGCAGCAGTAGAAAACCAATACATACCCCAAACAGTTCCCAGGGCATTCATTATCTTTTAGTTACTCCATTCTGCCTCACATGATAATTGGGCAGGATAGATATCTTAAAATAGGCGAATATATTAAGTAAAGGCATTTCTATAAAGAGACTTACAAGAGTCTCTTAATTATGGTGAGAGATAGAGCCTTAGATCCTGGTGAATCTTTAGGTTTGCAGAGATGAGTAGTTTGGCCCTCTGAAGGGTTGATCCCTGGATCAGGAAGATCCCCTGGAGGAGGGCATGGCAACCCACTCTACTGTGCTTGCCTGGAGAATTCCACGGACAGAGAAGCCTCGTGGGGTACAGTCCATGGAGTCACAGAGAGTCAGACACAGCTGAGCACACAGCGTACACACACACAAACACACTTTGATTTCAGGCTCGATCAGCCTACAGCTTGCCTACAGCACAGCCTCTTTGGACTTGAGGTTCAACTTGCCCCTCAACAGGTCACATTTTATTTTATTTTTTGTACCTTTAAGAGTGCTCTCATGTTGTTGGGACTATTAAAAAAAAATCCTGTAATGTCAAAGATCTACCTTACGTTGCTGAAGGCAGCTATGTGTCCCCTACTATTTGGGACTCTAAGAAGTTTGCTTATAGAATCATAACACTTTACTGCTTGCTGAAGATCAGAAGAATTTTAATCAGTTTTCTCGTGCAGTAGACATGGAAACTGAATCCATAAGATAGGAAATATCTTGGCCAAAGTTGTGCCGCTCATTTCAATTCTACCTAATTTCACTCTTCCTTTTAAACTCTTAGTGATTGAGAAAGAGACACCCACCTAAGCAGAGTGTTTTCCCCTCAGCTCCTTTCTCTGTGATTTTATCTTGTATTATTCCTCCTTCTTGAGTTTCCCATGGAAATAAAAGGATCCAGGTTGTGACCCTGTGACTGAGTGCAGCTCAGTGACTTACACACACCCCTGCTTGTCCTATACTCCAGCCAGCCTCGGAGACTGCTTAGCTCCAAGCATCTCAATAATTCATTTCACATATTCTAGTCAGTGTTGTTTTGACATACAGCTTTTGAAAGTGAAGGGAGGAAAGGGAGAGGGTAGGGAGCTTTGCCCTGGGTAGGCATGCTGGACTTCTTCAAATTAGCCAAAGATAATCACTTTAAGATTGTGTGAGAGGATTGCACCTTCTAAAATATATGACTCAGAAATAAATGTGTTTTCTGTGTGGGTGGACAGGTGGTGCTATGCAAGAAAAGGGGGGAAAAATCACAGAACGCCCTCTCAAAGTTACCTTTTCTCTGCTTAGGAAATTTAGATTGTTCACATGTACTGAGAACAATGCACCATCTGTCATCAATATTGGGAATCATCCAGCTGATTTGTTAACTTTATCCCTCTGTATATCCTATGTCCCCTGGTCCTCCAGGTTAATGAATCTAAATATATATTTGAAAACGCAGTCACTCCCAACCCCCACTGCGCATCAGACTCCTCTTGTGAGCCTAACACAAATAAGCAAACACAGATGCCGGGGTCCTACTTCCAGAAATTCTGAGTCATTTGGGCTGAAATGTGGATCATACGTCAGTATTTCTTTGAAATCTTTCCAGATGATTCTAATGTACAGGCTGCTGAGGACAACTGATTTAGTGGTTCCATGAGTCACGGCAATTGATGACTGAGATGGGTGAAATATAGGACTATACCTTGGAATAATGACAATAAAGTGAGAGGCAATCTCGTCCTGAATTCAGACCTGAGATAGCAGCAGCAGCCTAGGAAGTAAGCTGATAGAGTATGGAGGATGGTACTACTGGGTTTTGGCCTCAGAACACATGGTGCATCACTTTAAAGAGGAAGGTTACAGTGCATTGCTAAGCAGAGATGGGCCAAGTAATTCTCTGGTTTGATTAACAGGTTTCTTCCTAAACAAGTGAAATGGATTTGTACTTATTTAACATAGTCCCGTTACATTACTTGGTTTGAGCTTAGCATATTTAGGTCTCAGATGAAGGAGGCAAGTGCTAGTTAGAGTGCAGCTATTAGGCACCAATACACTAATGAGCCAAGTGTGGCATGTAATCAATGTGTGAAAAATGGGTGATTCTCACTAATGCCCTGCTAATGTTTTCATAATGATCTGTCAAAGTACTGGAGTTAATTATTGTCATGGCATTTTGGCCCAAGTTCACGGGACGATCCTGGCATTGGTGAACAAGAACATACATTGCCAGTTTATCACCCACTTTGAGTCTTTCTTTCTGTTAATATTTGTCCTCACATAAAGATCCTACATGACATTTTCTATATACTTTAAAATATGTATTTATATTTTTCTATCATCTTCTTCTTTCCCAAGCTCCATGTTTCATCTTTTCTTCCTATTTCCTTTTCCTTTTGTTGCAAAAAATACTGGATGGGGACTCAAGAGCCCCAAGATCTAATCCTGGTTCTACCATAAGGGCAAGCCATTTCATTTCTCTGTGTCTGTTTTTAGGAATTAAGGAACCAGATAAGCCACAGTAAAGGAACTAGGTAAATGATGACAATGTCCTTTTAGCTTTAAAATAATAGCATTCTGGATTTCCCTTGTATGTCTGCTCTGTGCGTCCATGTAATTTTTTTTCTTTTTTTTACTTTTTCACTGTGATGACTCATTTTTTAACCATGGGACATCTAAGTAAGCCAGATGTCTACTAGTAATCAATGGCACAGGAAATGGAATTTACCTGCTATAGAGACTTAGTGGAGGAAGGAGAAAATAGAACTTTCAGATACTTGGGAGTATTTCAGTGAAAACATGCTCCCAAGTACATAGCAAGGTGACACTGCCCCCTCCAAACTTTCTCCTAGGATAGTTATTCTTGTGGAATAATTTTTCACTAATAATCTCTTAAACAGTATATCATCATAGCAGTGCCATGGATCAGTATAGCATCTAGTGATGAGCTCAGATCTCTTCACATCTCAGTTTTAACATCCCTGTGAAATAGTTGGAGCAGCTAATAACTATCCCGTCTTTGTTGGTGGGAAGCAGGCAAAAGGAGATTATTAACATTTATAGTCCAAGTGAACTTTTATAATGCATGTTTACCTTTTAAAGCATTCTTCCCTTCAAGACTGTCCCTGTGTGTGTGTGTGTGTGTGTGGTGTGTTTACTTTTTCAGCAAATGTAACTCAGCATAGTAAGGCACTATATCCTTTTTCACCTTCAAGTTAAATTGAGGAGTGCACTTTTTACTCTCCAAAGAGGTACAAGCTGTAACAAACAACAACTTAGAAGATGTTTTTTAAAATTAAAAAATATTTAAACATTGAAAGTGAAGTTGCTCAGTAGTGTCTGACTCTTGCGACCCCGTGGGCTGTAGCCAACCAGGTTCCTCCATCCATGGGATTCTCCAGGCAAGAATACTGGAGTGGGTTGCCATTTCCTTCTCCAGGGGATCTTCCTGACCCAGGGATTGAACCCGGGTCTCCTGTATTCTGGGCAGATGCTTTAACTTCTGAGCCACCAGGGAAGCCCATTTAAACATTACCTTAGAGCAAATGTCAGCAAACTTGTTCTATAAAAGGATAGAGTAAGTATTTTAGATTCTGTAGGCCACATGTCACATATTCTTTCTTTTTTTTTTTCTTTAATTGCAACCTTTTATAAATGAAGAACAGTTTTTTCCTGGAGAGTTTAAAAAAACAGACCACGGGCCAGATTTGGCCCTTGGGTCATAGTTTACCAACCCTCACCTTAGAGTCCATATTGTGTAGTCCTGAGACACTTAGGCCAAGAGGAACACTGATGCTTACATTCAGGTGCTCATAGCAGGGACATTAAGATTCATTAAATTGGCATCTAAGAGGTGATCTCTGTGGTAGTCAACTTGAAAGCCACCAAAAACAAGACACATTACTTACAAAGAATATATTCTCCAATAAGCAATGTGAAATCTTAAATAGCAGATCTTCAAATTCTGTCAAAAGCTTCTTGGCCTCCAGGTATAGCTCATTGTCCAAGGCATCTCCACTTTATACAAGTGATGTGTTTCTGAAAAGTAGTGCTAAAATTGAATATTGCAGAGTGAATCTTATTTTTTCTCTCTCCTTTTCTTTTCCATATTAACTTCAACAATGGCTTCTTTTGGGAAAAAATATGTTATTTTGAGACATGATGAGGAATATGCCCTTTATAATACTAATATTTTCTTCATTTTCAATAATGATCAATTGTATTCACTTTGTTCTCCTATACAATACTGACTGTGAAAAGTTAGTCAAGAGGTAACCAAAATACACGGTTCTTCATATATGTATAATGCATGTGTGCATATGTGTACACGTACAAACACACAGTGCTAAATATGTAAAGTAGTTAATACCTGTTTCATCAGGTATTCCCAGTGACCCAGAGAACTTATACATCTGCCAAAGAGAATCCTTAGTAGGGAGAGATCAAAGGAAATGCTTTATAGGAAAGAACCCAGAAACTTTTTAATATCCTTTATGCATTTAAATCTGATGACACCAAAAAGGTGATGGAAACAAAATGGAAGTGAGTATTTCCTTTAAAATAAAGAAAGCATACCTTTCCATAAGAGTGCTAATGAAGACTAAAAACCTAAGTCCATTTTGTCAGAATTCAGATCAATTGTACCTATATTACATCTTTGTACAATGAAGAATATAAGTAGGAAGCAACCTTTGATTTAGCATTCTGATTTTGGTGCATTGAACATATCCGTTGTAAGATTATAAGTCCAACTATAGTAATAGTTGTAAGAGATAAAAACAAACAAAAAATAAAGCTATTACCAATCTAAAAATCCATCAATAGGAGTGCTTGAAGTTGATATGTA
Source organism: Cervus canadensis (assembly GCF_019320065.1). NCBI lineage: Eukaryota > Metazoa > Chordata > Mammalia > Artiodactyla > Cervidae > Cervus > Cervus canadensis. The sequence goes on along the minus strand of NC_057392.1, from coordinate 37,957,769 downwards.
TATTCATATTATGAAATATTTTGCAATCTTTGATAGGAATTAGTTGGATCTGGATCTATTAATGCAGAAGAATGTCCACAATGTGTTGCTAAGTCACAGAGTCATTTATATAGTGTGATCCCCACTTTGTAAACATGACCCCCTTAATGGGTATACAGGTTAATAGGAGCATGGAAGAATATAGCATACATCATGGCTGTTTAAATTGGTTGCTTCAGGAGGGTACCAGTAGGGTACTTTTCTTTCAGTAGGATATTTTTCTTTATTCATCAACTTAGCAAAGACAATTAAATAGGCAAAAGCACAAAGGTAAAGGAAATATAAGGTATAATTACATGAATCTATAATTGATCTTAGATAATACCAGTTAATGAGGTATATCAATTATATGCCAACCAAAGTATAAGAAACATTGATTTTAATAATCATAGATTCTATAACTTTAATCTGACATATAGATAATAATAATATCTAACTGTAATTTCATGTGGTTCTAGTACTGTGCTTAGCACTTTATATTGCTTATCTTTTTTCTACCCGTAGCAACCCTAGGAGCAACCTAGGAGTTTGATGCTATTGATGACCCCCATTTTACCAATAAGAAGATCCATGAGGTTGAATCAGTTGCTCATCTAAAGTCCTTGTTCTCAGCTGAGTGTTGCTATTATTAAAAGTGTATGGTGGTGCCCTAAAAAGGCTCCAAGTATATAGAGTCTTACACATAGGAAAGTCAGTGACTATATAATTGCTGAATCAGAAATTCTAAACACCGAAGGCTTGTGAGTTTATGAGGATGATTAGGTTTTTCTTTTTTAATTCTATATTTGCGTACACATGAATCCAGGTTACGACATTGCATCAGGGTATCTGTGTATCACCCTTCTCTTTGCTTGTCAAAAGTATTTCTTCTCACCTTGGTTCTTCTGTTTATCACAAATCATTTTGATTGTGCTGATTCTTGTGGCACAGTGGTCAGTTTGTTTTTTTTTCCCCTTCAGTATCTTATGACTTTCTTTAGAGGATTCTTAAGTATCATTTCCAGTTGTATGAACTTTTATTTCTATTCCACATAGCCACTTGATCTGAACAATCTTCTGAGTTTGTCACACCATTTCATTTCTCTTAGAACTCATCACAGGCTTCCCATAGCTTTTAAGATAAAATCTAAATTCCTGCCTCAGCCTACAAAGGCCACACATGATCTGGCCTTTGTGTCATTTGCAGTAACATATACTTTGTTTTACATGACTCAGACTAGCTGTACTCACTTACTGAAGTGGCCATCCTGGATCTCAGTGTTTGGGTCCTCCTTGTCTTTCTCACCTTCTCAGAGAGGTAACTTTGGCCACCCAGTCACTTTCTGTTCCAGCAGACTGTTTTATTTCTGTGTATGAGAACATATAAGGATATATCCTTGATCAATTAAAAGCGATTGTCTTTATTTATAATTACTATAGAAATTGAACTTATAGTCAGTAATACAATTGAATTGTTCATTGGTGGTAACTTTTATGTCTTTAAAATCTACCTTGTATAGTAACATTTGAAATTCCTGCAAACACACAAATGCTCTTTTCAATAAGAATGAACTCATTTAAATCTGGTAGGACTCACTTTTCTTGCTCTATGCAATTACTAATAGAAAAAGAACAGGCCAAACATAAGTTGCATTACGTGTTTTAATTCTGCCATCTACATATTATGTGATCTTGACCAAGGTTAATTTAACTTTGTCCAATTCAATCAGCTGTAAATGTAAATCATTTAATTATCTTATGGCCATGTCTACCATACCAACTGGGTGAAGTGGTCTTCTGATTGAGAGGTTTGGGGGAGTTCTCAAGTCAACATTATTGTAGTTTTATACAATGATTATTTATTTCTATAATTAGTTTAATTTTTGTCTACACCGTTAGACTGCAAGTCTCAAGACATCAAAGATGCCAACTATCTTGTTTGTCTAAGAATCCTTGGCATCAAATTAAGTGCCTAAACAGAGGACCCTCAATATTTATTGAATTACTTACTTAAGTTCTGAGTATCAAATATTATGAATTTTAAAATCCACTACAAATGTACAGAATTAAATTATTCTCTGCACTACTGTAACCTCTTCTCATTCTTCTTTAAACCCATGGAAAGAAACCCACCCTGAGGGTTAGTGGATAACAAGAAAATATTTCTATAGAGGCCTCTATCTATCTATGTGACTATGAAAAGTCTCCCAAATTAGTGAGTCAGCACCATTCTGGTATTTAATCACATATATCTCTTGAAGGAAATACCATATTAGCCACCAGGAGCAATTCACTAACCAGACCACTCACCCGGAACTGAGTCTGGTCATAGAACCTCAGGTTGACTCTATAGTAATGAGCCTTGGTGCCCTTGGACATTTGGTTGGACACTGTGAAGGGGAGGGATAGCCCTGGTTGGTTTTAGGCCCCAGGCAGAAACAAACATTCTCAGAAAGGCCTTCCAAAGTTTAACCCCCACCGCCACCTCTCAGAATAGGAACCTGGTCATGGTTCTACTTTCTAGGGTCTGGAGTAGAAGAGCAAGTAGTGTTGGTACCTGGAGCATAATACACTCAGAGAGACATGCTAAGTTGAGTTGCTGGCTCTAATTCTGGCCCCCCAGTTAGCGAGTTATTTTCAAGCCAACTGCATTCTCTGTTACTGTATTGGTTAAAGGAGACTAATGATGTTTTTCTAATATATAAATATTGTATGTATATGTGTGTTCAAGTGTTACAGGTACATGTATTCTTTATGAAGAATAAAGGTTTCTTCAGAAGTTAAATTTTATTAGCAGTCATGAAAATCATGAAAATGAAAGAGGTGAATGGGCTATGGCTTTGAAGAAAATGTATCATGGTGGCCAATAAATCGACAGTGAGTTTGTATGTGATAGAAGAAATAGTATTTGAACTGGTAGGGTGAAGAAAGGATGGATACAAGGTGAAATGCTTGAAATTGTTTTCTTAGAAATAATTCTAGTAGAGAAGATGAATTATGTTGATGACTGTCTTAAAATACAGAGCTAAAGAGTTGGGTTTTATATTAAAATATCTGTTGAGAGGTTATGGAACTGACTGACAAAAAGTGTTTTAGGAAGATTGATTTGGCATTAAGTGATGGGTTACATAAATATTAAAAGGTGCTAATTGACCTCACAGGGACATCTTTGTAATGTTTTCTCCATCTTTAATTTCCTTTAAGTTTTGTTTTGGCATCAGTAAAAATACCTAATCTGGAGATATCTGAATGTATAAATTAAAACATTGCTCTTGGTAAATTAAGAACCGTATTAAGAATAAATGCTTAAAGACAGATGGGACTGATAGTAAAGAAATGTTCTTTATTTGCATGAACCCAAAGTACTATTAACAACAAAAATTAAACTGTGGTTTTCATAAAGTCTTTATGTAGTTTCCAGGATAAAACTCCAATCCCATTACAGACTCCTAATACAAGAAGTGCTGTTGTTGCTGTTTGTCTTGTCTTTTGGTTTTGAAACATCAGGTCAAGCTCTGGTGTGGTCTATGAAGAGAAAATATTTTGTCATTGTAATAAGAAAGAATTCTTCTTCATCACACATTTTATCTAAAATGAGATACATGAGGTTTTTGCATTAGAGAAATATGTAATGAAATTCAAGAGTATTTCATTATGAATGAAGTATTCATCATCAATATTTAAAATTAATCCACACAATGGGTATTTTACCTTGTTATGATTGTAGAATTTGGAGTATTCTTTGTAAGGAATTGATAAGACACAGAACATTTAAGGACCACAGCTCTCCTACTTACAGACTATGTTTTAAAAGTTTGTTGGCAAACTTTGTTCTAATTATTCTAAAGTTCTGAAGAGTAAATCCTGCTATACTGGCAGCAAAACTCCCTGAACATGAATGAACTTAATATATTGTTGCAGTCAGATAAAATTATAAAAATGTAAAATTTATGCATAATAAAAATATGTACAATAGTTATCCTACAAAGAAAGTAGTCACAAATGATAGAAGTTCACATGAATGTATACATTTTGAAGTGTTTTTTTACAAAAAAAGACTTTATAGAAAAATGTGTTGTGATTTTAATCCTCAAAACACTAGAGGATTCAGTTACTAAAGTAATAATTTAGAATGTTCTCAAAATAAATTGTTGATTTTACTCAGTTTCTTCTCAGTTCTTACTTTCAGGATGATGTTATATTCTTCAACTCTAAAAGTTAATAGAATGACTTACAGGTTTCTTACATGAAATCTACCCTTAAGCAGTGGTATTATCATAAATAACAAAAAGTGAGCTTTATTGAAAAAAAAAGAAGAGTAAAAAGGAAAGGTGCAACATTTTATGTATATTCTGATATTCACAGCATAACACAAAAGCAGACTTGTGTGCACACACACACATGCAAAAATCCACACAAGAAAAAATAGTAAATGTTAGTAATGTTCTGCATTAAATGGTGGAACTAAGGGTCTTTATATTTACTATTTTCATTTTTAGGTGTTTTATGAATTTGCTAAACTTAATGCATTCATTTTCTTTAAAAATGTGTATAAAATAATTTTTTAATTATGAAAGGAGGAGGGCATGTCAGTCCACTCCAATATTCTTGCCTGGAGAATCCCATGGACAGAGGAGCCTGGCAGGCTATGGTCCACAAGGTTGTAAAGAGTTGGACATGACTGAAGCAACTTAGCACACATGCATGCATTTCCAGAAACCACTACAGTCTGAGATACGAGGGGTTGGGACTTCAACCTATGAATATTGGGTGGCGCTAGGAAATGGCAACCCACTCTAGTATTCTTGCCTGGAGAATCCCATGGACAAATGAGCCTGGAGGGCTACAGTCCATGGGGTCACAACAAAAGAGTTGGACATGACTTAGTGACTAAACAATGACAACAATTCAACCCATAACAATCTATTTCCCCTCAGATTCCAGAATATCTTTATGTTCCTCATGTGACCGTTTTTCTAGCAATCTTCTCTAGATTCCTATACTACTTCCTAAAACAATTGTGCATTCTAGAGCTGCCAGAGGGCAAGCCCACGTCCCATTCTTCATTACTTCTTGATCTTCCTTTTTTTTGATAGACCTGCCAGGGTGGGGAGAGGGAGTACAAGCAATGAATTCCAGAAAGAGGTTTTCCAGAAGATAAGAGTAATCTCTCATGGGAATGAATGCTTCTATCCTTTGGCTCAGATTGCAGCTAGTGTTCTAAATAACATTTTTCTTCTGACTACTCTCTTTGTATCACATCCAGACATTTATTAAAACTATTTGCTGCATCCATCTGCCTCAGCCTGTAGGTTGTAAGGTCTTTGTAGGCAAAGATTCTGTCTTTATTATTGTATTCCTCACAACCTCCGTGTGAAAACCTTCATATGATAGGATCTGCCTTCTTTTTTCTAGCTTTCTTCTTATGCCTGTGGAAAAGCTGTGAATTTCTTTCAGGGTTACATACTTAATAAAATTATTTCTTCTTTAAAATTTTAGGCTAAATTTTACACATTGAATCTTAAATATCATTCTTGAATTTGCTCTTAAACACTACCTATGTACTCCCATTAGCACAGATTACCTTATATTAGTTCTAGATTTTTTTTTGTTAAAACTCATAGCTACTTAGATTTATTAAATATAAGCTTTTTTTTTTTCTGATGAGATAAAATTCTAGTTGGCCATGAATTTGTTTCATCTTTTAAAATGCTGCTTGTTTTTGAAATTTTATATAGGGTAAATTTATAGCAACCTTAGATGACTTTTTTCAGTTAAATCATATATATGTACACATATACATATATGTATATACATATAATATGCATACATGCTTGTGTGCATGCATATATACATACAATTATACATACATACTACCTAGGTCATAGAAATATTAATACAAATTTTTTGCTTAGGAATAATTGCATTTCTTACGTTCTGATTTCTATGTGTGATGGCCGAAGCTTTTGTTACTTCTATGAAAAATAGCCCCACAATTAATAGAAGTACTGACCTCTATTACAGCTTGTCTTGATGAAGCATTCAGTCACTAATGGGTCCTTCAGCATGTCGTACTCACAGATAGGAAATGCTATTAAAAGTGTCTAACGTGATTGTAGGCATTGTTTTTTCTTTGGCTTTGAGTGCTAAGAAGCCCATTTGATTAGAGTCAGATTTTCCAAATGAGTCCTCTTTTGGAGGGAGCTAATAAAGTACATTCAGAATCAGGCTAACTACTTTCACCTAACTTTGAGCATGTTTTATAGAACAAGTTTAAATTAGCCTCAGATTGGTCTCTTGCTTTATCTAGAATCTAAATAATCACTGTCAGTTACAAAGATTAGCTTCAACTTCCTACTTGATCTTTTTCTGTGTTTAAAAACATGTCTTCTGAGATACAGGTAGGCTACATGTATAGTAATGAAAGTATGTTGGAGGGCTTACAGAAGAATTCCTGTGATTTCTGCCCATGCTTAGCAGTCTCTCCTTTTGGAGTCATGAGTATCAGATTGCCTTCAGCCCTGTTTTCTGTGTGTTAGCGTGGTTTTAACCTGTCAGGAGAGGTTGTCCTCCTTCTTTGTGCATGGTTGAATGCTGCAGGCATCCCTCTGAGCTCTTCTCACACTATTAATTAAATCAGAAATATTATTACAGCATTTAAAAGAACCTATCAGGCAGCTAACATTTTCCACCCACCTGCATTTACCAGAAGCAGTTGTGCTCCCACTTACTCACCTGCCGCTCATGTCCTGAGGTTAAGAGAATGTTCATTTGTGCTTACAGACCAGTACATTCTTAGATGTCATATAGTCACAGGCATTAGGCCTGAAAGGAATGTGTGGGGAAACAAAGATAAGAGGAGCAGTGAAAATAATTACTGTTGCTCGTAAGCAGTGGGTTTCATCTGACATAAAAGGAACGGTAAGAAAATGAATACATGTAAAAAATGCAAAGAAATACCCTGTTCAGACATCAAGCAACTTAAGTCAGAAAGAAGTACACTTGGTAGAAAGTGGGGCCATAGAAGGGATACACAAACATAAGATATATTTAAGTCCTCATGTCTTTTAATGGATGGCTGTCTGATTTCTCTTTTTGTGTTTTATGATGTATTCAGCACACACATACTCCATGCCCAACTTAGGAAATAGATTAACATATTGAAGATGCCAGGGTTTGTGATTTCCCTAGTTTAAGTCCTTAGATACACATATTCAAGAAATATAGGATCTTATTGGGCTCTGTTCATACCTTGGATTCTTCTAATGAAAGGATCCAATTATCTTACCACTAATCTAATCAATTGCTAATGAACAGGTTGTTAGTGTCTAATGTGCCAATTGGAAATGTTTAGATAAGGCATAGGAGTAATTGTTCCAAATACAAGATATGCCAACTGCCTTCCCCCAAAGTCTGACAAATCAAATCAATTCATCCTCTCTCCTACCATTCTATTTTGTGATGGGCTAGGCAATACAAACGGCTAGAAAGTGACTCAAGACTAGGTGGGATATGATTGATAAGAAAGATTAAAAAATTTTTTTTTGAAAAATAGGGCAAAATAAATAGGTCTTTGACTTTGGTACCTAGAATTATTCCCTAATCCCAGCCACCATTAATAAAGCAAAGCAGAAATGGTAAACCTTAAGAGCACAGAATTGATCTACTATTTTTACATTTCCAGCCCTAAATGCCAAGTTGCTACTCAATACATGGTTTTCTAAAGTAATAAATGAACAGATGCATTGCTTCTCAGGCACTTCCTCCAGAACTCCTTGGAGATCATATGCCTGGACTTCTTTGATCCTTTGGGACTTTTCTCCATGTTTCCTTGAAACTTTTTATCCAATTATGTTAAAGTCTGTGTGGGAAGATCCCGAATGGCAGTTCTATGTGCAGACAAGTATGAATGGCCATTTAAAGATATGGTGATAAACTAATCCGAGTAGTCAGCACCAAAAGCTATATTGCTGGAAAAATGTACTGATTCTTACTGCTTATCAGCCCTGGTCTCCACCTTTACGAAAAGTTGATGAGTCATAAAAAGAGTTGCTTTTGATAGAGTAAGATATTGACTTCAAGGAAATCCAAGTCTCTCTTGGCCCACTTCACTAGAACAGCAATAAAAAGTTTCCTTAAGGTAAACTGCAGTTTGTTCTCCAGAATATTGTCTTGGAACACATCATCCTAAGGATAATGAACTCAACTCTGATTGAGTTCCTGCTTTCAAGTTCTGTTCCCTGGTGTTTTCCTTTCCTAATGTTCAAGTGCCACCCAAAAGCTACTAAAGGCTATACAGTTTTTACACAGTATAGATACCTGAAGCTATGTTGACCTCTGATCCCATTCTGAGTTACCAAGATGACGTGATTGGTCTGATACAGAGTAATATCATAATGTTGTGTTGATGATGGGACAAGTATATATCTTTATCATTTTTGCCATTTGAAAGGCTTCAGCCTTTCTTGAGCCTATGTGTTGATATCATACTGAAAAAATTATTTTTTTAAGGACTGATTAATTCAAGGGGAAATAATCATTACACATTGATGGGTTAACTAATTAAAATTTTATTAGATACATAGTATAAATGTACCTTAGCTTAAAAAAGAACTAAACTCATAGTCTCCGTTCTCAATAAGTTTAAAATATAATTTGAATATGATATTCTATAATAACTACCATTGAAAGGCTCAGATAAATCAAAATTTCTTTCATGGAATCTAGGTTTTCTTTAGTATTGCAAAAGAGATTTCATACATGATAAAGATATCATAGAAGATGGGCAGATATTTAAAAATAGTCCAAAGTTTAAAACAAGACTGTTCATTTCTTTACATTCTAATAACTCCAAAAGTGCTCTTTGGCAGGGAAGAATAATTACCAAATACATTTTTCAAATCCATGTTTGTTTTATTAACAATTCTTAGCTTTTTATTTGTATGTACAACTCTTTAAAAAATTATACTGAAACCAGCAGTACCTATTATTAAAATATAACATGAACATCTCACATTTTTGTTTTGTAGTAGGGTTTTTATTCAGTCAGCATTTTTGTATAGAAACAGGTCTGCTGCTGCTGCTGCTAAGTCTCTTCAGTCGTGTCCGACTCTGTGCGACCCCACAGACAGCAGCCCACCAGGCTCCCCTGTCCCTGGGATTCTCCAGGCAAGAACACTGGAGTGGGTTGCCATTTCCTTCTCTGATGCATGAAAGTGAAATGTGAAAGTGAAGTCGCTCAGTCGAAAAGTGAAAGTGAAGTCACTCAGTCGTGTCCCCATGGACTGCAGCCCACTAGGCTCCTCCATCCACAGGATTTTCCAGGCAAGAGTACTGGAGTGGGTTGTCATTTCCTTCGCTGAGAAACAGGTCTACATAAAGACAAAATGTCTTTCATTTAATAGATCACTCATATCAAAGTTTAAAAAAAGCATTCCAGCTAGTAAATTTACTATTGTATGCTAGCACTGAGCATAACTAATGGGCTTCATTTTTTTTATTCTCATGTCAGATGTAACTTGGCATAGCAAAGCTTACTTTTCTTCCAAATATGGGGAGGATTTTAGGCTTCTGTGGCATTCCCTCTGGTGTTTACTTGCAGTTGAGATTAATGCCTTATTCCTAAGGCATCTAGACTGTTGTCATCCAACAACTCTCCTATATTCATATGTCCTCAGTCATTAGCTCCAGCAAATGGCAGCAAATATCTACCCTGAATAAGGCCCACATACAATGAAGGAGTCTGGCCTACTAGGATCCATTTTTCTTTATTCTTTTAAAAGCAGCTAGCCTTTTCTTTGGGAAACTGTTATTCCTGCATTCCACCTGCATTTTGAATGTGAAACACATTGAAGGTGCTGGAACATGGAACAGCCTAGACAACAGGTGGAATGCAGGAGTAATTTTGTAAGAAACTGGGGGGAAGCCACAGAGTCTAAGGCTGCAGAAAAAGTGCTGTGTTTGTGTTGTGTGTCTCTGTCGTGTGTGTATAAAATTTTCTTTAGGAGAGAGCATTCATAAGACTAGGTAAATGTACACAACACTTACATCGAAATAGCATGACTAATTCCCCAGCACTCCACTATGGATGTTGTTTATTTCTTATATAATAATACACAATTGGCTTTTATATATTAATTCAAATAAGAAGCTGACTCTGTTAGCTACTGACTCTGTAAAATGAAACCCACTGTGTAAAAATAACTTGGGTTCAGTACATATTTTATTTCCATATGTATATATATATATGTGTGCATAAATTCTGAATTTTAAGATTTGAGTAATATCTGTAATAAGATATTACAGTAATATCTGTAATAAGGAAAACAAGCAAATTCATACAGTCTGCTTTGCATTTTCTTTTAAGATTTTCCTTTTTTAATAAGCTTTCCTGCTGATTAGGAATTACTGTATGAAAATATCTTAAAAAAATTTTTTTTTCCCATAGAAAGTCAGTTTTTTTTAATAATTATAGACCTAATCAAAAGCTAGGTCCTTAATTTAACCTTACAGCAAGATGATCAAATTACCAAACATGATCACTAGGTCTGACTACCCCAACATTACTTTTTTGAGCTAATGTTGAAAACTATAATTTTGTAATAAGATAAAAGCAGATTTCACTCATTTAATTAATCTCTATGTAATTAAATGGGAAAATTGGTTATATTTTATTAAAAAGTAATTATTTTCAACGTTTTCCCTGAAAATAAAGTACCAGAATTCTCTTTGACAAATATGAATCTTTTGTGAAATAAGTGGAGACTTTATGGAATCAGTCTTTTCAAGTTCAAAAAAGACAATGACTATCCTGTTAAGATTACCCAGAATACTGCCAATGGATGATACCTATAGGTTTCTTAAGTAGATAATTCAAAACTATGCACAATGGTAACTAAATCATTCACAAAAGCCTGGTCTAGGAGACTTAAAACCATAATTCACCCTGTACATTACAAGACAATAAAGCAAAATGTTCATATACAGAGTATAAACTTCAAAGCCATGGTCAAGTATGCAAACCGGTTGGTATTTTTAAAGACCAATTTTATGTATATGCCGCATGGATTTTTAGATAAGGTTTACAACCACTGGGCCAATTATCTTGTTCCAAAGCTAACAGAAATAAATAATAAATAAACCAACCCTGAAAACATACTCTAAAAAAAATAAAGTTTTATCAGGTTTAAACTTGTAGCATCTCTTCAGTCCCTCTGAGCTCTGAATCTTTTTATCATTCTGTGATTCTAAATAGGTACAAAAAAATACTTAAGCTCCTTCACCATCAAGGAAAAGCCAGGGGAGCTATGATTCTCTCAACTCAACAAAGGTTAACGCAACAAAGGCAAGGTATTTGGTAATTAGCAGAACCATGGCTCAGACTGTAGTGGAGACAGTCAAACCTGGAATGCCTAGCCCTGGTGGTCAAGGTGTTTCTAAAATGATGATTGTAAATAAGATACAGGCAGAGAGGCAGGCTCTTTACAGTCTCTTAATGAAAGTGAAAGAGGAGAGTGAAAAAGTTGGCTTAAAGCTCAACATTCAGAAAACTAAGATCATGGCATCTGGTCCCATCACTTCATGGCAAATAGATGGGGAAACAGTGGAAACAGTGGCTGACTTCATTTTTCTGGGCTCCAAAATCACTGCAGATGGTGATTGCAGCCATGAAATTAAAAGACGCTTACTCCTTGGAAGGAAAGTTGTGACCAACCTAGACAGCATATTAAAAAGCAGAGACATTACTTTGCCAACAAAAGTCTGTCTAGTCAAGACTGTGGTTTTTCCAGTGGTCATGTGTGGATGTGAGAGTTGGACTATAAAGAAAGCTGAGCACTGCAGAATTGAAGCTTTTAAACTGTGGTGTTGGAGAAGACTCTTGAGAGTCCCTTGGATTGCAAGGAGATCCAACCAGTCCATCCTGAAGGAGATCAGTCCTGGGTGTTCATTGAAAGGACTGATGTTGAAGCTGAAACTACAGTATTTTGGCCACCTATGCGAAGAGCTGACTCATTTGAAAAGACCCTGATGCTGAGAAAGATTGAGAGCAGGAGGAGAAGGGGATGACAGAGGATGAGATGGTTGGATGGCATTACCGACTCAATGGACATGGGTTTGGGTGGACCCTGGGAGTTGGTGATGGACAGGGAGGCCTGGCGTGCTGTGGTTCATGGGGTCGCAAAGAGTTGGACACGACTGAGCGACTGAACTGAGAGAGGCAGGCAGCATCAGCAAGGTCTGCACTTTGCATCCAAGTAGTTGATCCTAGGAATGCCTGCTTTGAGTTTTGATCCAAGGATGGCCTAAAAAAGATCAGGGATGTATGGCTGGAAGGGATAGGATTATCAGTTAATTTCAGAATTTGGGTGTGAAGGCAAAGCAAGACTAACTATTCTGTTATTAATAGCTTAGATGCCTCGAAATGTTCCCTTACCAGTGTTAAACGTAAATATTGGGCTCCCCTGGTAGCTCAGTGGTAAAGAATCTGCCTGAATGCAGGAGAAGCAGGAGATGTGGCTTTGATCCCTGAGTTAGGATGATCCCCTGGAGGAGGAAATGGCAACCCACTCCAGTATTCTTGCCAGGAAAATCCCATGGAGAGGAGCCCATAGTGTTGCAAAGTGTTGGACACGACTGGGCGACTGAGTGCATACATGGGTGTTAGTGGCTCCAGTTTCAAATGTTAAAAGAAAAGGGTGGGAAGGTCACTAACAGATCCTGATAATATTCTTTTCAGCCACACTCTTATCAGTGATACTCTAGCTATCAACAAAAAATAAACCATTGAGTGGATATACATCTGAGGTATCTTAGAACTAAGCTCTTCTACAATAATTTTTATGAACTTTCTCTTAATTGAATCATTGTTATTAGACTCAAATTATTATTTCCTAAAGTGGGTCTCATTATGTATAATCCACTGCTTATATGAATATGCACATATCTGTAAACTTTCAATGGAATTTACATAATTTAGCCATTCCATTATATTAAAATATGATATAGAAAATGAATTTTATTACTTTTATGACATAATATCCAGATACCCACACTTAGACACTTTATTCCAATTTTGGTATTGTCACTGGGCTGGATAGTAGCAGAAAGAGGTTTATATTATCCTAATTTCACCTTAATTTTACAGATTTATATATAACAATTCAATTCAGTGCAGAGTTGTAGTATATTCTCTACGTGCACTGGATTATCTAAATAGCTATGGAAAAATCCCACATGGTGGTAAGACTTGATTGCCGCCTTCAAGGTGTATATAGTCTTGGTAAGGACATAAACCGTGTGAACGTAAAGCAATTAAATAACAATACCAAGACAGTTTATTATAAAGTGCTGAATTAAATATCATCAAGTACCATAATTACATGGTGCAAACTCTAACTCTTATGGGCAGAAACTAGCCTGAGTTAATTGATCATTTTGAATAATTCAGGAAGAGTAGAGGAATGTAATTTATCTTTGTCTGAATTTTCCCAGTTAGGTCACCCAACCCTTTTTCTAACTTAGTCACATTCCTAGGCATGTGGCATTATTAACCTCCATTTCCTCTTGGTTTGCCTGCAGCTACATCTCTGTCTCATGACTCTTACATTTTTACTTAAGTCTCATATTCAGATAAACCAGACATCAGACTAGAACTAATTACTATCTTCCAGAAGGTATATTGAACACAAGAACAAGTAGTGAAGATTTTGAGGGAACGGAGCCCAGCTGAATGAGTTTCAGAAGAAGGTGGACTATACTTACCATTTTAAAGTTGGATATGAAAATTATTCCAAATCCTATAAAAAGGTGCAAGTATTTCTGTGTATAGGCAACTAATGACAAAGGAAGGAAGCTAAAGAAACTTAGGACAGTGTTTGAAGCATTCCACATTGGGACAAATAACCTATGTACATATACTAAGAGACTCCAAGAAAGTTCTTTCACTGCATCATATGTGTGTGCTCAGTTGTGTTTGACCCTTTGTGCCCCATGAACTGTACCCTACCAGGCTTCTCTGTCCATGGAATTTTCCAGGCAAGAATACTGGAGTGGGTTGCTATGTGTTCTTCCAGAGGATCTACCTGACTCAGGGACTGAACCTGAGGCTCCTGCTTTGGCAGCCAGATTCTAGTGCCACCTGGGAAGCCCAATTTAACCGTATCATATAAGGCAGTAAAACAATTGATGCTTGCAGGAATGGAATATATGTGGATTAAAGAAAATGAATCGATATATTTTATAACAAGAAAAACAAAATGAAAGCATGTTTTAGAGATTAAAGAAATAGTCATTTGAATATTTTTTTAATGTTTCAGTTATTTGAATGTGTTACTTTGAGGCACGCTACATCTCTGGAGAGGCGAGATAAAGGACTACAACCACAGTTTTATCTAACAGAATATTTCCACATTAGAGCTTAAAACTTCAAAGGAGATTTATTTAATGACCCTCCTTTGGAGCGTCTCTAGCCTACACTGTAAACAAGGCTGGTTTGCCTTTTCCTACTCCTGTCTTCACCTCTGCCTTCCCTTGCTGCTCCTCAGTTTCTGTTTGCACTAGTCTCCCTCTGAGGTCCCTCGCTCCCCATGAAAATGCTCCTTTTGTACCTGGCCTTGACCGGCAAGTCTCACCCTCTGAAATGGTCTCATCTTCTCCTTTCCCATCCCAATTCTTTCCTTGAATACCTATCAGAACCTTGTTCTCTTCCAGAGACTTTGATAACCAACCCCACACTGTTAAGTGGTTTTACAGGATCCCCTCTGTTGGCAATTAACCTTAATGGTGGAAATGTCAGAGAAGTCAGGGAGAATTTTTAAGACAAGTGGAGCTTTCTGCTTAAATATCTAGGGTAGAGTGAAAGTGAAGTCGCTCAGTCGTGTCCGACTCTTTGCGACACCATGGACTGTAGCCTACCAGGCTCCTCAGTCCATGGGATTTTCCAGGCAAGAGTACTGGAGTGGGTTGCCATTTCCTTCTCCAGGGGATCTTCCCGACCCAGGGATTGAACTTAGGTCTCCCGCATTGTAGGTAGATGCTTTACCATCTGAGCTACCATATGCTGAGTATAGTGAAGCCTGATTAAGCTTTTAACCAAATTACAGGAGCTGATGGAAAGATCATGTCACAGTGTCTGAAGGATTAGTTAAAGTTATCTCTGAAGTCACCACCCATATTTTCACTGTTAACTGAAAGAAGATAATATTCACAGATTGCTGATATTGAATCATGTTTAAATAAGGAGATAGTTGGCATGATCAGAAATGAGATAATGCCTTTGTCTTCTGGTTAGTACTGTTCTTGAACATTTCAAGAAATGTATTTACCCAAATCCTGAGTGAGCCAGAGCAGACAGTTTGAAGAGAATGGTATCAGAGAGCAATAACGTCTTTTACATTTTCAGCAGCAATCTAGATAAACAGATGACAGCCTATGGGGCTATGCTTTTATTTATTAATGATTAATAGATCATCACTGCTATTCATTCTTAGTTTTCAGTGAAGTATTCTTCCAATCAATAGAAAGAGTATGTTTAGTCCAGCCTGAGGAGCTCTGACTTTATTCAGTTGAGAAGGGACATAATTACATGTAATGTGAGAGCAAGGATGGATGGGTGCATATGTAAATATGCTGCTGACTCTGGAAAGTTCTTCAGGATTCTTTCCTGACATAGCAAAGGCCAGCCCTGTCTGCAGGCCCCCTGTCAGGTGCTCAAGCTGGTATTCAGGGCCTGATGCTGCTGAAGTATCCTCATTCTGTTTCTTCTCCCTTCAGATGTTTAGCTTTTGATCGTTTTTCCTGTTTCAGGACACCTCCACTGGAAGGTAGGACATAGAGAAGAAACAAAGGCAAAATTCAAACAAATCAGTTATATTGTGTGTGGGACACAATAGGTATGCTACCTTATCTTCGCAGTCAGCAGTGCAGTTTTCTTATCTCCTCCTCCGCCAACCCCAAACTCCCACTTCCCTCCTTTCTTCTTGGGGGACCTGCTCAATAGCCTCTAAGGCAGCCTTTGGAAGTTCTTTACAAAAAGTACTGAGGATTTTCTCTAGGTGAATTCCTTGGAGATAGATTGGTGTAGAGTACATAAAGACAATTAAAACTTGTGTCTTTAACCAACATTCAACCTCTGTTGGCCTCAGTTG
Source organism: Cervus canadensis (assembly GCF_019320065.1). NCBI lineage: Eukaryota > Metazoa > Chordata > Mammalia > Artiodactyla > Cervidae > Cervus > Cervus canadensis. The sequence goes on along the minus strand of NC_057392.1, from coordinate 37,941,607 downwards.
CCGTATCTGCCAAACCCTGGAGAATCCTTGAGTGATATGAGGATCACTCATATCTATATTTATATTTGTAATATATCATTTATATTACAGTTCCGCCTGTGTTTTCTGAACACCTCCTATGTGCTGTGACTGGAAATTTATTCATCTGAGTTTTTATGTTTTTCATTCCTCCATTTATGCCTTTCCTTAGTTGCTCTAATTTACTTTATTATTAGTAATTGTTGTACCAACAAAAAATATAGAAAGAATAAAACTTATAACCTTCCTCAGTCTTGACCCCTCCCCTATTGTATCTTTCCTGAAGTTATTAAATTTAATACCTTGGTATACTCTTTTATGTTTCTTCATATTCATATAAAATGTGCAAACATATGCACTAATCAGAAAACATAGAAGTATACTTTGCCTTTTCATCTCTTATTTGGAATTTTGCTGAAGTATCTTTTCTCCCTCCTAAGAGACATGTCCTAACTACCCTGTTTAAAATTAAGGTTTCCCCAACCACCACTGCCTTCTAAGGGTCTCCCTATATGCAGCGACACTGCTTGATTTTCTCCCTAAAGCATTTATTACCATAGGAGATACTATATTTTTGTTGTTGTTATTGGCCCCTCCCCACTAGAATATAAGCTTCTTAGGGTGAAATTTTGTGTCTGTTTTTATTACTGCTATAACTCAGTGCTACAATAGAGTCTGATAGTGCTCAAAAATTATTGGTATAATGAATATTGTACATGTAGAGTATTTCTTTGCAAATGGTTATTTTGTTTTTTAAAAAGCAAGAGGATACTGAGCAAAAAAGTCTACAGTTTGCTTTTCATATGAAACAACCCAAGCAAAAACAACAGATGTATTTCTAACTCATTTGAAAAATAAAGTATATAATATTCCACATTTTAACTTGTATATTTAACCATTCTCATCTTGATGGTTATCCAGTTGTTTCCATTTTTTTTTCCGCATTGGAAACAATATATTATACTTTCAATATTATCCTTTTGTGTTGGTGCTTTATTTCTTTGTTGTCGTTCAGTCGCTCAGTTGTGTCCAACTCTTTGCGACCCCATGGACTGCAGCATGCCAGGCTTCCCTGTCCTTCACCATCTTCCAGAGCTTGCTCAAACTCATGTCCATTGAATTGGTGATGCCATCCAACCATCTCATCCTCCATCATTCTCTTCTCCTCCTGCCTTCAATCTGTCCCAGCATCAGGGTCTTTTCTAATGAGTTGGCTCTTTGCTTTAGGTGGCCAAAGTATTGGAGCTTCAGCTTCAGCATCAGTTCTTCCAATGAATATTCTGGGTTGATTTCCTTTAGGATTGACTGGTTTGATCTCCATACAGTCCAAGGGAGTCTCAAGAGTTTTTTCCAACACCACAGTTTGAAAGCATCAATTCTTTGGCACTGAGCCTTCTTTATTATCCAGCTCTCACATTCATACATGACTACTAGAAAAACCATACCTTTGACCAATTTTGTTGGCAAAGTGATGTCTCTGCTTTTTAATATGCCTTCTAGGTTTTCCATAGCTTTTCTTCCAAGGAGCAAGCGTCTTTTAATTTCATGATGGCAGTCGCCATCTGCAGTGATTTTGGAGCTGAAGAAAATAAAGTCTGTCACTGTTTCCATTGTTTCTCCATCTATTTGCCATGAAGTGATAGGACCAGATGCCATGATCTTGGTTTTCTGAATGTTGAGTTTTAAGCCAACTTTTTCACTCTCCTTTTTCACCTTCATCAAGAGGCTTTTCAGTTCTTCTTTGCTTTCCACCATTTCTAAATCATGATAAAAATAATAGCTGTTATTGATTGCTCTTAGGTCAGAACTTTTCTAAGCTTGTTACATTCATCCCCTGCAATTGTATACTGTAGGTTACTTTTTATCTCCATACATGGGATAGCAGAGAGAAGTGAGGCCCAGGGGCTTTAAGAAATTTGCTCAAAGTCACACTTGTGCTATGAGGCTGAGTCCAGGTTCACACCCCAGCAGTCTGCATCTGGAGTCTGCTCTCTTAACCATTATGCTAATTACTAAATTGGGACCAGCTTGCAAAAGCAGTACATGTTTAAATGTAAAAGTTGTTGCTAGTTAATTTCCAAACAGGTTTTAGAGTTATCTCTAGCAGTGAATAAGAGTCTGTTTCTCCCATCTTCATCAGGAAGTTTTTGATGTTTTTGTTTGTCATTTTATTGATTTTTAAATTTTTACAGACACATAGGTTAAAAGAAAAGCTGTTTTCAAAAATAGCTTCTAATGAGGATTAATCCTGTGATTGGGATTGAGTGCTGGTGGTTAAATTACTTCACTAGTAGAAAATGTCTATAACTAATGCTTTCAATGCAGTGAGAGTGAAGGGTAATTGATGTTGGTTTCACAGTCACGTACCTTTAATTTACTACCAAGGACACAGGGCTTAGAGAAGGTCTATTCCTAACAATGCTATTTCTAATTACCATCATCCTTTCCTTTCCATGAACCAAACCTTGAATGTCAGGTGCCTTGTTAAAAAGAAAGGAAGTTGAACACATGACAGTGAGGTCATAATGCCAAGTACCCTGGGCTGTTGGTGCTAGGCTAGAGATTTACCTAGTCCACTATCCAGAGGTTTCCAAGAACACAGCTGTGACTGAGTTTATTCTGACTGGGGTCAAATTCATTGTATTCAGGCATGAAGAAAATATGACTTTTTGTATAATAAACAATGGGCTATAAATGAGAGATGAGATAAATTTTATTCACTTGTAGAAAACCCAAACTATTGAGAGTAGTTTCTATCCTTAGGGTGACTATCCTTAGGGTATAACTTATTGTTTGACCTGTGAAACTTTTGAGAGTGGAAGGAGTGCTACCAATAATGATGCTATGGTAACAGGTATACCAGCTGGCTGTTGTGTATGATCACTTGGCATATCCTAGACTTTCATTTCATACTTTAGAGTTCATTTTTAAAAAAAGGGTTGAATAAGTGATGGACGGTAATGTTTTCCATCTTATTCACTTCTTTATATCTTTCCCTCTTTCTGACTCACATTTGTTTTTGTTTTTTTCCTATTTTTTCACATTGTTATATTCCTTTATCTTTAAAATATGGTATATCTATTTCTAACTGTTAAGATTATGAATAGGATAAAAGATCACCTGAAATTCACTGTGAATCTCTTGGGTTCTAGTTCCAGTGGGCCATGGAGCAATGGTTGTGTCAGTTTTGACTGTATAGTTTCCCTTTTGGTACTACTGTCTCATTACCTACAATCCGTTTTTAAAATCCATTGTATTGGTTATTTTTAAAATGGAAACTCTTGCAATCCATGAAAACAAATGTGGTTGAATATTTTAAAGAGAGAGAAAAAGAGACACTGGGAGAGAAAAAGGCAGAGGCTGAGCTGGAGAGTAAAAGGAGGAAAGGGTGAGAAGGCTACCCTGATATAGATGATCAAACCCTTCAACGGTGTCAGTTAGTGTCAGTTCTCTGCACATACATTGTTACTGCCTGACCATGTTAAACTAGACCTTTATCAATTTGCCTGTAAGTGTAAAGAGAGCCATTATTTGTTTTTGAAGCAATTATTTGACTGACCTACCAACTGTGAAAATACTTCTTCAAGTTAAAGATGAGGTTAGGGAAGAGGCAAATTCTGTGTACAATAGCAAAAGACTGACAGTCATCAAAACTCATTTCCTGACGAATGAGTATGAGGAAGGAGGATTGTTGTTATTGTCACTTTGTTCTATCTTCTATGGATAAAATGAACAGCAATTCAGTGCTAAGTGCATAGCTCTAAGCAAGATTATATTCTTCTAGCAATATTTTGGATTTTTTCTGTCTTTATAGAAAGTTGATTTCTTGTGCTATTGTTTTTAACGTAAATTAAAAGCATCACTTGGATATTTTCCAAAACTGTGCACAAATAAATCATCTTTATCAGTTTATTTACCAAGTCCAGGAACTGATTTTATGGGTAGAGGAATTTGTTGTATAAATTATTCTTACTTTGGTAACTAAATGAGCATACAGATTTAAGGATATTGGGAGAGAGGAGACAATATGATAATGGTTACGTCAGGAGGCACTGTTGTAGGAGAATGGTGTGGAACAAAAACCAACACATGGCAGGTACTTAATGAATCTTTGTTGAATGGATAAATTTCTAAGCCTGCCTGAAATACTTGTGTGACATGTGGCAATACATGGTTTTCAGTATTGTCCTCTGTAAAATGAAAGTTCAAAATTCAAAAAGTGTTAGTTGCTCAATTGTGTCTGACACTTTACAACCCCATGGACTGTAGCCCACCAGGTTCCTCTGGCCATGGGATTCTCGAGGCAAGAATATTGGAGTGGGTACCTATTCCTTTCTCCAGGGGATCTTCCCAACCCAGGAATCAAACCCAGGTCTCCTGCATTGCAGGTGGATTCTTTACCATCTGAACCAGGATGTCAGACAATCATCCAAATGGGTTGTTTCATCTCTTATGATTCTGTGATTGATCATAATAATTAATAACAATGAAAATGAAAATAGGAATTAGCTTCAAAGGGTCACAGATACTCAGGCAAACTACAGAGAGGTATTAGAACTTGATCTGATAAGACACAACTAACCCTTAGAAAATAAATCATTTGTTCTGGTTGTGGGGGGGTACTCATTGGGCATACATGGGGCACCTAAAATTTAAAAATCTCATTAATAGGAACATCTGACAATGCACAGTAGCACTCATCTCCAAGAAATGCTTATCTGGGAAATATGATTATTTTCAATTAAAAGGCAGTTTTCTTTTTCATAAGTTTTGCCTGAGGTTCCAGAGTCTAACTCTTTTAGGGTGTGTGTTAATTTTAATAATTTACACTCAGACTTTTTAATTTGTAGAATACTTCTTGGTTTCTTCCTTCATCTTATTTCAAAATGCATTCTTCCTTTAGATTATGTATATGTCATGCCATATTTTTTATTCACCAAGTATGGCATTCATAGTAAAGGAACACTCTAGTGGGAAGCAATCAGTAGTTATTAATATCCCTAATTCTGTTTCTGCTTCTCTGTTTGGTTTTGCTTTTTCATCAACTAGTTATATCAACTCTTCTAGGCTTAGTAGCTGGACTAGCAACTGATGCTGAATTTTAAGGAACACTTGCTGGTGTTCCTGGGGTAATGTATAGGTTTTACACTTGATCTTAGCCAAAAGGCCGAGAAGCGTAATGAGGTTTTAACAAAACATTATTTTCTTCCTCAGATCAATCAAAGGAAAAAAAAAAGAAGGTCTAAAAACTAAGGAAATAAGGGGAAATTAAAAATTTGAAAACTGAAATTATGGAAATCAATGAAATTTAGAGCACAGTTTCATTACTGAATGTAATTAAGCAACCATCCCCATTTGCCGGTTTCTAGAAGTCTCTGGAGACATCTTAATTCAATGATTGTTATTCAAATAAGGTAGTTAATTCTCTGTTCATTAACAGAAAAGAGATTGACATAGTCTGAGTCCTGAACCTTGGGATGGGTGTCTAGTTGCTCTTGTTTCTCCAAGTGACTCTTGCTCTGAGGATTTGCAGCCCTGCAGAACTCTAATTTCTCCAGTTTTACAATAGTAAAATTAGTTTATAACTATAGTAATGATGATGGTGATTTCAACAATTGTATGAGATGGTCAGTCTTTCACATATGGTTAATCCTGTACATAGCTACATATTTCCTTTTATAAGTCACTAGGAATCAACTTCCTCCATATTTTCATGCACTCAGCTGCTATTTGGTTTTCAATAACTTTACCTCATCAAACAGAACAGACAGATAGATGGTAATATTTGTGAGAGCAGAGACCATGTCAATTGTTTTATCCATTTTTGTAGTTGGCACAGTGCCTAGCACAGAATTATGTGTTCAGTAGATATTTATTGAACAAATAAAATAGGTACATACATGTGTGTGCACACAGACACACAGACATAGGAACCACAAGCTATTTACTTTTACCCTAAAAGAAATTAAAGGAAGTTTTAAGGCATGCCTGCAGATATAGAAATCAGAGAGTGGGATCTAAACGAATTTAAGGGAACTTATTTATCTCCTTTTCATTGTTACTGTACTGGAAACTTTAAAGTTAGCCAGGCCTAACTTTGGACCTTGAGTATTAAACTGATTGTTTAAATATATATCTTCCTAGTTTTCTTTAACATCAGAGTAATAAAACTTCAGCACTTTGGCCACCTCATGTGAAGAGTTGACCTATTGAAAAGACCCTAATGCTGGGAGGGATTGGGGGCAGGAGGAGAAGGGGACGACAGAGGATGAGATGGCTGGATGGCATCACCGACTCGATGGGCATGAGTAAACTCCGGGAGCTGGTGATGGACAGGGAGGCCTGGCGTGCTGCGATTCATGGGGTCGCAAAGAGTCGGACATGACTGAGTGACTGAACTGAACTGAATAACACTAATCTCACAGGATTGTTGTATAGATTAAATATATTTTTGAGGCCCCTGACACATTTTGTGTCTAGATAAATAGTAATTATTCAATCATAATATTATAGAGCCTGCATGAAAATTGAAATTGGAGTCATTTGTAGGGGGTTTCTAGATGTGCATTTCAGATATGATGATTAAGAGAGGTAAAATGGAAGAGGGTGAAGGTAGAGATTTCTTTAGTAAATATGGTATGGTTAAATAAAATCTCTGGTGAAGGACTTCTCAAATAACTTGGCAAACTTTCACTGAGTTGAAATATAATGTCTCCCCTCAATTCCACTTTGGCTTGATAGCCAAATGACTGACTGATATCAGTCCACTCTATGTTTGGACTTATCTTGTCTCACAGCCATGAATTACTAGGGGAATTCTGGGTTTTTTGCTTTTTCTTTTAGAATTTCACAGTCTTTTCTCCACTCAAGTCTTTATGTATATCTCTTGTCTGTATCTGTGAAATCACAGCTGAGTTGGACTAAAAGCAAGTGCACAGGGCCCTGTGACCTAATACTTGCAGCTAATCTGTATGGCAAAACTCCTCTGGCATTGAGTGATACCACTACTCAAATGTGATCACAGTTTCCTGCTAAATTTTTCTTTGTTTTATTTTATTTTTTTTGGTGATAAGCTCCATGATGAGCTTACCAGGCTACAGACCATATCTTTCTACTTTTTGCACAACTGTTGCCTTAAAATCATGGCAAGGATATCATCACATATTATGTAACTTCCCTCTTACTCATAAAGAATAGACTTACATTCTCACAATGTCTGTAGAGTGATGCTATAATTGATAACTACCCAGGTTCATTTGAAGATATCAGGTAGCTGAATAATCCCTACCTGGATGAGGTTGAAGCAGAAACAGACTCAGCAGGCTGGCTCATCCTATCTGTCTATGCAGTTCAGAGTGACCTGCATTCTGCCTTCAGCTTCTGCTGTGTTGATCTGGGCTGTGCCTCTTGGAAGCTGAAGAAATTTATGAGACATGGCAAAAATAGTTCCTCTGCTCAGCCACTAATAATCAACACAGAGCGCCATGCCTTCAGTAAACCCCGAGTGACCTGAATCTATCATAAAGACTGCCTGTGGCCAGCAGTACAGGTCACTTTCTACATGGCATGATGCGTTCTACTGACCATGTTGAGCTAAACCGGCTGTCTCAGGTGATTCTCTTGTTTCCATTAAAGCACTTGTATTAAGAAATTACCTGGAAGCTAAGAAACCATTTTCTTTACTATTAGAATATAAATAACAGGTGGACCCTGCTGATTATTTTATTGCTTTCACATTCCCCATCGATCCCTTCAGGTCGGTCAGTGGCAAATCTAGGGTAGGCTTTTGCTCTGCCTGCACTGCCTACTTTCAGGGTCACAAACCTGTCCTCTCTGTAACTTAGGGGCTCTTTAGTGACCCATGTTTCACTGTGTTTGCTCTATAGCAGATGTCTGACTCTTTAAAGTTTCCCCTGAGCAAGATATTCTGTCTTTGCAAATACATCACAAGTAGGTACAGGAATTTCACATTTTCTTCCCTTCCACTCCAGAGATCGGTGATGGATGGTCACTGCAGTTTCTTTTTTTTTCCTTCAGATATGCACCGCCCCCCTTTTGTTTGCTAATCCTACATATTTCATCAGTCACTCTGTTCCCAAATTGTATCTCCCTGGTATTGTGAATACTTAACACATAATGGAACAACTTTTCATTTCTCCTTCACTTTCTTTCTTACATTTTCACTTTGGAAGAAATTCATCAATATTGACTCCTGAATCATGAAAATGATCCTCCAGTCACTGAATTATAGAGTCATAGAATGTTAGAGCTGGAAGGGAGCAAAGTTATATTTCTCTTGCATCTGTATTTCCAATAGAGCATGTCTTGGCTTGTTGTAGCTGCATGAAAATTTCCCCCACGCAGCTTCATATGTCATAAAGCATGTCACATGCTCTTGATGTTTAGGGTTTTAATGCAGAACCCAAAACATCTATTAAATTGAGCCCATCCAATCTCTAAGACTATGCTGCAGCTATTCTAGCAGCTTGAAATGGTGCTGAGGGCACTTCCAAATGTGAGCATTTGCCACTTGAAAGCTTAGAGAATGTGATTTGAAGGACACAGAGATGGTCCACATCAAAACAAAGTCCACATCCACTGGGCACAGACCTCTTTGTGAGGAAGTTGATATTGTTCCATATGCATATATTTGAGAAATATATTAAAATTTTTACCTCACAGTTTAGTATCTTGGTATAAATTGGTTCAGATCCTCCATTTTCTTTCCTCTGTTGTTTCACTTAGAAGGAGAAAGTTCCTAGAGATGGGTCATTAAAAGCAAGGCTTGATGTGGGTTCTGGAGGCAAGGATGAGGAAATTAAATTTTGACTGAAGAGTGTGGTAATGGAGACCGGTGTTAAGAAAGGCACTAAAACCACAGTACACAAAATTTAATTGTTCCCGGTTAACAGTTCCCAACTGCTCAAGTTTCTGTACCGTGAGATTGAGAAGAGGATCTGTCCGGTGATCACCAGTAGCAACATGGCAGCTGAAACGGTTATTGTCAGTGTTGCTGATACCAATGAGGTATCTCAGCCACTATTGTTGTTGTGTCGCCAAGTCTGACTCTTTGCGACCCCATAGACTGTGGCACACAGGCTTCCCTGTCCCTCACCATCTCCCGGATACGACATTGAAACACTTTCAAAAGTGATTTTTAACAACTCCAAATCATGCGTAAGTAAAATGTAGTCTCCACAAAAAATGTATATGAGCAAACTCTCAAGAATCTCCATTAAGAAAATAATCTCAAACACTAACCATATGCTAAGATTGTGCCATCCCCCTTAGACACTTGTTTCATAGTGTTTTAATACCGTTGCTATTATTTTACATTTATATAGCCCTCTCACCTGAGGAAAATTATACCTTTCAAATGTTGACTTAATGCTACTCTAGCTCTGTTTGTTATTACTTATCCAGACAGTACATATTTAGTTCCTTTAATCTTTTCCCATAAGTACATCATTCCATTTCTTTAATCATCTTGTGCTATCCTCTGTACGCAGTCCAGTTTCTCACCATATTTCAAGTGTCAAGAGGTCTGAGACTGTAGTTTAGCCTAACCAGAATCAAGGAAGGTAGTAGTCATTTCTCCGTATTTTCTTCTTCCCCAACATAATGGATCATTGTATTCAGTTCAGAATACCATCAGCCCCTTTGGCAGCCTTATCACATTGCAAACTGATATCTAATTTGTCCTCTGTTATTAGATCCAGGTCTCCATCAGTGTTACTTCTCTCCAGGTTTCTCCTGTCCATTGAATTATTTTGCTCAAGATGTACTGGTTTTCATTTTTCTCAGCTGAATCTCATTTTGTTATTTTTGAGTCATAAACTTACCCTCTCTGGATCCATTTATATAACATCTTAGGAACTTCAGTAGTGCCTGCCATACATCTTAACTTATCACCTGCAAGTTCCATTAATGAGCTATTTCTACTTTTTCCTTACCCAGGAGATCATTAACATAATGAAAATAACTCTTCTTTCAGGTCATTTTAAAAGAGATTTATTAGGACCTGAGCTAAGAATACCCCTACAAGAAAAATACTATTTGGCACTATTTTCATACATAACAAGAATATTCTTTCTGCTCCTTTCCATTTTTGAATTATGTGAATTAATTGTGATTATTTTCTTAATGGATATTCTTGAGAGTATGCTCATACATATTTTTTGTGGAGACTACATTATACCTATGCATGATTTGGAGTTGTTAAAATAAAAATCACTGTTGAAAGCATTTAAATGTCACTATCTCTGTTACTTGGAGGTCATTTGGATTCCTAAAAGGATCCTTTAGCTTCCCTTTCCTCCATATGCCACACAAGTAATCACATCAGCTTCTCTTATAGGAGGACTAATGATGTATACAGAGCTTATCAGAAATATTTCCCTTCTATTTAGTTGAAAGAACCAAAGACAACTTTAAAACATGCTTCTAATTGGGTGTACTTGTGTAGTATCACTTTTGGAGAGTCTAGACATGGGGGAACGGAAAAGGACATTGAATTGTCATAAGGGTCCCTAGATTCTGATGTTTACTGAGCAGTAGAGACAATTATTCTGATAGAGCCTTCAATCAATATTTCCAGAGTATAATCTGTAGGTTGTGTGACAAATATACACTGCTACTTTAAATATGTATATAGAAGTTATGAAAGAAAGTGAAAGTAAAAGTCACTCAGTTGTGTCCAACTCTTTGCAACCCCATGGGCTATACAAGTTCATGAAATTCTTTAGGCCAGAATACTGGAGTGGGTAGCCTTTTCCTTCTCCAGGGGATCTTCCCAACTCAGGGACTGAACCTAGGTCTCCCACATTGCAGGTGGTTTCTTTACCAGCTGAGCCACAAGGGAAGCCCCAAGAAGCATAGAAGTTATGGTTAGTAACAAAATATGATTTTTTTTTCCCTAGGACAAATAACTACTGTCATGAGTGGCCAGTGTTTTTTGTTTTTTTTTTTGTTAACATTTTAAAAAAGGGCCTCGTGTTGGAAAGTATTGGTTTCACTGATCTGGAGTAAAACATTTCAACACAGTATCTCAACTGTGAAAGCAGTATGTAGGGAATGACAGGTTCTAGAATCCTCTTTTCTACCATAAGATTTATTTGCTGTGACTTGGATACATTCTATTGATTTCCCTCAATAATTAAAGGTAATGGCTTTGATCTCCCCTGAGATATCTAGGTATCTTTGATATTTTGTTATAACAGTAACAAAGATCATAGCAATAATTACTAAATTCTCACTGTGTTATAGGCACATTCTTACACATTGCCTCTTTAATCTTTACCATAATCCTGAGATATACTTTTCTTTCCAATTTACATATTATAAATTTGACCTTCTAAGAAATCTCCACACTGTTTTCCATAGCGGCTGTACTAGTTTGCATTCCCACCAACAGTGTAAGAGGGTTCCCTTTTCTCCACACCCTCTCCAGCATTTATTGCTTGTAGACTTTTGGATAGCAGCCATCCTGACTGGCGTGTAATGGTACCTCATTGTGGTTTTGATTTGCATTTCTCTGATAATGAGTGATGTTGAGCATCTTTTCATGTGTTTGTTAGCCATCTGTATGTCTTCTTTGGAGAAATGTCTGTTTAGTTCTTTGGCCCATTTTTTGATTGGGTCATTTATTTTTCTGGAGTTGAGCTGCAGGAGTTGCTTGTATATTTTTGAGATTAATCCTTTGTCTGTTGCTTTGTTTGCTATTATTTTCTCCCAATCTGAGGGCTGTCTTTTCACCTTGCTTATAGTTTCCTTTGCTGTGCAAAAGCTTTTAAGTTTCATTAGGTACCACTTGTTTATTTTTGCTTTTGTTTCTAATATTCTGGGAGGTGGGTCATAGAGGATCTTGCTGTGATTTATGTCGGAGAGTATTTTGCCTATGTTCTCCTCTAGGAGTTTTATAGTTTCTGGTCTTACATTTAGAACTGCCATATGACCCAGCAATCCCACTTCTGGGAGTACACACCGAGGAAACCAGATCTGAAAGAGACACGTGCACCCCAATGTTCATCGCAGCACTGTTTATAATAGCCAGGACATGGAAGCAACCTAGATGCCCATCAGCAGACAAATGGATAAGGAAGCTGTGGTACATATACACCATGGAATATTACTCAGCCATTAAAAAGAATTCATTTGAATCAGTTCTAATGAGATGGATGAAACTGGAGCCCATTATACAGAGTGAAGTAAACCAGAAAGATAAAGACCATTACAGTATACTAACACATATATATGGAATTTAGAAAGATGGTAACGATAACCCTATATGCAAAACGGAAAAAGAGACACAGATGTACAGAACAGACTTTTGGACTCTGTGGGAGAAGGCGAGGGTGGGATGTTTCAAGAGAACAGCATCGAAACATGTATATTATCTAGGGTGAAACAGATCACCAGCCCAGGTTGGGTGCATGAGACAAGTGCTCGGGCCTGGTGCACTGGGAAGACCCTGAGGGAGCGGGTAGAGAGGGAAGTGGGAGGGGGGATCGGGATGGGGAATACATGTAAATCCATGGCTAATTCAACTCAATGTATGACAAAAACCACTACAATATTGTAAAGTAATTAGCCTCCAACTAATAAAAATAAATGAAAAAAAAAAAAATGAAAAAAAAAATTGACCTTCTGAGAGCATGAGCAAATTACCCAAAGCCACACAAGTTTTAATTGAATGACAAAGATAATTGAATGACAGAGCCAGGACTATCAGATTCTGTAATCCTTGCTCCACCCACAATGGCTTGCATGATTTCTGGCCATGATGCATGTCCTATTCAAGACTCTGTGAGTCAGGAATTTGAGTAGGGCTTAATATGGACAGTGTTTTTGTGTTTCGTGATATCTGGGTCTTCAGTTGGGAAGATCCAAAGCTGGGGGTGACTCAACGACTTGGAGTGACTCACTATCTGGAGGCATCTGTTCTTACATACATAACCAGCAATGCTTGCTGTTGACTGGCTCCTCCGCTGGGGCAGTCAGCTAAATGCCTACAGTGATGACTTCTGTGAAGTGTAGCAGCCTGAGACTTCTCACCTAGTAGGTGGGTCAAGGCTCTGAAATCAAGTCTTAGGAGAATCAGGCAGAAACTGTATCATCTTTTATGACCTACACTTGGAAATCATTTAGTGTCACTTCCTCTGTGCTCCTTTGGTCGACTGTTTCCTAAAATAACCCAGGTTTAAGGGGAGGGGATGTAGACCTCCCTTCCCCTTGGGAAACTATCTATTTTCAGACATATTTAAAACCTTTATAATTCAAGTTTTGATGTGAGTTCTTGAAGAAATCTGTTTCTTATGGCTTTGGTTGTTATAGTATATTCTTAACAATGGTTGCAATTCACCAACATTGGTTGATAAACCTATCAAATTGTGAACTCTGCTCCAAAGATCCTGAAGGGGAGGGGAGCTTGGGAGTCTAGTTTTACCAAGCTTCTGATGATTCTTAGAAAGCTGGCCTAATCTAAGGACTAAATTTTACTTACACTGCCTCTATAGGTGAGGGTGTTTTCAAAAGCCTACAGCCAGGCCCACTCTTGATTGGCCTGTCCCAATCTAGTAAACTCCTCAGCCTCTGCTATTCCGGCTGCTTATTTGTCATTCTCCTCTCTTCTCCCTGCCTTGGAGAGGCCCCTGAAGCTTCACAGAATACCTCCTCTAGATTTACAAAAGGAGTCCTGTCCCCATCTCATCAGGGATAGAGGACAGGACTTTAAACAAAATCTCTGCTGAAGCTATCATGGCAAGAGGTGTACCAGTTTAAAGCTGTCAGTTGATAATCAGTCTACTGTGAATGGTTGGGCTGGTAGCACCCAGTGATTCGATTTGCATATTTATAACTTGACTTGTGCACAGAAGTGTCACTTCGGGGTGCCACTGCAGCAGCTCCATTCCGATGAAAACATCTTCTGAGAGCCTTGTCAGCATCCTTCAGCTTTTCTTTGTGTTGTTTGGAACCAGAGAGTGGGTGGCAGTCTACACCTCTGGAGGAGCGGCTGATAAAATCTGTGAACTTTTTCTCCTCTTACCCATCATATCTCACAGCTATATCAGCAACCAGTCCCCTCAGTGGAACTTGGAGAGCTGCTCAAATTAAGAATAAAAGAGAAACGATGCTTCTGTTTTATCTGCCTGGTTTCCAGTCTTCAGATTGTCAGTAATGTCACACATCTAATATCCATGAAAAAGTGGGAGAGAAGAGACTAAAAGAGACTTGCTGGGGAGGATGAAGGGATTTGAGGAAAGAGTGCTTGCAGTAAGAGCTTTTGTAGCTTTGAGTCTGAAAGGCACCTGGTAGGTATCTTGAGCAAGGGACAGGTTATTAAGGAGATTGGCCTGCAATTCAATTAGAGAGGTTATGAAGAGAACCCTGCTACGTTCATCCATGGGCAGAAAAGTCAAACTCAGCTTGCTAAGCCTCCTGGACCACTAATCTATAAATCTCAGCCACTACTTCATAACTATATCTGACAGAGGCTAAAGAGATGTGATCAGTTAGAATCATGTTCTCCAAATCATTCATAGAGGTGAGAGTGTTTAGAAGTAGATAAAATAAGCAAAAACCAATGAAAACCATGTTATATTCTTTCAGGAGTGGGGTAACGTTGTGGAGGGCAAAAAGCAAATAGGTAATTTTTTTTTTCTTCCTCTCTCTTTGGTGATTTCAGAGTGGGTCCAGCCATCTGTATCTTCAAAAGAGTATTTCTTGAAGAGTCTGCACTGGAATCCCTTAGGAATTTTATTAAAAATGAAAATGTCTAGGACCCACCTTAGATCTACTGGTCAGAAAACCTGGGAGTAGGACCCTGGAGTCAGAATTATTAATAGTAACAAGTTGCTCAATGACTGAAACATACTCAAGTTGAAGAAGTATTAATGTAGATCCTGCCACTGGCAATGTTGGGAGAGCCAGCAATGTTGCTATAGGTCTTTATTAACAAGCACACTTTTTATCTCTGTACTTGCCCCTCAAAGGGACTCAAGGGCACTAGGAGGTTTTTTGAAGTTTAATATTAACTGGTTGACCTTTATGAAGTAGTTAGAATCTTCTTTGATATTAATTTGTCATTAGGTCAGCAAACATTCTAAAGGATAATTACCTATATAGTACACAATACAATAAAGATGCCTCAGTTTTTAATAAAAGTTAGATATCATTTTCTGTATTTGAACTCAGTAAAGCTGCTTGTCCAAATGACTACTAAATTTCTTCAGCCATGGAAGAACTAGTAGAGGTAGTATAACATTCTAATCAATATGAAAACCCAATAGATAAAACAATGTGATGTGGGTTAATAAATTAATGTTGTACAGAGATCATGTTGAGTTAATTTCCTTTGACTGTGTTTCTTGGAAGAGTTCATAGTGATGCTTCTTAAGGCCGACTTGACCTCACATTCTGGGATGTCTGGCTCTAGGTGAGTGATCACACCATTGTGATTATCTGGGTCATGAAGATCTTTTTTGTATAGTTCTTCTGTGTATTCTTGCCACCTCTTCTAAATATCTTCTGCTTCTGTTAGGTCCATACCATTTCTGTCCTTTATTGTGCCCATCTTTTCTGGAAATGTTCCCTTGGTATCTCTAATTTTCTTGAAGAGATCTCTAGTCTTTCCATTCTATTGTTTTCCTCTATTTCTTTACATTGATCACTGAGGAAGGCTTTCTTATCTCTCTTTGCTATTCTTTGGAACTCTGCATTCAAATGGGTATATCTTTCCTTTTCTCCTTTGCCTTTTGCTTCTCTTCTTTTCATAGCTGTTTGTAAGGCCTCCTCAGACAACATTTTGCCTTTTTGCATTTCTTTTGCTTGGGGATGGTCTTGATCACTGTCTCCTGTACAATGTCATGAGCCTCCATCCATAGTTCTTCAGGCACTCTGTCTATCATATCTGATCCCATAAATCTATTTGTCACTTCCACTGTATAATCATTAGGGATTTGATTTAGGTCATACCTGAATGCTCTAGTGGTTTTCCCTACTTTATTCAATTTAAGTCTGAATTTGGCAATAAGGAGTTCATGATCTGAGCCACAGTCAGCTCCTGGGCTTGTTTTTGCTGACTGTATAGAGCTTCTCCATCTTTGGCTGCAAAGAATATAATCAATCTGATTTCGATATTGAATATCTGGTGATGTCCATGTGTAGAGTCTTCTCTTCTGTTGTTGGAAGAGGGTGTTTGCTATGACCAGTGTGTTCTCTTAGCAAAACTCTATTAGCTTTTGCCCTGGTTCATTCTGTAACCCAAGGCCAAATTTGCCTGTTACTCCAGATATTTCTTGACTTCCTACTTTTGCATTCCAGTCCCCTATAATGAAAAGGACATCTTTTTGGTGTGTTAGTTTTAGAAGATCTTGTAGGTCTTCATAGGACCATTCAACTTCAGTTTCTTCAGCATTAGTGGTTTGGGCATAGACTTGAATTACTGTGATATTGCTTGGAAAAGAAGAGAGATCATTCTGTCATTTTTGAGACTGCATCCAAATACTGCTTTTTTGACTCTTTTGTTGACTATGATGGCTACTCCATTTCTTCTTAGAGATTCTTGCCCACAGTAGTAGATATAATGGTCATCTGAGTTAAATTCACCCATTCCAGTCCATTTTAGTTTGTTGATTCCTAAAATGTCGATGGTCACTCTTGCCATCTCCTGTTTGACCACTTCCAATTTGCCTTGATTCATGGATCTAACATTCCAGGTTCCTTTGCAATATTGCTCTTTACAGCAAAAGACCTTACTTCCATCACCAGCCACATCCACAACTGGGTGTTGTTTTTGCTTTGGCTCCATCTCTTCATTCTTTATGGGGTTATTCCTCCACTGATCTCCAGTAGCATATTGGACACCTACTGACCTGGGGAGTTCATCTTTCAGTGTCCTAGCTTTTTAACTTTTCATGCTGTTCATGGGGTTCTCAAGGCAAGAATACTGAAGTGGTTTGCATTCCCTTCTCCAGTGGACCACATTTTGTCAGAACTGTCCGCCATCACCTGTCCATCTTAGGTGGCCCTACATGGAATGGCTCATAGTTTCATTGAGTTAGACAAGGCTGTGGTCCATGTAATCAGATTGATTAGTTTTCTGTGATTGTGGTTTTCAGTATGTCTGCCCTCTGATGTAGAAGGATAAGAGGCTTATGGAAGCTTCCTGATGGGAGAGACTGAGGGGTCTTGTTCTGATAGGTAGGGCCATGCTCAGTAAATCTTTAATCCAATTCTCTATTGATGGACCAGGCTGTGTTGTTCCCTCCCTGTTTGACCTGAGGCCAAACCATGGTGGAGGTAATGAAGATAATGGCGACCTCTTTTAAAAGGTCCCATACATTCACTGCTACACTCAGTGCCCCCAACCCTGCAGCAGGCCACCACTGACCCACACCTCCGCCAGAGACTCTTGGATACTCACGGGCAAGTGTGGGTTAGTGACTTGTGGGGTCACTGCTCTTTTCTCCGGGGTCCTGGTGCACACAAAGTTCTGTTTGTGCCCTCCAAGAATCTTTTCCCAGTCCTGTGTGAGTTCTGGTGGCTCTATGGTGGGGTTAATGGCAACCTCCTCCAAGAGGGCTTATGCCACACCCAGTCTACTGCACCCAGAGACCCTGCCCCTGCAGCAGTCCACTGCTGATCTGTACCTCCTCAGGAGATGCTCAGACACAGTTCTGTCTTAGTCTCTGTGGAGTCCCTGGGTCCTGGTGCGCACAAAGTATGTTTGAGCCAGACATCCTGGACTGTGAAGTCAAGTGGGCCTTAGGAAGCATCACTATGAAGAAAACTAGTGGAGGTGATGGAATTCCAGTAGAGCTATTTCAAATCCTAAAAGATGATGCTGTGAAAGTGCTACACTCATTATGCCAGCAAATTTGGAAAACTCAGCAGTAGCCATAGGACTTGAAAGGTCAGTTTTCATTGCAATCCTAAAGAAAGGCAATGCCAAAGAATGCTCAAACTACTGCACATTTGCACTCATCTCACACGCTAGCAAAGTAATGCTCAAAATTCTCCAAGCCAGGCTTCAACAGTACATGAACCGTGAACTTCCATATGTTCAAGCTGGTTTTAGAAAAGGCAGAGGAACCAGAGATCAAATTGCCAACATCCGTTAGATCATTGAAAAAGTGAGAGAGTTCCAGAAAAACATCTATTTTTGCTTTATTGACTATCAAAGCCTTTGACTGTGTGGATCAGAACAGACTGTGGAAAATTCTTCAAGAGATTGGAACACCAGACCACCTGATCTGTCTCCTGAGAAATTTGTATACAGGCCAAGAAGCAACAGTTAGAACTGGACATGGAACAACAGTCTAGTTCCAAATCGGGAAAGGAGTATGACGAGGCTGTATGTTGTCACCCTGCTTATTTAACTTATATGCAGAGTACATCATGAGAAATGCTAGACTGGATGAAGCACAAGCTTGAATCAAGCTTGCTGGGAGAAATATCAATAACCTCACATAGGCCGATGGTACCACCCTTACGGCAGAAAGCGAAGAAGAACTAAAGAGCCTCTTGATGAAAGTGAAAGAGGAGAGTGAAAATTTTGGCTTAAAACTCAACATTAAGAAACTAGGATCATGGCATCTGTTCCTATCACTTCATGGCAAATAGTTGGAAAAACAGTGGAACAGTGTCAGACTTTATTTTTGGGGGTTCCATAATCACTGCAGGTGATGACTGTCGCCATGGAATTAAAAGATGCTTGCTCCTTGGAGGAAAAGTTATGACCAACCTATATAGTATATTAAAAAGGAGAGATATTACTTGGCCGACAAAGTTCCGTCTATTCAAAGCTCTGGTTTTTCCAGTAGTCATGCATGGATGTGAGAGTTGGAGTATAAAGAAGGCTGAGCCCCAAAGAATTGGTGCTCTTGAACTGTGGTGTTGGAGAAGACTCTTGAGAGTCCCTTAAACTATAAGGAGATCCAACCAGTCCATCCTAAAGGAAATCAGTCCTTAATATTCATTGGAAGGACTGATCCTGAAGTTGAAACTTCGATTCTTTGGCCACCTGATGCAAAGAACTGACTCATTTGAAAAGACCCTGATGTTGGGAAAGATTGAAGTCATGAAGAGAAGGGGACGACAGAGGATGAGATGGTTGGATGGCATCACCGACTCAATGGACATGAGTTTGAATAAACTTCGGGATTTGGTGATGGACAGGGAGGCCTTGCTTGCTGCAGTCTATGGGGTTGCAAAGGGTTGGACACGACTGAGTGACTGAACTGAAGTGAACTTCAAAGAGTGATTTAGAAAAAAACAAAAAAAGGAAAGTAATAATTATTCAACACCTGATATGTGCCAAGCACTGTGTTAGGCTATTGACATTACAAATTTTCTTTAATCCAATGCAAGTAAGCTTTATATATATGTGTTTGTGTTTGTGTGTGTGTGTGTGTGTATATATATATACATATATAAAAATCAGTATAAATAAGTTAAGTAGATTTTTATTGCTTATTTATTATGTATAACACTAATTATCCTCCCCCAAAAGAGACCACTGAAAATAAAATGGAAGGTATTGGGAAAGGATTTAGATTTAATACCTTTGAACATTTAAAGTGAAGTTAAATGGTCATTTGTTCTAATCCAGTCTTCACCATTATATCATAAAATCATACTCTGTAATGTTTGGAAAATGTCTGAACACCTGGTATTGGCAGAATTACCATTGAATCTTGAAAATTTATATACCACTACATTTGTGACTTATTTTGATAGTTAAGTATTTGCATATATATGACCACAGAATTTTAGATTTGATTAAGACACTTTTTAGATAAAGAAGCCAAAATCCAAAAGTCATTTTATTAAAAATGTTTTTCCTGATAGCAATTTTTATTCTTACACTTCATAAGGAAATTAATTTCAAAGTATTTCATAAAGCCAGAAGTGACTAATTATTACTTTGGTTTAACAATTTTCATAAAAAATTGAATGTTAAAAGACATTATATATGGATTTCTTTACTTATAGCTGATATGCCTTGGGTGACTGTGCCTTAGTTTCTTTAACCCTAAAATAGGGATGAACAAAGGATCAAGTTCATTGGGCTATTGTGAAAAATAAATTAGAAAATATACATTCAGTACTTAGCATGGAGCTTATTAAAGTTAGATTCATGCTTCCAATTATTAATTAAACAGACAAGTTCATAACATATATTAAATTCTACTTACATGCAGTAGTCTAGTCTGATTAAAAACTACCCTATAATTCATACATTTTAGTAAGCTGAAAGTTCTCTACCCCAATTTACTCTGAATTGGGTAATGTTTTACATAATCATAATTATGAAACTATCTTGATGACAATGAAATTCTGCATTATAAAGATCTGGAAATTCAAACTCATTTGCTTTTATTTCTATGTATATCAAGCTGTCGTCCTTTATTGTAGATTTATTTATTTTTATTATGGAGATTTATTTCAATGGTAAATAGTAAGAATAATATACTCTTAATTTTCACTATGGGGCTGCAGTCCTGAAGAATCCTCCTGCCAATACAGGAGACTCAGGTTTGATCCCTGGGTCGGGAAGATCCCCTGGAGAAGGAAATGGCAACCCACTCCAGTATTCTTGCCTGGGAAATTCCATGGACAGAGAGCTTGGCACGCTGCAGTCCATGGGGTCACAAAAGAGTTGGACAAGACTTAGTGACTAGAAAACAACAACAACAATTTTCACTAAAAGCATATAGAAAAATATACATTAGTTTTGAAAAGAAAATTGAAAATTGTAATTGGGCCATCTTTGAAGAAAAATAATTAGTTTATTTTCATCAACCGTGTATAACAGCACCATCCCTTCCCCATTTTGCTTTGCTGTGTTTGTGTGCAGATGGGCCTTCTTTGTTGACAAGGTACTAATGATGATGCCCCTATCACTCTTTAGCTTTTCTCATTACCTCCTAACCACCTTCATTTATTACTTCTGATTCCCTGCATGTTCAGTATATTAAATGTTAACAAATGGTTCTCATTTTACATGACAATCCTAATAATTAATGTTTATAGAAGCGTATTAGGCACATAATGCCAAAATATATTACCTAAAGTGTTCATCTCTAATTTGAGTTTCTTTTGTACGTTGGGAATAGAATGTGCTATTTAGAGGTCACGGTAGGAACACAGATACACCTCTACACCTCTCAATCTTATGTCTGTTAATCTGTGTCAATGAAGAATTCTAAATCTGATTTTCTGTTAGCAGTGTCTGGCTCACAGGAAAGATCTCTTAAGCTCAGAGAAGAGTAGCTGGAATTCATAATGTAAAGAGAGAATGTGATGCAGGGAAATATTCTTGACCTGGCATCTCTTTTGTGCCCCAGTGACTGTGGGAGGTTACTTCTTTTATAGGATGATTTACCACCCTTCCTTCCATCCAGCTTGGAGAAAGAAAGATGAGAGCAGAGAAGCAGGCCTAGACCCTTCGATTCCTGGCTAATGAGCATCAGGAGGACCATAGAGAAAGCATTGGAAAGGAAAATACAAGAGGAATGGAGATAAGGGAATCAGTGCCCTGTAAATAAGGAACAGAACTCAGTAACTGATTGGGTTGGTGGCACAACTGTGCTTGGAGCATTCTGACCTTTGTAAAGTCTCAGCACAAATAAGACGGGTGTGAGATCACTGATGTCCTCAAGACATATCACACAAATGCTAACCTAATCCACTCTGCCACTTAAATTTTTTAAACATGGAATTTCTTGTTTTTTTCTTTTTTTTGACTTCTGTCACAATCACACTCATTGCTGACTGGAAATTATTTCCTAGTAAGCAGCATTGAAAGTGAAGTCACTCAGTCATGTCCGACTCTTTGCGACCCCATGGACTGTAGCCTACCAGGATCCTTAGTCCATGGGATTTTCCAGGCAAGAATACTGGAGTGGGTTGCCATTTCCTTCTCCATAGTAGACTGTTATTAAGGACTGACATTCTGCATGGTCATCAACTATTTGATTAGTCAGTTATGGGTCTAAAATTCAGTGTACTCTTTCTACACTACTTAGTGAGCAAGTATTTACAGTTTTCTAGTGTACAACAAAGAGTACTACAATCCTAGGTTATAGAAACTCATATGGAGTTCTTATTCTTAATAACTTCAGGATTTAGTGGGGAGAAATAGCCATATGACCTTAAGCCTTGATATGAAGGTACAGTAGAATAGAGAACAAGGCAGCAATTGAGATTGGTGGTTTACAGGATAAAATCCTGGAGAGAGTAATCTTTTGCAGAGTCTAAAAGTGACGTTAAAAATATATTCTAAACAGAGAAATTAGGATGAGCTAAAGTATAGAGTGGACTTCCCTGGTGGGTCAGACAGTAAAGAATCTGCCTGCAATGCAGAAGGCCTGGGTTCAATCCCTGGGTTGGGAGGATCCCCTGGCGAAGGAAATGGCAACCCACTCCAGTGTTGTTTCCTGGAACATTCCATGGACAGAGGAGACTGGTGGCTACAGTCCATGGGGTTGCAAAGAGTGGGATATGACTGAGTAACTAACACTTTCACTTTCAAAGTATAGAGTAAGGAATCACTGGAGTGCTCCTGGCAGCAACGGTTTGGTCTTACCATGGGGTAAAGTGCAGGAACATGGGTAAGACATGTGGTGGCAGAAGCAGACAACAAATGGAGGGTCACGTAAGGACCTTGTTACTCCAAATGTTATCATCCATCACCCTCAGTGTTGACTTTGGCTGGACCTTGTTGGAAATACTCTAGCCAGACCTACTACATCAAAATTGGGATTTTAACAAGGTCCCCAGGTGATCTGTTTACACACGAAAGCATGAAAAGCCCTGGTGTAGCAGATGTGGACAGATCTAAGGAAAACATAACTGGAAGCTAGGGACTAGAAGTTTTTCTCAGCCATTCTCTACCTTTTTCTTTTCCTTCGTCACCAAGAATGGACTCCGTAGAGTAACTTTAGCCCTTCAACTCTTGCTTTCTGCTGCTTGATTTCAGCAAGACCTACCCCATCCTCCACCCTTACCAGTGAAAACCTGGGCATGAAAAACCTTGAGTATATGAGGATAAAAGGAAGTTGGCAAATACACCATGGAAAATCTTGAAGGCTAATGTTAACAGCTAATATTTTTCACTGCATCATGGTTGTCAATATTTCATATACATTTTCCTCACATCAACCCTGTGAGATCATGATCAGTTTCCTCATTTTGCAGATGAAATAATTGAGACAGTGATGTCAGTTGTTGAAAGTCACATGGCTGAGGAAGAAGCAAAATACAGACTAAACCCAGGTTTTCTAATGTGAAGTTTAATGAGTCTTCCTCTTCTCTAAGCTGCTGTCCTAGCCTGAGCTCATGGAGCCCTGGCCTGATTGGTCCTTGGTGCTGCATTGTATTCTAGCATTGTTTTGCAATGGAGGATCCAAGAATAATGGGAGTTGGGGGACACTCAGGGCAGAGGTCTGTTAGAGGATGGTTGTTTTCACCTGTTCAGAGGAGTTGGGATTTAGTTAAATGTTAAAGCAATGTCATTCTTTTTACTCCCTAAGCAGTTACCAAGGGAGGCAGAACAGAGGCAGGAAAAATTTTTAATTTTTAATTAATTTTAGATTAATTCTGATTAAGAACAAGAATCAAATTCTGGTGAAAGTTGCCTTCCTTTTCTTTTTCACTGTTCAAGGGTACAAAAGATCATGTCTTTAAGAATAAAACTACTCCATTGAATTATGGCCAGTCTAAGATTTAGAATTCATCTTAATGATTGAATTGAAATGTCTTCAAAGATGATTCGATTGATTAAATTGAGATCAGCCATTACTCATATAGTTAAACTGGAAATAAAGATTCTACAGAGATGTATCTAAATGTTCAAACATAGGTAGAGTAAAATTTCCCATTCCTCAATTATTCAGCCTGTGTTCATCAATTGAAAGCAAGGATAAGAGATCCATGGGAAAAATCATGAGTATTTTTTTATTTGCTTGTGCTCTCTTCACTCTGTTTCCTTTGAGAGTTTTGGGTCTAAACCTCTCGTTGGTTGGTAGAGAGAAAGCATATATATATATATATATATAAAATATATATATATATTAATTAATTAATTAATTATCAAAATCGAAATGCTCTGCTGTGGGGGTTCCCAAATAATACTTTGATCATTGAGGGTTCAAATTAGCTCTGTATTCAGTTCTTTGGTATCTTCAGCTCAGAAGCAAATAGTGTTGCTTGAACCCTAAAATCCTGCATCTAATATGCATGTGAAGAGAATACAACTGTTATAAATTCAGAGAGCAAAAATCACAGAGGGAAAGGATAATATTTGAGAGGTAAAGTTAAGAAAAGAGAAATATGATGGTTTCTTTTTATTATATATTAGTTTTTTTTTCAGCTTTGGAAATTCTACCTCCTATTGGAAAAGAAAAAACTCTTTGATTTATTTCAAGATTTGAGGGACATCTATGCCTTCACTGAAATAAAAAATGTTAACCTTTAAGGGAAATATGACTTTCCCTTCTTTCTTTGTCATTCACTTCATAAGCTTGGGAACACCACTAAGACAGGGAATAAGTATGTGTGACTAAGGTGAGAATGGATTAGAGCAGAGGGCAGCTGGAAGAGAAAAGTAATTACTCCTTGTTAAAAAAAAAAATTAAACTAACTAGTTTATGTGCTAACAGTCATCTGAGGTCAGATCTTCTAGAAATAGTCAAGAAACATTTTAAAAAAGAGTCACTGTCTTGGACTATATCAGCAAACATAGCTGTTGATCAATACCTTACTATCAGGAAATGCTATGAAGAAGGGCAATAGAAGGGGTGAGAGGCTGAGGGGCCCAGTCTAAGCTTGGAAGGATCAAAATAAATTGACACTTTATATCTTTGAAAAAGAAGAAGTGTTTAAGAGAGAATGTAATTGCTTGTAAACCTCAAATGCTATAGGTAATGCTGAGGTAACTTGGTTGGTGTGGGCCAGCTTAGAGAAGACAAGCTGCAGAAGAGGAAAATAAGTTCAATGAAACGGAAAATGCTATTCACACAGGGACTATGGACATCCAAAGTGATGTGTAGCAAGAAGATGAATTCAAGGAAATCAAAAGGAGGACATCTAGTGGAAAACAAGTTCTTGTTGTAGTCAGGTATCTAAGAGCTCAGAATGAGTAGACTATGACACTAGTTTATTCATGGAAAGGTTTATTAGTTACATAGTATATGGATGTCTATATTGATCTGGTAATGTAATATAAAATAATCAAATTTCTGGCATCTGATTTCAGTTAAAAGCTAAGATTGATACTTTGTGGACTATGTCTGCTTAATTCCAAAGGCAAAACTCAAGATTTAGAAAGGTCTTGGATAGGCTGAATATCACCTAGACAGAAGTAAGCCAAAAAGCCTGCTATAGCTCAGAGCTGAGAGTGTGGTGAGAAGCCCCTTGTCACAAGTTTAGAAGATAAATTGAATTTATCAGTTGAAGCCTATGCTTTGACACATTTATGACAATTATTAAAAAAATAGGAAAAGCCCTGGAATATGAGCTGTGGTGCCACCTTGTTTATCATCAACTTAATTTGTCCATTCATTCATTCATTTGTATGTTCATTCATTCTATAGATAACACTTAAATGTCTAGTTAATGACCAGCAAGTGTTCTGAGTGCTATGTACATGGTTGTTACCACACAGACCCCATTCTTGCACTCATGGAGCTTATAGACCAGTGGAGAAAGACACATTAAAAACAAAAACAAATGCTAAACAAGATTATTTCAGATGGCAAAATTCCTATGTGGAAAGAAAATAAGATGGCTTTATGGAGATTTCATTGCTTAGATAAGATAAGGAGGATAGACTGCTTATATGCGGTGGTCTGGAAAGGCCTCTTTGTGGTGTCATTTGCAAACTATGATGAGAAGAAGCCAGACTATGTCAGCAACATACATACCTATAGCAGAAGATGAGGAATACCTAGTTATTTCAGAATATGCAGATCAGAGATTAAAAAAATAATTTGCTAGCATGGCAAAGTCCTGAAATTTTTTAAGAGAGAATCTCTCTGTCTTGTTCTCTCTCTTTCTCTCTCAAAAACAGAAATTGCCAATTTTTCCTTATGGGTCCATGAAGGTCATGTGTCTCTATTTTCTAGAGTTGCAGTGTTTCTTAAGCATAACAAAAGCATCTCTGGACTTTGTAGCCCTTTAAGGACTGGTTTCAGCCCCAAAAGAGTTCAAAGAATTGCCTTTAAGTTTAATACAGTGCTATGTGCATGGTGGTTACATAATGACGAATAGCTACTGTAAGGAATGGAATTTTGTTTAATGATAGCAGTTGTTGAATGTATATACTTGTTTGTTAAAAATGAAATTGAGTTTAATAAGCTTATAGACCAGTAGTTTTTTTTCAAAGATGCCAAAATACTTTATTACTCATTCGACAAGTAATTTCATTCACTTGCTAATTCAGATATAAGAATATTAATCCTGAGTAGTGATTCATAGTGTTGATTTGAAGATGAGATTTGACTTAAAGCAACACTTTTGTTTCAGTCACTCAAATGACACTTAGGTAAATATCAGTGTAAGAAAGAATATGCTTTCCAATTAGATTATAAAATATGTTAAGATTGGAGGCAATTATTTATACCTCTTTAGAACCCTATTTCTTAGCATATATGCAAATGATAGATCCTCACTAATCTTGAAGTCTGTGCAATGAATTGAAAAAGTATGGTCTTTAAAACCAAACTGGTTTGGATGCTGACTCTGCACCTTTCCAGTCCTATGGGCTTTAAGCCAATTGATGTGTTAGCTGAACCTCACTTTTTGCACCTATACAATGAAGATTTCATTATCTTTTAAGGTGGATTTGGAGATTAGTGATATTTTAGGCAAAATAACTGTAGAGTGGCTATTGATATATTTAAAAACAAGAAAAAATATAGTCAGACTGTGCTATTAAGTTCTGTGAGGTCAGAAATAAGAATTGTGTCTTTCTCTATTCACAGTTCCCGAACCAGGAAATTGAAGAATTGCAGGAGCACATTAGATGTCGTGACACCTTCAAATTTGTTATTGCGTCTAGGAAGAATACTCTTCCTCTACTCTAGAAAGAGGGCTTCCTTGATAGCTCAGTTGGTAAAGAATCTGCCTGCAATGCAGGAGACCCCGGTTCGATCCCTGGGTTGGGAAGATCCCCTGAAGAAGGGAAACGCTACCCACTCCAGTATTCTGACCTGGAGAATTCCATGTTCTGTATAGTCGCTGGGGTTGCAAAGAGTCAGACATGATTGAGTGATTTTCACTTTCACTCTAGAAAGAAAACTGTCACTTTTATTCATAAAAAAGACTTCAGAAAGAACTATAATCAATTATGTCTACTTTCCAATAACAATTTCCCATAGGATAAACATACCAAAAATTAATCAAATAGACAATACTGAAATGCCTCATTTTATGTTAATTGCAGTTCACTTCTCCTGGCCTTTACAAGAATCAGGTGACCTCAGTGTAGATAAGTCATTATTAGTTGAACTGTGTTAGTGTTCTGTGACAAGAACAATATCTCAACCTAAAGGCCATGTAATGGTTCTTTGAACAATTGCAGTCTGACCCTGCAAAGAAGCGTTGAAGATTGTTTTGGATCTTCAGTTTTTACATCTCCATAAGCAATAAATGGTAAAGAATCTGCTTGCCAAGCAGGAGATGCAGGAGATACAAATTTGATCCCTGGGTTGGAAAAATCCCTGAAGAAGGACATGGTAACCCACTCCAGTGTTCTTGCCTGGGAAATCAAACAGGCAGGAAGCCTGGCAGGCTACAATTCATGGGGTCGCACAGGGTCTGACATGACTATGTGACTAAACAGCAGCAGCAACAAGCAAGAAGTGGTGAAGTCAAAGCTGTGAGAATGTTCTAATGGAGATAGTTGAGTGGTCTCTGTACTCAGAAAGCAGGATAACAAGTTCTAAGACTTTCTGAGAGCTGTGATTCAAGTCTACAAGTGAGTCTACATACTTGTTGGAAGAGTTCGTCTCAACCTAAAGAAATAGTGGAATATACCTTAGATGGAAAAAGACTTTGCTTTTCCAGGAACCTAAAAACCTGAGATAAACAGCTCTGTCCCTAATGACAGTAGAAATAAGGAAAATTATCAAGAGGGAAGAAAACTCACATAGATGCAGAAATATCCATATCAGGTAATCTCAAGAAAAGGTGGTAGGAAGTATTGCTTTATCTCCATAGTTGGTTTATAGAAGTACAGGTAAACATTTCCATCATGCTGCCTGCGGTGAACACAACCCTATCTGAAGAGAATTGCCCCACCCTTCGCCCACTTCTTCTGCTGAGAAACCAAGTTATCAGGTTTGCCCTCGAGTCCAAACTATTCTCATTTCAACTGTGCCACAATTCACTGACTGCAGTGGGTATCTGCCAACTGGGATCTGAATATATAAATTGGCCTAAGGTATAGCCCATGCAAAATAATAAACTGGGTTAAAGAGATTTGTTCTGGACTTCATATTGGGAATGTTACTACAAAATGGTTTAGTTAGCAAAGAAAATTGAAACTTAATCATTACTTTGCTAACAAAGGTCTGTCTAGCTAACAAAAGCTATGGTTTTTCCAATAGTCATGTATGGATGAGAGTTGGACTATAAATAAAGCTGAGCACCAAAGAACTGATGTTTTTGAACCGTGGTGTTAGAGAAGACTCTTGAGAGTTCCTTGACCTGTAAGGAGATCTAACCAGTCTATCCTAAAGGAAATCAGTCCTGATATTCATTGGGAGGACTGATGCTGAAGCTGAAGCCCCAATACTTTGGCCACCTGATGGGAAGAACTGACTCATTGGAAAAGACCCTGATGCTGGGAAAGATTGAAGGCAGGAGAAGAAGGGGATGACAGGATGAGACAGTCGGATGGACATGAGTTTGAGCAAGCTCTGGGAGTTGATGATGGACAAGGAAGCCTGATGTGCTGCAGTCCATGGGGTCGCAAAGAGTTGAGCACAACTGAGTGACTAAACTGAACTGAATCACGAATAGAATCCACAGGTCTATTATCCTAAGAAGCTCAAGTTGTGAGAAAACCCAACCTGTGATCAGCCGGCTGTGAAGTTGAGAAAAAGGTGCACCAAGGTAAGAGGAGAGAACTCACAGTCCAGTTGGCACTGGGAAGAGAGGTGGGCATTCAGAGATGGAGATTTATGGAGAGTTCAGTTCAGTTCAGTTCGGTTGCTCAGTTGTAGCCGACTCTTTGAGACCCCATGAACCACAGCATGCCAGGTTTCCCCATCCATTACCAACTCCCGGAGTCCACCCAAACCCATGTCCATCAAGTCGATGATGCCATCCAACCATCTCATCCTCTGTCATCCCCTTCTCCTCCTGCCCCCAATCCCTCCCAGCATCAGGGTCTTTTCCAATGAGTCAACTCTTCGCATCAGGTGGCCAAAGTATTGGAGTTTCAGCTTCAACATCAGTCCTTCCAATGAACACCCAGGACTGATCTCCTTTAGGATGGACTGGTTGGATCTCCTTGCAGTCCAAGGGACTCTCAAGGGTCTTCTCCAACACCACAGTTCAAAAGCATCAATTCTTTGGCGCTCAACTTTCTTTACAGTCCAACTCTCACATCCATACATGACCACAGGAAAAAGCATAGCCTTGAATAGATGGACCTTTTTTTGACAAAGTAATGCCTCTACTTTTTAATATGCTGTCTAGATTGGTCATAACTTTCCTTCCAAGGAGTAAGTGTCTTTTAATTTCATGGCTGCAGTCACCATCTGCAGTGATTTTGGAGCCCAAAAAAATAAAATCAGCCACTGTTTCCACTGTTTCCCCATCTATCTGCCATGAAGTGATCAGATCGGATGCCATGATCTTAGTTTTCTGAATGTTGAGCTTTAAGCCAACTTCTTCACTTTCCTCTTTCACTTTTATCAAGAGGCTCTTTAGTTCTTCTTCACTTTCTGCCATAAAGGTGGTGTCATCTGCATATCTAAGGTTATTGATATTTCACCCAGCAATCTTGATTCCAGCTTGTGCTTCCTCCAGCCCAGCATTTCTCATGATGTACACTGCATATAAGTTAATAAGCAGGGTGACAATACATAGTCTTGACGTACTCCTTTTCCTATTTGGAACCAGTCTGTTGTTCCATGTCCAGTTCTAACTGTTGCTTCCTGACCTTCATACAGGTTTCTCAAGAGGCAGGTCAGGCGGTCTGGTATGCCCATCTCTTTCAGAATTTTCCACAGTTTATTGTGATCCACATAGACAAAAGCTTTGGCATAGTCAATCAAGCAGAAATAGATGGTTTTCTGGAACTCTCTTGCTTTTTCGATGATCCGTCAGATGTTGGCAATTTGATCTCTGGTTCCTCTGCTTTTTCTAAAACCAGCTTGGACATCTGGAAGTTCATGGTTCACGTATTGCTGAAGCCTGGCTTGGAGAATTTTGAGCATTACTTTACCAGCGTGTGAGATGAGTTCAATTGTGTGGTCATTTGGGCAGTCTTTGGCATTGCTTTTCTTTGAGATTGGAATGAAAACTGACCTCTTCTAGTCCTGTGGTCACTGCTGAGATTTCCATATTTTCTGGCATATTGAGTACAGGTTTCACAGGGTCATCTTTCAGGATTTGAAATAGCTCAACTTGAATTCCGTCACCTCCACTAGCTTTGTTTGTAGTGATGCTTCCTAAGGCCTACTTGACTTCACATTCCAGGATGTCTGACTCTAGGTGAGTGATCACACCATCGTGATTATCTGGGTCGTGAGGATCTTTTTTGTACAGTTCTGTGTATTCTTGCCACCTCTTTTTAATATCTTCTGCTTCTGTTATGTCCCTACCATTTCTGTCCTTTATTGAGCCCATCTTTGGATGAAATGTTCCCTTGGTATGTCTAATTTTCTTGAAGAGATCTCTAGTCTTTCCCATTCTATTAGCTAAGTCAAATTTGTGGTAGATCCCTACTAACCAATTTATGCTTTTGCTACAATCTTGTTCTTTTGTAATTACTGCTCTTGCTGAGTTTTAGAGTTTTCAACTTTCCTGCCTCACTAGACATCATATCTTTACAGTAAAACCCTTTTCTTTGCGGTAAACCTACTATATTAACAAAGTATATAGATTAAAACCTATATGATGAACAACCAGTTTTCCTTGGCACAGTCTTGACATTTGATGAATATTTGATTCATTATTCAACTCTAGATGAATATCCATTGTTCACATACAGCTAGTGAAGTTGGTTCTGTTCATGGTTTGAAAATATGTGTGCTGTACTCTTAGCTAGCCTGATTCAGTTTTCAGAGAATGGGGCAAGAGAATAACACACAAAGGATGGTAGGGGAAGCAGAGAAGGAGGAAGGGTGGGACAGAGATAGAAAAGGAGGGGGAAAAGAAGACTCACAGAAATAAAGATTGAAAGATCTGGATAGAAGGAATATGGTCCAATAAGTAGTTAGCAAATTCCCCTAGGTGAGTTTGGAGGTAAAAAGGTTTGTTGACCTATAATAAGTCTTTTAAATTTACCATCTGTCAAAAGAAATAAGAGAGTCAATTTCAAAAATTTTGCATGCTCAAATATATAAGGCTTAAATCTTCTGAGTAAACAATATGCCTCCAAGTATAACACAAAATAAACATAGCCAAATGGTGTTAATACAGGGGTGATGTTTGCGTGTGACTTGTATACCAAGATTCCATCTACTACTAATATTTTCTTTTTTAAAAAAGCATAAGCCTACTTACAGAGCCCAAAAATATATTAAAGAAAAATATGTGGATATCTCTGGTTGAATATGTATAAAGGAGGCAGGCATATTTCCATATAACAACTCAATAGAATGGTTATGGCCACTTCAATAACACAATAAAATTTATTTTTATATTGGATCATAAAATTACTATACCAGAAGTGGCTGACAGTTTATCCGTTTTCAAAATGGCTAGTGTAGGATGCAACTGAGAAAGGTGTTAAAATCCCTCAAATGTGTCTAATTATCCCAAACTGTATTGCCCGAGGGAAATGTTCTCCTAACCCTTTTGGTTGATCAGTTTACGTTATAAAACATATGGGTTGATGACCCTCACAGCAGAGCTTTGCTTCAGTGGATAATCTAACTGCAGACCTCTTTTATTGTCCTATAAATACTATGTCTTCCCTTAAAATGGTATTGCATTCATCATGTGTCTTCCTCAGTTTATTTTCTAGTGTCATCATTTCACATATTAATTGAATATCACCAGTCCTACATAGACTGAATGAATTTTAGAAAACAAGTATTAAAACTGACTGAGGCTTCAGATCAGGGAAACATGTTGAAAGTAACTGGGGCCAAATTCACAGTCCAAACCCTCTCTCACCACCAGCTCCAGACTTGACCTAATCCGTTGGTTTTGGAGAAGTAATTTACTCTTTCCTCTCCAGGCCTTAAGAATGTGTGTGTGTGTGTGTGTGTGTGTGTGTGTGTGTGTATAAACTGATGCTCTCTGTGATGCAACTGTGATGTTGGAGAAGACACTTGAGAGTCCCTTGGACTGCAAGGAAATCAAACCAGTCAATTCTAAAGGAAATCAACCCTGAATATTCATTGGAAGGATTGATGCTGAAGCTCCAATACTTTGGCCACCTGATGCGAAGAGCCGACTCATTAGAAAAGGCCCTGATGGTGGAAATGATTGAGGGCAGAAGGAGAAGGGGGGTGACAGAGGATGAGATGATTCGATCACATCAGAACTCAATGACATGAGTCTGAGCAAACTCCAGGAGATAATGAAGGACATGAAAGCCTGGTGTGCTACAGTCCATGGGGTCGTAAAGAGTCAAACACGACTTGGTGACTGAAAAACAACAACAAATGAAGGTAAAATAATAAGGACAACCATGGCTCTTTCTGTAGTTGCAGTGATTAAGCCTGCTCCTTTAAGTAGAGAGATTTCCTTTTAAAATGTCTCCTAATAAAATGCATACCTACAGAGAAGTGATTAAGAGGGGAAAGGGGCAGGTTTGGGCCAGGAAACTCTTGTATGAAGAAGATTGGAAGAAAAATGTGTATCCTAGATGCCCTCACCATGATCCTGAAGGCAGGAAGAGAAAACTCTGAAGGCAGATAAAGGAAAAAAATGTTGAGAGCAAGTTTACCCAAGCATGGGATTCTATTCACTGTTTACTTATGATATGCCAGGCATGTACTAGGGCTGCCACTATAATAAGGGTTGGGTTTGGAGTGGTAAATGGTGAGAAGGAGAAGAAAAAATTATTTATTTATTGAGATACAATTGACATATATATTTGTTTTGGGCTTCCCTGGTAGCTCAGTGGTAAAGAATCTGCCTACCAGTGCAGGAAACACAGCTTCAGTCTCTGGGTCGACAAGATCCCCTGGAGAAGGAAATGGCAACCCACTCCAGTTTTCTTGCCTGGGAAATCACATGGACAGAGGAGCCTGGTAGTCTACAGTCCATGGGGTCTTAAAAGAGTCAGACACAACTTAGCAACTAAACAACAGCAACACTGTGTTAGTTTTAGGTGTATAACATAATGATTTGATATATGTATTTATTGGAAAATGATTGCCATAATAAGTTTCGTTAACATCCAGTGTTAAGAAAACTGTGGAAAGAATGAAACAGGGAGCAGGGTGAAGAGAGGCAGGTGAGAATGCGGATAAATGATATTTAAGCTCAGTGTCTGTCTTTGTTTCACGTCCCATTCTGACCACAATTTTTTGAGCAACACAACAGGTTGGATACCACAACATCCTCAGAGAACCTGGTCCTTCTGGCTTGTGCCAACTGTCATGTGTATTGACATGATTGTACTGAGGGAGAAATGCAGGAGAGTTTAGCTGGAGGTACAGATTAATGCCTTGGTAATGTTATTAATTGCTGCCATTGTTTCCAAGGGCCATGACATTGAAAACACAATAGCACGTTTTTTAATACATTTTACCTGAAAGGCTTGTGACTGACATGACTTGGGAGGTGTACAGTTGAGGGGTTACAAACATAAAATATTGTTTGGCTGACACATGCAAATTTTTGGAAAATCTTCCAAATTGAAAGGAGGGAAAAATACAAGATAGTCAGAAAAAACAAACCTTTGTTTAGTTTTTCATTTTCCCTGGGGAGCAGCTGCTGATTTCACTCTAATTTTAGCTACTATTGCTTTGAGCTAAACTTTCCATTTTTATTAAAAAAAAAAAAAGAAACATTGAGTCTAGAGGATTACAAGCTCCTGTGCTTTTGATTTTTAATAAAAAGCAAGCATTTACCTCTGAACAGCAGCAGCAAGAAAGGGAATTAAACCTGAGGCTAGTGAGTTGACCTTTAGAGGGGTGCCGATCCACAGGGAGATGAGGAATTGAACACATATCCCTTTTCTTTCTCATGTACACACTCTCCACCTAATCTTCTCCTTTTTATATTTATTTAAATGGAAAAGAATTTGATTAAAAACAAACTTTGTTCCTTAATGTTTGTGTTTCGTGAATCAGCTAGACGCATGCAAGTCTTTTCCAGTGTTTTGCTAGCTTGTGTGGCTGCACTGCCATGTGTAATATGAATGGTGATGGTGCCAATTTAAAATCATAATAGAAATAGAAATCACATATCTATCTCCATAGTGGGCCTCCTGAATGGGGAGTCTAGGGTGACATCTGACAACCAACATGGCTGACAACATACTATGTGCAACTGGGAATATGGATACCCAAATTATTGGGAATCTACCTGCAATACAGGAGTTCCAGGTTCAATTCCTGAGTCAGGAAGATCTCCAGGAGAAGGGTATGGCTACCCACTCCAGTATTCTTGCCCGGAGTATTCCATGGCTGAGGAGCCTGGTGGGCTATAGTCCATGGGGTTGCTAAAAGTAAGACACTACTGAGCGACTAACACTTTCAAATCAAATTATAGGGAAATCTCAATCTTTAATCTGTCCACTCTTTTATAATGGAAAAGAAGTGTAGTAAATTTAGTCTAAATTGCATGTGACTTTTCTGTAAAATACATTGGCATAATCCATGAATTCAGTTTACAAATTACTGTTTCCATTATTCCCCAATCCTCCCCCCCACCAGTCCTATACAACACTATTTTGTCTTGCAAAGAAACTAGCTTGTAACTAAGCTAGTTATAAGCTAGGACGTAAATGTTGAGCCTTAAACTTGGCCTTTTACTCGTTTGGCTCTCCCTTTTCTCCACTCCTGCCTCTCATAGAAAGGGTGCCAGCTTATAGAATACAGGTTGGGAGATCACATTTCTATTAGAAATGATTCATAGCTTTAATTCCCTCTGTCAAGTGGATCACTACTCTTACAGCATTTCATTATCTTTAATCATCCCCTAATGTTCCACTTCTAGAGAAAATATTTAAAGAAGCCCTTTGTTAGAGTATCCAAATAAAATATATTGCATTGAGTTTTGTTTTCATGAATTTTGCCTTCTTGTGGGTATTGGCAATAATTAGATGTGTACATTGAATATTAACTGCAATATGTTTAATTACTTTTGTTATTTAACTTTTCTTGTAATTTCAAGTTAGTTAAAATTATAACCATGGGATGATAGAAGTCTCACTTGGAGCTAATTAGACAAGTAAGAATCATTTGCAAAGGTCAGTTTGGCCTTTGGCTTGGGGAGAAGCAGTAGGCTTCCTGGGTAATGGATGGCAGTGAGGAGACAGAATCTGTGTAGACAGAGAATGTCAGACTGGCAGAGCTTTAGAGATGGTCATGCCCAATCCCTTTCTTCTCATATGGAGACTAAATAAAGATGAGGTTCTACGTCTGTCTGTGACTTGCCATGAATTCTTTAGATGAATGATTTAATTTCTCAGTGTCTGGTTCATACAATCTATTGTCAAAGCTACAACTTTCTATCAGTATCGTGTAGGTTGTTCAAGGGTTTGATGCATCTTTGTAGCCATCAAAGGTGAGAGGGAGTGTTTAATCACTGAGTTCACAGAGGACATTTGCATTAACAGGTTAAATGAAGGGACGTCTGGCTTCTTAAAAGAAATGGACGCTTGATCCAATTGCTCACTTACGACAAATCTCTTTTTAAGTTACTCATTGACAACAAAAATTATGGACTGTCCTATTGCCTTCATTTTCTCCTTTAACATGCAGATTTGACTGTGCTCTTTCTGTCATTACAGTATTCTTGAATACCACCCAAATACCCCTCCAGCCAAATTAAATGACCTCTTCTTAGGTCTCATCCTCCTTTATTTAATTTTGGCTTTAACTCTTACACTTACCTCCTCATGTTTGAAGCACGCACTTATTTTTCTTGCCTTCTCATACTGTCCTATCCTATTTTCTCCCAACTTTCTTTTCATACATTCATTCAACAACCATTTATAATCACCTGCCGCTTGCCAGGGATTTTGTTAGGCATGTAGGGTGCACTGATGAATAATAAATGATTCTTATTTTTTTTTCAATTATTTTTATTAGTTGGAGGCTAATTACTTCGCAACATTGCAGTGGGTTTTGTCATACATTGACATGAATCAGCCATGGAGTTACATGTATTCCCCATCCCGATCCCCCCTCCCACCTCCCCCCCCCCCAACCCGATTCCCCTGGGTCCTCCCAGGGCACCTGGCCCGAGCACCTGTCTCATGCATCCCACCTGGGCCGGTGGTCTGTTTCACCATAGATAATATACATGCTGTTCTCTCGAAACATCCCACCCTCGCCTTCTCCCACAGAGTCCAAAGGTCTGTTCTGTACATCTGTGTCTCTTTTTCTGTTTTGCGTATAGGGTTATCATTACCATCTTTCTAAATTCCATATATATGTGTTAGTATGCTGTAATGATCTTTATGTTTCTGGCTTACTTCACTCTGTATAATGGGCTCCAGTTTCATCCATCTCATTAGAACTGATTCAAATGAATTCTTTTTAACGGCTGAGTAATCTTCCATGGTGTATATGTACCACAGCTTCCTTATCCATTAATCTGCTGATGGGCATCTAGGTTGCTTCCATGTCTGGGCTATTATAAATAGTGCTGTGATGAACATTGGGGTGCACATGTCTCTTTCAGATCTGGTTTCCTCAGTGTGTATGCCCAGAAGTGGGATTGCTGGGTCATATGGCAGTTCTATTTCCAGTTTTTTAAGAAATCTCCACACTGTTTTCCATAGTGGCTGTACTAGTTTGCATTCCCACCAACAGTGTAAGAGGGTTCCCTTTTCTCCACACCCTCTCCAGCAAATAAATGATTCTTAAAACAACCTATGAAGCATTATAAGGAGAGGATCTTGGAAAGAATATAGGATTGTGTAATACAGTGTGAAATCCTGTTCACAAGTATATAATTTTAAATGACTAGTAGGTTCAATCTAGCATCATGCTGCTTCACCAGGACCTATGATGGCTCCATATTACTTGAGTTGTCATATCTCAGCTCTTTAACTTGTGGTTAGGGCCCTGCATGGTCCTCATGTGTCACTCATTCTCTGCACACAAACCAAAGTAGCTGTCATCTCTGTGACTTTGTAGAAGTTTCTCCCTCTATCCCTAATGTTTCACTTCATCTTCTCCAACTGTTTAAGGAGTATTTTCTGTTTTAATACCTTTTTCTCTGAACACGTGGATTCTTATTTGAATATATTGACTTATTCCCCCTCAGAATGCCATCAGTTTCTGACCTGTGTTCAGAATTCCAAAATGTAACTATTTGTCATATACCAAAGACAGTACATCAAAGACATGAATTTTGGAGTCAGTGTTTTTATCATTTACCAATTGAGTGATGGCTACATGTTTCTATTTTCTCCTCAGTAAAATGGAGGTAGTAATTGCACCAACCTGCTAGAGTTATTGGAGAGGATAAAATGAGGAGATAGGCAAGTAGATAAATGATAGCTAGAAAGACAGATAGGTATATGGAGCGAGATGTCACTTCATCCCTTAGAACAAACAGTTCTTGATTCAAAGTAAACCATCAGCCAAATGTTAGAGGCTATTATTATTTCACATTTACATTTGAAACTAACTATTCTCTTGGTATACATCTCCTTTCTTTAAGCATAAATTCTTTAAAAGCAGAAATGCTATCTTTTATTTCTTCTGTAGCCAATGGAAGAACTCTCTGTGGTCCTTGACCTATAATGGAAACTAGATTGATTAAGGTATTTATTAAATATGTATTTATATTTTTTCCATTTGACTCTGTCCCTGACCTAACAAAATAGATCATCTTCCCCTACTTTTTAAAAATATATGCCATGCGCTGTGGGTCTTGGTTTAAGAGGCTGTCTAGAACTAGTACGGAACCAGGGGGCTTTAGAAAAACATAATGTAGAGGAGACTGGGCCCCTGTTACATCTGGAGAAATGTTTGACTTTTTAAAGCCACTTTAGGAAGGAGTAGGCAACTGGGTAAATCTTGGGGGCTTGGTAAATAGTTTGAGAGCTAGAGATTAGGATGTGGTCAGGATCTATCCAGATGGAGGGATGGAATGAGCAAAGTCTGTAGGCCAGGAAACATGAAGACCAGTTCAGGGAAATTGCAAGTCATTCAATTTAGCTGGTGTAGCAGAATATTCGATAGAAAATTGGAAAATTAGAGTGAAATACTTGAGGATCATTCTGTTTAAGGACCAGTGATATTTTTATCTGAGTTATGTTGCTTAAATATCATCATTTAGTAGCTGAAATAAACAAAAAAGAAACCTAGCAATTCATATTGCTTTCCATTTTGGGGAAATTGTGAGATTCTTTTTTAAGGGAAAATGATTCATTCTTAAGTCTTATATATGGCATGTTTGAATAAGATGAGTTCAGCTTTTTATAAACATTGACAGCTCTAAAAACCGCAGTACTAAAAGGTCAAGCTAACTATTTGATACAGCAACCCCAGGGGGCTGCCAGAAACAGGCCAGAGAGT
Source organism: Cervus canadensis (assembly GCF_019320065.1). Taxonomy (NCBI): domain Eukaryota; kingdom Metazoa; phylum Chordata; class Mammalia; order Artiodactyla; family Cervidae; genus Cervus; species Cervus canadensis. The sequence continues at coordinate 37,902,695 of NC_057392.1, read as the reverse complement.
TCTGAGTAAAAAATGGCCCCTGGAACTACCTTATCTGACCTTACTGGTTAAACCTCTATTTTCTGGCACAGCCAGTTTCCATAGACACCCATTGTGGGTTTTGTTTTCCTTTTACTAGGATAGGCTCATTTCAGATTTTATAGGATGGGAAGTGCTAGGCAGGGATTCTCCTTTAAAATCCCACAGCATTTTCTTTTAAACTTTATTTTAGTATTTTACGTGTTGTAGGGTAATTTATTTGTTTACACACCTGTCTTCCCCATGAGCCTGTGAGCTCTATCAGAGTTTCGTGAAATCTTTGCCATGTCTCAGGTAGTATGCTAAGGGTTTTACATGGATATTTATTGGCCTCCATAGCAATTCTGTGAGGTAGATATTATTATTAATCCTGCTTTACAAATAAGGAACTGGTGTATGTGGAGGGTAAGGAAATCATCCAGTTGTGCAATGAGTAGATGTTAGAGCTAGGATTTGAACTCCATCTAACTCTAGAACCTGTGTCTTAAATATTAAACATACAAAAATGAGTATTTGCTGACTGAATGTGTGAATAAATGAGCAAACGCTATTATGTACATTTTGGTAGAAAGAACACCAGATAGGGAACTAGGAAACCTGATCTGTAGTCCAGGTCTGCTTCAGACTAGCTCGGTGACCTTGGGCAATTATCTTCACTTCTTTGAGCCTCATTTCTTTACTGGACTGTTGTGAGAATGAAGTTATATGATGTGTGTCTAAGTGCGTAGCACAAGGCCTGCTCCTTTGGCGGTTTTTATAAATGCTGGCTCTCCTTGCTTTCTTGCCCTTCTTTGCGCTGAGAGGGCTGGGGACCAGTCTTGGCTTTCCTAAGGCACACGGCGGCCCATCTCCATCTGCGCCAGCCCCCACGGGCCAGAAGGTGCTGGCCCTCACTTGGAGGAGGGGAAAGCCAGACAGTGCCAGACGATGACCGAGAGGGCAGAGCTGGGTGAGGTTATCGCAGCTGCCGCTTCAGTGACCCGTGATGGCCAGGGGCCACCACATCTGTGCAGAGCCTTGTGTGGCCAGCCTGCACGCACTCGCCTCAAATCCCGCTGTATCACTAATGTGAGCTACATGTGTAATTATCCAGGCAGCAGGCTGAAATATCGCCACAGACAGCAAAGTTTTGTCGGCAGAAGGGCACACTTTGTTTCATGTGACTCCAGCAGAGCCCTGCGAAGTGTTATAAAGCTGCAGTGATGAATTGAAGGACAAGTTAGAAAGCCATGGCGTAATAGGCTGTCCCCATGGCCAGGCCTCCATGGGTTAAGCAAGCAGGATGTTAAGGAGTACCAGCTGAGACTGTTAGAAAAAAAAATACCCACAAAGCTGTTTTTATCTATGGGGTCCTCAGATGGCTCCGTGGTAAAGAATCCTCCTGCCAGTGTAGGACACGCAGGTTTGATCCCTGGATTGGGAAGAACCCCTGGAGAAGGAAATGGCAACCCACTTCAGTATTCTTGCTGGGAAAATCCCATGGACAGAGGAGCCTGGTGGGCTGCAGTCCATGGGGTCATAGAGTCAGACACCACTGCGCAATTCAGCACACATGCACACCTCACTAGAATACTCTTTTCTTTCAAGGAACTCAGAGTCTGTGTTTATATTACTAAGTCCTTAACAGTTGACGAAGGCTATCACTGCAAAATCAAGAGGGAAGTCACATTCTAGATAAAACTGTGTTGCGGAGCAATGGCGTAAGTGAAATGCATGTTTTCTGAGTCAGTTATGTGTCTATAGATCAAAAGACATACACATGCTTGCAAAGACACATGTTGGTGTTTTTTTAAAAAATATCTTTTGTTTAATAACTTTATTATTCTCCTATTGTGGTATTATTGTGACTTCCTTTATCCTTGCTGTGAACTCAGGTTCCTGAGAGGAATCCTCTGGTGTGTGTGTGTGTGTATGTGTGTGTGTGTGTCTGGAGATCCACTCTGCTTCTTGTGGGGAATATGGACAGCTGCTAGGCCCTGTGTGCTCTGGTATACTTGAGAAATGCATGTGAGGAGTGTGTATAGGTTAAAAGTTATAGAAAGTGGGAGAAAATATGGAGAAAGGGAAGTGGACTGGATTATGAAAAGATGCAAGGAAGTGAAGGAGAGAGCAAGTAAGAGCTCAGAGTAGAAAAGAGGGAAAGAGAAGGAAGTGAGTGTGGTCCTGGAGGGCTAAGTGCCACCACCTGTCAATTTTAGTGCTTCATGCGGCCTGACTATGTCTGGTTCCTAGACTGGATCTTAGGAGAGTAATACTTAGGTGGTCTGTCAAATCCTTTAGAGAGGACAAAGAGAAGTTCACAGACCATCAAGGATGCTGAGCCAATATTTCTAAGGAGGACTTCCTTTTCCGTCATCTGTACCCAACCCCCATATAAATGTATCTTTCACTATTTGACACAATGACTTTTTTTTTCTTTAAAATTTCTGCTTTTCTTGGAGAGAATTGCAGAGAGAAAAGTGAGAATGTAGAGGGGGGTTTAGAGTGATGTAATAAAAGAGTTTCAGCTGCACAGATCTTTACCACCTTTTACTGTCTTACTTACAAGAATGCCAAATGGAAGTGAATCAAAACCATTACTGATTGACAGGTTGCATTTGTTGTTTTTTCCTTTCTAAATGGCTTACCACTCTGTCAGAGATGAAAATTAAATGGCTTGGCTCTGGGTTTACTCCTTATATAGGTCTTAGTTGTCAGTGGGTCTTATTTCTTGTAGATTATTGATATATAGTTTTATTTTTTCCTTAGTTAAATAAAAAAATAATTATTGAGCAAGTACTGCTAATATTACTTTTAGTAACTGCTGTTACTGCTAATACCACTGTCCTTCACTACAATAACCACTAGTTGTTGTTGTCATTAGTCACTAAGTAGTGTCTGATTCTTTGAGACCCCATGGACCATAGCCCACCAGGCTCCTCTGTCCGTGGGATTTCCCAGGTAAGAATACTGGAGAGGCATTTCCTTCTCCAGGGGATCTTCCTGACCCAGGGATCGAACCCCTGACCCAGGGATCATCTCCTACATTGGTAGGTGGGTTCTTTACCACTGAGCCACAAGGGACCCATAACCTCTAGTTACCATTTATCAAAAACTCATATTGTTATCATTTACCCTCTTGGCACATCATCTTATTTATATTTTACTTTGATATGTACATAGATATACAGGCAACAGGAGCTCATGGACATTTTATAATTTGCTTAAGGCCATGTAGTTAGTAGTGGTAGGGCTGGAATTCAAACTGAGATGTGTTTGGTTCTAACCCATTGTATAGATCACTGGGCAAGGAATAGGGTTAGTGACCAGACCAATAAATAAATGGGATAAAATTAATTCTTGTCCACTGTTTTAAAATTTAGTGGGTGAAAAGAGATTAAGAAATAACTCTAATTCAGAGTAAATAGTATTGAATGTTGAATTGAATGAACAGTGATTCTCAAATGATGCATCAGAGTTACTTGGGGTAATTTATTAAAAATACGTATTGGAGACTGTGATCAAGGAACTCTGGATTGGGACCAAGGGATCTATAATTAAAAAAAAAAAGCAAAATTAAAAATCTCCATTGATTCCAGAGCCCAGGCAACTTTGAGAACTGCTGATAGCCAAAGCAATACGTTACCCCTTATTATAAGGAGTTTACATAGATCCAACCAAAAGAAGTGGAGATTAGGGAAATCTATTTGAGGTTGTTTAGTTGATTATAATTTCTGAGGATACTTAAGTATTAGAAATCACATGATTTGTGAAAATTAGCTGTCAATAGCTTTACACTAGTACCTACTAATTCTAGAAATGACTGGCTTTAACCCTCACTGGCTTGAATCAATCTTATGTTTTAAAGTACACTTAAACTGATGTACTTCAGTACCTTAATTTGATCTTCTCACCTTTCAGTTTACTTATTCTCCTAATGTAGTTACTATATCTATGGAAGTAAAAAAATATTATCATCACCATCATTATTTTCAGTTATAACTGTTAACATTTTTGCTTAGACGCTATTTGTTTATTCCATTTCACCTCTCTGGATCCAAATTCCCCATCTATGTTAAAGGGGACATTGGTAAGTAAACTAAGTAAACTCAAAGTTATGAAAATCCTTGAAATTGAGATCTTCGGTTGTCATTTATCAGTACTCAATTATCTTGAGACAATTTTCTTTCAAATTGGGTAACTTCTTTATAATTCAGTAAATATAGAATCACTACTTCAAAGGTCAGCTCTGGGATAACTAGGAATCTTGCTAGGCAGATTTGAGGCTTGTGTCTGAAATGCTATATATACACAGAGCCTAGAGGATCGAAATAGTCCAGAGTTTTCAGGACTGGACAGCTGACAAGTGGGTAAAGGTTGCCTGTGCCTCACTCTGTCAGCCTGTCATTTTAATGAATATCAGAATCTCTTACACACCAAATTGGGAAGCTAAGGACCTCATCTTGGCTGGGAAGGAGCACCTCCCAGAACCTGCCTTCGTTATGTGAGAGCAGTTTCAGTACTAAAAGTTTCCCTCCCACCTGCCACTGCAAGGACTTGTATTGCCAAAATTCTGCAACCTCTCTTGTCCTTGATTATAATATAGGCGAAAAACTGCCTTGAAAAGATAAAGATATTTTACATGATTTACAGTCTGACCTTAAGGTGTTCTTGACAGTATGTCTGAAGGAAAAGAAGGAACAGCTTCCCAGACAGGTTGAGCTCTTTCCTTATCAGAAGGGTTAAAATAAATATTCTTTCCCTTCTATGCCTTCCCAGCATTTCTCTCACTGATGAAAGGGGAGATTTGTGTCTTGGACTGAGAGTGATGGGGGAGCAAAGCCAAAAAGATGAGACAGACTTTTCTCTCTGCCAGTACACATGAAGTTTGCGTTTGGAGGAAAAGAGCAGGAAGGACTTGTCAATCAGAAAGGGGGTTGACAAGGGAAAGGAGAGTCACCAGAGCAAGGCTAGCAATACCTGCCAAAGCAATATGCAAGGAAAGTCTTGGCTGGTGGACCAAGTATTCTAGCAATAAAGCCAGCTTGTTCTGTTGGCCTGGTTTTTATAACTATTCTGAATCATCTAATCATCAGAATAAACCTTCTTATTCTGATTCTATGCCCCCTAAACTAACCTCTCATCATAATGTTCTTCCAGTGAGGAAAAGACTCTGGCCATGCTGACAGTCTGTGAGGGAGTTTTCTTTCACATTATAAAATAACACATCATCATTCTTTTTTAAGTGTTCATTTGGCTAATGAGCAAATCCTCATGCTAAATACAGTGACTGGTTAAAACTGTGCCGTTTAATTTAGTAAGTACCACTAGCCAAATACAGCTATTTAACTTTAAATTAATCAAAATTAAATTAAATTAAAAATTCAGCTCCTCCATCATATAAACCGCATTTCAAGGGCTAAAAAGCCACATATGGCTAGTGGCTACTATACTGAATAGTGCAGATTATCAAGCATTTCTTTGATCACAGACAATTCTGTTGGCAGCTCTGAGTCAGAAAGGACTTCTCGATTCTTGTGCCAGATCATACTTGGTATCTCCAGTGACACTCTTAGACCCAGCTGTGTTTCAGTTTGTCTATGTAATGGGAAAGGATGCTGTCAACAAAGTAGGAATTATGTGGGCACTTTAATGTAATTGCTAATTGATGCTTTATAAATAGAACAAAGAATAGTGTACATTTAAATACTAATGTGAATCACATTCCTCATTTTAGGTATATTCCATAGAACTCTAACAGTTTTAAACCTTTTCATATTTCCAACAACTTCTCTGTAAAATGAGGCAAAAAGAAATACTGAAAGGTTATCATTCATCTTGTCAGAGAATTATAGACTACTGTAAATATGTAAAATGTTCGATATTAACTAAATGACCAAAGCTTTACCAGCAAAAGAATAATGATATCATATATTTGTATGTCACCTTTTCCAAATATTCTTGCATGCATTCTCTGATTGATATTTGAAATAACACTGTGAAGGAGCTAGGGGCAAGCTGTATATATTATCATTCCCATTTTACATTCAAAGAGGTTGAGTTACTTATTCAAGGTCAGATAATTTGAGTGTCAGCAATAGAACCCAGGCTTTTGACTCATAAGTTCACTTTTGATTCTGTTTACCACCCCATTTCCAGATATCAGGACTAGTATTGCTCCTCTGTCCATGGGATTCTCCAGGCAAGAATATTGGAGTGGATTGCCATGCCCTCCTCATTATAATTTAGGAAAGACAACAATGGAAAGAGAATAGAAATGTTGAGGCTTTAGAATCATAAAATATAGACTGAAAATATTCCTCTTTTTTCAAAAGAGCACACCTGAGTCTTTGGAAGTCACAGGGGAAGAAACTACTGTCTCACCTTTCCTTCCTTCCTGCTTCACATAATCCAGGGTGAACCTAGGACTTCCCCTATGCCAGGCACTTGGTGAGGCTCTGGAGGCTAGTATTGCTCCTCTGTCTTCCACAGGGAAGAATGAGACGTGCCCGCAATCTTGGCAGAGTCCATATTCTGATGAAGAAAGAGAGACACATTGATTACCTTCCTATACCATACAGTAGGGGTAGAGTTTATTACAAAATGCTCTGGAGATGAAAAGGAAGGGGTGATTAATCCTAACTAGGATGTTGGTCATAAGAGAAAGCTCCATACTCTGTGTAGTGACATGTGGCTGGACCTTAAGATGGAAAGGGAGAGCTATCTGTTAAATTTTAAAGGGAAATATTTCTAAGTAGAACGAACAGCATGAGCACAGTTATGTTGTTTTAAAGCAAATAAAAATAGTATTAATTGTGCTTTCTATGTTTCAGGCATTTTATAAAGACATTAAGCGTCTCTCCATCCTCATAACAGTACTATGAGATACGTACTGTTATTATCTGTGTTTATAAAGAAACTGAGGCTCAAAAAGGTGAAGTAATTTACTCTAGGTCAAATATTTACTAACTGCTACAATCAGGAATCAGATGTTCATAGCCAGATTCCCGCAGTTGTGCCCTTAACCACATAGTGGTGATGATACTGTGCGATTTTATAACCTGATTTTTCTTCCCTTTTATGGTATATCATAAGCTGTTTCTCAAGTCATTAAAATTCTCCATAAATGCTATTTTAATAGTACAAGAACCCATCTTATTGATGTATTATAATTTGTTTAACTAGTCCTTTACTGTCGGATATTAAGTTGTCTCCAATTTTTTACTGTTTTGAATAACACTGCATGGCTATTTTTGTGAATCAGGATTTTCTTCACAGGCCCGACCTAAAGGAGAAAGCCCCGTGAGATTTCCTCAGACCGTCACCAAGAGGGAAAGCAGCTCTAGAAGGCTGGAGCACACCCTCAACACACTCTATTTTAGGTTATTCTCTTTGGGAATTCTCCCCAGTGGATTATGTGACCTGAGTTGGCTCCTTCAGAAGAGCTGATTTTTTCCAGGCCTCCGCCACCCAGTTAGTATATTCTGAAGAGTTGCAAATTTAATAACCTAAGAGAAATATAATTAAGAAAGTAAATCAGCTGAAAATTGTTATTATAAACCCAAATAGAGGTGATCTTTGAATGATCTGCTCTTCTGAATTACTTATTACATTGCTCTGTCCATTTAAGTGAATGCTGGCAGTTTTTGATTGCTTTGCCCTAAGTCAAATTTGGCAGAGAGAAATGTGAAGGTTTAGGTTCAAATGTGAGGTTTTTTTTCCCCCTAAATGAATGCAATTAAAATTACTAAGCTTTACTTGACCCTTACTGATTTTACATCTCTTCTTGCGTGGTGATGGCTTCCAGTTTAAGAGAGAAACCTAGGAATGCTGAGCGAAGAACACACTCATCATTTCCAAAAGGTTCATTTCCCATCCCTGCTTTAGATTGACAATGAGTTGTAGTTCAAAGGCTGCCCTGTAGGGAAGCTTATATACCCTATAATTTAAAGGGCCTCAGATGCCTCTTGGGGAACTTGGTAAAACATTCTATTTAGAGACATGCTTGCTGATATGACATATATTTTTATAGTTATGCCTCTTTATTGCTGGGATATAAAACCTGTTTTCACTCAAAATGTGCCTGCTTTCAGAAAATAGAACAAGAGACATGCAGAAAACAATGATCCTATTATCATTTATTATAAGTTTTGTTTTATAGTTCTCTTCTCCAACTCATCTCTTTTCCCAGCAGCATGAAATCTGGACAGTAAAATCTTCTGGACATTTCTTCCACTAAGCCCAGGGATGACTCCCAGGTTCTCTCTCTTTCTCTCTCTCTGCCTATGCTCAGTTGTGTCCAACTCTGCGATCCTATGGACTGTAGCCCGCCAGGCTTCTCTGTCCATGGAATCTTCCAAGCAAGAATACTGGCGTGAGTTGCCATTTCTTACTCCAGGGAATCTTCCTGACCCAGAGATTGAACTGAGTCTCTTGCGTCTTCTGCATTTAGCAGGAGGATTCTTTACCACTGAGCCACCAGGGAAGCCCTACTCCCAGGGCTTCCAGACCCAGTAATATCTGCTTTGATAGACACTTTTGCAGCCCTGAGATTTATTAATTTTTGACCAGTCAGGCTCTTTAAGTACAAGTGCAACAAAATCATTCAATTCTTCATTCTTTCATTCTCATTTAAAAACCTCTACGTAATCACCATTTCAGGAGCGCTGCTGCTGCTGCTGCTAAGTCGCTCCAGTCGTGTCCAACTCTGTTCGACCCCATAGACGGCAGCCCACCAGGCTCTGCCGTCCCTGGGATTCTCCACTAGTTATGTGCTAAAAGTTGTGGTAGTGTTGCCAAGAATATACATGTGAATAAAAAATTCTGAGCCTGCCCCTCAACAAATGACCTTGCCTTGTAGATTTTTTCATATGAGAATACTCTCTGTTTCTTGACTTTAAACATTCTAATTTGACTACACCTCCACTAATCCCTTCAACCTTCCATTTCCTGTTATAATGGAGCCTGGAGAGGGGGTATGGGATGTCCTCTTCTGGGTAAGAATAATCACTTCTCCTCACCCCCTTCCCCTTTGAGGTTAAAGAGTGTAACCTCATTTACAAACCATACTTTTTTCAGGGTCTAGCACAAACTCTGGTACTTGATAGTCTGTCAAGACTAACAATAAATCTTTGTTAATTAAATAACTATTACTCCAAAGGAAAGTAAAAGTGAAGTCACTCAGTCATGTCCGACTCTTTGCGACCCTATGGACTGTAGTCCACCAGGTTCCTCCATCCATGAGATTCTCCAGGTGAGAATACTAGAGTGGGTTGCCATTTTCTTTCCCAAGGGATCTTCCCAACCCAGGGATCAAATTCAGGTCCCCTGCATTGCAGACAGACTCTTTACCCTCTGAGCAACCAGGGAGCTAATAGTCTAATATAGAAGCTTAGGCATGTGTTGGGCACAGAATAAAAACTCAAAATATTAACTCAAGAAAGAAATAGATGTATGATTAAAAAAATGCTGAAGAAATAAGCTCATGTGAGAGACAGGGAAAATATTCTTCAGAAGTTCAGATTCTTTCAAGCTGAGAGATGAGAGAAGTTTCTGTTTTTGTTTGTTTTAAATGTCGTTATACTTCAAACTGTTCTAACTTCAGAAAGCCACCTCCTTCTGTTACATTCAATAGGTTGGACATTTCATTTTCTTAGTGTCCTATTCCAGAATGAGTATTATGAGGGTCTTTGAGAATACATGTAGAACTGTGATGGATATACACAATATACTTATTTTTGTGAAATTAAGAAGCATTTGTTTTCATTGGGCTTTGATATTTATACTTTCTGAACAGTATTTTTCCACCTTATCTTTTTCTTTTTTTCTCTTGTGAGCTGTCCCATACATTATTTTAACCTGAAGAAGATGAAGAATAAGAAGAAAATGAGACGAGAGATGATAGATTGTGCTTGAGTCAGATCCTTCTTGATTTAAGGGCATCTTGATTCAGGCTTTGGGGGTTTCTTCTGCTGCTGCTGCTAAGTCACTTCAGTCGTGTCCGACTCTGTGCGACCCCATAGACGGCAGCCCATCAGGCTCCCCTGTCCCTGGGATTCTCCAGGCAAGAACACTGGAGTGGGCTGCCATTTCCTTCTCCAGCGCGTGAAAGTGAAAAGTGAAAGTGAAGTCGCACAGTCGTGTCTGACTCTTAGCGACCTCATGAACTGAAGCCTACCAGGCTCCTCTGTCCATGGGATTTTCCAGGCAAGAGTACTGGAGTGGGGTGCCATTGCCTTCTCCTTTGGGGGTTTCTAGGACTTCTTTATTCAAGATGAAATGAGCTGGGATAGGGTAGATGCTATAGTGCTATGGTCCAAAATTATAGAACCATAGAAAATTTATGGCTGTCCTCTTGCTCTCCTCTCTCTTTTTAACCCCGTAATCCTGTTTACTTTTATTAACCTGTTTGTGTAAAAGAGCTAGTCCTATAATGAAATTTTTCTGCTATTACAATAAACACTATGAACTATAATCAGGATATATTATGAGGGAGCTATGATACAGTCATGCGTGTCTGTAATATTTTGACACTACCATAGAAATAGGCAGGACATTGGAAAAATGTGTTTAAGCAAAAGAAGGCTGCCTTGTTTCTGATCTTTCTTTAAAAGACAAGCTTGTTATATCAAATTAGCTCTACATGCCTTCTACTATCCTGAAGTCTTAAAAACACCTTAAGTCTGTGACTTTAAGTTCTCTCCATGATCTTTATCCTGGATTCTGTAATTCAACTTGTGACTTTCTTCTCCTTATCCATGAGGAAATTATTCAGCAGTAGAAAAGTGACATGGTCTTTCTTTTCCATTGTCACCTTTCCCTATCAGTAACATCCCAGCATAGATTTCAGTTCATTCTACTTCAGCATAATATGGTATCCCTCTTGTAGGTGCCTTCCACACCATTGCCTAAGTTTAGGTTCTTATCAGCAGTTAGCAGGATCCTTATAATAGGATCCTTTGTGTTCTCCATACCCCATGCTGCTGCTGCTACTAAGTCGCTTCAGTCGTGTCTGACTCTATGCGACCCCACAGACGGCAGCCCACCAGCCTCCCCCGTCCCTGGGATTCTCCAGGCAAGAACACTGGAGTGGGTCACCATTGCCTTCTCCGCGCCACCCCCACCCCCCGCCAGTATTCCTCTCTCCACAAATGTGACTCACTTGTTTTCCCTCGGACTCCAGGTTGTTTCACACTGTTGTCCCTATAGTATTTTTTGTCTGTAACTTCTTCAGGTCTGGATATCCAGTTGGCTTTTACCTACTAAGACAGGCTGTTCTGATTATGAATTTCTCTTCTAATCACAGGCCCCACATTAGTTACTTACCCTTTTTCTGTATACTCCTGTATCTCATCAGTCTTTCTATGATTACAAACATATTGGATGGAACCTTTTACATGTCTGCATCCTTCCAATTAACTCTTGACTCTTTGAGGCAAAGGTTGTCTTTTAGTGGTCCCCAAGTCCCCAGGATGCAGCAGGTCGCAGTAGCTCAGTATCTTTGTGGAACTGCATAGAACATCCTACCACAAAAGCAGACCAGTCTGTTAGCACAGCCAATCAGAGAACATATGTGCTATTGACCCAGCCATGTTTAGTAGTGTAAAAATTATTAGTGTCCTGTTCATGATTATTCCTGAGAAGGCAATGAATGGCAACCTACTTCAGTACTCTTGCCTGGAAAATCCCATGGACCAAGGAGCCTGGTAGGTTGCAGTCCATGGGGTCGCTAAGAGTCAGACATGACTGAACGGCTTCACTTTCACCTTTCACTTTCATGTATCAGAGAAGGAAATGGCAACCCACTCCAGTGTTCTTGCCTTGAGAATCCCAGGGACGGGGGAGCCTGGTGGGCTGCCGTCTACAGGGTCGCACAGAGTCAGACATGACTGAAGCGACTTAGCAGCAGCAGCAGCATGATTATTCAGGCTTCATAACCTGCTTTGCCCCCTGATCTCTTTCCTTCAGAGGTATAACTCCAGCCCTGTCATTTAAGATCCTTTTACCCACCTTCAAGTGATGCCATCCCTTAAATTCCTTTGACTGTTTTAACACTTCCATCAGTTCACACTTGCTTTTCACAATGATATAAGAGATAGCAGTCCAAATATCACACACCATGTAAAAGATTGTTCTGTGCATCCAGTTGTTAAATCTGTTGTGCTCTGGGTAATGCTCGTGCCAGTCTGCACATACAGATTATTCGCTTGCAGGGTTAGTGACTGTAACATTTTTGATTAACCTCTCTGTACACTTCACAAGCACTTACTCTGGGTCCTGTTCAGATCGTGAAGATGTCCTGAATCACCGAGATGCTGCTGGATATCTATTGGTATAGTGTTTACTAGTGTGGAATAATGCAGTGCTCCTCAAACTCAAGGAGAATCAAAACAGCACATTTTTCTGGTTTTATTTGTTTCTTCCTCAGACATAATAGACATTGAATTACAAATCAGAGAGAAATAAAGATCTGGTAGAGATTACTTATGCTATGCCTGCATGCCAAAATGTATCTATTTCTAGATGGACATCCAATTCTTTGATTCCAGGTTAGCCACTCATTTTTAAAATCTACTTCTTCAATGTTTTTGATTTGAAATAAGCAAAATGATGCAGACCTTTCTGATATTTTTCTAAACTTTAATGACATATGGCACTTTTTTCAGAATATATATTTCTCCCAAATGTCTTCTACAAGAGGCATAGCTTCTGCAATTTGCTTGATTCAAGTCAGAGACACTTCAGTTGCTTCAGTTGCTGTTTATGCTCATTCAAAATGAAGCCAGACACTTGCATGAGATTGAAAAGGGCTATCTAGTTGTTTCATTTTTCAGTGTTCATGTGAAGTGAGAGTCACTCAGTCATGTCTGACTCTTTGTGACCCCATGGGTGATACAGTCCATGGAATTCTCCAGGCCTGAATACTGGAGTGGATAGCCGTTCCCTTCTCCAGGGGATCTTTCCAACCCAGGGATCGAACTTTGAACCCAGATTTCCTTTGCTGCAAGTGGATTCTTTGCCAGCTGAGCCACCAGGGAAGCCATGGACTTCCAGAGTTCATGAAAAAATGAAGTTAAAAACTAAACCCAAACTCAGGATATGTGTGATTTAGAACTTAGGGTCATGGAGAGCCAAATGTCAAAATAGTTTAAATTTCTGGATTCTCTGATTTAGAAAATTTGTGTATTTTCTTGATAGACTGACAAATACATGTGTGACTACCTTGTAGACTAGTACTTTCCATCTTTTATACCCTAATGGAATATGTAATGAAACAATGGAATCTAGCTGCTACTGGAAGGTCAGCTTTCTCCCTATAGTATTATCGGCTGTCCATCTAACCAGCCATCCATTTATATATTCTTCTGATCCTACAACTAGTTATTTACTTCCTACTGTGTTCCATGCATAAAAAGCATTATAGAAAAATCATTTAGAGAAATAAAAAGCAGAACTGTTAAGTTTGAATGCTATTATGTTTTATCAAAGTAAACACATGGTAAAACCTGATAACCATTCAGACTTATAAATCAAGTACTGTTCATATTTTTAGTGAGAGGTATTTATTCAGCAGTCCACAAAAAGTTATGGAGTACCTCTTATGTGTCAGGTGCTATATTTAGCATTGATGTGCTGTCCTTTCTGTTGTAGAAAGTTAGCAGAATGCAGATGGTCTTTACATAAAACGGATTGTGTAAGGAGGAGTTTATAGAAGTGATTGCTGTTATAAATAACTGCTGGGAAAAATTATTTAAGGGGCTTAGAAAGATGAAGGCTGAGAACTAGGTAATGGAAGAAGGAGCGGGGTAAAATGAGCATACTTATAGAGGGATTGTGAATTATAGGGGAAAAAGTTACTTACATATAATTTTGCCTAGAGCTAGCCTAGGCTTGTTTATTTGGAAAGGAACATTTTCTGAAAATGTGCCATGATAAACAAACTGAACACATTATTTAGAATGCCACTGGCAATTACCATAACAAGTAGACCTTTTCTGTTCCATTATTGGGTCACAATTATCAGTGCCTTAATTTCAAATCACATTCTTCTTTCTTGACTGACCGCCATGGCCTCTACAGTAAATGAGTGTAGAATTACTATTTGTAGCCCTTGGGTAGTGTCTGTTCCAAAGAAGTGATCTGAGCTGGAGAATCTGCCTGTCTTTGGCCAGCAGAGCTGCTCTTGGTGATGGATGAGTGGACACATTCTCACCTTGTCCACATAGCTGCAATCAGCCGTTTTTCTTTAGGAAACTCTTCACTGAGGAGGAACGTGAAAGTGAAAGTGTTAGTCTCTCAGTTGTGTCGGACTCTTTGTGACCCCATGGACTGCAGCCCACCAGACTCCTCTATCCATGGAATTTTCCAGGCAAGAATACTAAAGTGGGTTGCCATTTCCTCCTCTAGGGGATCGTCTCATTCCAAGGATTGAACCCAAGTCCCCTGCATTGAAGGCAGACTCTTTACTGACTGAGCCACCAGGGGATCCCTCACTGAGAAGGAGAGACATACCAATTAGAATCAAATTGCAAGTTGTATCATGATGGCTTTGGGTCAAGGAAATATTTTACTTGCTGTCTTTATAATTTCTAAAATTATAACTTTATACTTTTATTCTAACTATCCCCCTTACTTTATAAAGCCTCCATTTCATAGTCTGGCAGGAATACTTTTTACTATGAATATATGTATGAAGAATGAGGCCCAGTCATATCTCCAGTGACTCAACTGATGAAATGCAGAAATCTCAGGCCGTTATTGAAAATAGCTCCCCAACCTTCATGGTGGACAGCTCTCTCAAGAAATCATTTTGGAGAATAGGTATATCTTGGATATCAGCAGACAATTTACCTCTTTCCAAGATAAAAGAATATTAAAAAATATTATAGACATAATCTCCTATCATCTTCCCTTGTCTGCTTGTTTGTTGAAGGCTTTATCATTGGTTTCATTGTATTTTGTTTTATTTGTTTGTTGACATTGAGTTAACTTTTCTCTTTTGTTCAGTGTCAGTTGTCATTAACAACATTTGGTTATCAGAGGGACATTTTTCAATTGCAGCCTACCTGTAAATTGACCTTTGTTAAATACTCTTAAGTCTCAAGCATATGGGTGTGACATTTTAATTGCCTATTTCTAGTTCTAGATTTCCACTTAAGCAGACATATTTAAACTAAAATAATTTTAATTATGGTGATATCAAATTTTCTTTTTTCCCTTTCCTTTCATTTTCAAATATTAAAGAGACATTAAAGAGAAATATTAAAGTATGTCCAATATATTAACTTTTCTTATTTTCAAGTGAAATAATATTTGGAGACATTAGGTTAGTAACCAGGTATTAAAAATTATTTATTTACTTTTGTTTTTATTGAGACAGCACAGATGATCTGAAAGAGTTAAATCATTTCCCCAAATTGAGTATCCTATTTCTGAATGTTAGTGTGTGTGTGTGCGCTAAACTGCTTCAATCATATCTGACTCTTTGAGACCCTATGAACTGTAGCCCGCCAGCCTTCTCTGTCCATAGGATTCTCCAGGCAAGAATGGTAAAGTGGGTTGCCAGCCATCCTCCAGGGGATCTTCCCAATCCAGGGATCAAACCCATGTCTCTTAGATCTCCTGCATTGGCAGGCAGGTTCTTTACCACTAGCGCCACCTGGGATGCCCTCTAAATATTAGATTGGTTTTTATTTTATGAATATCATGCAGTCTTATGTCATGAGGTAAAAAGTAATACCTCCATCACAGATGTGACAAATAGATTATTGCTACACATTTAAGCAACTCTATGCATGATACAAATCAAATCAGTGGGAGAACAAGAGAACAAATTACAAGACCCCTGAACACTTGCCCAGATCCCATTCCATGTGATTATGTGGCTCCTCATATCATGTGTGCTCTGGGTTCAAACCGTTGGGATCTGTGGCTGAATGTATTCTGCTGCTGCCTTGTGGCTCTGCCTGACCAAGGGGGTGGATGACTGAGGGCTGCTGCACAGCCAGCCTGCTTCCTCCCTTCACCTCTCTGCTAAATGGATGTGATCAACGTGCGCCTTAGACATGGGAGCCTAAATAATGGAGCTGCGTTTCCTTGTGGAGCTCAGTAATATTTACTGAGCCCAACAGCTTCATTTTCCTCAGTGCCTGCTGCATTAATGGCTGGCTTCAGGTGGGAGGTGAGAAGGGAGGGAATGAAGAATTGCTGCAAGGGACTCAGGCGACGCGGTTAACGGATAGCCTTATTAAAGACACTTTCCCTGGGCCTAAGTGAAGCTTTTTGTCTGAGTCGGCAAGAAGTGGGTCATTTTCCTGAGCTGTCAGGCTCGGTGCTTACTTGACTTGTGGCTGTAGCTGCCGCAAGCTATCGACTTCCCCGCTGGCTTTTGGTTTCCTGAGATATTCTAACGGCCCAGTCTCTCTAGGCCTTCCCAGCAGAACTGGACCTTTCCACAGACCATTTGTTTCTTTCTTGAGCTGTAGGCTGCTTCATAGCACTTCCCGAGTCATCTACAACTAGCCGCAGTAGAGATCTCTGAATCTCTGCCCCTAAGGCTGGGCCCAGTTCTGAGCTGCTTCAGTGGTCTAGTGGTTGCAGATACCTGGAGAGCCAGAAAAATTTTGCAGAGCCTCAAAACATACACATGCTAAGAAGCATCTGTAAGTAGAATGAAGAACAGATTCAACTCATATATGTATTGCCTTTGTTTTCCAATGCAACTACTGCATATTATAGTGAGTAAAATTTGAGTTCATTTAAATTAGTTCTGAATTTATAGCAACTTCTCATCACTGTGCACTTTCTCAATCAAATGGATATTGAAGGAAGGGCCCAAGTCCTGAGTGGTTCTTCACAGTCTTCTCATGATGTTTTTGTAATATTTGCTAAGAATTTGCTCTTCGTCTATACTGTTCTCATTACATGGCACACTGTCTCCTGGGGGTTCTGCCTGTCACAGCTTATACATCAGTGACCTTTTAGCATATTGATAGTAGTCCTTTCCCCTCCGCAGCTCCTGTTTTGGAAGAAGTTAGTCATTGTGTCTCCACTTTGCCTACTCCACCAGGTAAAGGCTTATGAGTGGTCATTCCCTAGGGATGCAAAAGGGCAGGATACTTAGATGGTCAAAACACAAGGCAGTCTATAGTCTGGTAGGTAGCTTCCTGTCATTTGAATAAGGCTACATTATCCTGTCCTTCTGTTTTGGTTCCATTTTCCCTCTACTCCCCACACATTTTTTTTCAAAGTCCCTAAGTGACTGGCAGACATATACCAGATTAAGGGTAGTTGCTGCTTAGCTTTGAAAAAGCTCTACAAAGATAGGTTGTATCTATTTCTGTTCCTTGTACCAAGAATGTGGCAAAGGAGAGGGAACTCTAAATATACCAGGAAATAAACCAGTGTCACTAAGCAGGCTGTTGCAGATTTAGAAATTCCAAGTGCTTAATTAAGCCTGACTGGAAACTCATTTCTGCCCACAACATGAAGAACAGGAAATAAAGTGAAACTGCCCCCTTGAAATTAGTTCTCAAAACATATATAACATACTTTAGTTGATAGATAAGGAAATAATTTTATGAGTTAGGTTCCTCCTCCTGCCCCAAATGCTGTAGATTAATGATTGCATCTTTTGAGACTGAGAAGAAAACAAATACATTTTTCCAGTGAACAATACTGCCTAGATTTCTTTGTGCCTCTGCACTCTTCTCCAATGCTCTTTCTCACAAACTTCAGAAATCTGAGAAAAGCCTCCTATCTCCTTTTTATTTTTTTTTAACTTCTGAACACACACATATCTGTCAAACATATCAGACATGTTGGAGCCAGCAGATATAAAGCTGCTGATTTTAAGCCCATGATTTATTTGCTAAAACTGGGCATGATTTTGGACAGAAAATTAGAGAGGGGAACAGAAGGAGGGTCTCTCCCTTCTGTCCACGGCTCTGCAGGGATTTCTGTTGGAGCCAGAAGAGAAGAATCAGACAGAAGGTTTCTTTAGCTTCCAAGAGATAGTAAGTCAATTGTTGCATTATATTTTAGGTAGCTGAGGCTGCAACAAAAGCACAATGGATGGCTAGATGGGTTTATAGATAGATACCTAGATGGGTGATAAAGAGAAATGGAATGTGCATTGAGGAACTGTGTCACAGAATGCCTTCGGAAGATTCTTTGGCTGCCAGAGATGTCACACATAAAGAAGATAAAGGAGAGAGAGCCAATAAGCTGGAAATCTATTAGGAGAATAGGTTGGTAGATTCTGGAAGAAAAGAAAAGGTGGAAGTAGGGGTATCACCGAAGAAGAATAATGAAGATAAAATTAGACAACATGAGCCAAACTAAAATACTATGCTTTTTCGCCCTTGTATGAGCTCAAAGGATACATACATTTTCCTAAAAGATAATTTCTGGCTCTCGTATTATATACAAAGAAGCCACTCTATGGATAAGTTTAGGTGACTTTATCAGTTTGCTTAATGTGTCCAACAGTAATCTCATGATTATTTCCCAGGACAAGCCATTTCCAGAATGGCATTTCCCAGGACAAGGCTGAAAAGAATAATTTAAAGGGATTGAAATGTAGCATTCTGTATGATCAGACCCAAACTTAGCATTTAGAATTTAGGTAAATTAAAAAAAAAAAAAGCATGGACAACATCATCACCTGTACAAGAAAAAGTATTGGTTTTGGCTTCCAGTGAATAACACAAAGGCTAGAGTCCCTTGGACAGTAGGAGATCAAACCAGTCAATCCTAGGGGAAATCAACCCTGAATATTCATTGGAAGGACTGACGCAGAAGCTAAAGCTCCCATACTTTGGCCACATGAAGAGAAGAGCCGACTCACTGGAAAAGACCCCTATGCTGGGAAAGATTGAGGGCAGGAGGAAATCAATGGACATGAGTTTGAGCAAACTCTGGGAGATGGTGAAGGACTGGGAGGCCTGGTGTGCTACAGTCCATGGGGTTGCAATGAGTCAGACACAACTTAGCAACTGAACGACAATAATATATCAAATGGACTTTATTTAAAAAAAAAAAACTATCAAGCAGTATTTTCTCTCACAGATGGAATATTATTTCATATTTCTGATGTCAGCTAGAGACACTCATTATTCTTTGTTACCCAGGACAGATTTCTTTGACCACGCCAATGATGTTGAATCCTGAGGAGGTTCAGTGGTCTCCTCGAGATTTTAGTGCTCTGATTAGAAGAGTATTGAAAACTCCTGTGGACTTAGTCTTATAGTTTTCTTTGCATGTTTTCTGTGTGTCTTCTCATCTCTCTTTCACCCATTTTCAGTTTAGATACGGAATTCCATCTCTTCACTAAGACCCACAAGAGATCCAGTCATAACATTTTGTTTTATTTGTAGGTTTTGCAGAAAATCTGGAAAGCATGTAAATCATGGTATTCAGAGTCCTGACATCTTTCTTGCTCTACTTTTCACATCTACGGAGACAAAAGTTATGAATTAGATGATGGCATTTAGGACATGGGGGTTTCAGTTCAGGTCTACCCCTGCTGGCTGTGGGGCTTTTCATTTCAATTCTCTGGATTCTTGGCATTTGAGTTTGAGTAAAATTAGGAATTTGGACTATTTTTCCAAGTTCTTTCAGTTATAGATTTTAGGGGCCCTCATGGCATGAGGACTACGTTTTACAGTTTCTTTGAACTCCTCACAAAGCTTGGTCTAATGTATTACCTGTGGGAGTGGATTTTTGGTAGATATTTATGGATTTCTTAAAAAAAAAAACAGTCCTTATTCTGGTATAAGACTAACATCTATTTAGTTCTCTGGCCCATTTTTTGATTGGGTCATTTATTTTTCTGGAATTGAGCTGCAGGAGTTGCTTGTATATTTTTGAGATTAATCCTTTGTCTGTTTCTTCATTTGCTATTATTTTCTCCCAATCTGAGGGCTGTCTTTTCACCTTACTTATAGTTTCCTTTGTAGTGCAAAAGCTTTCAAGTTTCATTAGGTCCCATTTGTTTAGTTTTGCTTTTATTTCCAATATTCTGGGAGGTGGGTCATAGAGGATCTTGCTGTGATTTATGTCGGAGAGTGTTTTGCCTATGTTCTCCTCTAGGAGTTTTATAGTTTCTGGTCTTACATTTAGATCTTTAATCCATTTTGAGTTTATTTTTGTGTATGGTGTTAGAAAGTGTTCTAGTTTCATTCTTTTACAAGTGGTTGACCAGTTTTCCCAGCACCACTTGTTAAAGAGGTTGTCTTTTTTCCATTGTATATCCTTGCCTCCTTTGTCAAAGATAAGGTGTCCATAGGTTCGTGGATTTATCTCTGGGCTTTCTATTCTGTTCCATTGATCTATATTTCTGTCTTTGTGCCAGTACCATACTGTCTTGATGACTGTGGCTTTGGTAGTAGAGTCTGAAGTCAGGCAGGTTGATTCCTCCAGTTCCATTCTTCTTTCTCAAGATTACTTTGGCTATTCGAGGTTTTTTGTATTTCCATACAAATTGTGAAATTCTTTGGTCTAGTTCTGTGAAAAATACCGTTGGTAGCTTGATAGGGATTGCATTGAATCTAAAGATTGCTTTGGGTAGAATAGCCATTTTGACAATATTGATTCTTCCAATCCATGAACACGGTATGTTTCTCCATCTGTTTGTGTCCTCTTTGATTTCTTTCATCAGTGTTTTATAGTCTTCTATGTATAGGTCTTTTGTTTCTTTAGGTAGATATACTCCTAAGTATTTTATTCTTTTTGTTGCAATGGTGAATGGTATTGTTTCCGTAATTTCTCTTTCTGTTTTTTCATTGTTAGTATATAGGAATGACATACAGATGGCTAACAAACACATGAAAAGGTGCTCAACATCACTCATAATTAGAGAAATGCAAATCAAAACCACAATGAGGTACCATTACACACCAGTCAGGATGGCTGCTATCCAAAAGTCTACAAGCAATAAATGCTGGAGAGGGTGTGGAGAAAAGGGAACCCTCTTACACTGTTGGTGGGAATGCAAACTAGTACAGCCACTATGGAAAACAGTGTGGAGATTCCTTAAAAAACTGGAAATAGAACTGCCATATGACCCAGCAATCCCACTTCTGGGCATACACACTGAGGAAACCAGATCTGAAAGAGACACGTGCACCCCAATGTTCATCGCAGCACTGTTTATAATAGCCAGGACATGGAAGCAACCTAGATGCCCATCAGCAGATGAATGGATAAGGAAGCTGTGGTACATATACACCATGGAATATTACTCAGCCGTCAAAAAGAATTCATTTGAACCAGTTCTAATGAGACGGATGAAACTGGAGCCCCTTATACAGAGTGAAGTAAGCCAGAAAGATAAAGAACATTACAGCATACTAACACATATATATGGAATTTAGAAAGATGGTAATGATAACCCTATATGCAAAACAGAAAAAGAGACACAGAAATACAGAATAGACTTTTGAACTCTGTGGGAGAAGGTGAGGGTGGGATGTTTCAAAAGAACAGCATGTATACTATCTATGGTGAAACAGATCGCCAGCCCAGGTGGGATGCATGAGACAAGTGCTCGGGCCTGGTACACTGGGAAGACCCAGAGGAATCGGGTGGAGAGGGAGGTGGGAGGGGGGATCGGGATGGGGAATAAGTGTAAATCTATGGCTGATTCATATCAATGTATGACAAAACCCACTGAAATGTTGTGAAGTAATTAGCCTCCAACTAATAAAAAAAAAAAAAAAAAGTATTCCAGAAAAAAAAAAAAAAAAAGACTAACATCTAAAGAACTCTCTGGACATGAAACTACCTCCTTTGGACAAAGCAAAACCTGTTGTAGTCAAACAATGTAGTTCTGGGCTATTCTTATCAAATCCCTTTCAGCATGAGTTTTTTGCAGGATATTTTTTACAGTAAAGTGAAACTTTTCAGATTTAAATAATCCGTAGAGTGTAGCAACTTTGTTTTGTTCAAAACCTGAGAAGAAAGTCTTCTATGTATTCAAAGTTCAATAGGTGATTAACTAAGGGTGTGGATGACAGCTATAATATGTGTCCGTTTCAGGTTCTTTATCTGTTGATTTAGTTGTTTACATGTGCTTTGTCTGCAATGACCATGCTTTTATATACTCATACTCACTGCATTATGTGGTCAGAATGGCACGGTGCATTTAGCATGCACAGACACATACCTTGGAAGCTCAGTGGTACCTGATTCTAAGCTAGGTTTTAATATCCCATCCAAATTTATGTGATCAAGTATGTGGATTTCCTAGTATGCTATTATGAAGGCACAAAACCACTCTAGTCTCTCTTTTAATCTAAGGCTGAAAGTTTAGAAGTATGTGTGTTTCCTCAGATAATGTCTCATCAATGCATTTATTTTAATGGCAAAATAGTTATAGGACCTACCTGTTTGGAGCTTTGGGGAGGTGTCAGTATTATAGTATCCCTTGTGTTGCCCTTCTAAGTTCTGATCCAGTTAACACAGAAGATAAGTACATCCTCTGATATAGTGAAATAATGATTTACCTATTACTGATAGAGCCAACTGGAGACTAAACCTCTAGAAAGTATTCTAAAAGGATGCAATAATACTTTCTGTCCCCTCTATCTCCCTCTAACTTCCTTTGTCCCTGGTGTCTAGACCTTGGAACAGACCACATAATAGAAAGTTTACCTCTATAGAACAGTCACACTCATCTAGAATTATAGCTGAATGGTTTTCAAGATGAAGAAAGAATAAATAAATTTCTATAGCCTACTTTTAAGTGGAGATTGGCTCTATCTCGTCAAGAAGTATGGATCCATGGATGTCACCTGATATTCAGATAACTCTGTCTTAGAGAGTCAGAGACCAGGGCATTCCTATACTGGCAGTCCCTCCGGCTGGATGGTAGAAACCAAGGAAAGGAGGCTCTCCTCAGCATTACTTTTATTTAGAATTAAAAATCCAGTTAGTGTTGGCCAGATGTATGACTCCCTAAGAGGAGGACAGTTGTGTGATATCAATTCTGGCCACTTTTTCTATGTGGCTCAACTATAAGATACAATTTTCATGTCCTCTTTTATCACCTTTATCAATCTTTTGTGATTCATACAGGGGAATGCTTATTACCCGCCGCCCCTTCCCTCAAGGCCAGGAGATAAATCATTCCTATTAGTTTCTGATTTCGTGTTCCTTTGTGAATAAATTTTAATTGAACTTTGGGTAAAGTCTTCAGGAAGACCTGTGCAATGGCTACATCTGATTAAGCCTGAAGTCAGTATAAATTCTATGAGTACTATTAGCCAAAAGTAAAATTTTTATATGCTTTGTCATCCTGCCTCACTACATGCCCCCCATATCTAATCACTGCAGGCTTGAAAGTTAAGTGCAGGTTACTTATGTTATTTGATGTTAATGGTGAAATGACTGGGCCTATAATATCCCACATCAGGTATTATCCAGAGAACATATAAATTAACCTTTGATTCATAACATTTCTTAATATTTAAATGTAATGGCAGTCTAAGCTTCTAACATTGTATTTTACTTTTAATACCTTGAACCACAATAGGAAACACTGATTACTATAATGCTGAATCTGTCTGAATAGTATTTAAAAATCATTGCCACTATGGTAACCAAAAAAAAAAAAAAATCCTTTCTTTGTTATAATGAGTCTGTTGAAGGTTTTCTTTATATTTCAGATTGATTTCTACATGCTTTTATTCATTTTGTAAAAAATTACTTTTCTGAAATAGAAGTGATTATTTGTTTTGCTCCTTATTTCTGAATCCTAGAATATTCATATGCTTTAGAAGACTGTGGTAAGACATAGCAATCAACATCTGAAATAACTATAGTAAAATCCAGACTCAAAATTGCTTAGAAATATTGTTCCCCAAACATTGTCCTTCCAGCCTCTTTTTTGAAATACAAACATTAACTGGTAATCTTTATGTGAAGAATACATTGGATGAACTGATTGTAGCCATTGTTCAACGTCAAGTGGCTGTTCCTCAGGTACCTACCATGGTCTAGATTCTTATACTGTGGAGTTAGCAGGTGTGCCTGTAGAAGGTGTAGGTTCAAGATGATGGTAATGATGATGCCTTCTATCATGTATTCAGTTAATTCAATTATTTATTTATTCAACTCCAAACTAGACAACTGAATAACCAATGAAGTTCTGAGTTCATCGTGTATATATTTTATGTTGTAAATCACCTGCAGAGAAAAAATTTGTGTTTTTTCATATGTGTATATGTTTTCAAAGTAATACATGCACGTAGCTAAAAACAGTATAGAATAGTCTCCTGCCTTATCCATCCCCCAATCCTACTTTTTAAAACAAATTAAAAAATAATTTGTTTTAATTATGTTGATTAGCTCCATATACCTCACTATAATGTTATAATCATGTTAATGATTTATCAGTTTTAGATATTATTTATTGTTTTCATGTTATAATATATAACAATTTTACTTGTTCAAACCATTCCCTAATTTCCTCAGCTCGGTATGATTATAAAACTATCCTCATTTCTCTTACTGGTCACTTCTGTATGAACTGTTTATAGTCAGATTAAAAACTCCATTTTTTTGTTCCATGAAGCATAGATAATACTTCTTAACCTCTGTTTTATAAATTAAGAACATTGAATTTCTTTCCCATCTCAAAAATGTCTTTTAATGGAAGCAGAAAATGAAGCATTATTACCTTGTATTAGGGACTTCCCTGGTGCTCAGAAGGTAAAGTATCTGGCTGTAGTTCAGGAGACCCGGATTCAGTCCCTAGGTCAGGAAGATCCCCTGGAGAAGGGAATGGCTACCCACTCCAGTATTGTTGCCTGGAAAATCCCATGGACAGCAGAGCCTGGTGGGCTACAGTCCATGGGATTTCATAGAGTCAGACCCAACTGAGTGACTAACAATTTCACTTTCACTTTGTATGAGGTTGTTGCAAAAGTAATTGTGGTTTGGGACCTTGAATTTTAAATCATTATACTAGGTTCAAACATATCTTTATTAATCAAAATAGGAACCATTACTCGGTTCTGTCTCGCCACAGCAAAGATTTGAAATGGTGGACCCATGTTACAGTTTGGTTACAGCTCAGAGTTTTATTCGGCAAGCAAAGGATAGTACATTCTGGAGACAGGAGACCCCAAAGGAGAGGCCTCAATCTGTCTTGGCTTCCTCCTTTTATTCATTTCTGTCCTCCCTGCTGGGCCTGCCCTTTGCAAATTGGGCTAGCCAGGAGGGCTGTTTGTTTCACCTGAGGTTCTCATTCTGGTCCTTGGATTTTCTTTTGTTCCATTTTCACAGGCATTTTCCTTTCTTTGTCTTTTAGCCACTGCCATTTTGGACTCCTTTTCCCTATTCTAGCTACCTAACACAATCAACACATTTTTGCCAATGAGAAATAAGTTTATCTAGTCCTGTAGCATAAAAATCTGTGCTTTGGGATTCAGTGCACTCAAGGAAAGCATTTTATGCATTCTGCTGGTTCTGGAAGCATTTTCCCTGCAAAAAGTTGTCAAGATGCTTGAGGAAGTGGTAGTCGGTAGGCAAGAGGTTAGGTGACTATGTCAATTGAGACAAAAATTCATAGCCCAGTTCGTTCAAATTTTGAAGCACTGGTTGTGTGATGTGTGGTCAGTCACTATTGTGAAGAATTGGGACCATTCTGTTGACCAATGCCAGCTGCAGGCATTGCAGTTTTCAATGCGTCTCATCAATTTGCCGAGCATGCTTCTCAGGTGTAATAGTTTTGCAAGGATCAGAAAGTTGTAGTGGATTAGACAGGCAGTAGACCATCAAACAGTGATCATGACCCTTTTTTGTTGCAAGTTTGGCTTTGGGAAGTGCTTTGGAGCTTTTCCTCAGTCTGTCCACTGAGCTGGTCATCACTGGTTGTCGTCTAAAATCCACTCTTTATCACGTCACAATCCTATTGAGAAATGGTTGGTTGTTGCGTAGAATAAGAGATAACAACACTTCAAAATGACGAGTTTTTGGTTTATAGTCAGCTCATGAGGCAACCACTTAAACTTTTTCACCTTTCCAATTTGCTTTGAATGCCAAATGACTGTAGAATGGTCAATGTTGAGTTCTTGGGTAACTTCTAGTGTAGTTGTAAGAGGATCAGCTTCAGTGATTGCTGAATCATCAGTCATTGTCAACTTCTGATGGCCAGCCGCTGCACTCCTCATCTTCAAGTTTCTCATCTCCTTCAGAAAACTTCTGAACCATCACTGTATGTACATTCATTAGCAGTTCCTGGGTCAAATGCATTGTTGATGTTGCAAGTTGTGTCTGCTGTTTTGTGACCCATTTTTGAACTTGAATAAGAAAATTGCTCACATTTGCTTTTTGTTTAACATTGTTTCCATAGTCTAAAATGCATGTAAAATAAATAGCAAGTAATAATTCATTAGCAAAAAACAGAAAGCAAGAAATGTGCATTAAAATAATGTATAACACTGCTGCATTTATTTAAGAAGGTATTCAAATATCAAATGGCAAAGTTCAACAATGCAAAACTGTAATTATTTTTGCCCCAGCCTAACATTTGTATAACCCTCATGGTTTGCAAAATGTTCATATTTAGGAGGTGATCTTCAGGACTACTGATAGACTTTAGTAGAATTTGAAATGAGGGGGTATCTGTATATAGTTATGAACCACATCCTTCCTAAGGTTTTCTGATGTGATTACAATCTGGAGATGGTACTAAATATCGAGTCGTTTCAAAGAGATGTCACCTCGGTGGCAGCACCAGTAAAAAGGGACATTCAGAGGAAGTGTCTTGACCTCACAGGAAAAAAGCAAAATAGATTCAAGATGAACACTCTTTGAAGAAAATGATGGTGGGTATAAGAAAGTGAGGGTGTTACTAATGAAGGTCTCTGGGTTGGTATTGATGACAAAGAAAATAAATGGGGAAATAAATTGTGTTCGCTCTTTTTTGTTAAGGTTCACAAAAGAAGGTTCAAGAGGTAACCCTCCCATAGGATCTAGAGTTAAGAAAGGTTAATGTGATAGCCTTTAGGTTATTACACATTTATATTATTCTGAGCTTTGCCCTCATTTGCCCTTAGGCTCACTATCTTGTAAACAAACACTCTTAGAACAACAGAAAAGACTGTATGAGCAAACCATTTAACTTTATAAGCTTCAGTTATCTTCTCTGGAAAATAAAGGTGGGGAACACGGTCATTTGTGCAGTCATTTTTTGCTATAAATTTTATACTATGAATCAGAAGTCAGGAAACTATATCAAGATACACTGAGGTTAAGTAAAGATCTATGAACAGCATCTCACATTTGTAAATCACACTACAAATTATAAACTCAAATGTTGGCCTTGTCTTATTGATTTCTCAGGAAACCTGGGTGCATTTGCCCAGGATCTTGCAGTTAAACAGTGGCTGGGCTGAGATTAGAAACCTGATTTCTTCTTTCATAGTAGAAGATTTTTTTTCACTTAACCTTTGAGGGAGACAACACATAAGGCACATGATGTATTTTTCTATATCCACAATTCATTTCTATTATATACACATAGTCCTCTGTCATCACGGTTTTAGAAGTTATGGTTGATCTCAACTTTTCATTCTCCTATGCTGCTTTTTCATAGTGAGACCCAGGATTAAAGATGGATTGACCTGATGTACTGACTATTAATATCTTGGGGAGATTAGGAGCTTTGTCAGTGTGATATTATTTCCTACTTGCATTTAATTATAAAATGTACATTCCATCTAGACTGCAGAAATGAAATAAATAAAAGAAGTAAGGGAGATTATCAAAGATAAATTTTAAATTAACTTACTACTCTGTAGCTGCTGCTGCTAAGTCGCTTCAGTCATGTCCGACTCTGTGCGACCTCATAGACGGCAGCCCACCAGGCTCCCCCTTCCCTGGGATTCTCCAGGCAAGAACACTGGAGTGGGTTGCCATTTCCTTCTCCAATGCATGAAAGTGAAAAGTGAAAGTGAAGTCGCTCAGTCGTGTCCCACTCTTAGCGACCACTCTTAGCGACTGCAGCCTACCAGGCTCCTCCATCCATGAGATTTTCCAGGCAAGAGTACTGGAGTGGGTTGCCATTTCCTTCTTCAACCACTCTGTAGGCCAGAAGGGAAAATACCTTCTCCTGTGTTTTTTTTTTTTTGTGTGTGTGTGTGTTTGCGTATGTGAGGGACATCATTTTATATGGATGGTGTTCTCATAAACAGTTTGTTTCAAAAAGTGACTCATTATCAGTCCCTCCAGGATTTTTTTTTTTTTAAACTAGAGTTGCTGTTACACAGCTTACTTTGAAAAAGAGTGCTGAGTGGTGCCCTTAGAGCTGGGAAAATTTGTAGGCTGTACAAGAGAGTAAGAAGAGGAAAAAAAAAGAAAAACCAAACTCCAAAGAACTGTTGTCTGGCTGATTGCTCCATAACAATGGGAACTCTGCCAGGTGCTTTCATGTGTGAATCAAGGGCTATTTTTTCCCAAAAGAACTGTAGATGAATACAACTCCTGAAGTCTGGTTTGCAAGTGGTTTGTGTCTGTTTCACAACTGGGGAGTCTGCCAAAGTTTCCAGGACCGAAGTCTGTCTAAAGCCATGATGGGTGCAGGAAGTTGCTGCAGGGCGTGAGAAATACCTGGGCTTTAAAGGAAGGAGGAAAGAAAGAAGCCACTCAAGCTTGATCATATGCCTGAAATGAGGCTTTGGGATGAATCCGCATCTCCCAGTTTACCCTAGGTAATTTCCTAATCTAATGTTAGTTATGGCAAACCAATGAAGCTAACTCATATTAGAATAAAAACATCTGTCAGGGCATTGTCATAGACTATGAGGAATTGAGAACACTCCAGGTATTGTCTAGGCCAAAACACTTCTTTTGCAGATGAAGATAATGAAACCCAAGGAGGTTAAGTGTCTCGCCCAGGGTTAAATAGCTTGTTAGTACCATTTCTGGGATTAGAGCCCAAATCTCATGACTACTAGGCCAGTGCTTTTGGTCAGATTCAATATAGTCTGTCCATATGGCCAAGCCATATGGCAGAGTCCTCAAAGATCTAGTTCTGCCTCCAGAAAATCTAAGCTGGTCGTTGTTTCCTTTTTAATTCTGTTTCTAATTCACCTACTCGTATGTGTCAACCTCATTAGTAAGGCACAAACTTATAATTTAGACCATGTATGTGCAAAAGAGTAAGTAGGCTGAATTAGGGTGAAGAGGCAGAGAGGAACATGACCAGCAGGGAGAAGGACCTGAGAAAAGACTTACATGTGAGAATGTGGCTGGTGTCCTTAGCAACCAGTGTGAAGACTAACAGCTTCCTTTTAGACTAAAGGGACCCATAAATGTAGAGACATAGTTCAGGGTTAGAATATAGAGAGAATCTTCAGAGAAATTTCAAAATTTAAGTGGAATCCTAAGTATAAGGAGAGAAACTGGAAATTTTTGAAGAGAACAGTGGCTTGCCTAACCATTATTGCATGCTAAGTCACTTCAGTTGTGTCCAGCTCTTTGTGACCCTATGGACTGTTGCCCACCAGCCTTGCTGTCCTTGGGGTTCTCCAGGCAAGGACACTGGAGTGGATTGCCATTTCCTTCTCCAGAGGATCTTCCTAACCCAGGGATGGAACCCGTGTCTCCCGTCTCCCACGTTGCAGACAGATTCTTTGCCACTGAGCCACCAGAGAAGCTCATTATTAATTTAGAGTAATGGACAGGGAGGCCTGGCGTGCTGCGATTCATGGGGTCGCAAAGAGTCAGACACGACTGAGCGGCTGAACTGAACTGAACTGAATAGCAGAAAATAGAGTTGATTATATCAGGGAAAATTTGCAGGGAAGTATTTTTATGTCTAGGTTATTTTATATATATCTTGGGGGAAACTCTTCAATATACAGATTCTAATTTTTGATGTCCACTTGTTTTTGAATGTGGTATAGCTTAGGCAGTGAAATTTACTATTTTCCTGACATGTTTGTAGCAAGGGGCAGTGTACACGGACATGACATTTAAGGAAATTGCCACATATACTGTCTCTTGTGAACTAAAATATCACTAACTCAATTTCTTCTTATGAAAGTCACTTTAGGCTGCCTGAACAGAGGCCTTTTTGACTAAAAGAGGGAGTTTACACCCAACGCAAAGGTGCCATCTTCAGAATGCATGAGATCCATTGATATAAAATACTCTACACAATAGGGTAACTCATGACTTGCTAATCAATCCAAGTAGCTGCCTCAGGTATTTATCTTAGGAAATATGAGAGGATGAATCAGTAGACAATAAAAAGAGAAGTCAGAAGAAATCCAAAGAGGGAGAGAAATGGGACAAGTAACTAGTTCATATGGCCTCCTTGTAGTGTGACAAGTTTTTTGTTTGGGTTTCACTTCAGGCTACACATATTTACAGTAAATCCTCTTTTCTTAAAGTAGCCTGAGTGTCCAGTTGCAGCAAACTGATAAGTATACTAAGCTAATTTTTATGTCACCAAGTTGATAATTAAAAATTTAGTGAGGTTTGTGTAGGAAATAGTGGACTAAGATTTCCAATAGTTCAACTGATGGAGCTGTTGACCTAACTGATCATTTCCCTGAGTTATAACAAACTGGGGCACCCCAGGTGGCACTAGTGGTAAAGAGCCTGCCTACCAATGCAGGAGATGTAGATCCCCTGGAGGAGGGCATGGCAACCCACTCCAGTATTCTTGTCTGGAGAATCCCATATACAGAAGAGCCTGGCTGGCTGCAATTCCATAGGGCCGCAAAGAGTTGGAAACAACTGAATCAATTTAGCACACACACAGCCCAAGCCATCCTATAAATGATTGTGAGTATTCCATTTTCCTGGGGAAAAAAAGTATGTTCTAAGTTAAATACAAATAGGACAGTTTAACCAAATTAATGAGGTTTTGGAAAAGTGGGACTTTTCAACCTTTTTTTATGTTATGGTCCATTGTGAATATCTTTAAAAAATGGTACAATGTGCAGTGATTTTCATTGTAGTTGACAATGCAAACCCCTGCCCTTATATTTTGAGAACATTTTTATATCTAAGGGGAATATCAGTCTTGATTAGATCCTGTCTGTCATAAATTGGTGTGTTCTCTTTTGTGTTAGACCTTCTGTTATTTGGTGTAGGTGCTACTGATCATTTCTTTCATGGAATTTTACAAAACAGATAACTAGCAAAAAACAACTCAGAGTTTCATGCATTTAGTTTTTAACTCTAAGCATGCACTGTATTTTAAGGTAAATAATTTCAAGCCAGTCTAATAAACCCATGGGATTCAAGACTGGAAAAGCACAGATTTCTTTTTACTATGTGTGAAATGGCTTAAACATTTATAGAAACTTGATCTTCACTTCATTTATTCTCAAATGAATTGGACTTCACTTTGTTGTTTGTCTTTTCTTGGTCTTGACATGCCTTAAATACTAGGGTGGTTAATACCAGAATCCAGTTTTTATTGAAGTCACTTTATGAAAAATATTCTACCAGATGATTTGAGAGCAAAATAACTTTCTCACTGCTTTACAGCAAGAAAAGGAATAGTGCTGTGCTGAAGACCCAAGACATGGGGGTGAATTGAAAAAAAAAATCAACTGGTACATATTATGGGGAAGTTGGCAAATTGAAACTCTCAATATTTGTAGTGGCTCATCAAAAAAAAAAAAAAAACTTCAGACTTTGTGAGAGAGAGAAAAATAAAATGGAGAGCAGTTTTCACCTGACTTTTTAAAGTTTAATGAGTTAGAAATTTCAAGAACTCTTACTCTACAGGTCCCCAATGGGAAATAAACAATATGAGGATAATGCCATGTGCACCAGTGAGCACATATTTTAATTCACTGCTTGTAATGGTCATGGTGGGAGGACAGCACAGGCTAGTGATAGTTCTGTCATTTCGCCAACAACTCTATCGTGTTGCCCACATTTAAACATGCCTCTTTTCTTCTGTCTTTTCTTTGAGGAATCCATACAGAGAGGAAAACGGAAGAAGTAGTTGGTGAAAAAGTACAAGACAATAGAGATGAGCTCAATTGTAGTTTCCATCCGTCCATAAGAGGGCACTGTGTCAGCTGGCCCACACGTATTCATTAGGCATTTTTGTCTTGCTCTTTCCCCCATTCCCTCCACCTCAGATAAACAGCAACCCCAGAACCACCAGGATCATAAGCTTCCACTTCCTTCCTTTAAAATAAAGAAACATACCCTGTCCTTTTTTATATGGTCACAGTAATCTATATAACTTTCTCCTGCCTTTCTTTGAAGGAGGCATCGCTGTTTGTTCTCTTCCAAGGTCAAAGTTATTAGAAATGAAGAGGAAATATCATGCTTCCTGAGTCTAAGCCAGTTGGTTTGGAATTACATAAAGTCTAAGTCTTGTGCAGAGTTCTTAGGGAAGCTGCCTGTTAATACTTGTCGTCGAGGGCAAAGCTATAAGAGCAAGCAGAAAAATCTGAATCACAGGTTAGTGTTTGGAGCCTGAAATAATCAGACTGGTGGTGCGACTTTGCGACTTGCCGGTGATGAGAACAGTAAAGTTAGATAAATGGCATTGTTTTCTGTTTCTTTTTCATCTGATAAGGAAGCAATGTTTTAAAAATTTCTTCCCTTTCCTATATTCATTTTTTTGGGGTTTATTTTTCTACTGAAAATGGATTTTGCTTTCAAAGTCCTTAATATTTTAAATCTTCAACTCTTTGTCTTTGGAAACCGTTAAATCTGTCAAGCTGCAGTAAGCAATGAAGCTAGATGTAACGCACACAGGAAGGAATAAACATTTTCCAGGCAGCCTCTCTTCACCCGTGTGCATGAGCACACAGCACTGGATGAAAGTCTGATGAGTATGCCCTTAACCCACTTTGACTCAGGGATTCTTGTGGATTGTAAATTAAGCTTTCGTGCTTGGGAGTGCCTCTTTTCCTATTACACGGTCACGTGGTGAGGGCTGTAGCTGAGTGCTCAGCAGTTCTGACTTCATCTCCAGGATGCAAACAGTGTCACACCAATGTCTACGTGCAAAGACCAATTTTGGTTCTCTGTGTGTGATACCACTCCACTCTGCATGCACACCTGCACACACACACACACACACACACACACACACACACACACAGCCAACCCATAAACAGTTAACTTAGGGAATTTGCAATTGATATGTACCCACTGCTACATTTAAAATGGATAACCAACAAGGTCCAACTGTATAGCATGGGGAGCTCCACTCAATATAATGTGGCAGCCTGGCTGGGAGGGGCATTTGGGGGAGAATGGATACATGCATATATATGGCTGAGTCCCTTCCCTGTTCACTTGAAACTTACAACATTGTTAATCAGCTCAACTCTAATATAAAATAAAAAGTTGTTAAAAGTTAAAAAAGGAACAAGTTCCATGTAAACATTTAAGAAAACATTACAAATTTAAACCAATTCTGGTTATACCATAGGGGCTATTAGGAGGCAAGCAATGAGAGACTAGAGTGGAATATTTCATCTTATATCAAGATGGGCATGGATGTAAAGGAATAAAATAGAGCTGGTGGTGATAGTGTCTTTTTACAGAACTTTTAGGCCCTATTTACCTTCTATTTTTTAACTTTGGAGATGACAGACATTGTACAAAAGTAGGAAATGCGGAGCTAGGAAGAGCCTCTGGCATTAATATTCAACATTAGGTTCTTGTACTGATAAAAACTAGCCTGATGCTAAACACATATTTTAATCATAGATTCTTGTTTTTGCATGGCAGAGATGATTTATGTAACTTTTGGTCTAAATAGTTTAAAAATTACCAATCCTTATTGAAAAATGTGATAGCAGTCCCTCTGCTAATCAAGGTAAATGAGCCATGGTCAGATAGATGGAAAGATAGACCAAAAAAATGAAAGAAAAAAAAAGCTGAAGGGGGATGAGTTCGAGGAAGAGCAGTGATTAAAACCACAGAAGCTTCATCTGAGGACAGGAGCCTGAAAGAGAACAGTGATGCTCTGAGCCTGAATTACTGTTAGAGCTGTGCCTCTCCGTCATTTTTAATGGAATGTTATTAAAGACAAATCTGGAGTAGTGAACCCTTCAGTGCTTCCTTTTAATTTATTTATTTCTGCAGAAGGAAACCCTGTTAACCCCAGCAGATAATGTATTCAACAGCTTGTATCCATGGCAAGGTTGTTTCCTAAAAATTTCATGGGATAAATTTAGTTCACCATTTGCACATATTTACACATGAGGTCTCCATTTCAAGGTCTTTGGCTGAAGTAAGAAAGTCATTCCCAAGGCAGGATGTCTGCCAGTGCTGCAGAGTAGATTCCATATGCATTGTAAAAATCCCTTGTTTCCTAGGACATGAAGAGGACATTGCCTCGAATGCTCTTTCCTCCTCTTGGAATTTCAAAGCACGGGCTAGGACTGCCGTGAACCGCAGGACACTTTCTATGGTTCAGCCCTCTGGGGCATGTCTTGGACCTAGGCTGGCTCCCTCACAGTCTTTGCCCTCCTTTTTGTAAGCCCTGGAGATAAGACTGCTTTCCTGTCCTCTTTAAAAGAGCTCTATCCCTTTCAGCTCTTTTCTCTTAAGAGAACTACTCCAGTGTAGCTCATAACCTCCCTCTCTCCCATTCTCCCATCAATAGACTCACACAAATGCAGTTTCTCTTTTAAGTGTTTTATAGCTGATGCTAGTGTGGGGAGGAGAATGGCAGAAAGAAAGAGGATGTTTATTTTTACCTGCGACTGATATCCATTGGGGGCTTCACTGGTGACTCAGATGGTAAAGAATTTTCCTGCAATGCAGAAGACCCAGGTTTGATCCCTGGGTCTGGAAGATCCGCTGGAGAAGGGAATGGCAATCCACTCCAATATTCTTGCCTTGAGAATTCCATGGACAGAGGAGCCTGGCAGGCTGCAGCCCATGGGGTGGCAAAGAGTGTACCTACTACACCCCTAGTCACCTGGTCCATTCTAGATGCAGGGAATGCCATGGTGTGGAAGCAGTCACTACTTTCACAGCACTTATATTTTAGTGAAATAAGACAATGTGTGTTAGTTGCTCAGTTGTGTCTGACTCTTCGGGATACCATGGACTCCTCTGTCCACGGAATTCTCCAGGCAATAATACTGGAGTGGGCAGCCAATCCATGTCTCCAGGGGATCTTCCCAACCTAAGGATCGGACTGTCTCCTGCATTGCAGGCAGTTTGTTTACCATCTGAGTCACCAGGGAAGCGAGATAAGACAATAAATAGCTCACAATACCAACCCCCCTCCCCTGATTTTTATTTAAATTCTAGGAAGAAAACTGAAGCAGCATAGTGGATTTTTAGAGGAATAGTAGATATTTAAGATAATTTAATTTAATCACACATTTCTAAGGAGCAGTTACACCAGAGCACAGTCCTAGAAAAAGAGGGAATGATCCACGCAAAAGTCTGGAGGCAGAGCATTCACGGGAAAAGAAATGGCAATGGTAATGGTACCCAAAAGACTGTGCTGCCTGAGAATGGCAGGGTTGCCAGTATATCTAGAGCAGGAAGAGTAGAGCAGGGGCTGGTGGCAAGTGATGAGCTCCTCCTGTAAAACTACCGATCAGTGCAGAAGAGGGACATGAGATAACTCACATTCTGAAAGATAACTCGGTACAACTAAGGGGTGGGAAATTGAAGAGAGTTCCCCAAAGTACTTAGTTCGTTTGAGGCTGAGCCAACTCTATTGCTCCAGCTTCATGTCCGCCTGCCTCAGGGATCAAAGATTTTGGTCTCAACGTTGAGATCAAGACCTTTACTCTCTTTGTTCCTTCTAGTTTCTGTCTTTGAAAGTAGCAATTGTGGCATACTTCATGTTTCTTCAAATAGCACTGATGAGCAGATGATTTGGAATTATGGGTGTACTTGGTCATTTCAGAAAGCAAGTATTTAAATTTCAGATGAAGCTGATCATTTTAGGGGGATTCTGAAGTTTGGAAACTGTCCACTGTATTCTTTGGTTTGGGAGCTAATGAAAAGGAAAGAAGGCTGCTGTTGAACTGTCTTTCATACAGCAGGGTAGCAACCATGAGGGAAATAAGCTCAGTAGTTATCCTTGCTTCAGTATCAAATGTGCAGTGCCCTGTGCTGCCGTCGGAATGGAAACCTAAATGTGCTTTCTTGCTAGAACTTGCCAAACAAGCTCTCAGGGTCTATTTGTAGGACAGCATAGGGTGGTTAAAGCTTCTAAGACTACAGACACATCCAAATGAGGTGCTGCCTGTGGCAGTTTGGCTTTCTTTAAAAAAGGGGGTGAAGGGGAT
This sequence comes from Cervus canadensis, assembly GCF_019320065.1. Lineage (NCBI taxonomy): Eukaryota > Metazoa > Chordata > Mammalia > Artiodactyla > Cervidae > Cervus > Cervus canadensis. Next base: position 37,866,441 of record NC_057392.1, on the reverse strand, counting down.
GGAACGCTATAAAGATCATACCTGGTGGTAAGAAAGAAGGTAGACTGAATTTCTCAGAAACTGTTTGTGATAATGTGATATGTTAACCATTTGCCTTGGAGAAGATAAAATTCAATTTTTAAATTGTTGAACCAGAAACATGCAAATGCATTATTAGCAAATTGCATACCTTCTAGGTCCTTTTGAGTCATAAAGAATGTATAAGTTCTCTCCTAGGGAATAATTGTTTAAGAAAATAGAAGAATCTTGAAAACTATACTGATAGCTTTGTAAAATCAATACATTCAAAAATGACCATTTTGAGGGTGGAACTCTGAATTAAAGAACCTAAGTACTGATTTTTTTTTTTTTCTTGGTCTGTGCTGGGTCTTCATAGCAGCATGCAGGCTATTTATTCATGGCTGTGCATGGGCTTTCTCTACTTGTAGCACCCAGAGTGTTCTCTAGTTGCAGCATAAGGGTTTAGTTGTCCCGTGGCATGTGGGATCAAACTCACCCATGCATTAAAAGGCAGATTCCCAGCCTTTTACTGTGGAAGTCCCAGTAGTGAATTATTCTACAAGAGGAAACATGACAATAGAGAAGGAATTTAAGACTTGAAACAAAATGACCTTCACAGTGCTGAAACTCTAGTCAGACTTCCAGTCACCTTTTCCATCTTTATTTTTTGGAAGACAGAATAATAACAATGTTTTTCATATTCTTTTCCCATTTTTCTAACCCTCTTTTCTGACTGCATGTAAAATCACAAGCCTATATATAAAGAAAATGTTTTGAGTAAGCTGGGACAGTTATAATGAGAAGAAAAATTAAAACTAGAGAAGGTAGAAGTGGAAACATTGTTTTCTATTGGATAGACTCCTCAAACAATCACACCCTTTATCTGGCCTGTGAAAAAGCAAGACTCATATGTTGCATTATAAATCATCTTTGTTTTTCATTTTAGTATCTTTTCAAAATTTATTCACTGGGGTGTTTTTTAGGGAAAAAACTATCAGACCAAGATCCTGATGGTCACTCAGATAATACAAAGCATTTTAAGTAAAAAGCATGGATTTGATTAAAAAATAAACTATCAAGCCCTATTGACAGTCAACAGTTTTAAAGTGAATAATTTAAAAGCTTTCTCTCTCATCTAAAGTCTGCTTTAAATAGGGAAAGGGGGTACCGGCTTATTTTCTCTTTCCATCCCACTCAGTAAGTCAGTAAGTATTTTTTACTTTCCTTTTTAATTGGGATTGGTGCTTTAGGAAGGGAGAAAGGATAAGGAGAAGAAGAAGCATCTTACCTGACTGGTACTATCATAAGACAGTTTTGCTTTCGCTAATCCTGGAAAAAGTTTGTTAACTCTAATGGATACCTTTTAGGATTCTTAGGAGACCCCATCCATCTCTGGAAAGTACTCACCTGCAGTTCTTTGGCCCACACTGAATTCATCTTCTTTTCCTATGGTGACTGGATCCTTTCATTTCAAAGCCTTTGTAAACAAGTCGCATTAATTCAGTTGAATTTTGCTTCATTCGGCTTTCCTCTACAGGTTACCATATTGAAGAGGACCTAATGGGGCCTCATCCTGCTTCTCTTCGGCATAAAGAATGTATCTAGAGTATAGGAAATACTCCAAGATTCTTGGAAATACTAGGAAGTGAAGACCAAATAATCACTTTATCTTGGCTCCACTTTCAGTCTAGCTGTTGCCCTTCTGAATGTTCAGATAAAAGTCAGATACAAGTCCCATGTAACCCCTAATTCCCTAAAAGCTCTCCGAGAATCCTGTTGAAGCTGCTCTTGAAATGACTGGGGAGCCATCAATCAATTGACAACTGGCTCATAGCACAGCTTATTCCTAAGAGTTTCTCTTTTCATACCTTGTAGTTTTCAAACGTTTTATTTATTTATTTTTTATGTTGATGAGAGGTTTAAAATCTTCTAGTGTAAAATGAAAAATACCTTTGGTATTTTCTTTTTTTTCCTAAATGAAATCCCGTTGGTATTGGATATCTCTCTCCATCAAACCTTACATTGTAATATTCTCAACACCTCTTATTACATGTAGCAGGCTATGTCTTCATTAATATCCACCTAGGAAGTTTTCTCCTTATTGCATCATTTATTAGGAAGCCTTGTATAGATTCTAATATAGACTTTAAATTTTATCCAAGTGTGTACTTGGAAAATATTTATTTTAGTTCACCTAATGTACCTGAATAGATAGCCTGAGTATGCACAGTTTTATTGATATTTATAGGCAGTTTATCTCTGTGGCATAATTTAATAACCCAGAAGACCTTTATGCTTTTTAATAACTGTCTTCTCTACCTCTAATAATAACTTACATGGTTTTTGAAAGCCCAGCATGAGAACATTTGTTTTGAATTAGAGTCAGAAAACCTAAGCTTGAACCATTTCCATTTCTTCACTCAATACCTATAGGATTTTATTGCTAGTAGTGCAAGATATAACTTCTCTGAATTTTAATTTACTCATTTGCAGAATGTGGTCATAAATATCTCTCTTACAGGCTTGTCATATTGATTAAATAAGACCCTGATTGTTTAAGGACAGTACAAGCTTAAAGTATTCATCAAATGTAAATCGTTCTGACTACTACTGCCAGGGCTGTTGTTACACCATCAGTGCTATCACACTCCCCTTAGGAGAGGAGCAGACAGATGCATCCAGCAGTGGCTAGCTGTCACGGAAGGGCAAAGTGTTACAGAACATCTTTGGGACCACGGATAGCCAAAAGCAGGATGAGGGCAACGAGCAGCTTGTTGGAAGAGAGGAAATGGAAGAGCGAGTAAGAGGCATGGAAATCAAAACTGGTGAAGAGTCTAAGCCAAAGACTCCCATGAGTTTGCTGAGGTTTTTTTTTGTCTGTGATAGACACTGGCTTCAATTTAGATCTCACTGTCAACTGTAAAGTGGGCCATAGATGTTTGCTTCTCATATTTCCTTCCTAGAATTATAATTTTAATTCCTGACTTAATGAGAAATCTTCTCTTTGTCAGAACAATAAATCACAACATCCTTGGTTTACTTACATTCCCGAGCATGTTTCTCATTGTTGTCCCTGTTGCCCTATATTGATCGCTAGCACAGAGTTCAGATCTCCATGCCACCCTGATGGCGGAAAAGATAGAAGACAGGAGAAGGGGACGACAAGAGGATGAGATGGTTGGATGGCATCACTGACTCAGTGGACATGACTTTGAGCAAGCTCAAGGACAGGGAAGCCTGGCATGCTGCAGTCCATGGAGTCACAAAGAATCAGACACGACTGAGCAACTGAACAACAGCAACTTAGGAAAGAAGTATTAGGAGAAGAAAAAAAGAATCTTACAATGACAGACTGATGCCAATTAAATAAATTTTAAGAAGAGCTTATCTCTACCATTGACTGAAACAAGAGTTGTAGAGCTTTGTTTTGGATTTTCTATTTTTAGGCAAACTCCCCAAGATATATATTTGGGTATTATCTGGAGTTTTCATTGTTGTAAAACTGGGGATGGAAGAAACCAGCTGCAGCTGGATCTGATCCTGACCTTTGACCCCTTCTCTCTACATCTCTTCCATTACATCAAACCAAATTGTCACTGTTTCAATTAAGTTCTGCTCAGCAGGAGCCTGGTCTATGTTCTAAGCATGAAAATTTATCAAACTTAAGCTCCCTTTTAGTAGACAGCTCAACATTCAGAAAACTAAGATCATGGCATCTGGTCCCATCACCTCATGGGAAATAGATGGGGAGACAGTGGAAATAGTGTCAGACTTTATTTTTTTGGGCTCCAAAATCACTGCAGATGGTGACTGCAGCCATGAAATTAAAAGATGCTTACTCCTTGGAAGGAAAGTTGTGACCAACCTAGATAGCACATTAAAAAGCAGAGACATTACTTTGCCAACAAAGGTCCGTCTGGTCAAGGCTATGGTTTTTCCAGTGGTCATGTTTGGATGTGAGAGTTGGACTATGAAGAAAGCTGAGTGCCAAAAAATTGATGCTTTTGAACTGTTTTGTTGGAGAAGACTCTTGAGAGTCCCTTGGACTGCAAGGAGATCCAACCAGTCCATCCTGAAGGAGATAAGTCCTGGGTGTTCATTGGAAAGACTGATGCTGAAGCTGAAACTCCAATAGTTTGGCCACCTCATATGAAGAGTTGACTCATTGGAAAAGACCCTAATGCTGGGAGGGATTGGGGGCAGGAGGAGAAGGGGACGACAGAGGATGAGATGGCTGGATGGCATCACTGACTCGATGGGTGTGAGTTTTGAGTAAACTCCGGGAGTTTGTGATGGACAGGGAGGCCTGGCATGCTGTGATTCATGGGGTCGCAAAGAGTCAGACATGACTGAGTGACTGAACTGAACCTAAGATGTTTTTAAAGAGCATCTGAATTTTCTTATTGAAAATAAACAAAGTGGCAACACATGCATAATCATTTAAATATCATTTCTTTCCATAACAGCAGTGAACCTTCTTATTGGCAGTATCAGAGGTTAATTAATAAGACTGTTAATGTGAAGAAGGATGTTTTCATTTCAGATAGACACCTCTCAGGTGTAAGTATATAGCTAACATTTAAAAAAATATGATGTTGATATAGGTAAATACCCAATAGCCATAAAACATTCAGTTAAATATGTTTCAGGTTGCAGTCATATTCTAAACGAAATCATCTTCCTCTCAAAAGATGTTGCTAGTGTCTTTAGACATAACAGAGCACCTACCCAACTTGAAGAAATAAGTCCTTGGAATTGCACTCATATTAATAGTAATAGTAGTAATAGCATTTTATTATTTGTGTAGCATCTTATATTTTATAAAATAGTTTCATATTCAAATTTAGTCCTCACAAGGGTCCTGTAAGGAAAAAAAGTCCTGTAAGATAACATATTTGTGCCTGTGTTTCAGATGGTGTTTAATGCACACTCAGTCATGTGTGAATCTGGCCATTGTAGAGATAAAGTACAACTCTTCTGTATACATTTATGAGTTATGATAGCTGTAACTCTTTCTCATCTAATTAAAAAATGGATAATTGTCAGGAACCCAGGAAATGTACTGTCTCACCAACCTTCCTAACATGCACTCCTTTTTGAAAACAGCAAGATGTCAACTGACATGAAGCTTAAAAAATAGATTGTAAGAGTTTCAAAGGAGTTACAAGTTGTCTTCCCCTGCCTCTCCTCTACTCCACTGCTGCTGGTGGTGATGGTTTAGTTGCTAAGTTGTGTCTGATTCTTGCAACCCCATGGACTGTGGTCTATCAGGCTCCTCTCTGTCCATGGAATTCTCCAGGCAAGAATACCGGAGTGGGTTGCCATTTCCTTCTACAGGGGATCTTCCCGACCCAGGGGTTGAATCCGGGTTTCCTACATTACAGACAGATTCTTTACCACTGAGCCACCAGGCAAGCTCTACTTCACTGCTATGCATCTTTAATATCGTTCTTTTTTCCCTCCTCAAACCTCTTTAAAATTCTCTTCCACAAAGCCTCTTCAGTCTAACTTCCTGCACTTCTTGTCTTTCCCCATTTCAGGAATCTCAGATGTCTCAGGACTCTGTTGTTTCAGATGTGACTACTGATTTTTCCTTCATATTTATTCCACCATCTGCATTTTCCTTCCCTCCATTTCCTTTCTTCCCTTTCCTTTCATTTATGTGTTTGATGTCTTTCAGTTTCTTGAGGAGGGAATGATTTCTTTTATTTATTAGATAGATATTTCATCAGGAAGAAAAAATACACTTCCCAAGCAGCATGTCATTCTTATTCCATTCTTTATGTTTGTGCTGAGTGATCACTTACCCTGGCTAGAGAATCAGAAAGGATAGAGATGAGATGTTTGACAAGAAAGAGGAGTTACAGGACAAGAGCCAGTCACCTAGCAAATGCTGTCAGTTGCCTCCTCCTGTAAGGGAACCACATTCTCAAAAGATGTTTATTTCCAAGTCTATACAAGTTTGTTTAGAAGCCCCAGCCCCTAAGCATCATCCGGCAGCACAGAATTTTAAAATATTTCTGGCCAGCACTGTGAAAATGGAGCCAGTACTGGAACTCTTTCTTTAGTCTATTGAGTTCTGACCCACAGCCAAGCTACTTTAGGAAGGGAGAACAATTTGGCACATATAAATGGAAAGTTCCAGTCACCCAGTCCCTGAAAATGCCCCTCTTTCCAGTTTAGTACAGAGAATAAAGCAGAAGGCCGGGGCTCAGGAAGCTAGGTCCAGGTCCGTTCAGGTCCACTCACTGGTCATGTGACCTGGAGATGCTTCACTTCTCAAAGCTTCTACATTGTCATCTCTACAGTGAAATGATTGGCTGTGCCTTCCTTACTCAGCTGTCATGGTGGAGAACTGACATGTTTGAAGTTTGAAAAGGAAATGTTATGTATTGGTTTAATATCATTATCCCTTTTTGTTGTTTTTTCTTTTGTGGTATAGATGTTTCTTGTCAGATTTTGTCATGTCTTAAGTTACACCAAAACAGAAAGTCTACAAGGTTCATTCAGTAATTGAAGCCACCAATGTTTTTTTAATATAAAGATATCTTCTTTAAACATATACATAAAGATGTCTTCCTTAAATATAAAGATGTCCCTTTAAATGCCTTGTATCACAGGCTCCGTATTTGGTGCAAACTCAGATTTTCAGTTTTCTGTTTTCCTTACTAGGACTGGTTATAAATAATAGTAAGTGTTTGGAATGTATTCCTGACATTTATCATAACAGATGATATTGTAAAAAGGGTAAATGCAGCCAATCTATCATAGTATATGCAAAACTCATTTACAACAGAGTTCAATAATCATTAACTTGTAGAATTTGGGGAAAATGTATCTCCAGAAATGCTTACTATTTTAGATGAAATCTTCATATACTCTATAACAGATTTCCAAAACTCAGTACAGATAATATATATTCAACAGTCAGCAATATACAAGTAGCAGTTTTATTGAACATAATTTTATTTCTTAAATAATTATAAGCAACAAAATATAATAATCAAGAGTGTATTTTATTTAGGCAAGCACATAATTCTTTAAAAAATATGAAATGTTTACATTAGTTTCCACGATTTGAGATTAGCACAAGCAAAAGTCAGTACAGCGACTCTCGAGTGACACAGACACTCGCTAATAAGCTTCCTGTTCTCTACCCCTTTAAAATAAATATTAAAAAAGTTTGTTTACTTACTCATCTGGCTGTGTCAGGTCTTAGCCGCCATATGTGGTGTCTTTCGCTGCGGTTCCCAGACTAGCTGTGGCTCGCTGGCTGATCAGTTGTGGTGCCTCGGCTTAGGTGCTCCAAGGCAGGTGGGGTCCTAGCTCCCCAAACAGCGTTCAAACCTGTGTCCCCTGCGCGGCAAGGTGGGTTCTTAGCCATAGGACCACCAGGGAAGTCCCCTTCTACCCCTGATTTTCATCAGAGACAAGAGTTAAACTAAAGAAGAGATATTGGTCTGGAGATGGAAGTATACTTTCTGGGCAACCAAGAAAGCTAGTATCAGGGATGCCATCATTTTAGAAAAACTCAACTGGAAATCAAGCTTTTTGTGAGAAGACCATTCTTTAGGTGGTGCTCTTGTGTGATTCTGCTTTCTCCTGAAGGCAGACTTCTTGTGACCAGTAACTTATTAAGGAGTGACACGTATGTGTTTGAGGGCAAGGCAAAAGGCTCTTCCACTCTCTCAGGCTTTCCTCTATACCTCTCTTTTCCTGAGGACACATAACATTTAAGATAATTTTAACAGGACAAAAAAAGGTGAATACATTCCTGTGACTCACGTCTGAATTTTATTCAAGTGGCGAGTACTAGCAAAATGAATCTTAATGGGAACCCTCCTACAGTAAAAAGCCAAAAACAGGTGCAAAGACTTGCTGACAGTTTTGCAGAATGAAGCATCACAAACACCCTTCCGGGGCAGTGGCAGAATAGAGCTTTCCTCAGCTGTCCCTGGAAGGTAACCCTAAGTCAGAAGAGCCACCCATCTTGTTTAAACCACATGAGTTGAAACAGAAAGATTAAGAAAGCATTCAGTTTGGCAGATGTACATTCTAATTCAATAAAGATGTGTTTATCCAGTATCTAGTCAACAAAAATCTGTTGAGAAACAGCCATTTTCTGGGCTAGCTCTTGGATGTTGAGTTGTTTCTTGATTCATAGTAAACATGGACAACATTGCCATTCTAGGAGCTAATTTTGGTAGATTATTTATTCACTAGAAAATGGATTTCTTACTTTATCCATGACCACTATTCCATCACAGTAAAAATCAATTCTTGGTAACTTCAAACCCAGGTACAGTTGAAACAGCAACTTAGAGGTGAAAAGACATATATGTCCCTCTGTCTCCTCAGGGACCCCCCTCTTCCTGACTCTGCCTTATAGATCCCTCCATTCATTTTATTTCCCCCCACTGAATTCATGTTCTTGTTTGGTTGTTTTGCAGTTGAATGTGATATCATGAAGTGAGGATAATAACTTCAGGTGGAGAATAAGCAGCAAAAAAAAAAAAAAATCAGCTAATAGTTTCATTTAAGTGTCCTCAGTAGTAAAGAGCAGGAAGAGGAAACCTAGACAATATATAATCTAGGAGCTGAATTTTTTTTGAATGGAATAATTTGCAGAGTTCCACAGAGTGACAATAGCTCTTAAATCACACGAAGGGAAAAGCTTATTTCAGCTTCTGGGTTTGCGTGTGACTTTTTTTGCACCCCAAAGCTAGAATTGCTCTGATAATCAGCACACAGAAGAGTTACCCTGCTGGGACTAAATTATAAATAAGAGGAACGTTCAGTGCCCTCGGAGGATTTTACCTGTGGTAATAGTGCTTTCCATCTTTAATACACTTCACTTTTATTATAGGATTATTGCTTTCAGCCCCTCTCTTAAATGTGTAGTTTTGTCACCACAATATCTCATACAGATAAATAACATTAAATGGGGTTACAATGATTATTAAACATTGCAGTGAGATCTCGTACATCACAGTACCAATATCATTTATGTGTCCAAAAGATAGGACAACTTCCTATATGAAGCAGTAAACATGACTTTCTTTTATGTGATGAAAATAAGAATAGGCTGAGTCCATCATGTCTGTCTAAACAAGTGGTGTATCTATCCTGGGACATTTGCAACCCATATGCCAGGTGACTGATACAACTCTGACATATGTCTGCATGGGTAGGCAGGTTGTGGTTACATTCTTTTGCAGATGTATAAAAAATGGCACAAGAAGAACAAATAAATTACTACATTTAGAACAGATGTTGAACAAATAATCCGAACAAAATAGCCCTGGAAGTTCTTTTATCTAGAATGATGTTATCTCCTTAGAAAGTTTAGTGTACTACCTGAATGGACCGGTGCTAACTGATAATATTAGCCACATATTAACCATATGAAATTTCCCTCTGGAATATAATGGTTTATTTATGTTTATAGATGTAATATTGTTTGACCTTCCTTATGAGGGATCATGTTCTGTTGCATGTTGCTTGATGATCATTCAAGTGTTCACAGATGCAGACCTAGTATCAAAATACAAACCCTACTGCCACTACTGGCTTTTCTTTCCACTCACCAAGCTCTGTATCTTCTGCTCCACGTGTACTAATTTGTGGGTTGACAGCATCTGCCATGACTATGACCATGAACAAACATGGGGAACATGAATGCATTGAGATCCTGTTCGTTGGTATCCTTTTCATTCCAGATTTCCTCCTTGGTGACCAGCCATTGGTGGTCAGCCCATTCAATAATGCACACGCTGCCTGGCTGCCTTTCTCAGCAGGTTTTCTAGGATGTTCTCAATAAGAATTGCTCCACTAGGCCAGCTCCATGTTTTGGACTCAGATTCTGTTCCTCTTGGGATTTCATCAGAGACTTAAATCTTTAAATCTTAGTATCTACCACAAAGGCCCTCATCTCTTAATAATATCATGTATATCTATTACCTATGAAACAATTTTTTTTTAGTTATCTTTATTTCCAGCCTAAACTAACCTTTGAAATTAATCCTTAAATTCTTATGTTGAGTAATCATGACTAAAGTAACATATTTCTTTACATTTCAAATGTATCTTTTTGAAGACTTTAAGAAGAATATCCAACCCTCACAAAAGAAAGAAGGTAGATGCATTTACTTTGCAACCCAAATATTCCCAGATATAGTTAATGTTCTTATACCACCTTCTCACAAGATTAAAACATATAGGGCAGTTATACTAAAATTTTATACACTATAAAATTTTCTACACTGTAGAGTTGTTCCTCAGCATCCATGGGAATTTGGTTCCAGGATCTCCCTGCAATACCAAAGTCAGAGATGCAAAATTTCCTTTTATATAATAGTGTAGTGCTTGCATATAACCTATACAATTCCTCCAGTATACTTTAAATCATCTCTAGATCACTTATAAGACCTAAAACTATGTAAATACCATATAAATAGTTGGTACATGTGGCAAATTCAACTTTTGCAGTTGGAACTGTCTGGATTTTTTCCCAAATATTTTTTATTTATGGTTGAACTTGCAGATGTGGAACCTGCAACTTTAGAGGTCTGACTGTATAAATAAATATTTCCCTGAGATATCTGTTATTTATGCTTCCAAGGAATAGTTTTTCGGATCCATCAAATCAATTAGCTCTAATATTAAAAAACAACCACTTCTGAGTTTTGTTGCCCTTAACACCTATAGTCTTCAGGTTTTTTTCCTTTAATCTCCTTCCACATGTGCTCATAAATAGTTCATGAACTGAAAATTCATATCAGTTCACCTTTGTGCCTTTGCCCAATTTGGGTGTGTTCAGTTAAGTGAAGAATGATCCTATGGCTTGTCCTGACTTCCTCCTCTTTGTCTGTTATGGGGATAAAATTAACTGACATATAGGTTCCAGATTGGAATCATGGAGGTAAGAGTTACAGATGTACATAGAGAGAAGGAGATGGGGAGGAGTTACTCGTTATTATTGCTAGTGATGTTTTCATCCTCTTAAGAAGCTAATTTGGAACTTTTACCCACAATTCCTCTTTCAGAAGTCTAGGAATTAGGACAAAATAATAATTTTGTCCTAAAGATTTTCCTGCATTAGTCTAAAAGCCTACAAAATGAGGCTAAAAGAATAGAAAATGCAGTGACATCCTATATGATTTTTTTTCCTGTTGCTGTCTTGTTCAATACTTATCTAGATAAATAACATTTATTTAACTTGTAAATGCTTCCCCTCACCCCCACCTACAGACATACATTGGATTTTTCCACAAAAATGACTGAGATGGTTAAACATAAATGTTTTTCAGATGTTATTTTATGAAGAAGAAGAGAGGAAACAAAAATTCCTATGTGATCATGTATATCAAACAACAAGTGTTTTAAGCAATTGAAAAAGAAAAGGCTGTTGTGAGCAACGGTTTCTTGGATGATACTATTAATCCTTGATACTATTCCTATTTATCATGGAAATATACTCAGGTATGATGCTGTTAAAGTGCTACACTCAATATGCCAACAAATTTGGAAGACTCAGCAGTGGGCACAGGACTGGAAAAGGTCAGTTTTCATTCCAGTCCCAAAGAAAGGCAATGCCAAAGAATGTTCAAACTACTGCACAGTTACACTCATCTCACACACTAGCAAAGTAATGCTCAAAATTCTCCAAGCAAGGCTTCAACATTATTTGAACCAAGAACATCCAGATGTTCAAGCTGGATTTAGAAAGGCAGAGGAACCAGAGACCAAATTGCCAACATCATAGAAATGTTCTTTGGATCACAGAAATGTTTCTTTGGATCATAGAAAAAGCAAGAGAGTTCCAGAAAAACATCTACTCTCTGCTTTATTACACCAAAGCCGTTGACTGTGTGGATCACAACAAACTGTGGAAAATTCTTCAAGAGATGGGAATACCAGAGCAGCTGATCTGTCACCTGAGAAATCTGTATGCAGCTCGAGAAGCAACAGTTAGAACTGGACATGGAAAAACAGACTAGTTCCAAATTGGGAAAGGAGTACATCAAGGCTGTATATTGTCGCCCTGTTTATTTAACTTATATGAAGAGTACATCATGTGAAATGCCAGGCTGGATGAAGCAAAAGCTGGAATCAAGATTGCCGGGAGATATATCAATAACCTCAGATATGCAAATGACACCACCCTTATGACAGAAAGCAAAGAGGAACTAAAGAGCCTCTTGATAAAAGTGAAAGAGGAGAGTGAAGAACCTGGTTTAAAACTCAGCATTCAAAAAGCTAAGATCATGGCAACCAGTCCCATCACTTCATGGTAAATAGATGGGGAAACAATGGAAACAGTGAGACTTTATTTTCTTGGGCTCCAAAATCACTGCAGATGGTGACTGCAGCCATGAAATTAAAAGATACTTGCTCCTTGGAAGGAAAGTTATGATCAACCTAGACAGCAGATTAAAAAGCAGAGACATTACTTTGCCAACAAAGGTCCATCTAGTCAAGGCTGTGGTTTTTCCAGTGGTCATGTATGGATGTGAGAGTTGGACCATAAAGAAAGCTGAGCGCCAAAGAATTGATGCTTTTGAACTGTGGTGTTGGAGAAGACTCTTGAGAGTCTCTTGGATTGCAAGGAGATCAAACCAGTCAATCCTAACAGAAATCAGTCCTGAATATTCATTGGAAGGACTGATGCTGAAGCTGAAGCTCCAATACTTTGGCCACCTGATATGTAGAGCCGACTCACTGGAAAAGACCCTAATGCTCAGAAACATTGAAGGCAGGAGGAGAAGGGGATGACTGAAAATGAGATGGTTGGATGGCATCACCAACTCGATGGATATGAGTTTGAGCAAGTTCCGGAAGTTGGTACTGGACAGAGAAGCTTGCTGTTCTGCAGTCCATAGGGTGGCGAAGAGTCAGACACGACTGAGTGACTGAACTGAACTGATATATATAGATATGGATATAATGCCAGTACATGATGAATTAACTGAGTTTTGTGAATTTAGTTTGTTAATGCTGAGAAAAAAAAGACTACAGCATGCAAATAAATGTCATCCTCTCCTGTAAAAATCTTTTAATTATAAAATGGTAAGAACAAACAAAAAGTTAACAAGCAAACAAAAACTTCCTGGGAACTCTAGTGACAAATATCTTTTGTTTCATTGCTTCATCAGCTTTAACCTTATGTAGGTATGGTTTTAAGTGCTTGAGATGAGAAAAAACTATTTTTTCAGCATCTAGTAAGTGGTCAATACATACGTTTTGAATTAATTACTGAAATTCTAGTACATGTATCAAGGAAGTTTATTTCATGTAGACCAATATTTTTAAGCATAAAAAATTTTCTTAAAAGTAAACAAAACAGTGGTATAGATTTCAGTCTTAGAACACTAACTACATAGAAAATCATCAGTTGTATTAACTTTCTTTCCTTTATATTCCCAGTTCTTAAAAGGTGCTGACAAATATCTGTTCTTCCATTACTGAAATCCTGATTAAAGGATCAGTAAGATAATAATGAGAAAATGAAGCAGAAGTACATGCTACACAATATAATAACTTATTTTTAATCATATTCCAATACAACCTCTATGTCTTTCAAATTCTAATACATGGACTAAGAATGGAAACTCAGAGCAAAGTTCAAAGGCAGTCTGAAGAGAACATGTAAATTTTGAAACTAATATACTAAATGTGAGGCAGGCCAGACAGGAAAAGTCTTCTGAGATGATTCACAATGAAGAGGTGAAATTTAATGAGAAAATAGAAAGGAAGTAGATAGAATATGACAGAGAAGACCCAGCTGTGTGTGTGTGTGCGTCCTCAGTTATGTCTGACCCTTTGTGACCTCATGGACTGTAGCCTGCCATTCTGCTTTGTCCATGGAATTTTATAGGCAAGAATCCTGGAGCCGGTTGCAATTTCCTTCTCCAGCAGAATCTTCCTGACTCAGGGATCAAATCTGGATCTCTTTCATTTCCGCATTGTTGGTGGATTCTTTACCACAGCACCTCCTGGGAAGGCCTGAGGAGAATCTTAAAATGAGAGGGAATCTTAGTTATCTGAGGCTATTCTAGCCCATGGTCGAACACCTTTTATAAATCCAAGATAAGTGGCCATCCAGGCTTTATTGGAGAATCAGACAGACAGACACACAGACACACACACAAAGAATAAAAAACAGATGTAGACACAGAGATGGAAAGAGGGAATGTGTTAAACATATATGCAATTCAATATAAAATGTCCTAATTCCACATTCTAAATATTTCTCCAGACGGCGGTAATTAATTTCTATCTGAAACTGAAATTACCGCCAAATTTTTGGATTTAATAACTTTTATAGACCAGAGTTCTGGTCCTCCCTCTGTCCTGAATACATTTTCCATGAAATATTCTACTTCTCTCTGTCTCCTTTTTACATTAACACCAGGATAGGTTTCCATCTGCGACCACTCAGAGGTTAAGTAGCACGTCAGTTTGGATGCCGGCATGGGGAACTGTGGAGTCCTCATTCACCGCTGTGTTAGTCAGGGGTAGGATGAGGGGGAGACAGGATTGATAGGGACAGCAGAGTGGCTGGTGCAGCAGGTCACACATGACCTCACATTTGACATATAATTAAGGTCTTCTGTCCTGCTTATCTCTTTCTAAAATTATTAAGTGCTTTGATGACCTTTTGGGGAACAATTCTAAGTCGTGTTCAAACAATGAATGACAGCACTTAATAACACCTGAGAGGGACTCAGGAGATCCAAGGGAACACATTAGCATGTCATAAAGCCCTAGAAATAATTTACCTGATTTTGAGACATTATTTATACTCAAAGTACTTCTTCCATGAAAGAATAGAAAATCAAAAAAAGTTCATTACAGCTAAGACATTTAAATAGCAAGCCAAAAATTTTAACTTTTTTTCATATTAATCAACTTTTCTATCACTTACTTAGAACAGATCCCTATAAAGAGAGGATGACATTATATGATTGTGCCTTGCATCTGTAGGGGCCAAAATCATGCAGAAAATAATGGCTCTACCAGAGATAAACAGTTATTCCTATTGTCTTTGAATGAAAGCAAAGCAAAAAACAAGAAAACATGACCAAGGGAAACATAAAACATCTATATGGTTCAGAGGCTTTAATTCAAAATAGAAAGCTGACAAAAATTAGGTTAATTCTTCATGAAAATACATCTTCTCATTAGCCAGTAGGCCATCACACAACAGATTTGATAATGTATGCTGAACTACCTGTGGCCATTATCATACAGTTAGCTTGGGAATAATCATTCAGTGGATTCAAGAAGACGAAACCAGATGGTTTTTGTATCAAACAATGGGACTTACCTTGCCCACTGAGAGAACATCAATTGAAAATCTTGATGTTGTAGGTTTTAGTTTTTGTTTTCTAGTGTCATTTTTGCCTTTCTCCAAGTAATTAATGGCTTGTGTTCCCATGTTGTAATGAGATTCATGATAAGCCTCTGTCCATGCACAAACATATCACTAGACAGAAATGTTATTAACACATGTATGGTTTCTGTGGGTTTTTTTTTTTTTTATGTGCATGTTTGTTTGGGATTCTATAAATCACAAAGCATATGTTTGAGTGGTCAACGCAAAGACAAAGAGAGATAAAGGGCTTCAGGAAATTCTCTCATCTTTATATCTATCTCCTCTTTCACTCTACTTGCTTTTCTAAAATGCAATCTCTGTTCCACCACTGCTTTTTATTTTCCTTTCAGCATGGAATCTCAGTCCATCCCTACACTGCTGAACTCAAGTCAGATAGCATATATAGGAAAATACTCCATTGTACATTTTATTTCTCTCATAGTTTCTAGCTCTCCTCTGTAGTAGAAAGGAGGCCAGGTCTGGGTATCATTATTGGATTACTTCTCCCACAAAACAGGAATTAAAGTTCAGCTTCTCTTTTAGACTAAGTGTGAGCTGGCTTGTTACTCTTCAGCAAGTTGCATTTTGTTCTCTGTTTACAAAGTATTTCTATGGTATAAGATGGGAGATTTAAAGAAAAATATTTCCATTTGTTTCCTACTGTTGGTAAAGTAGAATATTCTTGTTCAAACTCCTAAAGTGTGCCAGCTGTTTATTAACATAGTCTAGTTTTGTTGTTCTTTTCCACCTGAAGAAATCTAAAATATGAAGCAA
This sequence comes from Cervus canadensis, assembly GCF_019320065.1. Taxonomy (NCBI): domain Eukaryota; kingdom Metazoa; phylum Chordata; class Mammalia; order Artiodactyla; family Cervidae; genus Cervus; species Cervus canadensis. Next base: position 37,850,291 of record NC_057392.1, on the reverse strand, counting down.
ACTGGGAATAAGCAAATCTGTACTATATCAAGTTCTAGCATAGTTGGGGAAGATACTTAACTCCTTTAAGTATCTTTAAGTCTTTTTCCTCTTTTGTAAGATAAGGAGTACAGTTATGTATTAGAGAGTAATTTTTAAACTAAAAAACATATTATGGTAGTAATAGCAGGATATCTTATCTTTACATGCTGGAAATGACCTATATCATATCAGAAAGGCTGAATTCTGTTTTTTATTGGCTTAAGTCTTGAGTTAATTCCTTTCTTGGCCATGGAGCCATGGAAAATCACTATATCATCCTGTTACATCCTAGGTTTCTATCTGAGACTTCAACGAATTACTCCTAAATTATTAGTTATAAAAAGAATCTTAATATACAAATTCTCTAATTTTACACATGAAGTAATTAGTTTAAATAAGTAAACAGGCTATGTCTAGATCCCAGAGCTAATGACTAACACAATCTGGATTGCACTTGAAATTTTCTTGACTTTAAGTTATGGTTTTATTACTGCTTATTGTATAGAACTATTCAAGTGGGTGTTGGATGGGTATGAAAAGCGTGGGTTTAGCAATGTTAAAGTTTTACCTAACATCTTCATAAAGTGGTATTCTGTGTTTGCAGCTAAAACAGGATAAACTGAGAGCCCTAATAAAAGTCACAGCTGAAAGGTCTTCTGTAAACTTCCAATATATGTTGAACGTTAAAGCTCCCTTAGCAAGTCAAAGTTATTCAGGGTCTAGCGATTACAGTGCCCAGGTTCTTCCAGGAATACATTATCTTGGACCTAAGTGAGAGCAAGTTAACCAGTGTTTCACTTCTTAGTTAGTCCTTGTTGGCCACTGAATGGCCAAGGCTGCTGGTCATGGCACCAGAGCCATCTCTGGTATTACTGAAATCATTCAGACAAACACAGCTGCTAAGATAATCACAATCTAGATCTCAAATGCGATAAAGAAGTTTTGCAATCCATCTAATTCCACAACCTCAATTGCAGTCAACCCTGCTTGATTTCATGGGACACAAATATGTTAGTTCTGTGGCCATCCAGGGACATGGAGGGAATTGTCTTTTCACATTGCTCAATGACAGTTCTCTATCACCCATTAAATGGGCAACTTTCATCACAGTAATTGTCACACTACAACTGAGTGTGCTGGGTGACTAATTGACGGATCACACATTATTATGATGTTTCATACAAGAGTCGTCTAAAGGTATGCCATACTTTGGAAAACTCAATATAAAACTAAACAAAACAAATCATAATTTAAAGTAATTTGTAATCAGTAAGGATTGATTATTCATATTTTAGAATTTTATCACTTTAAAAATGGTTCAGTACTGATATTCTTTATAGACTGCTCATGGGAAAGTATATACGTGCTTTCATTTTAAAAAATCTAATAGAGTTGTTCAGCAAGCAGTCCCCTGTGCAGAGTAAGACATACTTGTACAATGTTTGGGGACTTCTCTTTGCTTTAAACTTTGAGGGAATCTAACTTGTGCATACTTTCACAATTACACATTCACTTGTCTTCCTGACCAAGGGATAAAGCAAAGAGTTATAAGTGATTTAAGAAGGTGATCATATATATCTCCCTATTTTCCCAAGACAGTCCCAGTTTATATCAGTTGTTTTGAAGTAATTGTTAATAGTGTCTGCCTTCATCCTCAAACGTGTCCTGGTTTGGATTACATGGTCACCTTAATGTTAGAGTTGCTGTACCATGGAATAAGATCGTTGTTAGCTTAAATAGAGTGGCGTTACTCATGTAAATTTCAGCCAGGACACAAAGCAGTGTCATTAGGACATTCATTCATTAGTTCATTATATATTATTCAAACTTAAGCAAATATTTCCTGGGCATTGTGTGCCAATAAATGTTTTTGAACAATTTATTGAGCATTGCATATAGGATCGGAGAAAGCAATGGCAGCCCACTTCAGTACTCTTGCCTGGAAAATCCCATGGATGGAGGAGCCTGGTAGGCTGCAGTCCATGGGATCGCTAGGGGTCGGACACGACTGAGCGACTTGACTTTCACTTTTCACTTTCATGCATTGGAGAAGGAATGGCAACCCACTCCAGTGTTCTTGCCTGGAGAATCCCAGGGACAGGGGAGCCTGGTGGGCTGCCGTCTAAGGGGTCTCACAGAGTCGGACACGACTGAAGCGACTTAGCAGCAGCAGCAGCATATAGGATGCCAGAGGTTAAAATGTAATTTCTAAATGAGCTAAATATATAAATGAGCAATATATGTAAATATATATACATTGTATATTTCATTTAACATTTCATAAGAGAGGTTGCAATTCATACTGTATAAATGAGGAAAAGGGTTTTCAGAGATTTTATATCTTGCTTTACCAACTCATATTTGGTAAAGTTGGAATTTATAGCCATTCATTATTAAAATGTTGTACTTATCCCTCTATTATTTTACATTTTAGGCTTACTTGAGAGATTCATGAAAGAATCTTGTGCTTAGTTTATGGGTAAGAAAGGACAGAGGTGATGATGAAAAAGGAATGGGTAGAGCCCTTCTCAATACAGCAGCTTCCTGAGCTGCTGGGACCACCCAATGGGAGAGCGTGTCTAGGTCCTACCTAGATAAGGAAACGGGACCCATGTGGATACACTGACAGAGATAGCATGACTGTCCAGTCCACGGAAACATCTGCTGTTCCATAGATTCTTCCATCTGGTTGGGCGCATTTTATTTACTGTGCAATACCCCCAGAAGTTAATTCTTCTTCTCTACTTCATGGAATCCCTACCCCCTTACCAACTCTGTTCTTTATCCTTCAAAAGAGGAAGAATATTTCTTTAAATGTGCAACAGTTTCTAAAATTTTTAAAGTCCAGAAGAAACAAATAAAACAGAATTAAAAAAAAAGTGAAAAGAAAGATCTTTAGAAATCTTGAAACACACATGCAATATTAAAATCAAACAAAAACAAAGGGATTTTACACTTGTAAAGTTTCCAAAAAGCAATGCTTCTTTGTGGTACCCCCACAAAATGGCAACCTACTCCAGTACTCTTGCCTGGAAAATCCCATGGATGGAGGAGCCTGGTAGGCTACAGTCCATGAAGTCGCAAAGAGTTGGACACGACTGAGTGACTTCACTTTCTTTCTTTCACAAATTACAGGGTCCAAAGGACGTTAAGAAGATGCCATGAACTTCCAAGAATCCCATCTGGAAAACTGGTTGTCTTTTCATTCCACACCTCCACCAACCCCCACAATTTCCTCAGATAAAGTTAAGAAAGAAAGAAGAAAAAAAAAGTGTTATGTCTTACAGGAAGGATGGGGTATGGAGTTATGCCTAGCCTTTGAATTATAGCAATGGAAAGGAGTTTTGATTAGCCATGCAAGAGATACATTCAAAACCGACATGGCTACTCTGCTTACCAAAAGGAATCCTTTTTCTAAACTAAAGTAACAGGGGTAGTGGTGTCTTACATACCACAAAGAAAAATTGGAAATGGTCATTCTTATTAGTCTAGGAATAGTAAAAGGAGACTAGGAAAAGGATGAGTTCGGGTTAGATTTAGTTGCATATTATAGCAAACCCAAATAAAGCAGCTTAAATAAATGAGAACTTTTGGTTTTCTTTAATGTGAAATAGTCCAGAAGAGATATCCAGGGCTGAAATTATATTAGAACTGCTCTGGGTCTGTCATTTGGCTCTGCCATCTTTAATGTATGGTTTGCATCCTCAAGGTTCAAGGGCATTTTCCGAGGGCCCACCATTATGTTTCATCTCTCCTTCAGAGAAGGTCCTGAAGCCTCTGTCCATTGACTTTTACTTATGTCTCCCGGGGCCACTCCAATTGCAAAGGAGGCTGTAGAATGGAGGTTTTTAACTGAACTAATTGGCAGTAATACAGATATTTTCTTATGGAGGGGGATGGGAAGAATAAATATTGGAGAGAACACAGATTACATTTTCATTATTAAAGTGCACGTGATGACAGGAAAACAGAGATTCCTTACCTTTATGCGTCCTTCACTGTGGGAGTTGCTGCTCTAGTGACAATGTCTCTGCCAAATTAACTCTGGGGTTCCGAGGGGTTGGGGTGGAAATGAGCCTGACATAGTGTCTTCTCTCTTTTGCAGGGAAGGGACTTCCCTGTAAATTCCGGCTGCTGCTTTACCTTGAGTTGATAATAAAACTTAAATAGAAAGGGAATAGTTCTTTCTGACTTAAAGGAGACAGTGACAGAAGCACTTTAGTAACATTGTGCAAACATTGGGGAGACAGCAAAATACAGTTCCTTGCTATGTCAATTCTGTTGCTTCAAAATGTATTTTTCTTAATAGAGGTTAAGTAATAGATCCAAAATACGTGGTGGTGCCAACATCAACTCATAAAAGCCATTTCTTCTTCTCTGACCTTTATTACTATTTGTTAACAAAAAGGGATGGACCTCCTCAAAGTTCACTTACATTGTTAAATATCTACTGTTTCTTTCCACTTAACTAAGTATCTATTTTATTCTGGATGCAGACAATATGGACATTTAAAAGATGCAGAACCTGCCTTGCATTCCAGCTGAGTGTACACAGTGGGAGTCCATTCTCCTCGATGTACTGCAGAAGTTCTTAGTCCTGACTCTCTATGTAGAGGTAGTGGTCAGAGACACTCTGCTTCAGACCCCTACACTGATGTTCCCGTAGACTAGGATGGGGTGTCTGTGAAATAGTGCTTTAAAGTGCTTAGCAGGTACTTGCCTCCAGGAAAGGAGCACCCAGTGTTATCGTTATTGTTGGCATTAGTGTGGCTATCTCCCTGCTAACACCCCTGCTTCTTCTATTTGTAATCTTTTCCTCACAAATCAGACAAAAGTAATTATACTTATTTTTCCCATTCCTCTCTCTCCCTGTATCCTCTTTCCTCTCTGTACACTTCTCTGCACGCCTCTGAGCTAACCTCTTTATGAAATGCCAGTCTTTTTAGGGTGTCTTTGGAGAGCTTTGAAACTAACATACTCAAATCGGGACCTAACATACTCAAATCGGGACTGAAGGCGCACAAACAAGCAACTAATCAATAGTTGATTAGTTGATTAGAACACATCAACTCTAATGTGTTCATCTTCCATTGCCACCGAAAATAATAGTGAAACTTTCCTATTTATTGTACACCCTCTGTCTTGTGCTCCGCACATACCATGGTTCCTTATAAATGAAATCCTTGGGTTTTTCTTATCTCTTGGTTTCTGCTCACCTCTGAGTGATTCTGTTGCCTGACCTTTCTGCCCTCTTCCAAAGTTCTCGGCTTGCAAGCTGCATAATAAATTCCCATTTCATCATCATTAACTGTCAACTGGAAATCCACAGCCAGGTGAAGGGCAGAATAGGAACCCATGTCTTGTCACTAAAATATGCTGGATCTCTAATAGCTCATTAGCATACCATACACAAGCATCCTGCTTTTAATTAGTTACGTGGTGTGATAATTAAGTAGCATTTCTCTGCAGTTTCCCCTTGTGTGGGGGAGAAAAAGGGAGGGAAGAGGTTGGCTATTGGTGGAGGTGGTGCTAAATGCTAAGTATAAAGTTTTAGGTAATTGTGACCCTGGAGAAAACAGCTAGCAAACTCTCAAGAGGAGAGAATAACATTCTTCCCTTACGTTAAAAAAAAATCAACTGACAAAAGCCTCCCTGTCTCTCTTCATGCGGATATTTGAAGGAAAAACGTTTAAAAATTTAAACCAAAGATATGAGATTTTGATATGAGAGTACAGTGTATTTTATAGTGCCAGCCCAGGTCAGAGGAAGAGGACAAGGGGAAAATAAGTGCCCAAATCACAAGCTGACAAAGGAACCTTAGTGTGGCCTTATTTGTTCAGCACAGAAACATTTGAGCAGGCCTATATATAAGCCCCAAAGAATGACCAAGCTAGTCATTAAAGCTGTTGGCTTTAATACGTTCTTCTTTCACCTGCAGAAAGATAATGTATCTGTTCTCTCGATAGTTGTTATGACATTGATATGAAGCATAGTGTTGGGGGAAGAAATTTCCCCTCATAAGGACTCCCTCACCCTGGAATAGTTATTTAAATCACTATGGCCAGAGCAGCAGGACATATAAACTAGAGCCATATTCTGGCAAAATGTAAACTGTTGTGTTTCTTCTATGGGGAAGCAGATGGCAGTGCTCTGACCCTCTATATGTGGATTTGAAGTTACCATATCATCAAAAGGACAGATGTAAACCTGTTATGATATAAAGTACCAAATGCAACTCCACATTGAACATTAATAGTAATGCATCATGTAATCTCTTAGAAGTCACAACTACTACAGACAGGTGCCAAATTCCCAATTTAATTTTTTTTTCCCAACATAAACTTTAGTTTTTCTGTAGGTGACCCTTCCTCAGGAAGGGGGAAAAAAAATTGTCAGCTTTGGTGCTCCTGAGCAGATACTTTTTCAGGCCAAAGATGGTTTTCAGTAAAGTGTGTGCAGCATTATAAACCTGCTTAAAATGACAGTGTAATCTCTAACCAACCTCTTTCATCTGAAAATATATATAGAGATAATAATGCACATGTAATATGTGGACATTAGATAGCACTTGTCATGTCACTAGAGAGACTGTTAAAGAAATAGATGACTCTAAAATAGAGACTTGGGAAATAAGTGGATTAAACATAAATAGAATATGGCTGATGAGTTTAATGCTTACCTATCTCCACCTCCATTTTCTGTAACTCTTCTCTGTCCCTTGTTATTCACAGCAAAGCAGAAACACTGAACAATCTCCCTTAGCTCCTGTGAGCCTCCCAAAGAGTCTGACATCAGAAGCGGAACTGTGCCAGCATTCAGCTGGGCTGCAGTAGAGCTATGGTTTAGTGTCTGCAAAGCTGCTCCCTTCCCCCTCTTTGGGAAATATCACGAAGACATTTCAGAATTGTCCTAGCTTGGCAGGCAGTCAATTCCAAATAACTCCATCTTGGCCCCAAATGAAATCCAGATTGGAGGTCCAGATTAAGAATAAAAATCTGAAAAAGAAAAAAAAAAAAGAAAGAAACAGAGGAAGAATTTTCTTTTCTTCATCACAAAAGAGTGAATTTTTAGGAGTCTACCAAATACAGAGGAAGAGACCAAGGAGGCAGCAGAGTATACTGAGCATTTTCGACTTCAATTTCCTGAGCTATTATATCTAACTAGCGTTCTGCAGAACTAGCAGATGGCTTAATACTAAAAGGTGGCACTTTCCCTTAAAGATAGGCAGGTGGTATTAGCCAAATGCAGTCTGAATGTTCCACTGCCATCCTGCGTGGTAGCAACACACTACTGTTGTAAATGGTCACACTAACATTGAAAACACACTATCGTTGGACACAGCCTCTTGGAACTGATCTACACTTTGTTCTTGCTTCTCATTCTTCCAGGCACCTGAGTGTGCTCCATTCCTATCTGACTAAAGAAGCTACAGATGGCTCCTTTTTACTTTCAGGGAGAATCCTGGCCTCAAAACCATGCTGCCATAATTCCTTAGAAGTCAAAGATGCAGCAAAGTAATATATTTTCCATGTAGATAAATATTAGTGATGTTGGGGAATCAAGTCATTAATTGTATTGAGTCTGATAAATACAAGCTCACACTTCTGGAACTCTGTACTTAAAAACATATATCTAACACATATATATGGAATTTAGAAAGATGGTAACGATAACCCTATATGCAAAACGGAAAAAGAGACACAGAAATTCAGAACAGACTTTTGAACTCTGTGGGAGAATGTGAGGGTGGGATATTTCAAAAGAACAGCATGTATACTATTTATGGTGAAACAGATCACCAGCCCAGGCTGGATGCATGAGACAAGTGCTCGGGCCTGGTGCACTGGGAAGACCCAGAGGAATCGGGTGGAGAGGGAGGTGGGAGGGGGGATCGGGATGGGGAATAAGTGTAAATCTATGGCTGATTCATATCAATGTATGACAAAAAAAAAAATAAAAAGAAAAAAAAAAAAAAGAAATGTTACCTTTAAAAAAAACAAACAAACAAAAAAAAACATATAACCACTGATCTAATGAGAAGCAGTATAAAAACTGTTGTGATTTTGATATATGTTACTTAGAAGTATGCTTCATTTCATAGATGTGAAGCAGAAAATACTAAACTCAGTATATACTTTCTTACTAAAAATATGACTAAAAAAAAATCCATCCTTTTATATAGCAGATTCATCAGTACTTACAATTGAGAGCATACATAGTTTATCATGATAACCTTCCTTTCTCTGTCCTGAGCACATTCTTTGTGTCTTCATAATTATAATTTAAACAAGCTGCCTTATGCCAATGTTCTTTTTCTCCCTCTTCTACCTTGTGTTATTTTCTCTCTGGCTGTTAGACAGCAGACAAGTTTCCCCAGTGAGGATGGTTGGAGTAATGGAGCCCAACCCTAGAACATCTCCCTAACCAAACCTTTGCTCTAGGAGCCTCAAAACAAGGTCAGTGTGCTTTCTTCTCATTGGGCGCTCGCCATACCAGTTTCTCTGAGTGCATCTAAACCCCTGCACCTGCCTCATGAGTGACCCAGAAGAGGTTGCCAAGCGTGGAAGACTGGAAATTATGTGGCTTGCTTTGATTTTGATGATTTCATGCTTCCCCAGTAAAGATCCTTTTCTTTCTTCTCACTACCCTCTTAATCACAAGGTATCTTTTTAAACTCTTTTCCTGCTCCCTTAACAGGATGTATTATGTGATCTCTGATCAGCATTTTACTGCATTCATCTCTTTACCACTGTAGCTTTCCTGATATGGTAGTCTAGACAAGTTTTAGCAACTGTAATTTGCATGTACCAAAAAGTGCCTGCCACCTCTCTGGTGCCCACAGATGATATCAGAGTGGGTAGAAAGTTATATGACTTCAGCCCCAAAACCTAGAATCTCAGAAAGGACCATGAACATTTTGATAGTCAAAAGTGTCCAAAACATTAACACAAAAAGATGTTTTTTGGGGAGGACTTACTTAAGACCTCTATATGGAGTCAGGAGGGAAATTTGTCAGCACTTAGGTCATTTATCCTCTAAAATCTAGAAGCCCAAGAAGACTGAAGTCTTCCCATGCCACAGTGTAGGATCTATAGTTTATGTTTGCTACTTCTTGATGTTTAAAATCAAGTTGTGGATTCAATATCACCAAGTGAAAGGCATAACAGGTGGTAATTGTTGGTTCTGTTTCCATAGCCAATGGGAGACACTGGAATATCTTTATTATTATTATTATTATTATTCAGCACAGGTCCTTACACTTGGGTGAAAAACCTAAAATAGCAAATAAAGTATGCATATTTCAACCTCTATTTAGGTCAGAAAAATAATAAGAAAATGGTAGGAGGATTCATTAGACTCATTAGGGAAGTGATTTAGTATTTATTACATTCTCAGATTATTCTTCAGTTGTATACATTGACCAAATACAGTATTAAAATGTTTGTTAAATCCTCTCTTCCTTTAATTTAGAAAAATATGTGAATGTAAATATACACAAATGGAGAATAGCAACACATTCTAGTGGCAAAGCGACAGATCAAAGAGAGCACATTTTGGAAATGAGATTTCCAAGATCAGTCCTTTCTGCAAACCTGCTCACAGTTGGTCAAGAATTTTCTGAAGAACCTAGTCTTCAGAATGATAAGATGCAAGACTGTATGCTAATTTCCTAGGTAGGCAGTTGTTTATTAAGCAGAACATGGGGCAAACCATAGATCACTTTGGAGGCTTTCCCAGTGGCCCAGAAGTATAGAATTTGCCTGCAACGCAGGAGTCGAGGGAGATGTGGGTTCAATCCCTGGGTTAGGAAGATCCCCTGGAGGAGGGCATGACAACCCACTCCAGTATACTTGTCTGAAAAATCCCTTGGACAGAGGAGCCTGACGGGCTACAGTTCATAGGGTTGCAGAGTTGGACACGACTGAAGTGACTTTGCATGCATGCATAGATCACTATATTGAGCAAAACAAAACTGGAAGAAATGGAATTCAAAGCTATGAGAAAAACTGAGCTAAAGTAGAGGATGCCATGAAGAAGAGGGAATCAGATGACAGCTTTCTAAATAGCAACGTGACATGCTGATAATTCACCCTGATGCTACGATAATAAAAATGTATAAGAGCACCAACTTAATAAACAGACACTCTATCACAGAACAGGAACGCTGTAGCCCAGGGCTCCTGTTTATACAGTAAGGTGAGACTCTAGCTGGCATCCTCTTTCTAAGTTTGAGTGCCTCAGGATCAGAAAGATACTGATAACTAGAAATGAAAGACGAAGTCAACAACTAAAATGATTTAAGAACTTTAGGACACATGAAGAAAGATTAGAAGAATAAAATAGCTCTAGTTGTGGTGTGATAACTAGGATGGAATATGCATGATCACTATCTACAAGTGTTATATCAGAAAGCTGTAAACACTATGGAGGCAAAGGAATAATTTACAATACCATGATACCAAGGTGTGTGTGGCTGAGGGTAACAGGATAGAATTACAGTACACAAAACGTAATTTGAAAGCTCTGGGATATGCTTCAGAAAAGGTAATTTTACACAACGGTTTCACATGCCCAGAATGATAATCAGCTGTGCCCTCCCCCAGGTGATGTGCTGTCTCTATCTGCACCTCTACATGTGTGTTTGCTAAGTTGCTCAGTCGTGTCCAACTCTTTGCAACCTTATGGACTGTAGCCTGCCAGGCTCCTCTGTCCATGGGATTCTCCAGGCAAGAATACTTGAGTGGGTTGCCATGCCCTCCTCCAGGGGATCTTCCCAACCCAGGGACTGAACCCCTGTCTTCTACTGCTCCCACACTGCAGGCGGTTTACCCCTGAGACACCAGGGAAGCCCTGTGCTACTCTGCCCCCACCAACAAACACTCAAGGAGATGCTCTTTGTAGGGAGGCTGAACCTTCTGCAGGAAATTCTGCCTTGGACTTAGGGCCTTGGGCCCAAGTTCTCCCTCCCAAGGCACAGATGCACACAGTTAGCTTCCACTATTGTAAGCCTCACAAATGTTCGTCTGGCTCAGGTCAGAGAAAATGGGAACAGAGGTAGGAACCTAGGGGTTATGCTGCTGTGGAATTACAAATGTTACGCCCCCCAGGAAGCTCCCCTGGTGATCTGTGCTCCCTCTAAATATCCAAGTGCAGCTGCTACTGGCTTGGCAGATCATGCAGTGCTCTGAGACAGCCCCAAGACTATACATTGAGGTCTTAAAGAAATGGTTAGAAATTTTATATTTTTATTTCTATTTTAATATAGTTTGCATTTATAATATATTGTTGTTTAGTTGCTAAGTTGTATCTGACTCTTTGAGATCCCATAAACTCTAGCCCCTGAGGCTCCTCTGTCCATGGGATTTTCCAGGCAAGCATACTGGAGTGGATCCAGAATACTGGAGAAAGATCCAGGGGATCTTTCCGATCCAGGTATTGAACCCATGTCTCCTGCACTGGCAGGAAGTTCTTTACCACTGAGCCACCTGGGAAGCTCTTATATTAGTATGGCTTATAATATATAAAGAAAGCAGCTTTGGTATATTATTTTAAAACAAATAAATATGTATACATTGAGGTCATGTGCTTTAATGATTATTATTTCTTAATCTGTGCATTACTGGAAAGGAGGGAGATGCTTAGAGGTTAGAACCCGCCCTACAACCAGGAGGTCTCAGTAAATATCACGTGAAATGAAGTGTGTTTGTGTCATTCCTTGGGAAAGTTAAATGTGCTGCACATGTAAAGAAGGATCTTAACTGAAAGACTCAGAAGGAAGGAAAGTTTGGCATCCTTTTCCTTGGTGATTCCATCAGTCACCTGACAACATCTTCCTTTTCTGAATGCAAACCAGAGATGTGAACCTATTTGTGAGGCATGTACTTACACTTGGAAATATAACCTCTCAAGCACCAATCCATACCTAGGGAGTTGCAGGTAGAAAACTGAGGAGAAAAAAGATACTGTGAGATGAAGCAAAATGAGAAAAAGGGTACATACAGCACAGTGTTATTTTGGAGGATAAGGCTAGCAGTTACAGTGTCAAGGAGTGAAGTAGAATCAGACACTCTTTTTTATCTAAGGACATTTGTTACCAGAAAAATTTCCCAGTCACTGGAAGATAAGCAATTACTGCAGGTGACAAGACCACATCATTGCACATCACTACCAACCCCACCAGCACCACAACTACACATAATACAGTGCTTTTAAACAAAGCATTATTTCCATACATATCACTGGCAAATTGGCTGCTAGCTGTGAAAGATAGAAAAGTAACCTATCAAAATGGTATGAGCCTTAAAATAGGAAAATGCACATATAATTTTAAGGAATAATGAAGGTAAGGAAAAACTTGAACAGTGTTTTCCAATTTTAGTCTATAGTGAAGACTATCAGGAGCAAAAATGAGCCAATCTAAATTCTTTACCATTTGGGAGCAAATGTAACTATTGTGTACTGTCTTTTACTCATAGAACAGTATTGGAACATACAGACTGTATTTTATTTGAATGTTTTCGACTGCTTTTTGTAGACCAATGTATCTGGAATAAAATAAATATTTTGCAGTAAATACAATTGATTGAGGCATGTGTGAAGAAGAACTAAAGAGTCTCTTGATGAAAGTGAAAGAGGAGAGTGAAAAAGTTGGCTTAAAACTCAACATTCAGAAAATGAAGATCATGGCATCCAGTCCCATCACTTCTTGGCAAATAGATAGGGAAATAATGGAAACAGTGAGAGACTTTATTTTTGGGGGCTCCAAAATCACTGCAGATGGTGACTGCAGCCATGAAATTAAAAGATGCTTGCTCTTTGGAAGAAAAGCTATGATCAACCTAGACAGCATATTAAAAAGCAGCAACATTACTTTGCCAACAAAGGTCCATCTATTCAAAGCTATGGTTTTTCCAGTAGTCAGGTATGGATGTGAAAGTTGGACTATAAAGAAAGCTGAGTGCCAAAGAATTGATGCTATTGAACTCTGGTGTTGGAGAAGACTCTTGAGAGTCCCTTGGACTGCAAGGAGATCTAACCAGTCCATCCTAAAGGAAATCAGTCCTGAATATTCATTGGAAAGACTGATGCTGAAGCTGAAACTCCAATACCTTGGCCACCGGATGTGAAGAACTTACTCACTGGAAAAGACCCTGATGCTGGGAAAGATTGAAGGCAGGAGTAGAAGGGGATGGCAGAGGATGAGATTGTGGTGATTGGCATCACCAATTCAATGGACATGAGTTTGAGCAAGCTCCAGGAGATAGTGAGGGACAGGGAAGCCTGGCATGCTTCATTCCATGGGGTTGCAAAGATTCGGACACGACTGGCTGACTGACTGAGGCATGTGAATTGCTGGGAAGATATTGTTGGCATTTTAAGATTGACATGTTGTTGGATAGCTAAATTTACATTGTGAAAATTCATCAGCTGCATGCTTAGCAACTGCACAATTTTACAGAATTTTGAATTTCTGTTATCTTGATTACTAAATATGCTGAACAGTATTAGAGCATGAAGGAACTGATATGTTTTGATAAAAAGAAAATTCAGTCCTTGTGTAGGGTCAAGCCAAATTTGAACATCTAAAGATTAGGTTAAAGACAGAACAACAAAATTAAAAAAAAAATTATTAATGAAAAATCATTACAATAGTTTTCAAGGGTATTATACATAAACAATTTGCTAATAAAGTACAAATTTATGCATAAATGTGATTCTCTTTCTTTTTTCTGCTGAGGGATCCCTTTGTGTTGTTACACATGCAATCACTGTATATTAATGCAAAGGGACCATTGTAGCAGCATGTGCTTGGCTGAAAATACTATTTTGCTGTTAGGCAATTGTGTTCATTTTTAAAAGCAGAGCTAAGGTGTGGTAATATTTTATCATTTTCCTGTTGGTGATTGTTTCTTTCTTCATTCAAACTATGGACCTACATGTTACTTAGAATATGATGCACTTCTGTAAAAGAGATTTATGTCACTTCATTATAGTATAGGATTTTTTTTTTTTACAATGTTGCTTTCTTCTAAAGTTCTACTAAATTTTAATAAGAAAGAAAAGCTTGGAAAAATGTCCCTGACACTGTTTAGTAAGGGTTAATATTCTCAAATATACTACTTTTTTAAATAGAGAGGATTCTTACTCAATTAAAAAAAAGAGTGGGGTAAAACTTTCATAGTTAACTAAGTTACTGTTAATGCTTAGCTAATAAAAATATTTTAAAGCTAACAAAATTCAAAGGAGACATACAAATGGCAAGAAAGATAATGAAGGTTGGAAACCAATTTGGGAGAAGATAGATTCATCCTTAGATTTACTCATTAATTTTGTAGAAAAGCAACTGTGTTAAATTCAGTTCAAAAGGCATATAATTGAACATTCTTCATTCTTTTATGGGAATGAGATAAAGAACAGGAAAACAAGTTATAATCAAGGAATCAGTCAAAAAAACCAAGCAGGCTGACAGGTTAGGGTCAGTGAGGGTCTGTTTTAATTTCTCCCATTTTACCTGATAGCTGTCAGGTTATTCATTTTATAGTACTAATTAATATTACTTGTACTTAATGAGGCACTGCAAAATTCTGAGTCATTAGGGAGAATCAAAGTATGTCTCCATGTTTACTGAGGAAGCAAGCAAAGAAATGCTTTTTAAAACATTTCAGTAGAAGATTTGAAATAAGAAAAAGACACAAAGAAAAACAGTCACTTAACTGTTCATTGATTTAACTGATCTTTATGAAGAAGCTGCTTTGAATCAGAAACTCTGTGTAATGAGGTTACAGTGATAATATCTATAAGCAAGGCTAAAAATGTCTCCATAGTTCATGGAGCTCAAACAACTAGAAAAATCACGTTGCTCATTACAATTCTCAACCAGATAGCTAAGCTGATTCTGTGTTGTTTTGTTATTGTTTATTTTATAATTAGCAGCAATTATCTAGAAAAAATCTATAATTTATATAGAAAAGTAAAATAACACCATTGTTTCATAGAATTCAAATTTGTTATATAAAATAGTCTTACTATGCTATTCTGAATGCTTCTTACAAATTAAGTCCTGTATGTGTAGTCAAGAAATTATCTAAAGTATATTGGAAAGCAGAAAATATAGAAGAGTATAAAAGAAAAAAGAGGACTGAGAAAACAGAAGAAATGTGTAAACATTGGTACAGACTGAGTGTTTCACTATCCCCTCCCTAATTCATAAATTGTGATCCTAAGCCCCAGTGTGTATTACTAGGAGATAGGGTCTTTGGGAGGTGATGAGTTCATGGGGATGGGATTGTTATACATGAGATGAGTGCCCTTGTAAGAGAGAAACCTTAGAGGGCTCTTACCCTTTCTCTTACGTGAGGACACAGCAAGAAGATGACCAACTATGAACCAGGAACTCTCGCCAGACACTAAATCTGCTGGTACCTTGATCTTGGACTTCCCAGACTCCAGAATTGTTGAGAAATAGATGTTTGTTGCTTAACCCATCCAGTCTGGTATTTTTATTATAGCACGTTGAACTAAGAGAGCCCACAATAGAAGCAGAGTGCTTTACGTATTGTGTATTTGGTACCTGCCACTCACTCCTTCTCCTCCCAGGTTTCTGAGGGATGGCATATATATATACATATATATATGCACATGTATATCATGTATATATTGCATATACTCTGTGTGGAAATGTGTGCCCATTTTATTGGTCTGTAAAAGTTCCCTGTGACTTCAGTGTTTGCCTCTCTGATATTATAAGAGGGACTAGAGAACATGACTTCACTTTGAGACTAGAGGGCAAGCACCGACCTTCCACTCTAAACTTGGAGCTTGGGATTTCCACAATAAGTGCACCTTCTTTGAAGAGCACAAACTTTCCTTTGGAAACCGTGCCCTGGCCTTGCCCCACAGTGCCCCCAGCATGCAATTTGGAAGTAAACAGCCTGAGCATGGTAGCTCCAGATGTGGAAGAGCAGGCCAGAAGTGCTTGCTGCTCCTGAGTAGAAGCAGCTGGATCAAGGTAAAGTGGGACTTGTTTCCTGGTACTGATAAAAAAAAATCTGCCTGCAATGCGGGAGGCCCGGGTTCGATCCATGGGTTGGGAAGATCCCCTGCAGGAGGAAATGGCAACCCACTCCAGTATTCTTGCCTGGAGAATCCCGTGAACAGAGGAGCATGGTGAGCTACAGTCCATGGGGTTGCAAAGAGTCGGGCACGACTGAGCAACATAACACTTTCACTTTCCTGCTACTGGGGAACAGTAACTTGTACCACTCATAAAAAGTGTCTCAGTGGAGTCAGGGTCTAACCCATCAGACTCATCCTTTTTCTCCTTCCTTCTCACTTGGACTAGAGCAAGTGGGAGAATGAAATAGATTGAATTATTCAACTTTATAGGAAAATGAGGTGACAAGTTCACAGGAGAGAGAATATAGTAACAAGCACAGAAGAAGGGGATAAACTAGAGATTTAGAGACGAATCGATGCTTTCAAACTGTGGTGCTAGGGAAGACTCTTGAGAGTCCCTTGGACTATAAGGAGATCAAACCAGTCAATCCTAAAATAATCAACCCTGAATATTCATTGGAAGGACTGATGCTGAAGCTGTAGCTCCAATACTTTGGCCACCTGATACAAAGAGGAAAAGACTCTTTAGAAAAGACGCTGATGCTGGGCAAGATTGAAGGCAGGAGGAGAAGGGAACAATAGAGCACAAGATGGTTGGATGGCATCACCCACTCGATGGACATGAATTTGAGCAAGCTCTAGGAGATGCTGAAGGACAGGGAAGTCTGGCGTGCTGCAGTCCGTGGGGTCTCAAAGAGTTGGACGTGGCTGAGCAACTGGACAGCAATATATTCTGAGTTAACTTTTAGTTCTTCACTTTTAGCCCTTTATGTAATAACCTTGGTGGGTATGTGATATATAACTACAAGTGAAGGCATATTATATTATTCATGTCATCAGTGCACTGTTCTATTACTCAATCCAACCAATTCTTCAGTTTTGCTCCAGCTAGTCACACTATCGAACATTAAAGATTTTTGGTTTTACACCTGTGAGGTCATAGCTTGTATGTTCTCTTTAGTACTAGGAGGGAAACCAGTGTTTTCCTTAGTATTTTGTAAAGGTGATTAATTTTATTGAGGTAAAATTGATGTATAATACTATGTAAGTATTAGGTGTACAACATAATAATTCGGCATCTGTATACACTGCAAAGTGGTTAGCACTGAAGGTCTAATTGCTGTCAAATCACCCAGTCTATTCACCCCTCAAACCCTTTCCCTTTGGTAACCACCAGTCTATTCTCTGTATCTATGAGTTTGTTTTTGTTTTGTTCTGTTTGTTCATTTGTTTTGTTTTTAGATGACCTATATAATGAAATAGGATGGTGTCTATCCATCTCTGTCTGACTTATTCACTTAACATAATATCCTTGAGGTCCATCTGGGCAGTTTCAAATAGCACAATTTCATTCTTTTTTATGGCTGAGTAGTAGTCCATTGTGTGTGTGTGTGTGTGTGTGTGTGTGTATGTGTGTGTGTGTATGTGTGTGTGTGTATATTTGTATGTGGATGAAGCACAAGTTGGAATCAAGATTGATAGGAGAAATATCAATAACCTCAGATATGCAGATGACACCACCCTTATGGCAGAAAGCGAAGAACTAAAGAGCTTCTTGATGAAATTGAAAGAGGAGAGTGAAAAAGTTGGCTTAAAACTCAACATTCAGAAAACAAAGATCATGGCATCCAGTCCCATCACTTCATGGCAAATAGATGGGAAAACAGTGGAAACAGTGAGAGACTTTATTTTGGGGGGGGTTCCAAAATCACTGCAGATAGTGACTGCAGCCATGAAATTAAAAGATGCTTGCTCCTTGGAAAAAAAGCTATGATCAACCTAGACAGCATATTAAAAAGCAGCAACATTACTTTGCCAACAAAGGTCCATCTATTCAAAGCTATGGTTTTTCCAGCAGTCATGTATGTATACGAGAGTTGGACTATAAAGAAAGCTGAGCACCAAAGAACTGATGCTATTGAACTCTGGTGTCGGAGAAGACTCTTGGGAGCCCCTTGGACTGCAAGGAGATCCAACCAGTCCATTCTGAAGGAAATCAGTCCTGAATATTCATTAGAAAGACTGATGCTGAAGCTGAAACTCCAATACTTTGGCCACTTGATGCAAAGAACTGATTCATTAGAAGAGACCCTGATGCTGGGAAAGATTGAAGGTGGGAGGAGAAGGGCATGACAGAGGATGAGATGGTTGGATGGCGTCCCTGACTTGATGGACTTGAGTTTGAGTAAACTCCAGGAGTTGGTGATGTACAGGGAAGCCTGGCATGCTGCTGCCGTTGGGGTCACAAAGAGTCGGACACTACTGAGTGAGTGAACTGAACTGATACACATGTATATAATTTTTTCTTCATCCATTAATGGATACTTAGTTTGTTCTCATATCTTGGTTATTTTGAATAATATCACAGTGAATATAGGGGTGCACATGACTTTTCAAATCTTTATTTTCAAATTCTTTGGATAAATACCTGGAAGTGAAATTGTTGGATTGTATGGTAGTTCTCTTCTTAATTTCTTGAGCAATCTCCATACTGTTTCCATAGTGGCTACACCAAAATTTTATTCCAGTCAACAGTCAATGGACTGTTTTCTCCACATCCTCTCCAAAACTGGTTTCTTGTCTTTTTGATGAAAGCCATTCTAACAGGTGTGAGGTGGTATCTCTTTGTGATTTCAATTTGCTTTCCCTAATAGTAGGTGATGTTGAACACCTTTGATTTCAGGTGCCTGTTGGCCATCTGTTTGTTGTTGTTGTTGGAAAAATGTCTGTTGAGATCCTCTGCCCATTTTAAAATTGGGTGGGTTGTTTTATTGTTGTTGAGTTGTATAAGTTCTTTATGTATTTTAGATATTAACCCCTATTGGATATGGGATTTGCAAATGTCTTCTCCTATTCACTAGGTTGTGTGGGTGATTTCTGTCTCCCCACCTTGGTGTGCACAAAGGTCTACCCAAATGCTCTTTCCTTGCTGGGTGTTTTTGCACAGAGACAGGTTCTAAACACACTAGAAGAAAGCAGCTTTTGCTAAATGTTTTATAATGTGTCAAGAAACCTTTATTGAACATTTAATCCAAAACCTGGCTTTGAACCAGGGAGGCATACAATTCCATAATTAATTTTTTTTACCTTCTTTTGCTAATCACTGATAAAAAGCTTAATTCTATTAACAACTTGACTTGACAAATTGCACTGCTCAACAGAAGCGTTTAGAAATTAATTATGCATTTTATTGCAGTAGATCGGATAAACAGGGAAGCACCAGCAAGAAAAAGGAAAACCAGGAAAGAAGGAAAATGGTCATATCAATAACCCGTTGGTGTCTGTTTCCATTATGATTCAGTATGTCACTGAATAAATAAATAAAATAAACACATTAACCTCTCAAGCTCTCCTGTTTAAGTATGGTTTCACCCCTTGGCTATGTGGGTAATACAAACTTCTTTTTCCCTGAAAGCATGTATTTCCCTCCTAAAGCCCAAGCTGATTTGGATTCCCAGAGGAACTTCTTGTTGAATTGTCATGGAAGCTCAAGTCTTCCCCTTATAACATCCTTCAGATTCTTGTTTTAGGAATCTCAGATCATGGCCTTCAGGGATTTAACTAAGAGTAGCAAATTGTAACAGTAGGTGTAATATTGTGCCACCAAAGTATTAAAAAATGGGAAAATAAAGATGAAATTGGCTTCCACTTCACTTCTGTATTTGAAGTTAAGTGCTCAAGTGGTCAGAAGACCGAATGCAATTTTTATAGTTCTCTTTGTCTATAAATATACATGTTTCAAAGTGGCTGTTGAAAAAGACTTCTGGCACATAACCAAACTGTTCTAGCATGTATACTCCCACACTGTGTCTGCTCCAGTTGAAGACTTTTACCCTGTAGCAATCTTGTCAATAAATTCATGTTTAAAGCATCCTAACTTTTCTCTCTTTCTTGAATTCATATGCATCTCTCTGGCCAGTTTTCCTTTTCTTAACTTATGTGCTAAAATATAATTATGCTTTTAGACTTTCTTTTTAAATCTAGTTCACTCAATTATTATGTTTTTTCATTTTAGTTCCATAATTGTCATCTCAGTACATAAGTATGTTATTGAAACAAACATCACCACAATAATTGTGGCTGGATCAACAAGAGGAGGGTCGTGTGTATAAAAACCTAGAATAGAGCTATTCTTTAAAATTAGATGGAAACAAAGAAAATTCAGTTTCACACAGTATTGTATAAAGAAAGACATATTAAGACCACAAAGCCAAGGAGAAAGGTGCTTTTCTGATGTCCTGTTCAGCAGTTGGTATAGAGTCCCTTCTAACTGGAAGAAGCATGGGGGTAAATTTCCTATCAGATATTCTCCCCAGGGAAACAGAAAGGTGAGGTCTGAGAGCCTGGATAACACCCTGTGCAAAAGTGAATATTTTTGGAAAAATTATGAGTTTTTATCAAGAGAGTTTTGTAAAAAATACATTATGGAGCAGTTTTTGGATTCTGGGAAATTTCTTGGGAAATAGTGCCAACTGTTATAGTTTCTTCCAAAAAGATTGAAACTAACAAGTCAAATCACTAAACAAATTGTAGTCAGAGATTTGTGTAAAGCCTCCTACTGGCTTTTTTCTATCCCTGATGAAGTTCTAGCACTTGCTTAAAATTTGAATCCAGAAGGGTTATGCTTATGGCATTACTAACAGGAGAAGGTATTAATAGAGGAACTGGTTTTGTTATCCCACAAGAGATGGAGGCAACAGGCATTTTTACCATGGCATGTTAAACTGCATTTTCTTAATCTTTTACTCTGTTTTTAATAGTCTATTCCATTCTTATTCGTGCTCTGGCCACATTATGTCATTGTCCTTTTCTGATAAGCAAGTAGGCAGTGGTGAGTGAAATTCTATAGATCTGTTTGTTGCATGAATTAATATAAGAAGTATTGAATCCAGCTCTAAGTAATGTACAGACTGCTGGTTACAAAATGAATACAGAAGCTTTTATCATCAATAGATGATTTTTTACCTCTGTCTCTGTGTTGGATGGATGGTATAGGAATTGAAGATACCAAGAGATGATATATCACGGTCTTGGTCACTAGGGAATATTTCATATTTAATCAGAGTGTATTAAAAGAGAAACTACAGGTTATCATGTTAAATGTTCCCATGAAGGCAATGCACAGTCAGTGCTCCAGGACTTTAGTGGACAGGAGATCATCATGGAATTGTAGGGAAAGGAAGTAATGTGAAGAAGCACACAGTGTTTAAAGTTGGGAAGGACTTGATGGCCTGAAAATAAATGAGCACTTTATAAAATGTTATGATGATTAGAGAATGAGAACAATCTTGAGAAAGAAGAGCTATCAGCCTGACCCATACGGCAGCTTGAATCATGTCACTCTGCTGTTTTCCTGGCATTGTGCTCCACTCTTAAATTTCTAGCTTTGTTTTTTATTTTTTTATTTTTTTCTTGCTACTCTAAAACTTTTGAGTTCACTGAAGCACAACAGCTGCTGATGTCCAATGTAGAACAAAAAGTGAAAAATTTCTATATTTGAAGATTAGCTTCAGCTATGTGAACAAGCAAGAGAGAATTATTATAGTTTATTACATTTACTGTTATCTAGGACTCTCTTTCCCCCTTGCCTTTGCAGTCTTACTGTGGGTCTTTGTGACTTTTCATCTGCAAAGATATGTGGAAGATAAGAGACAAATAATAGTAATAAAGACATGCCTTATGAACCACATATATGCAGTGTTCTAGAAAACTGTGTTTCTCCAGGGAGTTCAGCTGCTGTTTACAGTCACCAGAGGAAATCTTTGCTTGGGGCTTGGATGTCATGAACAGAAACTACCACCTCCAGCTTTCTGTATCTCTGTGGGTGACCTCTGGTTACTACAAATTATGTTCTAGAGTTGTTTGGTATGTGCAGATGGTAAATTGTTTTATTTCTGTATTTATTCAGTTTGATAATGTATCCATCCCTTAGACCCTTTTGCAATAGTAATAAGAAGTAATAACAAGAAGACCCCTAGCTCTCCCTTCAGGAAAGAAGAGGAGAGAGAAGGCGAGGCCATGTGCTATGCCTGTATCTAGAACTGCTGCTTTAGCTCAAGATCTCATTGATCAAAGAACTCCAGAAAGAGACAGACTTATTCAGTGTTCAGGGTCCATTTTAATAGGGTCAAATATTGTAGACCAAAGAGAACTCTGTCTTTGTTGATCACAATTTATGTTTCCAACTCACTTGAGTTGTCCCCTGATTCTTAATGATGAGGGTCATATAATTAGCCTTCCTGGTGGCTGTTACAAAGCAGTAAAAAAAAAAAAAAAAAAAGTCCTTTAAGATTAACTTAATGGTGACTTTTGTGGGGCCAGCTGAAACCTATTTATAGACATGGTAGCATCGAATGACTCTTAAGCAGACATTTATTGAAATAAAGTTTTCCTTGAACTTTTCACATCTATAATGCTAAAATATTGTATTCTCAGAGAAAAATCCAAGTTATTTATTCAAATTGCCCAGCTACTTTGAATCTCAGAGGTTCATGATTACAAGCACCCCTGGAGATTTTCTGAATAAATGACCTCCTACCCGAACAGTGCTAAGTCATTTCAGTCATGTCTGACTCTTTACACCCCCATGGACTGTTGCCACTTCTCTGTCCATGGGATTTCCCAGGCAAGAATATTGGAGTGGGTTGCCATTTCCTTCTCCAGGGGATTTTCCTGACCCAGGGATCAAACCTGTGTCTCTTGTGTCTCCGGCATTTGCAGGCGGGTTCTTTAGCATCACCATTCTTTCCCACAAACTATGGAGGGTAGCAGCAAGGGGAAAAAGCAAAATTGGTGAGATTCTTTAGCTATCCTTGAGACTGGATGAGAGTCTCAGTCTTGCAGGTCACCAGTTATCTAACCCAGGTCCCCTGTGGCTAACTTTAAAAGGGTGACTTGAAGAGTCTCATTTTGTCTCTGTTGATTTCACAAGGGATTTTTCTTGGTGTGAGTTTACTGGGTCCTTTCTCTCGCATGTCTGAATTGTCTCTGGTGGTGACAGAACTATCTGCCCACTGCCCTGCCCTCCTAAATGTATATCATCAGTGTGGTCCTCACATTTGCTTCTCTGAGCTTGCACATTGGGTGTGCATTTATAGACACTTGGCACAGGATTGGCTGTGTCTACAGAGGTCCCCAAAGCCCCCGTGTGTTTAAGAACAATGAATGTTAATGTTGTTGCTAGCCAGCACGGAGAGGAGCAGAGTGGAGACGCTCCTAACAAGAGCTGACACAGGGAAAAATACTGGCTTTTTGTCTCTCTTGTATGTTAAACAATTCATGAGGTTTGGGGTTGAGTGAGACATTTAATAAACATTGGCTGCTTGGGCTGCCTACAGCTGGTGATTTGTCACTATTGGTCAAATGCGTGAGAAGCAGAATGAATTTTTCTATCTTTGAGGATTTAGGCTTAACAAATAATGCTGTTTACCATCCATTTAAATTTAAAAGTACAACATGATTTAAGTGATAAGCTCTGAATTTCGATAAAAACAGCTAGGCTCCCATAAGGTGGAATTAAGGTATTTTCAAATTCGAGTCTTTCATAGTATCTTAGCCCTGGAATTGTTCTTAATGTCATTTAGCCTGAGCTCCTACCTCTTACAGGAATTCCTCCTGAGAAATGGCCCAGCCATCTATTCTTGCTTGAACATTTTGCCCTACCTAGTTCAGTTTCTTTAAAAGAGCTGCCCTCTACAGTCTTGAGATGAAAGGAATGACCCACCAGACTTGAACTATCTCATCTCACCCACCTGTATCTGTATCTACACCCTTTTCTTTGCTGATGAATCCACCTGGATTCTGTGTGTTTCACCTTATGGGTAAAGCACTTGCTGTTGGCTTTGCCCCCCATGGCCCACAGTGGTTAGAAAGGTTTTCATGATATTCATGTGTTTACTACCTCCTTCTTACCTCTACCTTTTGTATGAACCATACGTTCCTCAAAAATGAAAACAAAACTTTATAACTGAAATGGTAATTTTGGATTTTAGAGTTTGTAAAATTTGAAAGAGGATTTCTTCAGAGAAATTGTTGTCAAATTAACCCTCAAGTCAGATGTTTCTACGTTAAATTAACAATATTTTTTTCTAGTAGTTTGCTTTTTCAGTTGATCCATGTAAGAGGCAGGGACATGTTTTATAAAAATGGAAACTGTTGCTTGGGGCCACATGTGTTTGAAAGAGGGTAAAGTGTCTTAGCAAGGAGGGGACCAAACATATGGCAACAAAATAGAGGTGGGCACCTGGACAGCTAACCTATGTCCCTTGAAGGAATCCCAAGTGAAGAACGAGCTGGTCATCCATTCTCTGCTTGAATATTTTGTCCCACGTCTAATTTATAAGTGGGCATATTGACAAAAGTGTTTTATTTTTCTTTCTTTTCTTTTCTTGCTTTCTTTGCTTTCCCTTTTTTCTTTTCTCCAGCACAACTTTGAGTTGGTCCCATCACAGCTTTCCAAAGGAGGAGGTAGGAAATGGCTGCTCCAGTGTTGGTACTAATTTGTATTTAATCTCTACCAGATCTGGTTCTTCTTTGAGTATTTTCTTGAGAGGGATGAGTTGAAAATGAGTGGAAGTCAGAGTGAAGGAGCCAACTCTACCAAATACCTGAGTGATTCAGGGTAAGTCAGTTATTCTCTGGATCTCAGCCTAATTTTGTAAAATGGGGTTCATAATAATTCTCAATCTTAGGGCTCAGGGAAGACTTAAGTGAGATAATGCATTTAGTCATATTTTATAAATTACAAATGATCATTTTAATGGCAGGTGTTATTGAGAGTATGATATTTTCATTGACAAAACTATAATAACACTAATAAATTTATGCCATAGAGTAGTATAGTAGTATACATGTACCTACCTTTGGCTATGGACAAACTTAAGTTAAAAGGGCTCGTTAACAGCAGTATTTTCTGGGAGTCTCCTGGGTGTGCAGTGCCCAGAAGGCTAGATATTAGAGGATCTTCTATTAGTTTCCAGAAACATCTGAGCACTATTGTCTCCCAGAAGTAGACAGAAAGCTTGCTCTGTCATCCCGGCACCAAAGCAAAAATAATATCAAATAAAGGAACTTGATAACTCATTAATCCTAAAGTCCAGAGGTAATAGTTTGGATATACCTTAGGTCAACGCATCCCCTGATTCTCTTAGTATCAAAAGTCTTATTAAACTTTAGTCCATTAAAAATTCTTCAAATGGGGATTTTATCAGCCTAAGAAGTAAATGCCTGCCTTTTGTACATACGTAGGCATCTTTTGGCTTGGCTTCTTACTTAAGCATCCCTGATGAGGTATGAGCAGTCTAGGGTAGAGGAGAGCTTGGGATCATAAAGGGCCAAAGTGACTGGCCTGGAAATTGAATAGGTAGGCCATGATATGGAAGACAGCCCTATCTTCTTTGCCTGACTTTTTCCAAGTCAAGCTAATGTTTGCAGAATGGAGGATATAGACCAAACAGTTCTTATCCCTATATCACAGCTACTTAGATGCCCTTTTCTCCACTTGTAACTATTAAAACCACACTCATCTTTCAAAATCCTGCAAGTTCAAATCCTGTTTCCTCTCTGAAGCCATTTCTAATTTCCCCAGAAGGCAGCACTCCTTCCTCCTCCCAGGTGAATTTGTTGTGTGTACATCAAACTCTCCTTCTGATCTATGAACTTCTTTCTAGAGGTAGTATGTCTACCTTCATATGTCTGCTTCATATTTGTATCTTTGTATTACCTGGCACAGTTTGCTAACTGTCACTGTTCAGGTGATCGATAGTGCCACTTTTAAAGAATAGAGGTCACCATTCTTTTTGTTTTTCTCCTGTGATTTCTCTACTATACTGTGTGGACTCAAACCCACCATGTTCTTTAGGTCTCAAGGCGCACATGTGCTATTTCATTAAAATTTCAGGGAAAAATAAGTAAATCACAGTAAATTCTCTCAGATGGGTCAAGTTGGCCTGATAATAATTCCTGTTGGTTGGTTTGTATTGGCACCTTGTTTAACTACATAATTCATCTGCACTTTAAGTAGTCAAAGACTACATATTTTCCCAACCCGGGAATCAAAGCGGGGTCTCCTGCATTGCAGGCAGATTCTTTACCATCTGAGCCACCATGGAAGCCCAGGCATATGCATTAGTTGCTAAAGACTCTTCTTTCTGGACCCCATGTTGGTTTAAGGACAAAATTCCATTTCATATTTCCTCATGGTTTCTAATTATAGAGACACATTTTTCTCTTGAGTACAACCAAAATCTCATCCTAGTCCTCAAACTTCTTTCTTTCCAAAAGTGTATACTTTTTTCCCACAATTTCTCCAAAGAAATCTCCAAATACTTCTATGTCATATTTGTAGGATTTTCATTCTTAAATAAGCAAAATATCTCTTAAAAATTTCTTCAACTTATTTATTAGTGTCTTAGAGGATGACATTGATACTATATAAAAATTTACTTTATTCACAAACGAGGAGCCTGTGTGACTGACACATATCAAAAAAGATCTGGAAAGTCTGGAATATAAGCAAAGGTCCTGGGTGATGGAATGAGGTAATGAGTTTCTTATCGCTGATTGTGGACAAACAGAAAGCAGCTCAATACAGAGGTAGAGACACTACAGAAGCAATTTAAATGTTAGATAATGGCCACTCTCAGACTTGCCATTCCCTCATCTTTCACATCATTTTGTTGAGATCAGAGCTCTATGACCTCACTTCAGTGCCTCACTGAAAATGATATATGAGCCCTGCATGAATTGTTAACACTACCCCATTCTAATCAATTTCACCATTTTAGTTTCTAATTACATATCCATTTCTTGATGATTTGCTTATTAGAAGATGATCAGAGTCACAAAAGAATTATAAATGGAAAAGTGGATATGAGGCTTGTTGATTTCAAAATGTTCTGAAATGAACATCACCCCCATCCCGACTGCCGCCCTTCTACCCTACCTCCACCGCTTCCAGGACACTTGCAAAGTAGCAGAGAATCTTTCTGTGCTGGGGTATTTTTAGTATTTCTAGGACTGCCCTCTCTCATCACTTTTAATCTTCACTCCCTGCCTCTTCCTTTCCACCCTGCCATTGGCATCACTTTAAAAAAAAAATAGAGTTGATTTACAACATTATATTAGTTTCAGGTGTTCAAAATACTAATGCAGTATTTCCATAGATTATACTCCATTTAAAGTTATTATAAGGACTTCCCTGGCCATCCAGTGGTTAAGACTCCACACTTCCACTGCAGGGGCATGGGTTTGACCCCTGGTTGGGGAACTAAGATCCCATGTGCCTTGTGGCAGAGCCAAAAACAGCTAAACAAAAATAAATAAAGTTATTATAAAATATTGTCTTTATTCCCTGTGCTGTACAGTATATCCTTGTGTCTTATTTTATACATAGGAGTTTGTACCTCTTAATTCCATTCCCTTGTCTTGTCTGTCCCCTGATCCATCTCCCTACTGGTAACTACTAGTTTGTCCTCTACATCTTCAAGTCTGTTTCTGTTTCACATGCATCATTTTGCATCTGACATAGGGGCGCGCATGCACTTCCCTCTCCTGCCCTGAGGTGCTCATGGAGCTCAGAGAATGACTGCAGTTGGGCTGTTTATCACCGCGCTGAAAAATGGGAGGATGGCATCGCCACAGGAGCAGATGCACTGCATGCTTGGCATAATTTTCTCAGACAGACTAGTATCAGGACTGTGAATACTGGCTTTGCCTGCTATAGTCATCCGCATCAAAACATAACAATGAAAACAAGGTACTTTTGTGGAAAAGGCATTGAGATTTTAAATTACATTCATTTAGGTGATATAGGCTCCTGTTATATACATATAACATGGCTGAACTTCTGCCATTCTTTATTAAGCAGAATTTTGTATATGACTGGGCTTTTTTGTATTCATCTTCCTATTTATTCCCATAAATCTTCTTGGTTAGTGATGTCAGAAAATTGCATTTAAGCATGTAGACTGTGTGTGAAACAAGTAGAAATAATAACAGTGGCAGAATTAGAATGTGTTTTAAATTCTGGAAACTAACAGATGTCTAAAAGAAAAATATGAGGTGTTGAAGGGATCATTAATCTTTGTTTTGTAAAATTCAAATTAAGGCTATATTACTTATTAACTGGGTAACTTTAAACAATTCAAACCTATTTGACTTACAGTTTTTCTCACTGGTAACGTAAAAGAGTTTGGACTGGGTGATTGCTAAGGTGTTCTAATTTTATTTGATTACGTATTTCTATGCAAACTAATGAAACAATAATTCAGGCCACCTTTATACTTTTTGGCTTATGTGTGTGCTTTAAAATTTATTTATAAGAGTGAACAATGGAGGAAAAAGTGGGAGAACACAATGAAAAGGACCTCAGGACTCAGGATGCATTTTATTTCTGAAGTACATTCCACTTTTCTTCCCTTTCTTCTTTCTCTCTCCCCTTAGAATCAATACTTCTGTGCCTCAATTTTGATTTCCTTTGAGAAAATATGTAACTTCCATGAAAGTGGCTGCCATTTCTTATTACTCAACAAATTCCTGTATTAATTCGTTCAACAAACTCTGTTGCAGGCGGGCACTAGGCTATAGGGATACAGTGATGGTAAGGAGGTTCCCTGCCCTGTAGGAATTGGCCGTCTAGTGGGAGGCATACCTTCTGAATAATTTGAAGTGTGATGTGAAGTGCTAAAACAAAACACAGGGGACAGAACCAATTTTGTTAAGAAAATATGGGAAACATGTCACAAAAGAGACTGCATTGGGTTGGGTTTTAGAGAAACTTATAATTTCTCCAATGAACAAAGGAAAGTGCATTATGCAGAAGGAACAGTATATATTAAAACTGAGGGTCATGAAAAGGTCAGGTATGTTTAGAGAAGAGTGAGAAATTTTATATGGCCTAAATATAGGATTTAGATGAAAAACAGGAATTCAAGGTTAAAAGAAAAATGTGGGCTGGGTTTTGAAGGCTTTGTATCCCTATCTAAAAAAAAAAAAGAAGAATTTTACCCCTTAAGAAAAAGGAAACAGAGGTTTTTATGTACAAAACCAAGTATCATGATCAGATCACTTGTTTTGTAATAGTTATGATTTTGACTATAATTTAGAGGATGTTTTATCTGAAGAGAAGCTAGAATCTCAGACCATTTGAAATAGTCTGGGAAAATGTGCTAAGAATCTGAATTAAAAGAATCATGGGAAAATATTTCTGAGGTAGGATCAACAAAATTTGGTTCTTGATTGTGTATCTAATGGAATCAGGTCATCATTGTTTGTTAATTCATTTAATAAATGTTTGTTGAATGCTTGTAATGTGTTAGCAATAAATAGCACTGAACCCTTCTTTCCTGGGAGCTTATTTTTTAATGGGGAGGGGATAGACAAAACAAGAACAAATGAACGACATTATCCAGTGATGGTGGTGCTCTGCAGATCATTACCACAAGTGCTGTGGGATGCTGTGTCAGACCAACTGGACAGCTGTTTTCAGTTGGTGTGATTAGGAAAGTCTCATGGAAGCAAAGAATCATAGGAAAGATCCAGACTCATAAAGATTCTGAGGAAAAATATTCCAGGGGCAGGTATGGACTTCTATTTTGGAATTTAAATAGATGAGCATAAAGGAAGCAGAGAACTTTTGGAAGGGGTAATAACTGCATAGAGGACATATCGAATGAGAACATGGATTTGTCTAGTAGGCAGTTGGAGATGCATCTGGCTGCATGATAAGAGAGTACATCAATGGGCATATATTTGGGTATAACCAAATTATAGAGGAAAATTCAAGTGATGATTGTGGTTGAGAAAGAGATAAAGGAGACAATTTCAAAGAAAGAACCTAAGTATATAAACAATTGCCAGAAGAGTTGAGGAAATAGGACCTATGGCCCTGGGTAGCATAGGACTCCAGAGAGAATGGACAGAGTACTTCCCTTATGACAGGGAATAAGTAAAGATGAATAAACCTATGTGTTAAAGCAATGGGAAGGGAAATTGAGGAAGGTCTCAGGTAGAGGAATTTATTTTTAATGTATTTGGGATATGGACTTTAAAGCACAGTAGCAAAAATTTAGGAACCTTTAAGCCATGAAATTAAAAGACGCTTACTCCTTGGAAGGAAAGTTATGACCAACCTAGACAACAAATTAAAAAGCAGAGACATTACTTTGCCAACAAAGGTCTGTCTAGTCAAAGCTATGGTTTTTCCAGAAGTCAAGTATGGATATGAGGGTTGGACTATAAAGAAAGCCGAGCACTGAAGAATTGTTGCTTTTGATCTGTGGTGTTGGAGAAGACTCTTGAGAGTCTCTTGGACAGCAAGGAGATCCAACCAGTCCATCCTAAAGGAGATCAGTCCTGGGTGTTCATTGGAAGGACTGATGCTGAAGCTGAAATTCCAATACTTTGGCCACCTAATGTGAAGAGCTGACTCATTGGAAAAGACTCTGATGCTGGGAAAGATTGAGGGCAGGAGGAGAAGGGGATGACAGAGGATGAGATGGTTGGATGGCATCACCGACTCAATGGACATGAGTTTGGGTAAATTCCGGGAGTTCATGATGGACAGGGAGGCCTGGCGTGCTGTGGTTCATGGGGTCGCAAAGAGTCGGACACGACACGACATGACTGAACTGAAGTAAGGAGTTCATGCATAAGAGAACTCACTAAGGACAAACTGAGAAATTTACCAAGCACATTGACTATTCCACCGATGTTAGACTACCTGATTCTGCTTTTTCTTCCACTCACCATGTTGATAGTATAGAAATATAAATTTCATAATTGTGAATCTGCAGATAATTTATAATAAACTAAGTTTGGCGTTTGAATCAGAAACGCTTGTCATAAATGTTATTTCTGTCTACTCTTCCACATCTTCTTACCACACCCCTATACACATTTAGTTTGTTAGCAGCATATGATTTGTGGAATAAATGGAGGTTGCAGCTGCACAGATACCCTATCTTTTGCTAGCCCCGACTTTCCCCAAATTGTATGGTGTGCTAAGCTAGAGCTGGTGTATTGAATTAAGAATATGCAGATTAGGACCTGCTGCATGAGGAGGCATGAGCCACCTGCGTGGGGGCAGCAGGCAACTCCCTCAGCATCCAGGCTCCCACTTTGGGGACGTGAAGCACAAAGGGTGGTTTTGATTGAAGACACAGTTTCAATATTGTACACCCACGGCAAGGAAGTAGAGTCACTAGATTTATGACTTACAGATCCTAGAAGTGAGGGTACATAATGAGTAATGGAAGGCAGCCTTTCATCTCAGGTCGCAAGAGAACAAGAGATAGAGAAATGGTAGCAAGCACCTATTGCTTATAAGGTGGTTGGGGAAGAGGCCACTAACTTTCTAGGCTTTAATTCTGAGAGGGTATTTTTTTAAAAACTTAAAAAATATTTATTTATTTGTCCGCACCTGCATTATTTATTGTAGGATCTTCAGTCTTCGTTTTGGCATGCGGGATCTAGTTCCCTGACCAGGAATCAAACCTGGATCCCTGCAGTAGGAATGGAGTTTTTAGCCACTGGACCACCAGAGAAGTCCCTAAGTGAGTGTTTTTTGAAAAGCGCCTGGGGAAAGGTAAAGCAGGAGCTTATGGCGGGCATCATATACTCAAGTCCTTATCTAAATGTCCAGATTCCATATTGTAACATAGCTAGGCAGCAACTCAGAGAAGCAGAGATTTTTTTTTCCCTCAAAAGTTACTTTTCTCAATTACATATGACCCCATAATGCCTAGGCATTAATCTTAAGGGAAAATCATAGACGTTGTCTGGACAGTGGAACTATTAAAAGCTCCCAGCAGGGTTTTGGTCACCCCACACGTGAAACATTTAAACAAAGCAAAAACGGCAATCTGCAGTATCAGTAGGCAAACAACAGTTCGAAAAAATGTCCATAACCATCTCACCATTTGTTGGGGTTCAGCTAAAAAAGTAAATAAAAGACCTTGGATAAGAGTTAAGGTATGTATTTGATTAAAAACTTGGGTGAGTTTATGGAATACTTGTACCTGTTGAGTCATCTTTTGTAAATTTGTCTGAATTTGTGCAGAATTATTAATATACATGCAGCACGTGGTGCCCTTTACAGTCCACACACCTCCTTCCCAGCCCAATAAGTAATCTAGAGCTAAATGGTTATCTGAAACTATCTGTGCTGAAGAATCATGTTGTTTCATTAAGGTTTGGCTTTGATGTAATAGCCCAATGGCAATCCTATTCTGTGATTTATAAGGATAGTCCCTGGGAGATTGAAGTACATTGGTATGAACAGACTGTACTCCCCAGGGACCAACAAGGAGGCAAGTGCATTGGAGGTCGAGGGAGGAAGAAGTGCATGTATGGAGAAACACATATGTGTGATGCCCTTGGGCACTGGGCCCACCGTGGACACCAACTGCATGATCAGAGAAACTGAAATAAGTCGGAGTTCTCTTGAGATGGCTGGGCTGCATGGCCCAAGAACATGAGGGTGTCTGCTGGGCGCCACATACTGTATTGCAGAGTTTCCAGCATGGGAGTAGTTGAGCACCATAGAAGGTGGCCAGGTGAGCCACGGAGATACATGGTGTGTTTTCTGTTGGGGACTAAGTCAGTAAAGCAGCTGGGTAGCCCACTCTTTATTGAGCTTAGTAAAATGTCTCCATTTACAGGCACCACCAAAATGAGCTCCTATTTCTACCTGGTGTAGAAAAATATTCAGACTGTTGGAGAGCTGGAATGAGAGGATTGTGGAGCCCTGAATAGTGGTGGTGGGGAAGTGTCCCCTCAGGGTAGTGGGGGGAGGTGACCCTGCAGCTCTGGTCCTGGGAGGGGGTAGGGGGGTCCTGTAGTGGTGGCAGCATCTGCCGCTAAGGAGTGGTTCAGTAATTAATTTCACCAACTCGGTAGGACACTTAGTGTGTCCTACATAGCATGTCACATCCATTAAACACCTAATTTAATGGGTGTGAGGGCAAGCAGCTAAGTGAGGTGTTTCAAGGGGTCGCTGTAAGGTTGTGAATTTGATACACACCTGGGCCTTCCACACCTCAGAGGTGCAGCAGAGAGCGGTTTGGCAGTCACGGTATCACCTCACACTCAGGCAGCAAACATTATATCAATTGTAAGCAAGGGGACGCTGAGTAAACATATTAACTCAGCAAAATGCTTCTCAAGGGGCTCCTCAGCAGGGAATTTAGATAAACAAGCGAGTCCTGGGGAGTGCTGACCGCCATCACTGCTGTCTTCCTTGGTGTCATGGCCGCTACAGTGGGAAGTTGAGGAGGCACCATTCAGGATGCGGCTGTGTCCTGTGGTGTCTTTGTCTGGGGTGTTGTCATCCTCAGGGTTGTCACAGGTGGCGGGAACCACCCAGAAGGGGAACTGAGTGAGAGGCCAAAGGTTTAACGGGGTCACAGAGACTCTGAATGTCCTTGTGAAGGCTCTTTTTGACCTGTCAGGAGCATTCACTGGTATCAAAGATTGTCAGTAAATTTTGGAGTTCTCTGGGGCACACTTCACAGATGACTGGGCACTGCTCCCCTCTGAAGCATAGGAGGTTTCCATCCATAAATAGTAAAGAGTGGAGGCACATGTGTCACCTTGGTTTAATGAAAATACAATTATACGGTCCCAGTAATTTACTGTTTGGCCTTGTGTTACCAGAGGTGGGCCTTAACGGCATAAGCCTGTTGGCCAATTGGGGTTGAAATTAGAGCGATGTAACAGCCAGAGATCAGGATGTCTTTGACCATTTGGGCAGGGCTGGTGACCTTTAAGCGTTTGTACTGTTGGTCCCATTTAAGATACAGGCTTGATTCAGCTGGCTAGGATCCACACTGCTGGCATTTTGAGCACAGCCCCTCTAGAGCTGACTTTGAGCACTCGCTGCCCCTCAGCCCCACCCCGCCCCCGCCTCATATCCTGGGTTGCAATCGCAGGTGATTGCTGTGTAATTCTAGCAACTGTCTAGAGTTGACTTTCTAGGGTGGAGGAGGAGCTCTATGATACAGATGATATTGTACAAAAACACAGAGTACGTCCCGAAGCAGTGAGCATTTGTATTCTGTAGTTTTGTGCTTGCCCACTGAACACTTATTATGGGGCCCTTGTGGGTCACTAGCTCAGTGGTGGTCTCCTCTAAAGTGGAGTAGATCCAAATGTGTTCATCATATCACTCTGCTGTCTCCTTCTAATATCACTGATGACAGTCAACCTGAGTGCCTCTTATCCCCTTTTAGAGATCCATACTGTTTCTAAGTGGGTCCAGGTACAGTTATTTCCACTTCCTGTGGGGAGGTATGATGAGGAGCCGTCCACTAAAGCCATTGTACATTGGAATCAAGCAGGTAAGTGTCTTCCAGAAGCAGCATGGTGGGTCTGTGTTCAAATGGGCCAGGGGCTCACAGCTAACCACTTGTTCCTATTTGGATCACCATTGAATATTGGAAGGTGAGATGATTGACATTTTAAATCTGTAAGAGGAAATTATAAATAATATTGTCCTGTAAGATGAAGGCATCAGATACCCCCATGGTAGCAATCATAGGCTCTGTGACCAGGAGAGCTTAGTCGGTATAAGAAGAGTGGTGGCCATATGGCTTAGAGTTTAAAGTAGTAAGTGCCTCTGGCACAAAGAAGTCCATTTACCACCTTATAACTTAAGGAACAAGGATTTTATATGACTATAGTGGGGATTAGTAATGCCAGAGGTCTCTGCCTGGTAAGGGAGGTGAAATTCCATTGGATGCTCTGTTGGAGAGCCCAGTGCTGTGTTATATGGGTAAAATGAGATACTTTATTTGAGTGAGTGATGTCAGGAGTGATGGGAAAAGGATATACTTAGAAAGGAAAGAGATCACCTATTTCACAGAAGCGTTCCTGGTGACTGCAGCAACCAGCAAGCCATTAAAAGTACCGACACATGTAATAGCAAAGTGGATAGTGCCTGCCAAGAGAGGAAGCAGCCCTGTGAAATCAGAGGGCTAAAAGGATGGTTCCTAAGCAGAGCCAAAGTGTGGTGGGGCACTTTCCACTATTTGGTTTGGGAGCATAATTTGCAATTCAAGCAATGTGTTTTATAAGGGCTTCCATAAGCCAGACATCCCTGCAATAGGAGGCCCCGGTGGCAGCAGCTCTCCATAACCATGTGAGATATGGGACCATTCTGCCAGGAAATGAGGAATAGGAAAGCGGTGACTAAGGAAGGTCAGATTGGTAGAACCGAGGACTGACTGATGGTGGAGGCTGTGGTTTTGTGGTAGTGGGTGAAGCCCACAGAATTGTTGGTGAAGAGTCAGTGGTTGAGAACCCTGAAAGGCTGGTGACCTGGATTTGGGAAAGGGCATCCACCTTGCAGTTAAAGACAGCCTCTGGTATGGTAGCATTTGTGAGTGATGAAATGTGAGTAATCTCAGTTGTGACTAGTGCCTGGGTGATGTGCCTCCAAACTGGGGGACCCCGAATGGGATGGCCTTGATTGTGAAAATCATGTTGCTGCCACTGGCTCAACCAAAGGATTAGCTTTTAGCAACCACCTGTGAGTCAGTAAAAATAAGGACAAGGGGCTTTTCGTGGTCAGCCGCAGTCTCCCCAGCCATTTGTACAGTCACAAGCGCGGGAGCTGAGTCAGCCCTGACTTGCTGTCTTTGATGCATGCATGTGGTGCCACTGGCGGGATGGTCTGCTGAGCTGCTGCTCTTCAGGAAGCCCCACCACTGATGATGGTAGCACTGCCATCTGAGAAGTACACAGACTTCCTAGCTTGCTCCATCAGCTCTTCCCAGGGGTACCCCAGGTCTCCAGAGGCTTGCACAAAGTGGGTACCACCACCAGTTCCTCAAGGCCCATGGGAGGGGGCTGACGAACAGGGAAGTCACATCCTCCTGCAATATGGAAGGACCTACCATGTCAGGTTAGCCTGTTCCTGAAGGTACCATTTCCATTTTAGCAAAGAGGTGTTTCTAACTGTGCTTAGCTACTCTTGGGAGGTATCCCATATTCACATATTCATGGGAATGTTATGCCTCCAGAGTCTACACTCCTGGGAGTGTCTCTGTTTCTAACAAAGATCAGTAAGCAGCCAGAAGCTGATGTTCTATGGGGCTGTGATGGGTGGCTGTGAAGAGCAGACACCTGGTCCAGAAGCCCATAGGCAGCCAGGAGGAGCTGTGTTTAGTCCACAGCCTGCTGGACCACAGTCCATGGTGGCCAGTGTCTCAACCAGAAGTGGGAGCCAGGGGAACCAGGGAGAGGATTTGATGCATGGACCTCTGTGCCAGCCATCAGGCTTTCTGTTGAGCCTCCTCAAGCCCAGTAGATGTGGAGGATTTGCATGTGACTGCATAAATGGTCTAAGAAGGATGGGTAAGTGCTGTATGTGTTGCCATAATGTGAAGACACCTAAGACTTGGGCTTGCCATAGTGAGACTGAGTAGTTAACAATTGACATTTAACTGCAAGTGGAACTTCTTAGCCATTACATGGCTAATTAATGTCCAGAAATGTAACAGTGGTGGCTGACCCTTGAATTTTAGATGAGACAATAGCCCAACTTGTATATTTCAGATGCATCACCAGCAGCATTAGTGTCTCACACACTGCATCCTCCAAGGACCCCTGATTAGGATGTTACCAGTATAGTGCCAGATGGTGCAAGGGGGGCACTGTAAGGGCATCAGATCTTGCTGGCAAAGATCATGGGCAATAACCAGGCTCTTAAGATAGCTCAGAGGTAGCCAGGGAAAGGTATATTGAGTGTCTTTGAATGTGAAGGCCAATTGTAGCTGAGACTCCTAGATGATCAGTACTGAGCAGGGCATATTAGTGAGATTGATCATGGCAAAATAGCCCTTGTAGCCTTTTGGATGTTCTCAATTAACCAGACAACATTGGGAATGGGAGTCTTAATGGGGGCACCTGACCATTTACATTTGGGCAGTCAACTATAAGGCACCACTCATTAGGAATGGGCTTTAATACCGGCCAAATAGGGGAATTCAAAGGAGAATGGTGTGTTTAATGACTTCTTCCTATAATAAATCTTGAATTATGGGCCACAGTCCTTCAGGCCCCTGTCACAAGTGACATTGGGGTGTATTTGAAGTCTTAATCGGGTGCAACAGTCTTATGAGTTCCCAATGTGCAGCTCCTACCAGGAATCAAGGTTTGCTCCAGATGGCACGGTAGCACATCAAGGCATTCACACCTCTAACAGGAAAGTATAGGGCAAAGGGACCACCACCACTAAAAGTTTTTTTTTAATAGGAATTGTTCCAAGAGTGACATCCAGTGGAAGCCCTCTATGATTCTACGTGCTATGCCTTGTAATTTAGAGGGTGCTCCTGGCTGGTTTGGACAGGTTCCCAGGAAGCACTGTAATTTGGGCTCTAGTGTCAATGAGAGCGTAAAATGTTGTCTATTTTGTGTGTCCAGAGG
Organism: Cervus canadensis; assembly: GCF_019320065.1. Lineage (NCBI taxonomy): Eukaryota > Metazoa > Chordata > Mammalia > Artiodactyla > Cervidae > Cervus > Cervus canadensis. The sequence continues at coordinate 37,812,731 of NC_057392.1, read as the reverse complement.
GATATTTAGAGAAGTATATGTGTGGCGCTAGTGGTAAGGAACCTGCCTGCCAATGCAGAAGATGTAAGGAACATGGATTCAATCCCTGGGTCAGGAAGATCCCCTGGAGAAGGACATGCAACCCACTCTAGTATTCTTGCCTGGAGAATCCCATGGACAGAGGAGCCTGGGGGGCTATGGTCCATAGGGTCACAAAGAGTTAGACATGACTAAGCAACTTAACATGCGTGCATCCAAAAGAAGTGTCTCCTGAAGGAGGGATGACCTCCAGGGAACACCCCGGTCCCTAGGGCAAGGGCCTTGGTGACCACGCCTCTCTAAAATCATAGTATGAGATCCTGGATTCTGCTGCCAGGGCAGGGGCATTCCAAGAGGGGACAGCATCTGCCCTCATTGGGCTGGCAGTTTCCTGAAGAGTCTGCAACACTTGAGCAAAGTCTTCTATTAATAGCTCAGCCCTGGCTGACCTGAGATGGAGTAAATAGGGGCCCAGGGTCTCTGGAGTTGCCCATACAAAGCAGCCTCTTGGTCATCCCCAACTCATATGTTGCTGCCTCCCAATCTAGGATGTCCAAACCAAACTCTGAGGGGCTACGGTCCACCTCTACCAGTATGGTGTTTGATAATGTATTTGGGAAAACTCCTAAAAGTCCCAAGAACGTAGCACCTGTGATTTGACATGTTGATGTGCCACTATGTGCAGTAAATCTCAAGCCATTTGAACAATGTTTTTTTGACCTCCTCTGTTGAACAATGTTTTTTTGACCTCCTCTGGGAACTCGAGAGGAGCTGGTGCTACGAGCAAGTATCCGCTCTGAGCAAGTATTTGTCTTGCTTAACCATGCCAGGGGTGAGATTCATTATATCCCTGGGGGTCAGGGGGAAATTTACAACAGCAGCAAGGAATGTAGCAACATAGGAGGCTCCTGCTTCAGCAGGGTTTGCCTACCTGGGGTGCCATGATGGAGTTGCCCCTGTCGTGGGTTAGGACCAGCTCCCCAAACTCAACACCTTTGGGACACATTGGAGCCAGCCACCACCCTCCCTGATTGACATTAATGTGGAGGAACTCTTCTTGGTTCCCAGGACCTGAGAGCCCTAGCATCCTGGTGAGCTTCTCTGGGCTCAGTGCCGGGACATGATTTCAGCCATCCCTGCCAGAATGGGTCTCATTTAGAGACTAATGGGAAACACAGCCATCTAGTTGGTCTGTACAGGGGATCTGACTTTTTATGATAGTGACAATTTAGGGTGGGGGTCCCAGCGGCATCTGGTGGCAGTGATGTCCAGCAGAACCAGCAAGGCCTGCTTCCTTCCCAGAGAGACTGAGAGGAAGTTATGAGGTCTTTCCCAGCTCTCAGGAGTTGTAAGAAGATACAAACTGTGCCCACAGTCCCATGCTCCTTGATGCCAGTTGTGCTGAGAAGCTGGATCTGTGTTTTGATTTAGGAATATGCAGATTATGACCTGCTGAACAAGGAGGTTGCAATGAGACACTCACACAGGGGCAATAAGGAGCTCCCTCAGCATCTGAGTCCCATTCTGGGGACATGAACCACAGGATTATTTTGATTGAAGGTGTGCATCTTCAATACTCTTCAACACCCGCAAGGTTTGTTACTTACAGATCGCGGAGGCAAGGGGGCACTGTGAACTGGGGCAAGTGCAGTCCTCCAAACTAGGTCACCAGTGAACAGAAGATTGAGTAGCAAGCACATATGGCTTTATAAGGTGACTGGGATGGAAGTCACTAACTTTTTGTGGGCTTAACTCTTAATGGTTACTCTAAAAGGTGCCCAGGTAAAAGTGAAGTGACAGTGAGCACCCTCAACTCCAGTCCTTGTTTAAGTGTCCAGATTCTGGATGTGAGCAGATTTATTAGACTATAAAATGCTTGGGCATTTTGCAAACTCCAGGAGATGATGAGAGACAGGGAAGGCTGGCATGGAGTCACGAAGAGTTGGAGACAACTTGACAACTGAACAACATCAAATTGCCTAGACAGCAAAAGTTGTTTTTCTCAACCCATATGAATAAACCACTCCAGTATTCTTGCCTGGAGAATCCGCATGGACAGAGGAGCCTGGTGGGCCGCAGTCCATGGGGTTGCAAAGAATCAGACATGACTGAGTGACTAAGCACAGAACATATGGATAAAGAGGGGAAATTTCTGTCTGTAAGCAGGCTAGTTCTTGAACCCTCACTGTTTCAAGGTTGCTACTTCAAAGCTAAAACATGCATTAAGTAGTTAAGATCTTGAGAACTTAAGATATTTCCAAATATTTCATATTTGAAGTCTTATAGGTATTTGAGTTCTATTTCAACCCAGACAGTGACAATTTGCTAACATATGGAAGATGAAACATGAGAAAAGAGAAGATTCCATTTCCTTCCTGTACTAAAGAGCTGGAGCGTGCTGGCCCCAGGCTGGCTGCTCCCCAGGTCCAGTCCTCACACTGCGTTGCTCCCTTCTCTGTAGCTGGAGTCTGGCCTGCAAAGACTTTGGTTCCAAGCCTTCCTCTATTAAGCTGGCCTCTTGCTGGGCTCAGCCAGTGGGAGGCATTGTGAGAAATTGGAGAGTAAGAGAAAGGGAACAGCGGAAGCATTTTCCTCTCTCTTCTCTTTGCTGCACTTAGTATCTCGGGCAGTTGCTGAGATCCTCTGTGACTACACATCCCTAGGACGGGCCTGTGTAGTTCTGGCTTTTGCCCCCTGGGTCAAGAAATACCATCTCCACTGTCTTTATAATCACTGGTGCTAATAGCTTGGAATCCCCTGTTTGGCTTCTGATTCTCTTCCATCATCTGTTTATCAAGACACTACATTAATTTCCTTTCCTTTTAAAGACTCAAAGAATTATGTTTTCTGGTTATACCTAACTTCTATTTCTGTTTTATTGACTATGACAAAGCCTTTGACTGTGTAGATCACAATAAACTGTGGAAAATCTGAAAGAGATGGGCATACCAGACCACCTGACCTGCCTCTTGAGAAACCTATATGTAGGTCAGGAAGCAGCAGTTATAACTGGACATGGAACAACAGACTGGTTCCAAATACGAAAAGGAGTATGTCAAGGCTGTATATTGTCACCTGCTTATTTAACTTATATGCAGAATACATCATGAGAAACGCTGGGCTGGATGAAGCACAAGCTGGAATCAAGATTGCTGGGAGAAATATTAATAACCTCAGATATGCAGATGACACCACCTTTATGACAGAAAGTGAAGAGGAACTAAAAAGCCTCTTGATGAAAGTGAAAGAGGACACTGAAAAAGTTGGCTTAAAGCTTAGCATTCAGAAAACTAAGATCATGGCATCTGGTCCCACAACTTCATGACAAATAGATGAGGAAAGAGTGGAAACAGTGTCAGACTTTATTTTTTTGGGCTCCAAAATCACTGCAGATGGTGATTGCAGCCATGAAATTAAAAGATGCTTACTCCTTGGAAGGAAAGTTATGACCAACCTAGATAGCATATTAAAAAGCAGAGACATTACTTTGTCAACAAAGGTCCATCTAGTCAAGGCTATGGTTTTTCCAGTGGTCATATATGGATGTGAGAGTTGGACTGTGAAGAAAGCTGAGCGCCGAAAAATTGATGCTTTTGAACTATGGTGTTGGAGAAGACTCTCGAGAGATCCTTGGACTGCAAGGAGATTCAACCAGTCCATCCTAAAGGAGATAAGTCCTGGGTGTTCATTGGAAGGACTGATGCTGAAGCTGAAACTCCAGTACTCTGGCCACCTGATGCAAAGAACTGACTCATTGGAAAAGACCCTGATGCTGGGAGGGATTGGGGGTAGGAGGAGAAGGGGACGACAGAGGATGAGATGGCTGGATGGCATCACCGACTTGATGGACATGAGTTTGAGTAAACTCCGGGAGTTGGTGATGGACAGGGAGGCCTGGCGTGCTGCGATTCATGGGGTTGCAAAGAGTCGGACACAACTGAGGGACTGAACTGAACAGTAATATTAGTGCTATAGATTTAAGGGCTTCCCAGATGGTAAAGAATCCTCCTGCCAATGCAAGAGAGGCATGTTCCAGCCCTGGGTGAGGAAGATCCCCTGAGAAGGGAATAGCAATCCACTCCAGGATTCTTACCTGGAAAATCCCATGGACAGAGGAGCCTGGCAGGCTATAGTCCACAGGGTCACAAAGAGTTGGACAGGAACTTACATTAGGGGAAGATATCCCGGTATTTTAATCCATATTGGAATATAATTCAGTAATTATTTCAAATTTTTTTCTAACTAGATGCAGAACAGAGTGAAAGTGCTGGAAATATTTCTTATAAGCCAAATCTTAACAGTTTGGTTTTCATGTTAAAATTCAAGTTGGGTAGGTTGAACAAGTTTGGACTGCAGAGATCGTGCACAAGGAAAGCGTTTATAAGGAGAAAGAAAGTGGGACCAAAGCCTTGAACAAAAAAAAGCAGGAAAAATATTGGGAAGAAACATGTTAGAAATGAAAAAGGGGCAGGAAGAGAAAAAAAATGAAAATAAAGGAAAGTGGGAAACCAGGGGACCTGGAAAAGAAAATAGTTAGTGTTTTATAAAATAAAAATGATGACGCTGTCAGGGAACATGCCCATACTGGCACTATCCCATTTCTTCAGGACTACCGGTCCTGCCCAGCGTATCTGAAAAGCTTTTTAATTTCAGTTCATGACCAGTTCTTTCCTTCCCCTACCATCAGCCTGCTAATGTTTTTCTAATAATTACCATTTTTGAAAGTATTTTGGCTGTTAAAAATGTTTCTTTTTAATAAGCTGATTAAAAGAGGCTGCTTATTAGCATAAGCTCTTTGCCGTTCAGCCCTCTTCCTAATTAAAAGCACTCATCTGTGGAGACCTCAATTTTTCTCTTTTCTCTGTGATGAGTTTTTGGATATTTTTTCCTTGGCAGTTTGTTTTATTTCACTCTTCTGTCTTTGGTAGTTTTCGGCTCCCGTATTCCACAGAGATAGAAGCCACTGAGCAAAGTAACACATGGGAGGAAATGTGCAGTCTGAATGCTTGAGAGAGGAGGGGAAGACCTACCTGAGTGATTAGTGTTGAAAGTGTAAGTCGCTCAATCGTGTTTTATTCTTTGTGACCCCAAAGACTGCAGCCCACCAGGCTCCTCAATTCATGGAATTCTCCAAGCAATAATACTGGAGTGGGTAGCCATTCCCTTCTCCAGGGGATCTTCCTGACCCAGGGAGTGAACCCAGGTTTCCCACATTGCAGGCAAATTCATCACCTGAGCCACCGGGGAAGTCCTAAGGATACTGGAGTGGGTAGCCTTGGTCTTCCTGTCCTAGGGACCAATCCCAGGTCTCCCTCATTACAGGCAGATTCTTTACCATTTAAGCCACTAGGGAAGCCCCAAAAGTTGGGTCTAAAAGTCTTATGTTTATGGTAGTTGTATAGTTGTGTCAAATTTCCGACTCTCAAGTTACCAAATACGATGTGTAAAGGTACAAAGCGATGAATACAAATCCACTGTTCTTTGCATAGTGTATATCCCCAACATCAGTAGATATACCTTTGCAAATGTTGCTGCTCTAAAGGCTGCTGGAACATATCCTGTGATGCCCTTAGAACATGGAGATATTCAGGGGATGACATGTTATAGATTGTAGATACAGCCACCTCTTAGAAACAGTCCTTAATATACATGACTAGGAAACTTGGGAAGCAAGTATACTCCAAATGCTGTGATATGTGTCACCAACTTATATATTTTTATGGGCAGTTTTTAATATAAAGAAGAGTATACATTAAGAAATTGTGTTCACTAGGAACATATTAGCAAAAAGGGTGGCTTGCTAAAAACCTGGAACTAAGTGAGTGAAAGGGGAAAATGTGTGTGTCTGTAAGTTGTGTTAGGAAAATAAATTTCTGTACAGATGATAAGATTTCCTGTTCACTTGGCAGGACATATTATTTAATGCTTAACATTGTTTGTTTTATGGACTCTCTTGAGGATCTGATGAAACACTATTGTTTTTTCACTCCTGAAAAATAAACATTTGCATCTAAGGACACTTTTTTTCCCTTACAACGTTTTGGGTTTCACACATGCCTTAAAATCTAAAGAGTCTATGGACATGTGTTAAGAATGCAACTTCTGTAATTGGTACTGCGAGCTATATAGATCATTTTTCATTTTGGCTTTACTCTGATCTCATGGGATAAGGAAATGGCAACCTACTCCAGCATTCTTGCCTAGAGAACCCAGTGGACAGAGGAACCTGATGGGTTGCTGTCCATAGGGTCGCGCAGAGTCGGACATGACTGAAGTGACTTAGCATGCATGCATGCATTGGAGAAGGAAATGGCAATCCACTCCAGTATTCATGCCTGGAGAATCCCAGGGACAGAGGAGCCTGGTGGGCTGCTGTCTATGGGGTCGCACAGAGTCGGACACGACTGAAGTGACTTAGCAGCAGCAGCAGGTGATCTCAGGCTCATCAACTGAACTTCTAATTTCAATTTTCCTTATTCTACAGTGTTTTCTCTAGGGGATGGATTATGCCAGCCAGGTCTAATATAAAATTTTGGTTTACTTGACAGATATATATTTCTCAACATAAATTAATAATACAGCATTTATGTGTGTGCACTCAGTTGCTCAATCATATCTGACTCTTTGTGACCCCACAAACTGTAGCCCACCAGGCTCCTCTGTCCGTGGTATTTTCCTGGCAAGAATGTTGGAGTGGATTGCCATTTCCTCCCCTAGGGGATCTTCCTGACCCAGGGCCTGAACCAGCCTCTTCTGTGTCTCCTGCATTGGCAAGCGGATTCTTTAGCACTGAGCTACCTGGGAACCCCATATAACATTCTTACTTACTACATATTTATATTTAAAATTTAATTAATTAATTAATTAATTTCCATTTTTCAGCTACACTGCAAGGCACATGGGACCTTAGTTCCTGACTAGGGCTCACACCCGGGCCCTCAGCTATGAAAGCGTGGGGTTCTAACTGCTGGACTACCAGGGAATTCTCTACAAAGTTTTTTTTTTTTTTTTGGATCTTCTTACTGTGGGTTCTCCCCACCCCTCAGCCCCACCCTGCCTGGAGCTAAGTGGCAAGGTTTTGTTTTGATATCCCCAAAGCAACAAATCCAGGTTGAATGATGTGGTTTTCTCATTAAGGTCTAATGGAAGACCTTATGGAAACTTATGGGTCTTTCAGAAGCTTCAGGAGACCTGCACTCCTCTTCGTTTATGAATATCACTCATGAGAGACATTATTTTTGTTCATTTCAGCACTCATTCATGAGCATCCCCTTCATAAAGAGAAGTTTAAAGGATATTTGTTTTTGTAGAGCTTCTTGACTTGTTCTCAGAGCACACTTCTTTGTAACAACTATTAATTATGTAATTTGAGAATATTTTTTCATTACAAAAAATAAGAAAAAAATAATCCCAACAAATTATTTTATGGATAGCAACAAACTAACTAATTCTAAAGTCTGTATGAAGAGGCAAGAGATCCAGGATAGCCAATAGAATATTGATGGAGAACAGGTTTGGATGACTGACATTGACCAACTTCAAGACTTACTATAAAGTTACAATACTCAAGACAGTGTGGTATTGGAAATAAAATGGATAAATAGACCAGTGGAACAGAACAGAGAACCCAGAAATAAACCCACATAAATAAACTCAACTGATCTCTGCCTAAGTAGTAAAGGCAACACAATTCAGCAAAGATAGTCTCTTTATAATACATGCTACTGGAACAGCTGGGCTTTCAGGTGGCACTAGTTATAGAGGAACCACCTGCCAATGCGGGAGACATAGGAGACGTGGATTCAGTCCCCAGGTTGGGAAAATTCCCTGGAGAAGGGCATGGCAACCCACTCCAGGATTCTTGCCTGGAGAATCCCGTGGACAGAGGAGCCTGCCAGGCTACAGTCCATGGGGTCACAAAGAGTAGGACACGACTGAACTGACTTAGCGCTAGCACAAGTACTGGAACAACTGGGATATCCACATACAAAAAAATGAGCGTAGAGACCTTATATGCTCCACAAAAAATTAACTCAAAATGGATCATAGACATAAATGTAAAATATAAGATAGTAAAACTTCTGGAGGAAAAAATATAAGAAAAAAAACCTAGGTGACCTTGAGTAAATGATGGGTTTTTAGGTACAACACTAAAGATACAATCCATGAAAAAAAAAATCAATAAGCTAGTCTCCATTAAAATTTAAATCTTCTACTGTGCAAAAGATAATATCAAGAGAATTAGAAGACAAGCCACAGACTGGGAAAAATTGTTTGTAAAAGACACATGTGATAAAGCAATGCTATCTAAAATATACAAAGAACTCTTAAAACTCAACAATAAGAAAACAACCCAATTGAAAATTGTGCCAAAGACCTTATCAGATGTTTCACCAAAGAAGATATACAGATGGAAAATTAGGGCTATGGAAAGATGCTCCATATCACATGTCATTAGGGAAATACAAACTAAAATCAACAGTGAGATATCACTACACCTCTGTTAGAGTGACCCAGATCCTGAACAGTAACAACACCAAATGCTGGTGAAGATGTGGGACAACAGTGATTCTCAGACATTTCTTGTAGGAATGCAAAACAGTACAACTGTTTTAGAGGACAGTTTGGCGGTTTCTCGTAAAACTAAACATACTCTTACCATATGACCCAGCAGTTGTGCTCCCTGGTATTTACCCAAAAGAGTTAAAAATTCATTTTCACACAGAAACCTGCACATGGATGTTTATAGCAGCTTTATTCATAATTGCAAAAACTTGGAAGCAACTAAGATGTCATTTGGTAGTTGCATGGATAAATAAATGTGATACATCCAGACAATAGAATATTATTCGGTGCTAGAAAGAAATGAGCTATCAAGCCATGAAAAGACATAGAGGAATCGTAAATGCAGTTGCTAAGTGAAAGAAGCTAGCTGAAAAGGCTGCATACTGTGTGACATTTGGGAAAAGCCAGAGCTGGAGACAACAGGAAAATCAGTGATTGTCAGAGGGGGTGATAGGATGAATGATCAGAGCACGGAGGACTTTTAGGGCAGTGAAAATAATCTGCATGATATTATAATGATATTTGTTATTATATATTTGTCAAAACCCATAGACTGTTCAACCCAAGAGAGAACTCTAAGGTAAACTCTGGGCTTGGGATGATTATGATATGTCAACATAGGTTAAAAATATGTACCGTTCTGGTGACTGATGTCCATAATGGGGGAGACTATCCATGTGTGAGGGCAGAGGGTATGTGGGAAGCCTGTACTTCCTTCTTGATTTTCTTGTAAACCTGAAATTGCTCTAAAAACAAAATCTTTAAAAAACATGAAAAAATAGTTGTGATATGATACTTAGTGGCTTATATGTAACTAACTGTATATACACCATGATCACAAAAGTGAGAAAAAAATTGAAGGGCGCAATAGCAACTAGAGTATGTTCAATTGAGGGAATCTCAGATGTCGAAACTTGCAGATCATAAGCTTGTTTATGCAAGGAATGTAACCTACATGAATAAGTCTAACCTAAAGCAGAGAGACAGACACTACTCTCTCCGAATTCATAAAGGACTGGGATGGGAAGAAGGATTATATTAATTCCGAATTAGTAGAACTAATTCTTCATAGTCAGGACTAGGACTAGTGAGAATGAGATATGTGGAGGGAGTGAGATGGAAAGATGTCAGATTAATATTAAAATGACTCAACAAGTAAATGCATCCAACCGAAGAATATAGATCTTTAAAACAGTGAGCTCTCTAGCCCTGTAAGTGTTCAAACTGAGAATAGATGACCATTAGTTAGGAAACTTATTAAGGGTATTCTACATATGGGTAAAATAAGAATTATAGTTTGAAAATTATTCTAAATCTAAAGTGCTGACCCTTTTACAGAACTATAACATTCTCTGTATTCCACTGCTAATTGGAAAACACACACATAAACACACACACAATGGTCCCTCCTGATTATTCTGTAGATTTATCTTTTCTGCTTCAATCATTTAAAAAGTTAATCATTTCTTATTTATGTGACATGTTAGTTTATTCAATTGAATCAAATAACACATTCCTTAATGTAGTACCATGTCTTAAATTTAATCAGGAATTTAAGAATAGGATTCCTGGCCTTCAATAGGTCTTGATTTCACCCATAATTTTTCTCCTTTGCAAACAACAAAAAAAATACCTTTTGGATTGCATACCTAGAATTTTTGGAACTCAAAAGTTATACTTCTCAGCCCAGTAAGCCAGGAAGTCACTTCACTTTTCTCTAGTTCAGTAAGTGAGCTTTATCAAGACAGAGACATATGGCCGTGTGCATACATGTGTGCTCCCACTTGACCATTTATTCAGCAGAACATGATGATTGGAACCCTAAGTCATCTATTTTACTCTCCCCATAGAGGACTATATATATATTTCACAGTCCTGTGGTGAGGTCAGCAACCCTCACAGAAGAGCGACTGCAACAGATTCCCTTTATTCTAGACTTGGACTATCACAGGTGACATGACACAAATACAAGTCCACTACTCACAGCTTCTAACAGCATAGCTGTGCCTCGCCACACAGGGAGAACGAAGCTGAGCTCACTCTCACCTTGCGAATCGTCAAAACCTTGTCAGCTGGGCTGTGGTTAGAGAATACCATGTTGACGAATGAGGTGAGAGGAAAAATAAAAGCACACCACTCAGTCTGTTTTTAAGACTGCAGGTAGAGCGAGTTAGCATTGCTACTTCAAAAAAAAAAAAAGATAGCCATGTCATCATTTTGATTTTATATTAAGCAAGCACGTTTTCTACTCAAGTCAGGAAATACTAACACATGCCTTAATACAGGGTTAGTATTTTTTAGCTAACTTTAGAGGAGAGCAGATGGACTGGAATCTTATGGGCTGATTATATTGGGCACGGAGAAGAGAGATTTGAAAACTGACATGACAACAGGGTAAAGGGGCACTAGTATTGTCCCTTAAATAGGTTTTCTATAAAGGTATTAGACACAGTTATTTCCTTCCTCTTCTCTTGACCTTCCCTTCCTGGATAGCTTGTACCTGAGTTATGGGTCATGGAGTAAGTACTCCAGACGTGGACTCAGAAAGAACTGTCTGCTTAGCTATGGTCCCAAACATGAGTAACAATCTGTAGCAGTCAGGGCAGGTATTTAAGCAGAGCACAGGGATTATGCAGGCATAATTATGCAGGGATAGTAAAAAGATTGCAAAAAATGCTTTCAAAATTGCACTTAATTTATCCTTTAATTTAGAATCTTAAACATTTCTCAAAAACGTCAGGCAGGATCAAAACAATGATGCAGTGACCCGAAAAATCTTAATTAGTGTAGTGAAGGCCAAAATGATCATGCTGTTTAGTGAACCTTTGAGGTAGTCAGTCCCTTGGTAGGAAAGAACCAGGAAGGTCCAAGCCCCAGAAGGCCTCTAATAAACACTGAAACCCTTGTGGGGATTGATGACTTAGGTGGTCATGGTAAAGACATCTTTTCTCTAGAATAGAGTTTCTCAACCTGGGATGATTTTAATCCCCCAGAGAAACAGTTGGCAATGTCTAGAGACAGTTTTGGTTGTCCCATCTTGGTGGAGGAAGGTATGAATATCTAGTGAATAGAATCTAGAGAACCTGTCCCTCACATTAAACTATTATTCTTCCAAAATTGTCAGTAGTGCTAAGGCTGAGAAACCCTGCCTTGGAAATTTATTTGGAATGGCCTTTGTAAGTCAGCCCACTGATACACTTTCTCTCTGTCACCCATCTTTCTAAGATACACAGGAGAACTTGGTTTAGTGTGTTATTGAATTGTGCAGATAGAAAACATGGGTTTCAGAGTTAAATGGCCTGGGGCTTGAGTCCCAGTCAGTGAGTTTATGACTTCTGGCCCCTTAGAATTTTCTTTAAACCTCAATTTTTCATATATAAAATAGGGCTCACAGTATCTCTAGTATCTTTTTTGGTGAAGACTCGACGTTAGTGTGAATATTTAGAAAATGATGGTGAAAGTAAATGAAGCAAATTGAAGTAGATATCCTGTAACTGCAATACCTCTGTATTGATTGGATTCAAAGGCATGTATGAAGTTCATGTACCTAGAACTGTACTAGGTTCCCACTATATACTTCCTTACCTTATGTGTGCCTGCTAAGTTGCTTCAGTCATGGCTGCTACTGCATAGACTGTAGCCTGCTAGGTTCTTCTGTCCATGGGATTCTCCAGGCAAGAATATGGCAGTGGGTTCCCATGCCCTCTTCCAGGGGATCTTCCTGACCTAGAGACTGAACCTTCATCGCCTGTGGCTCTTGCATTGCAGGCAGAGTCTATACTGCTGAGCCACCGGGGAAGCCCTCACTACCTTATATATAATGGCAAAACTTTTTGCTCTCCTTTTTTTCCTGCTCTCCTTTGCTACCATAGAGTCTAAGCAAAAGAAGAGAGAAAACAACAGATATTGAACAAAGAGTTGCACTTTTTAAGATAAAAAGAACACACTGCTTGTAGAATCTATGTTGTTTCTAATCATGATGTTAGGCTAATCTTTGCATGGCTCTTTGAAGAATGTAAAGAATGAAGAGTGGATTTTAGTAGCATGTTAAGATAGGACTAGACCTTGTAATCTCCCTGGAGGAGAACATGGCAACCCACCCCAGTATTTTTGTGTGGAGACTCCCCATGAACAGAGGAGCCTGGCGGGCTACAGTCCATGGGATCGCAAAGAGTGGGACCCAAAGGAGTGACTAAGCACAACACAGAACTTGTAATCTAACTAAATCATTAGGCTTGTTTTCAACATCATCATCAGAAACGAGTCGTAGTGTCTTCAGTTTTAGGTGTTAGATTTTGAAATGGTTATTGAAATGGGAGATTTGTGTCAGAAAATATACAAGTTCAGTTCAATTGCTCAGTCATGTCTGATTCTTTGTGACTCAGTGAACTGATGCATGCCAGGCTTCCCTGTCCATCACCAGCTCCTGGAGCTTGTTCAAACTCAAGCCATTGAGTTGGTGATGCCATCCAACCATCTCATCCTCTGTCATCCCTTTATTCTCCTGCCTTCAATATTTCCAGCATCAGGGTTGTTCTCAATGAGTCAGTTCTTTGCATCAGGTGGCCAAAATATTGGAGTTTCAGCTTCAGCATCAGTTCTTCCAATGAATATTCAGGACTGATTTCCTTTAGGTTTGATCTCCTTGCAGTCCAAGGAACTCTCAAGAGTCTTCTCCAATACCACAGTTCAAAAACATCAATTCTTCATCGCCCATCTTTTTTATAGTCCTACTCTGATATCCATACGTGACTACTAGAAAAACCACAGCTTTGACTAGACGCACCTTCGTCGGCAAGACAATATCTCTTCTTTTTAATATGCTGTTTAGGTTGGTTATAGCTTTTCTTCCAAGGAGCAAGAGTCTTTTAATTTCATGGCTTCATCACCACCTGCAGTGAGCCCAAGAAAATAGTCTATACTGTTTTCATTGTTTCCCCATCTATTTGCCATAAAATGATTGGACTGGATGCCATGATCTTCATTTTTGAATGTTGAGTTTTAAGCCAGCTTTTTCACTCTCCTCTTTCACTTTCATCAAGAGGCTCTTTAGTTCCTCTTCACTTTCTGTCATAAGAATGTTGTCATCTGTGTATCTGAGGTTATTGATATTTATCCCAGCAATCTTGATTCCAGCTTGTGCTTTATCCAGCTTGGCAGTTCATGTGACGTATTCTGCATATAAGTTAAATAACCAGGGTGACAATATACAGCCTTGACATACTCCTTTCCCAATTTGGAACCAGTCTGTTGTTCCATGTCCAGTTCCAGCTGTTGCTTCTTGACTTGCATACAGATTTCTCAGGAGGCAGGTAAGGTAATCTGGTATTCCCATCTCCTGAAGAATTTTCCACAGTTTGTTGTGATCTATACAGTCAAAGGCTATGGCACAATCAATAAAGCAGAAGTAGATGTTTTTCTGGAACTCTCTTGCTTTTTTGATTATTCAGTGGATGTTGGCAATCTGATCTCTGGTTCCTCTGCCTTTTCTAAAACCAGCCTGAACATTTGGAAGTTCACAGTTCACATACTGTTGAAGCCTGGCTTGGAGAATTTTAAGCATTACTTTGCTAGTGTGTGAGATGAGTGCAATTGTGCAGTAGTTTGAGAATTTTTGGCATTTCCTTTCTTTGGGATTGGACTGAAAACTGAGCTTTTCCTGTGGCCACTGCTGAGTTTTCCAAATTTGCTGGCATATTGATTGCAGCACTTTCACAGCATCATCTTTTAGGATTTGAAATGGCTCAACTGGAATTCCATCACCTCTGCTAGCTTTGTTCGTACTGATGCTTCCCTTTAAGGCCCACTTGACTTCATATTCCAGGATGTCTGGCTCTAGATGCCTGATCACACCATCATGGTTATCTGGGTCATGAAGATCTTTTTTGTACAGTTCTTCTGTGTATTCTTGCCACCTCCTCTTAATATCTTCTGCTTCTGTTTGGTCCATACCATTTCTGTCCTTTATTGTGCCCATCTTTTCTGGAAATGTTCCCTTGGTATCTCAAATTTTCTTGAAGAGATCTCTAGTTTTTCCCACTCTATCATTTTCCTCTATTTCTTTGCATTGATCACTGAGGAAGGCTTTCTTATCTCTCCTTGCTCTTTTTGGAACTCTGCATTCAGATGGCTATAGCTTTCCTTTTCTCCTTTGCCTTTAGCTTCTCTTTATTTTCTCAGCTATTTGTAAGGCCTCCTCAAACAATCATTTTGCTTTTTTGCATTTCTTTTTCTTGGGGATGGTCTTGATCACTGCCTCCTGTACAATGTCACAAACCTCCATCCATAGTTCTTCAGGCACTCTGTCTATCAGATCTAATCCCTTAAATATATTTGTCACTTACACTGCATAATTGTAAGGGATTTGATTTAGGCCATACCTGAATGGTCTAGTGGTTTACCCTACTTTCTTCAATTTATGTTTGAATTTGGCAATAAGGATTTCATGATCTGAGCCACAGTCACCTCCAGTCTTGTTTTTGCTGACTGTATAGAGCTTCTCCATCTTTGGCTGCAAAGAAAATAATCAGTCTGTTTTCAGTATTGACCATCTGGTGATATCCTTGTGTAGAGTCTTCCCTTTTGTTGTTGGAAAGGGGTGTTTGCGATGACCAATGTGTTCTCTTGGCAAAACTCTGTTAGCCTTTGACCTGCTTCATTTTGTACTCCAAGGCCAAATTTGCCTGTTAGTCCAGGTATCATGAAAAGGACATCTTTTTTGGATGTTACTTCTAGAAGTTCTGTAGGTCTTCATAGAACCATTCAATTTCAGCTTCTTTAGCATTATTGGTTGGGGCATAGACTTGGATTACTGTGATATCGAATGGTTTGCTTTGGAAATGAACAAAGATCATTCTGTCATTTTTGAGAATGCATCCAAGTACTGCTTTTCAGACTCTTTTGTTGACTAATGGCTACTCCATTTCTTCTAAGGGATTCCTGCCCACAGTAGTAGATATAATGGTCATCTGAATTAAATTCGCCCATTCTGGTCCATGTTAGTTCACTGATTCTTAAATTGTTGATGTTCATTCTTGCCATTTCCTGTTTGACCACTTCTAATTTACCTTGACTCATGGACCTAACATTTCAGGTTCCTATGCAATATTGCTCTTTACAGCATTGGACTTTACTTCCATCACCATTCACTTCCACAACTGGGTGTTGTTTTTGCTTTGGCTCCACCTCTTCATTCTTTCTGGAGTTATTTCTCCGCTCTTCTCCAGTAGCATATTGGGTACCTACCCACCTGGGGAGTTCATCTTTCAGTGTCCTATCTTTTTGCCTTTTTATACTGTTCATGGGGTTCTCAAGGCTAGAGTACTGAAGTATTTTGCCATTCCCTTCTCCAGTGGACCACATTTTGTCAGAATTCTCTACCATGACCTGTCCATCTTGGGTGGCCCTACATGGCATGGCTCATAGTTTCATTAAGTTAGATAAGGCTGTGGTCCATGTGAATAGCTTGATTAGTTTTCTGTGATTGCAGTTTTCATTCTGTCTCTGAGGGATAAGGGTAAGCAGCTTATGGAAGCTTCCTGATGGGAGAGATTGACTGTGAGGGAAACTGACTGGGGGAAACTGTGTCTTGTTCTGATGGGCTTTAATCTAATTTTGTGTTGATGGGCAGGGCTATTATATATTGTTTAAATTGTAGAGATAGCATTTTGGAGTATGGAAATGTTCTTATAAATCATCTAGTATAGCTCTTTTGCTTTACAAAGAAATAATCTACAAAAAAATTGAAAACTGTCCTAGATGGCAGTATAGGAAGACCCTGAACACACCTCCTTGAATATGCACACTGAATCTGCATGTACATTTAGAGTGATTCCTCTTGAACTAAGGACTGATTAAATAGCTTCCAAAAACAGTGGTTTGAAGGGCATCTGGACTATCCATGAGGAAAATCCATTTACTAATCCTAGAGTGTCTATTGGAAACTGTTAGGACTTGCTCTATGAAAAACTTTTTAACAAAATTCAACATCCATTTGTGATAAAATCTCTCAACAAAGTGTGTAAGAGGGAACATACCTCATTATAGTAAGAAAGAACACATAACAAGCCCACAGATAACATCATACTCAGTGGTGAAAAGCTGAAAGCATTTCTTCTAAGATCAGAATAAGACAAGGATGCACACTCTCACAGCTTTAATTCAACATAGTATTGGAAGTCCTTGCCACAGCAATCAGACAAGAAAAAGAAATGAAAGGCATCTAGACAGAAAGGGAAAAGGTAAAGTCATCACTGTTTGCAGTTACATGATACTATATAAAGGTGTCATCAAAAAATTAGTAGAACTTATCAATTAATTAAGTAAAGTTGCAAGATATTAAAGTAATATACAGAAATCCATTGTATTTCTTTACATGAACAATGAACTATCAGGAAGAGAAATTGAGAAAACAATTCCATTTATAATGCCATTGAAAAGAATAAAATAACTAAGACTAAATCTAACTAAGGAGGTTAAACTTCTAGACACTGATGAAAGAAATCGAAGATGACACAAACATGAAAAAAAAAATACCATGCTTATGGGTTGGAAGAGTTAATAATTTAAAAATGACCATACTACTCAACACAATCTATTGAGTCAATGCAATCCCTGACAAAATACCAACAGAATTTTTCACAGAAAAATAATAATTCAAATAATCCTAAAATATTTATTGACACATGAGGGAAAGAGTAATGTTTGGAAGTGAGATCTAGAAGTTAGAAAGAAAGACTTAAAGTCTAAATCCCATGTAGCATCTGGATAAAAGAATAGCCTTATCTTATCCAGATAAGATTTATCTTTCAGTCCTTTATTTAATCCAATAACAGAATGTAGTCACAGATATTGAGAAAGCATATTATTTTCTATACACAGTAAGCCCGTCTCTTAGATTTACCCTGATGTCATCATACAAGATGATCTTTGCAATAATTTTGATAGCTTCATGAAATAACATATATAATGTATCTTTTAAAAGTGAAGACACATAGTAGATACTCAATTGTCATTCAAATGTCATTCCTTTCCATTTTCTGTACTGATACATAACACTACTCTTACTATTACATATAAAAACAAAGATTTGGAGATTCAATTATTTAAAATTTAGGGCAAAATTAATTTCTCTTTGTTTTCTCTTTTTTTCCTTTCTCCATCTCTGTGCTTCTCTGCCTCCCTTCCTTTCTGCTTCATTCTTCCCTCTCTGTATTTATGCATATGTACTTTTATTTTCGAAGTTAATAAGAACACACTTTAGCAGGAAAGCAAAAATTTGAATGTTGGCCTATTTGTGTGTCAGCCTTTGCACTGTAATGTCATGTCCCAAATCATGTCTTTTAGAATATTTGTTCTGCAGAAATAATTGTGTAACAAAAATAATTGTGTAAAAAAAAATGTTCATGGTCAAAAAGTTTGGTGAATTTTGACTTAAAGTCTTTCTTTTACAGAACTTCTTTTACAGAACTTCTCATAGCCTTTAGTATGTTTATATGGGCTGTAGACTTCTAAAAAGCATATTATTATCTAAAATATCTCAAACATTTCCCAAAGAACCCACATGTTACATGGAACACCATATTGTGAGGTTCATTGCACTTCAGAATTGAAAGTGATAGAGAAAAGGTCTGTAAAAATAGCTGTTTTCATTTTCAGTATCAAGAAGTCCTAACTCATGTGCTCAATACAAGAACAGAGAACTAAAAATTGGAATGTGGAAGAAAAGGTAAATTTTACTTTTCAGAAGAGGCCTTGTCTTTGTTATCTTTCAGTTAACACATTTAGAAGAAAATGTATTTCTTTTCTAATAACCTATTGTGTCAGGAGTAATGCAGTCAGCTCTGATACTAATTTTATGGTTGAGGTTTTAAACAAGTTATCATTTTCCTTTGTTGGAATAAGATTCTTTTTTAGATAGAAATGTGGAGAGGTGGAGAGATAATGAGAGAGAGAGAGAGAGAGAGAGGAAAGAGAGGAGAGAGACAATGATAGATAGATAGGTAGAGAGACAGGAATGGGGGCGATGGGAGAGAAAAGATGAAGTTTCGAGGTTGGCTATAGTGTTCTTCACTATGTCTGTCTTTTGTCAAATTCCACCTTTTTATTTATCAGACAGCATTTGGTCATTTCATGAATTATTCTCTGTGTATGCCCTTTCATTCCTTCTTCTTTATTCACTCTCATGTCCCAAGAGAAGTTAAAATGAAAAATGAATAAGCCTGTATTTTCCAATCCATGGGATCTGTGATTAGACCTGTGAAAAGCCCCCATTCAACATATAAAACAGAACACTGTGCCACCACAGGGAGAGTATGTATAGAGATAGTCTGTGACCTGTGCAGCCAACTCCAATATCCCGGAGCTCACTGTATTTGTTTTTAAGAGCCAGACCTTAAAGTATGCAAGCCAGTAGTTGTACAGGTGCCAGCTGCCAGTCAGCAGTTCTTTGCTGCAACCAGATTGTAAGTCCAGCACTTCAAGTGGAGAGTCGGCAAACCAGTCAGTGGGAGAATTTTCTGCTGCTCACCGAGCATGTTGCTATGCCTTCTGGAATTAGGAGGGGAGAATCAAGTAAACCAGGTGACTGTTACCTACTGAACTGCAATGTGGAATTCATAGAGGCCACAGGAAATCAGTAATGCACCATAAACTAGTAATTTACCATTGTTTCTTTCCATGGCCCATTTTTCCCCATGCTGCTTCATTACTTCAAGGTCTGTCTTTTCTTGTGTCATAAGTATAATTATGTGGCTTCCCTGATGGCTCAATGGTAAAGAATCTGCCTGCAATGCAGGAGACACAGGAGACATGGGTTCAATCCCTGGGTTGGGAAGATCCCCTAGAGGAGGGCATGGCAACCCACTCCAGTATTCTTGCCTGGAAAATCCCATGGACAGAGGAGCCTGGTGGGCTACAGTCCATGGGTCACAAAGGCTCAGACACAACCGAGCAACTAACACACACACAAGTATAATCAAGTCCATCATTTCTTAATTAAAGCAGTGCTTCATCTTTTTTTCTTACAGCGCTCTGGTATTCTAAACTGTAGTTGCTTTTTCTATAAGGTTCTAAGAAATGATTAAAAGCATCTAGAGAAAGAATTAACTGTGTATTTTCAGTTTTGTCAATGCAACACAGCTTGATAGTATACTCACAGCCCATCACAAAGAGGGGGCGGGGTTAAATACATTTCCCCTGGTTGCTAATTTCTGACTATTGTAGCAAAAGGATGCTTCTGATTGGTATAGGCCTCTCCCTAGTTTGGGTAGTTCAGCAGCTGCTCTGAGCCCATTTGACATCCATCAAGGCCTGGCTAGGTTCATTTACCCTAATAGCTCTACTTTCTTGGTGTTTAAGACCTGTGCACATCTGAGACTCAAGACCTTCCTTGCCTCAGGCAGCAAATCTACCCTGCTGCTAAAAAATTAAAAAAAAAAAAAAGCTTCTCAAACTGCCTCTTTCTCAGACTGAACTAGCTGGAGCTTGGATTGATTTCCCCTATTTGGAAATTGCAGATGTTCTGCAGCCAAGCCAAGGCCTTTATAAAGCATCTGGGCAGCTTCTCTAGGGCGCAACAGACTGTCAGCAGGCTTTCCATCTAGATAGTGAATGGACCAAGTGAACATTTTTCTCTAAATGTCTTTGGTTGAAGGGACTTTCAGAAATTCCCTTTGGGCAAATACAGATGGCTTCACAAAGAGAATATCAGCTTCGTTCTTAAATCTGAAAAATCTAATTTTACAATCTGTAACATCCACGAACAGACGTTGAAAAAGTAAGTCATATGGTCACACTTACTACCGTTTTCTTGGAAAGCTGTTACCTGGCGATGCTAGTAAAGTGGCCCCAAACATGAAATGATTGTGAAGTTTAAAGAACTATATTTAGTACTTCCAAGAGATTATCTGAAGGCTCCCCAGAATCTCTTGTACGAATTTTAAAACCCATGCTGAGAGCTGTTGATTCGATGCATTGTTTTTCTAAATGAGCTTAGTTCCTGCACCAAGAGTCAGGCCCTAACTCTGAAAGATGAACCATGTAGTGATTCCCATCTGTAAGCTGTGGGAATATGTTTCTGCGTGAAAATGGAACAAAGGCATGTCAGAGAATCAAGGCTTCAAAGGGTAGAATGTCCAGTGTGTGAGAGTCCATAGAACACCAAACAGAACCAGAGGAGACAGCCAGTAATTGTTAGAGTATGAAAGAAGCCTCTGGGAGCACTAGAGAAATTCCAGAAATTTACTGGACATTCCAGCAGAAATTCCAGCAGAAATTTACCTGCTGCAAGTATTTTTTCCCTTCTTGACCAATGACTTGAGATATATAGAAATTATATGCTATGAGCTGTAATGAAAATTCTTCCCTCTTTAACTGTGTCCTTTTATCTTTTCTATTTTCTTTGGCTTATTCTCCCATGAAGTTATTACTGACTTCCAGACCACAGTGTCCCTTCTTTTATACCAACCTGTTTCACTCAGAGTGTCAAAGCCTTTAGGCTTCAATTACCCACTTATAAGTGGTTTATGCAACTAGGCTTTTTTTTTTTTTTTTTAGTGAGTTTATAAATTCTTCGAAGACAAGGGTTGTTTTTTTCATTGTTTCTGTATCCCCTGGAGCACTGACATAATCCTAAGGTACACACCAGGATTTCATTAAGCATGTGTTTATTGATTGATTGTTGTTCCTTTATGAAATTTAGAATGCTGGTGTATTACTTTGATTTAAAAGAGTTGTGTCCTTCAGAATTGGGAGGCTAAATTCAGAAAAATCAGGAGACTGGAAGATGATCTCTAGGTCTTTGCTTTCAGGATGAGAAGAGTCAGATATTCCTACTCAAGCTCTGTTTTAATTGATGATTGAATTTGTCAGGATTTTGTCCTATACAAAGAACCAGGCCTATTCACTGTATCAAGCTTTAAGAAAAATCAGGCATCAGATCTAATTAATAATAATATAGAAGTCAATTTCACAGCCTATTACTTCAAACAGACTGATAAGGGGAAATTAAAGGGGGGGCTTGACAAACATGGGCGTTCACGATTGCGGTCTTCATAGTGACCCATAGCCAAATGGAGCAAAAATGGAAGTTCTTTGTATTGCCTCACCAACTCATAGCTTTGGGCTCCATTAACCCAGACTGTAACACAAAGGAAGAAGAATCAGGGGAAAATGTGAAGCCCAGCCTCCTCAGTTTGCTTCATTAATAAGGCTGCAAACTCTTTGTCAGGTCCCTCCTCCCCCCACCCCTCCTTTTCTCTTTCCGTTTCGTTTAACTGAAGGCAATTCATCTCATTTTAATTAATTTTTACTTGCAGCATTATCACCCTGAGTATAAAGGCAAAAAGTTTTTTTTTTTCCTTTTTAATTACAATGCTAACGGCATTAATTACTAGTACAGTAAATGCATCGGCGCTCACAAGCCGCGCAGGTTCCACGGAGCTGAGGCAGCAATTGGTGAACATCTCAACAGCTGGAAAAGGCTTAGTCACAGAGGAGAAACCTTCCTACAGTAACAATATGAAGGCTGTCTTCACACTGATTGAGCCACTGTTTAATTGGAGGTGACATAGCCCACAGACTAGGGACAGCACGATTGCATTACAGGCGAAAGGGTATTCATCGAGTCTCTCTGGACTTCTCGCTGGGTCTATTGTCAGATGGGAAGTCAGAAATCAAACACGTTTTGAAACATATGAAAATAGCACTGCACTACAGTATGTATGAATGTAAGAGCAAATGCCCTTATGTCCACCACCCGTTTAGTTTTTGCTCCACTAATTAAGAAGCAGTATCACAATGTGCTAAAAAGCTAAAACCCAATACCCAACACATGGCTAGAGAAGACCAATCAATGTTGAGTGTTTCTAAGATCATAAGGTTTGCATATCAACCTGGTAAAGACAAAAAAAGCGTTCCACTCATAAGCATGAAAGGCTCTATAAGAGCAGCACAGCCAAGCCTGCTAAGTGTTTACCTTCTTACAACTTGTGCACATTCTCTGGCAACAAAAATGTCATGAAGAAGCACCCTTGCCATTTTGTAGTCAGCTCATAGGACAAGTTGGCTGGATTTCTTCCCCAGCACTTTCTTAATCTGCTACCAAAGGATTATACACAATCCTGTACCTCTGGCATTCTCTGCATATAGCTCAGATTTCCTTCCAGGCAGTCTTCTTTGTTTCCAGACATTTCTGCATGCTTATTTCAAATTTACCTCCCCCACAGCTCCTTGTAATTCACTTACCCTCTCTTCTTTTCATTTACATTTTTTAGTCAGTAACCGATAATGTTTAAATATGGTTCTGCAAATCTACCTGTACCTTCTGTAAGATCTGAAATTATTCAGGAAAAAAGAGAATTTGGCCCCAAAAGGCTAAGTCCTTGAAGATACTCTTAAGCCTTCTTCAGGAATTCTACCAAACATACCACACCTCTTCCATTTGAGTTTTGCCATTCTTTTCACCAATGCATACAGTTTTGAATAAATACATAATAATAAACTTTATGTCAGTTTAACATTGTATTATTTTAGTTTATGTTTTACTAATGAAAGTATGTATTAGTTTCCTTCTGTAGATATAAATGTTTTATAATGATTTCGTGTAAAAAGTAGCATATGTGGCCTTACATATGAACTTAATCACAAATTGTAAGCATTTATATGGGAAAAGCTGTTGCAAGTTCCAAATGGCTGAATTATAAATGAAATTTTGGAATGCATGCTTTGTGTATTGGCAATTGCCTGTAGTTATTGATATTCTGAAGTACAACTCAGTGCTGTCTATATTAATAGCAAATTTATGTCTAGCCTATAAAAATCTAAGATAAACAGGAATTTCTATCTAAGTTTATTTGTGGTATTAACATCTGAGTTTAGATTTTATTCATGACTACTCTGAGAATATTTTGTAACTTCTAGATTTCCTTTTGTTTTCTTGTGTTTTTATTGATCTTGTGTTATTATTTGAGGATATGAGAAAAATGCAAATGTTTCTGTTCATTTTTCTCTGAATGTCTTAATTTGGTAGACTAAAACTGTAATTCCCCAAAGAAAACACTTTCAAAAGAAATTTTGATATTTTTGTTTGTGAAATTTCCATGATAAAGCTAACTTACAAATAATGAAATGAAATGAAATTGGAGAAAATTAATTGTGGGATTTATTCAAAATTTTATTTGAATTTAAATATTTGTTTGGATTTAAATTTGTAAAACATTTTTATAACTTTTAAAATTCAGACATATTCACTGATTCCTAGGGTAACATGATAGAGCTGATGTTACCTAAATGCTTCCTCAAGTCCTTATTTGAAAAGCCTGTAGGAAATACTGGATGAGAAAATGAATCAGGGATCAAGCCCAGGTCTTCCACATTGCAGGTGGATTCTTTACCAGTTAAACCAAAAGTGAAGCCTGAATAGGCTATCTCCTGACCCTAATGCCCTCACCTTCCTTCTTGAGTAAAGGGGAGATTAAGTTAATCTCCTTTTGAGAGTCCAGGCTAGTTTTCTTATAGCATGCACATTTTCTTTACTTGATGTATTTTCCACATGATGGCACTTAGATATGGCTTCCCTTATTTTGCCACATTCTTTTAGCATTTGACAAGAATGAAGTAATCACCACCACTACTGCAATAACATAGCATTACTGATGAGAATTACAGTCGTAGTAATAACTATCATTTGATTGAGTACTCGGACTTCCCTGATGACTCAGTGGTAGAAAACTTGC
This sequence comes from Cervus canadensis, assembly GCF_019320065.1. Lineage (NCBI taxonomy): Eukaryota > Metazoa > Chordata > Mammalia > Artiodactyla > Cervidae > Cervus > Cervus canadensis. The sequence goes on along the minus strand of NC_057392.1, from coordinate 37,788,414 downwards.
CTGCCAGTGCAGAAGACCCAGGTTCAATTCCTGGGTTAGGAACATCCCCTGGAGGAGGGAATGGCAGCCCACTCCAGTAATCTTGCCTGGAGAATTCTCTAAACAGAGGAGCCTGGTGGGCTACAGTCCATGGGCTACAGCCCATCACGAAAGAGTAATACATGACTTTGCAATTAAACAATAACAATTGAATACTTACTACATGTACCTACTACTGTATTACACATTAATTTTCAGGCCCATTTAATCACCATATTTAGTAGATATTGTTATACCTTTATTTTACATATAAGAAAAGTGAGGCTCAGAGAGTCCAATGCTTTGTCTAAAGTGACATGATCAATAAATGTGAAACCTGAAGTCAAAGCTTGGTCTGTCTTAATTGCAGAGATTGAGTTGTAACTATTCTACTGATGCTAAAGGTGAGCTTCTGCATTTGGGTATGTTTCCTCTTTCACAGTTGTGTATCCTTTAAGAATGATTAATATATTGTTTAACCTTGACAATACTGACTTATAATCACATAATTATACTCACATATAATACTATGTGTGTGTGAATAATATGTGTGAATAACATGTGAATAATAATCACATATAATACTGTCCAGGGGTGAACTTCCAGATGTTCAAGCTGGTTTTAGAAAAGGCAGAGGAATCAGAGATCAAATTGCCAGTATCCGCTGGATCATCAAAAAAGCAAGAGAATTCCAGAAAAACATCTATTTCTGCTTTATTGACTACACCAAAGCCTTTGACTGTGTGGATCACAATAAACTGTGGAAAATTCTGAAAGAGATGGGAATGCCAGACCAACTGACCTGCCTCTTGAGAAATCTGTATGCAAGTCAGGAAGCAACAGTTAGAACTGGACATGGAACAACAGACTGGTTCCAAATAGGAAAAGAAGTATGTCAAGGCTGTATATTGTCACCCTGCTTATTTAACTTACATGCAGAGTACATCATGAGAAACGCTGGGCTGGATGAAGCACAAGCTGGAGTCAAGATTGCTGGGAGAAATATCAATAACCTCAGATATGCAGATGACACCACCCTTATGGCAGAAAGTGAAGAGGAACTAAAAAGCCTCTGATGAAAGTAAAAGAGGACAGTGAAAAAGTTGTCTTAAAGCTTAAAATTCAGAAAACTAAGATCATGGCATCTGGTCCCATCACTTCATGGGAAATAGATGGGGAAACAGTGGAAACAGTATCAGACTTTATTTTTTTGGGCTCCAAATTCACTGCAGATGGTGACTTCAGCCATGAAATTAAAAGATGCTTACTCCTTGGAAGGAAAGTTATGACCAACCTAGATAGCATATTAAAAAGCAGAGACATTACTTTGTCAACAAAGGTCTGTCTAGTCAGGCTATGGTTTTTCCAGTGGTCATGTATGGATGTGAGAGTTGGACTGTGAAGAAAGCTGAGTGCTGAAAAATTGATGCTTTTGAACTGTGGTGTTGGAGAAGACTCTTGAGAGTCCCTTGGACTGCAAGGAGATCCAACCAGTCCATCCTAAAGGAGATAAGTCCTGGGTGTTCATTGGAAGGACTGACACTAAAGCTGAAACTCCAATACTTTGGCCACCTCATGCAAAGAGTTGACTCATTGGAAAAGACCCTGATGCTGGGAGGGATTGGGGGCAGGAGGAGAAGGGGACGACAGAGGATGAAATGGCTGGATGGCATCACCAACTCAATGGGCATGGGTTTGGGTAGACTCCAGGAGTTGGTGATGGACAGAGAGGCCTGGCATGCTGTGATTCATGGGGTCACAAAGAGTCGGACACGACCGAGCGACTGAACTGAACTGTCACAGAATCATAGAGAAAGCAAAGGAATTCCAGAAAAACATCTACTTCTGATTCATTGACTATGCTAAAACCTTTGATTGTGTGGAACACAACAAAATGTGGAAAATTCTTAAACAGATGGGAATATCAGACCACCTTACCTGTCTCCTGAGAAAACTGTATGTAGGTCCAGAAGAACAGTTAGAATAGGACATGGGAAAACAGATTGGTTCAAAATTGGGAAGGGAGTATATCAAGGCTGTATATTGTCATCCACTTATTTAATTTATATGCAGAATACCTCATGCAAAATGATGGGCTGGATGAATCACAGGCTGGAATCAAGACTGTCAGGAAAAATACCAACAAACTCAGATATGCAGATAACACCACTCTAATGGACGAAAGCAAAGAGGAACGAAAGAGTCTCTTGATGAGGGTGAAAGAGGAGAGTGCAAAAGCTAGCTTAAAACTCAACATTCAAAAAATGAAGATCATGGCATACAATCACAAATAAATGGGGAAAAAGTGAAAAAATGGCCGATCTTATGTTCTTGGGCTCCAAAATCACTGCAGACGTTGACTGCAGCCATGAAATTAAAAGACATTTGCTCCTTGGAAGAAAAGCTGTGACCAACCTAGATAGGGTATTAAAGAGCAGAGACATTACTTTGCTGACAGAGGTCTGTATAGTCAAAGCTATGGTTTTTCCAGTATTCATGTACAGTTGTGAGAGTTGGACCATAAAGAAGACTGAGCACCAACGATTTGATGCTTTCAAATTGTGGTGCTGGAGGAGACACTTGAGAGTCCCTTGGAGAGCCAGGAGATCAAATCAGTCAATGCTAAAGTGAATCAATGCTGAATATTCATTGGAAGGACTGATGCTGATGCTGAACTCCAATATTTGGCCACCTGATATGAAGAGCTGACCTACTGGAAAAGACCCTGATGCTGGAAAAGACTGAGGGCAGAAGAAGAAGGGGGCAACAGAGGATAAGATGGTTGGATGGCATCACCAACTCAGTGGACATGAATTTGAGCAAACTCTGGGAGATAGGGAAGGACATGGAAGCCTGGTGTGCTGCAGTTCATGGGGTCACAGCATAGGACACAATTTAGCAACTGAACAATTGTCACAGGAGGCTTTATGAGAGGATGTCTTCTCGCTCATATGAAATAAAAAGGATTATAAAAGCAAACAAATGAAATTTAGAGAAACCAGCAGGAATAATGTTTTCTTCCTTTTGAAGGCAGGCTTTTCTTACCATTTTCATGGGGTTCTCAAGGCAAGAAGTGGTTAGCCATTCCCTTCTCCAGTGGAGCACATTTTGTCAGAGCTCTGAAGAGTATGAAAACTCTCTGAACAGTATGAAAATTCTCTGAACAGTATGAAAAGGCAAAAATATGACTCTGAAAGATGAACTCCTCAGATCGGTAGGTGCCCAATGTGCTACTGCAGAAGAGTGGAGAAATAACTGCAGAAAGAATGAAAAGACGGAGCCAAAGTGAAAATAACACCCAGTTCTGGATGTGACTGGTGATGGAAGTAGTGTCCGATGCTCTCAAGAACAATATTGCATAGGAACCTGGAATGTTAGGTCCATGAATCAAGGAAATTGGAAGTGGTCAAAAAGGAGATGGCAAGAGTGAACTTCAACATTTTAGGAAACAGTGAAATGAAATGGACTGGGATGGGCAAATTTAATTCAGATGACCATTATATCCACTACTTTGGGCAAAAATCCCTTTGAAGAAGAAATGGGGTAGTCCTCATAGTCAATGAAAGACTCCAAAATGCAATACTTAGGTGCAGTCACAAAAATGACAGAATGATCTCAGTTTGTTTCCAAGGCAAACCATTCAGTATCACAGTAAGGCAAGTCTATGCCCCAACCACTAATCCGAAGAAGCTGAAGTTGAACAGTTCTATGATGACCTACAAGACCTAATAAAACTAACACCAAAAAAGATGTCCTTTTCATTATATGGAACTAAAATGCAAAAATAGGAAGTCAAGAGATACCTGGAGTAACAGGCAAGTTTGGCCTTGGAGTACAAAATGAAGCAGGGCAAAGGCTAACAGAGTTTTGCCAAGAGAATGCACTGGAATAGCAAGCACCCTCTAACAAACAAAACAAGAGACAACTCTACAAATGGACATCACCGAAATCAGATTGATGATATTCTTTGTAGCCGAAGATGGAGAAGCTCTATAAATCAGCAAAAACAAGACCAGGGGCTGAATGTGCCTCTGATCAAAAACTCCTTATTGCAAAATTCAGACTTAAATTGAAGAAAGTAGGGTAAATCACTAGACCATTCAGATATGACCTAAATCAAATCCTTTACGATTATGCAGTAGAAGTGACAAACAGATTCAAGGGATTAGATCTGATAGACAGAGTGCCTGAAGAACTATGGATGGAGATTCATGACATTGTACAGGAGGCAGTGACCAAGACCATCGCCAAAAAAAAAGGCAAATGGTTGTCTGAGGAGGCCTTACAAATAGCTGAGAAAAGAAGAGAAGCTAAAGGCAAAGGAGAAAAGGAAAGCTATAGCCATCTGAATGCAGAGTTCCAAAGAAGAGCAAGGAGAGATAAGAAAGCCTTCCTCAGTGATCAATGCAAAGAAATAGAGGAAAACAATAGAATGGGAAAGACAAGAGATCTCTTCAAGAAAATTAGAGAAACCAAGTGAACATTTCATGAAAAGACGGGCACAATAAAGGACAGAAATGGCATGGACCTAACAGAAGCAAAGATATTAAGAAGTAGTGGCAAGAATACACAGAAGAACTGTACAAAAAAGATCTTCATGACCCAGATAATCATGATGGTGTGATCAGTTACCTAGAGCCAGACATCCTGGAGTGTGAAGTCAAGTGGGCCTTAGGAAGCATCACTACGAACAAAGCTATGGAAGTGATGGAATTTCAGCTGAGTTATTTCAAATCCTAAAAGATGATGCTTTGAAAGTGCTGCAATCAATATGCCAGCAAATTTGGAAAACTCAGAAGTGGCCACAGGACTGGAAAAGGTTGGTTTTCATTCCAATCCCAAAGAAAGGCAATGCCAAAGAATGTTCAAACTACTGCACAATTGCACTCATCTCACAAACTAGAAAAGTAATCCTCAAAATTCTCCAAGCAGGGCTTCAATAGCTCATGAACCGTGAACTTCCAGATGTTTAAACTGGATTTAGAAAAGGCAGAGGAACCAGAGATGAATCCAACATCCTTTCAATAATAGAAAAAGCAAGAGAGTTCCAGAAAAACTTCTGCTTGATTGACTACACCAAAACCTTTGACTGTGCAGATCACAAGAAATTGTGGAAAATTCTTCAAGAGATGGGAATACCAAACCACCTGACCTGCCTCCTGAGAAATCTGTATGCAGGTCAAGAAGCAACAGTTAAAACTGGACATGGAACAATGAACTGGTTCCAAATTGGGAAAGGCTCTATAATGTCACGTTGATTATTTAACTTAAATGCAGAGTACATCATGTGAAATTCTGGGCTGGATGAAGCTCAAGCTGGAATCAAGATTGCCAGCAGAAATATCAATAACCTAAAATATGCAGATGACACCAACTTTATGGCAAAAAGCAAAGAGCAACTCAAGAGCCTCCTGATGAGAGTGAAAGAGGAGAGTGAAAAAGTTAGCTTAAAACTCAGCGTACAGAAGACTAAGATCATGGCATCCGGTCCCATCACATCATGGCAAATAGATGGGGAAACATGAAAACAGTAACAGATTTTATTTTCTTGGGCTCCAAAATCACTGGAGATGGTGACTGAAACCATAAAATTAAAAGACCATTGCTCATTGGAAGAAGAGCTATGACCAACCTAGACAGCATTTTAAAAAGCAGAGACATTACGTTGCCCACAAAGGTCTGTCTAGTCAAAGCTATGGTTTTTCCAGTAGTCATGTATGCATGTGAGATTTGGACTATAAAGAAAGCTGAGCACCAAAGAATTGATGCTTTAGAACTGTAGTTTTGGAGAAGACTCTTGAGAGTCTCTTGGACTGCAAGGAGATCAATACTAAAGGAAATCAATCCTGAATATTCATTGGAAGGACTGATGTTGAAGCTGAAACTCCAATACTTTGGTCACCTGATGCGAAGAACTGACTCATTGCAAGAGACCCTGATGCTGGGCATGATTGAAGGCAGGAGGAGAAGGGGACGATAGAGAATGAGATGGTTGGATGGTATCACCGATTCAGTGGACATGAGTTTGAGCAAACTCAGGAAGTTGTTGATGGACAGAAAAGCCTGGCATGCTGCAGTCCACCAGATTACAAAGAACTGTACACAACTGAGTGACTGAACTGAACTTGGCTTACTTTGGGGCTTCTCTGGTGACTTAGATGGAAAAGAATCTGCCTGTTTTGCAGGAGACCCAAGTTTGATTTCTGGTTCAGGAAGATCTGTTGGGATAGTGAATGACAGTCCATTTCTGTATTCTTGCCTGGAGACTTCCATGGCTAGAGAAGCCTGGCAGGCCCCACCCAGTACGTGCGCTCACAAAGAGTTGGACACAACTGAATGACTAACACAGTTTACTTACCTTGCACATCTATATTTTGCATTTTACGTCTGGCTTAGACTAGTTTTTCCAAACAAAACAAAACAAAAACAGCTTGTGCTCCCTATGTACAAATATATAGCATGTGTTTAGTTAGATACATCTTTGTATATGGTTAATATGAATTAGTAGAATGCTTTATCTTCAGTCTATTTTGAAGCAGTACCAGCATGACTGAATTTTGATGACTTAAAATCACAGCTGTTGGTATGCTTGGCAAAATTACGTGATTGAAAGTTATGACCCTTTAAAATATGAGTCAACTCTCACTTTTGTTTTTCATTACCTAATAGTAAGTGGGAACATATCTTCCATATGTGAGCTGTCATTCATAAAATTCATAAATAGGGTGGCAGGGAAGAGAGAACAGAAGAGGAAGGAGGGTGGTGAAATGATAATAGAAATAAGAGGAGAGAGAGGAGAGGAAAAGCCTTCCCTGGTGGCTCAGGTGATAAAGGATCTGCCTGCAATGCAGGAGACCGTTTCAATCCCTGGGTTGGAAAGATCCCCTGAGAAGGAAACGGCAACGCACTCTAGCATTCTTGCCTAGAAAATCCCATGGGCAGAGGAGCCTGGCGGGCTACAGTCCATAGAATCGCAAACAGTGGGACATGACAGAGTGACTAATATGATGAGAAGAGGGAAAAGGAAAAAGGAGAAGTTGAAGAGACAGGAAAATTCTATTCTAAGAGACAAACTTGGGTCTAAAAATGTATTTTCAGACACAATTTAAACAAGGTAAACCTGGACTTTGAATATATGTTATATGCACTCATTTAAGCATCTGATATGAATCTGGTACTGTGCTAATTTATGGTGATGAAGAAAATGAACATAGAGCTTGGAGACAAAAGAGGGAAGTAACTGTTAACCCCAAAGCACTATATAAATGCATATTCTGATTAATGCTACAATGAAATTATGCCTGGAGGGATGGGTCTTTAGATTGGGTGATCTGGTAAGACCACTCCAAGGAGTGGTTAAATTGAGGCCAGAAAGATGAAAGAGTTCTACTTATGTGAATAGCAGTGCAAGTGAAGCTACAGAGGTGTCATTTGTATCACAAATTTCCCCAAAATACTCTTTACAGCTGGCTTAGGGAGCCTGGATAGCTCATGTGGTAGAACATCAGATTTTTAATCTGAGGGCCTAGGGTTCAAGTCCCTGTTCAGGTGACAAGGTCTCATTTTGGGCTTTCCTGCTAGCTCAGCTGGTAAAGAATCTTCCTGTAATGCAGAGGACCTGGTTTGATCCCTGGGTCAGGAAGATCCTCTGGAGAAGGGAATGGTTACCCACTCCAGTGTTCTGGCCTGGAGAATTCCATGGACTGTATAGTCCATGGGGTTGCAAAGAGTTGCACATGACTGAGCGACTTTCACTTTTTTGTTCAAATTACTATCAAAATCTATTTATTGCACAGTTTCAGTTACAAGTGGGGAAAACTTGTTTCTGATCAGTAAATCAAAAGCAGTGTAGATTCATTTATTTAACAAGTATGGATTGATACTAAGCACTTATTATAGGCAAGATATGCTGTCCCAGGTGCTGAGAGACAATGGTGAACAGAAAAGACAGGAGTCACTCAGAAGTTCATTCTAGGGGTGGCAGCACTCTCACAGAGCATCATTCTCTGATCAGTGTTGCTTCAAGCCAGAGGGGCTGATGGTGTGTGACCCTCATGAAGGATATGTCTGCCTTTTCCTGTGTGCCTTTTGACTTCCGTAGAGTTGATAAGGCTTTTCCTCAGATCTCGACATTTTTGTTATATGTTGTTTACTGGTTACATGTCTATTGGCACTTTATAGACCAAAGTGATCAATGAAGAACTAGAAAGTGTACAGGCTCCAAAGATTTTCAGAAGAAAAGAACATTTTTGGACCCGGAAAAATATATCCTCTTTGATTGCCTTAAAAAAATATTTATTTTATCTAGTTCTGGATTCCATATTCTTTTGTCAGATATCATTGGAATCTGCTCAGTGCACTGAAAATTTCTTATAGGAAAAGGAGGTGATTGAGGATGAGTCTTTTTTTGTTAAAGAAGCCCTTAGAAATATGTTTTAATATTGCTCACCTGTTTCTTACTTATGTTATACGTGTGACTGAGTGAAAGAATCTTGTAAAATGCTTGAGTGTCCACAGAAGAAGGGTATAATTAAGTGAGCATTACTAGTTTTATTATTTTCTGGGCATGGTTTAAAATAATTATGGTTGGGTACCACAAATAGTTGTTCCTTGAAATAGCTAACTTGGCAGCCTAGTAGGGAGGTTATGATCTTGGACTTGTGAGCCTAGTTGAGTCATTAAGTAACAGAGCAAAATATAATTAAATTTGACATCCTCACATGGGGAATCATACCCACAGGTAGTACTACAGCGTGAAACTTCCAGAAGGGTTTTTTTTTTTTTTTTTAAAGAAAATTCATTAGAAGAGACTGAGGGGGAAAGTTGGAAAATGAAAATTTGTGAAATCTGCAAAGGAGCCACTTTCCAGTATTCCCCTAGAGAAAGAATTAGAGCTGTGAAAGTTTCCAAAAGGTTATATAATCTTCTATGTAGTTGGCGGCATAAATGGTCAGACCTCAGGCGGCCACATTGTGGAATTGGAATCACCATGAACCTTAAGAAGTCTCTCCTATAGCTAAATGCTATCACAGTCACACAAGGTGTCATTAGGGAATGCAGCCCCTTTTTGTTGCTGGACAAAGGTACTGTAATATCATCATTTAACACCATCTTCAAAAGGATCACACACAATATCATCACTTTAATAAAAACTCATTTCACTTTTTCATATTTCTTTCAAATTGCTGACCATATGAATGATATTTTACATAGTTTGAGATACTAATGTACAAACCATTTTCTGATTTGCTTTTCTGTTTAACATGATAGCCTAAACATATGGCTTTCCTGGTTCTATGGCTCAGTTGGTAAAGAATCCGCCTACAATGCAGGACAAGTGGGTTTGATCCCTGGGTTGGGAAGATCCCCTGGAGAAGGAAGTGGCAAACCACTCCAGTACTCTTGCCTGGGAAATCCCATGGACAGAGCAGCCTGGTGGACTACAGTCCATGGGCTTGCAAGAGTCAGACATAACTTAGTGACTAAACCACCACCATGTTTTAATGTTAAGTGGCTTATGTGTCTTAAGATTCAGTGGCTTTGTAATATTTGAATGAATTGATAAGCCATAATAGATCAATCTCCTATGCTTGGATGTTTATATTGGTTCTAATTTTTGTATACTATAGATAAATTTCAATTGTTGTTTTTTTGACCAATTTAAAGTTTTGGTATAAAGCAAGTGCTTAATAAATATTTGGTGATGAGACTTTCTTGGCTAGTATTATCAGGAATGTCTGTTTTGATTTTGAAATCTCAGTTCCTTATCCAAAGATTTGTACGTTTTACAGTGTGACCAAATTACGTGAGTACCTTTTACTGTCAGCCTCTCCAGTATTTGTTACCATTTTAAACACTTTAAAATGAATCTAGGTTAATAGTTCCTTTAGTTTGCATGCATTGTGTCTATTATACTAAAGAATACTTTACCCTTTGTGTAATTCTTGTATTTTTAAAAGAGGATTTTTTGTGGAAAAATTTCAGAGATCTATTCAGAAAATGGGTGAGATGTGAAAGATGAGAAAAAAAAGCAGCCAAGGTAAGGAAGATGTTAAATTCCTTCTCAGAGCCCACTCCTAGTTTCTATAAGTGGGGCACATTGCCTTTCTTCCTCTTCCTGTCCCTAAGCCCCTTTGTGCTCTGCTCAAGGAGCCCAGCTCTCAAATGTAGCTCTTACTGCCCAGACTTCACACCCAGACTAAAAGTCCAACCTACAAAATTAGAATGCAAAATTACGAGTTTAAGCCTTTTCCTCCCTCACAGTTAAATAGCTAGATATAGAAATGTGTTTATGCCCTGAAGGGGATACTTTAAAAATTTAAAATGAGCACCAAATACATAGTTATTAAAAAGTAATTTCATCCATGGCAGGCGACTGTCAGCCCATAGGATGTAGTGCTGTGGAAATAAAAAAAGTATCTAATTGTTTTTTTGAAGTCATAAAATTGGCATAATATCATAGAATGTTAAAGCTGCAATGAGTCTTAGAGATCACCCTCATTTTATAAATGAGGAGCCACATCCAGAGAGTGGTGACATTTCAGAAATCATGGAGCTTAGCATTCGTTGGAGCTGGAGCTAGAACCCAGAGCAGTGGATTTGTATAGCCTCATCTTTATGGGACTGTCTTCTGGGAAGAGAAGCAGCTGCCAATTCCAAATATGGAGATGAAACTGGCTTTTAAGGCTCTGCTCTTAATAGATGCTTAATAAGTATCTTTCAAGTGAATTCCCATACTCTGAAACTGAGACCAAAAAGTCTTTTGAAGATGAACAATAGAAAAAGACCATGTTGCTGGGTTTACCACCGCCTGCCTGACCACACACATGCACGCATGTGTGCATACACACACACACACACACACACACTTGTTCAAAGAATGTTACACAGAGAATTTCAAGCTGTTCTCTGCAAACTTGTATATTCCTTGGCATCTCTTTAGGGTCACAGTGAGGATGGTTTCTGGTTTGAGAGAGAAATCCTGAAAACTCCTGATGTTATGATGCCTGCGAACCCATAATCGCTGCTCCACATCACAACAAATTCTGAGAAATGATAGGAATAAGAAATTGTCATCTCGAGGTATCCACCTCTTCTAATGCTTGGTAGTACAAAATGTCCCTAAGTCACAGTACTCTCTTTTTTAGTGACTGACAAATTATCCTCTATTATACATTTTCCCATATTTAGCTTCTGTTCCAACCTCAATTTCTTTCATCTCTTGTCATTGCACCTCCTCCTCTGGTTCTTTGTTCCTTTTGGAAGAATTGTGTGTGTGTGTGTATGTGTGTATCACATACAATATGTATTTGTATGCACATACATGTGCATACACATGCACACAGACATGTATGCAAATGACAGGGCAGAATGGCAAGATACTTTATTAAAATGTATGTAGTTCTTTTGCTACTAGGGCTCAAGGGCAGAAGCATAAGCTGTTACCAATAAAAATTTGAGCCCACTCAGAGTCAAGTTAAAAAGCTGAAGACTGATTACATGGTACTAAAAATGAAAGCAGAACGGGGAGAGAGGCAGCCCATTTAAAAGAGAAGCGCCTGGTCGTGGGAGATTATCAGTGAACTCCATGCAGTACTGCTGGGTACAGAGAAGACCTCAGTGCTGTAAAATTGGGAAGCAAATTCATCAAATCTGTGTAAAAACTGTTGGCAGGTGGGGAATACAGGGGGATAAGGGAGATGCAGTGGTGGCAAGAAGCGTTTTAAGTTAGTGAAACTGTGAATATGTTCTGGTGACAAATAACTAGGAGAAACCCACTCTTTCTATACTTTCTAAGACAAAATTAATCAGATAAGCCCTTTTAAGATCCATTGCATTCCACAGGTAATATGTTGGCTGTGGTCTGTGTTATTTCCTCCTGGGATGGATTGCATCATTAGTCTGCACTGATTTTAAACCTAGTCTATAAGTCTGCTTTTTCCACATCTCATGGCCCTCTTGCCTTGGTAGGTGACTATATGGAAGGATGGATTCCCACTCTTCTCCTCCCTCCCCTCCCCAACTCCCCACACTTGCCTCCCACTCCTGAGCACCAGGACCAAAGGTTCCACATCCACTATTCTTCCTTGCATTGTCAGATTGTTCAGTAGCATCCTCACATGCTGATTGATTTTAAGACTTGACCTGCTTTGTGTCCATTTTAAAATCATGCTGTCCTTTCACCTGAACCTCTGTGGAAATAAAAGCCTCTTCCAAACCCTATGAACTAAATATTTTACTATGCTTTGGGTTATGGCCTGTGGTGGGAACCCCTTAGTGTTTCCCATGGTCCTCTCTCATCCCCCATAGCAGCACGTGGGCAGATATGAGTACTGTGGTATGGAGGTTGGGAACAAAAGCACCAGGATTAGAAATACTTGATTTAAATCATTAACTGGGTGAATTATTTAAACTTTTTAATTCTCAGTTGCCCCATTTGTAATTGGAGATACAAATATCCTCATAAAACTTTTGTGCAAAATAAGCAAATACTGTATAAAATGTTTAGTATAGTACTTTGTACACAGTATCATTTTAAAGCGAATGGCTAGAAAACTGAAATCCACCGGGCTTCTTCCCACTAAATATAAACTCCTTGGAGCAGAGACTATGTAAGTATCTGTGCAGAACATAGTAGGCACTTAATTAATTTGGAAGTAATAACTGCAAGAATGCATGCATTTATGAACAAATCATAAAGCTAGAGTTCAGAAGATCAAATAACTTGCCCAAAGTCATCCGTTATTAAAAGAGCTGGCATTGAAGCTAAATGTATTTTATTGTGTACTACTAGTCAGTCTTCTGTAACATAAATGCTTTCTTTAGTTTCTTTACTTCATGGAGGATAAGCCCTTGCTTTTTCAAGCACAATTCCTGGAGCTTTACAGGCTTGGTGATAAAAACAGCCATAAATCTCGGGGACTTGATAATAAAGGGTTTTGGCTCAATTACCTGCATGAATTTATCTGTTTGGTGAAGGTGTGGGCTCAAACCACAACAGCCACCAGCAGTGAGAACTCATCTCCTGAGCCTTAATTAAAACAGTCCTTGGAGAATACAACTGCCTCAGGAAGTGCCAGAAATCGCGTCTGAAAGCTTCCTGATTGTGATATTTCCAATGTCATATTGCAGATTCAAGAAACTTGGGTGTTTGGAATAAGTTTAGGATAAGAACAGCCTCACTTTAAGTGCTTATCTTAACCACCAAACCATCTGTTCTTCTCCCATCGTGGTTCTATGTACTGTTGTACATAAGAGCAAGCATTCCTCTCCCTGTCCCATTTTGCATCCGAACAAGATCTATTTCCAAAGTAGCTTATTTTCCTCCTTTCTCCATCATGAAAAGCAAAGCTAGCTGTGAACTTTTCAGCAGAACTGAAAGAATCTTCTTCACCTCTTTCCTTTTGAAATTAGTTTTTAAAATTTATTTATTTATTTTTGTCTAGGCTGGGTCTTCATTGTTGTGTGAGCTTTTCTCTAGTTGTAGCAAGCGGGGGCTACTTTCTAGTTGTGGTGCCCAGGCTTCTCATTGCAATGGTTTCTCTTTCTACTACAAATGGGCTCTAAGGCACGCAGGCTTCAGTAGTTGCAGCTGCCGGGCTCTAGAGCACAGGCTCAATAGCTGTGGTGCACAGGCTTAGTTGTTCCACCATGACATGTGGGATCTTTCTGAGTCAGGGCTTGAACCCACGTTTCCTGCATTGACAGGTGAATTCTTTACCACTGAGCCATCAATGAAGCCCTTTCTTCGCTTCTTTCTAATAGCTCCTTCCCAGACTCTTCCTTCCTAAATCCCTTGCTTTAAACTAGTAGTTATTTCAGTGTGGTTGCCTCCTCCCTCCTTTTTTTTTTTTTTTTTTTTTTTACTATTCACATCTAATTCATTACTATGCCTACTATTTTTTCTCTAAACAATGTCTTGTGTCTCTTGTATATCATCTCATCATTAGATTATTACACAAATCTTTTCTGTTTCCCTGCTTCTAGATTCTCCCACGTTCATGCCATCTCAGAAGAGATGGAAGAGTAATTGTTTTCAGATAATAAAGCAGGCCTATCAGAAAAAAAAATATAAGAAAAAAATAATTTGATCATGTGCCCTATTACAAGATGTACAGTGCCCAAAACAAGGGCAGTGAATGTTGCTTTTCTTCTCTGTCCTCATCAGGGCATACCTAGAGTAGCACATTCAATTCTGGGCACATTTAAAGAACATTAACAAACTGAAGAACATTCATTACAGAGTGATCCAGATGGCAATGGGCCTGGATGTCATGAGAGGTAAGAGACAAGTTAAAAACCCTGAGGGAGTTCATCTGAAAACAGAAAGACTAAAGGAAAACATGACAAACTAAGAGTTAAAGGAATGTTACATAGTAGGAGGATTAAACTTTTTTTTTTTTTTTTTTGGTCACTTGCAAGAATAACACTTAAACCACTGACGGGAGACTAGGGTTAGTTGGATTTCAGATCCATCTAAGGAAGAAATCACTCATGTTTGATCTCTATACAAAGTGATGTGCACCTTTGTGAGATAGTGACTTTCCTGTAGAAGTGAGTGCCTGGAAACGTACTTCACATTTTGTAGGATGTATTCAGTTATAGAGAAGGCAAATAGACCCCATGACCTCTTAGATTATCTGCAGTGCTAAATGACTGTGATTCTTCAGTATATGAATCTTGTTATTCATCATTTTCTTTCTTTGATACTTTTTGTTTGTTTTTATAAACAGATTTATTGAGGTGTATTTTACATATAAAAATCACTGAATCTAAATGAACATTGGAGCTTTTCAAGACTTTCCTAGAACAGTTTTAAGTCGACAGCAAAATTGAGAGGCACAGAGATTTCCCAAGTACCTCCTGTCCCCACACATGCATGGCTTCCCCCATTAACATCCTCTACTAGAGTGGCACTTTTGTTACAGTTGATGAGCCTACCTTGATACATAATCACCCAAAGTCCATAGTTTACCTTAAGGTTCATTCTTAGTATACTTTCTATTAGTTTAGACAAACGTGTAATGACGTATCCATCATTATAGTATACAAACTATTTTCGCTGCCTTCAGTTCAGTCACTCAGTCATGTCCGACTCTTTGTGACCCCATGGACTGCAGCATGCCAGGCTTCCCAGTCACCAACTCTCAGAATTAACTCAAACTCATGTCCATTGTGTCAGTGATGCCATCTAACCATCTCATCCTCTGTCATCCCCTTCTCCTCCTCCCTTCAATCTTTCCCAGCATCAGGGTCTTTTCAAATGAGTCAGTTCTTTGCATCAGGTGGCCAAAGTATTGGAGTTTCAGCTTCAGCATCAGTCCCTCCAATGAACACCCAGGACTGATCTCCTTTAGGATGGACTGGTTGGATCTCCTTGCAGTCCAAGGGACTCTCAAGAGTCTTCTCCAACACCACAGTTCAAAAGCATCAATTCTTCAGTGCTCAGCTTTCTTTATAGTTCAACTCTCGCATCCATACATGACAACTGGAAAAACCATAGCTTTGACTACATGGACCTTTGTTGGAAAAGTAATGTCTCTGCTTTTTTAATATGCTATCTAGGTTGGTCATAACTTTTCTTCCAAGGAGCAAGTGTCTTTTAATTTCATGGCTGCAGTCACCATCTGCAGTGATTTTGGAGCCCAAGAAAATAAAGTTTGTTACTATTTCCACTGTTTCCCCATCTATTTGCCATGAAGTGATGGGACCAGATGCCATGATCTTAGTTTTCCAAATGTTGAGTTTTAAGCCAACTTTTTCACTCTTCTCTTTCACTTTCATCAAGAGGCTCTTCAGTTCTTCTTTGCTTTCTGTCATAAGGGTACATTAACTTTCCTATATAATCTTCTTATCCATTCTCCTCCACCAGCCCTGGTATCCATGATCTTCTCCCCATCTCCATAATGTTGGAGGCTTCTTATTTTTCCAGATTACTATATAGTTGGATTCATATAGTATATAGCCTTTTCACATCAGCTTCTTTCACTTAGTAATACTCATTTAAGGTTTTTCCATGTCTTTTCATGACTTCATGGTTCATTTCCTATTAGTGTCAAATGATATTCCATTTTCTAGATGTACTCCAGTTAATTATCCTTCACCAACTGAAGGACATCTCAGTTGTTCTATCACTTTCATCGTGAATTATTTTTGCTTTAATCCACTCAGTTGTCCCTACCTACCATGGTTTCTCCTGACTGATGTATCATTGCACATCCATACTGACTCCTGGACAATCCATACCTATACCTCCCTCAAAGTCAACTCAGTGTCCTCTAAATAAACTCACCTCTCTGGTTGGTTGATAGCTGAATTAGTTAGGGTTTAGGCTATAGGAAAAAAGATCAACAAGCAAACAAACAAAAGACAGTGGCAGAAATGTAAAAGAAAGTCATCCCTCTCTTGGGTAACAGCTCAGGAGCAGGCAATCTTGATGAGGGTGGTTTTGCATGTTTAATAAATGGCTTCTGTCTCTAGCCCAGGAAACATTTCCTTTTCTCACCTTCTTGCAACAGTAGGCTCTTGCCAAGGTGCAAAGCAGTGCATACTCAATAATTTAAAGTGCAAGCTTGGAAGTGACATGTATCACCTTCACTCACATTGCCTTAACCAGAATTTAGTCTCATGGTTGCACTGACTGTAAGGAAGACTAGGAAATGGAGACTTCCTTGAGTGGCCAGGGCCCAGCTTATATTCCATTGCAAATGAAAGGGATAATAGATCTTGGAGAACATCCCACAGCTGATGAGGGTCACCCCTCAGAATTGGAAAAGACCCTGATGCTGGGAAAGATTGAGGGCAAGAGGAGAAGGAGGGAGCAGAGGATGAGATGGTTGGATGGCATCACTGACTCAATGGACATGAGTTTGAGCAAACCCCAGGAGACAGTGAAGGACAGGGGAGCCTGGTGTGCTGTAGTTCGTGGGGTCACAAAGAATCCAACATGACTGAGCGACTGAACAACCCCTCAGAATTATTTACTTGAGGGTTTGTTGCTTTATTTTTTACCTTTTTATAACAGTACATTTGGCTGTTCAGAATAATAATTTGCCATTGATTCTATTAAGAGTTTAGTAATAAGTTCACATTTAAAATTTACAGCCTTAGATCTATCAGTAATTTTAACATTGTCTTTTTTTAGCATGAAGGTTCTGTGCTTTAAAATTAATGTCCCATAGTTCCTCTAAAAAGAAAATTGGCAAAAGACAGTGAACCTTCAGAATCTGTGAATAAAGTTTGTATGTTTGTGTGTGTTCAGTCATGTCTGACTCTTTGCAACCCCATGGACTGTAGCCCACCAGGCTCCTCTGTCCATGGGATTCTCCAAGCAAGAATACTGGAGTGGATTGTCATTTCCTCCTCCAAGGGATCTTCCCTACCCAGAGATTTAACTCACATCTCCTATATTGGCCAGTGGCTTCTTTACCACTGTGCCACCTGGGAAGCCCCAGGGTGGCATGGTTTAAACTATCTACCCCAAGGTACATGGTTTAAAATGTACAAATTGAGAAGTGATACACTGACAATTCTCATAGTACTCCTGGCTTACTGATGAGACTTAAAATCTTTACATTTTCACACAGGCTCATTGTTTGCTCAGGAAAGCAACAGTTTTTGGTGCTTAAAGGAACAAATCAGTCAGGTTCTCTGCAAAGTGCTGCTCCCCAGTGTATCTGCCTGCGGTTGCACCCATCCAACTGATGAAAAGGGAAGAGTGCTACATGGAACTAGCACTTACATAAACTTGCAACTCCAAAGCCTGTTTCCACGATTTTTATAAGCTTTAAACATTAGTTAGATGGTTATTAAATGCTTAAGTAAACATTTGTTGTATCTAATCAACTCAGAAGGGTGTCTTTGAAGTTAATTTTACTTTTGTAGTTTCTTTGAAGTTTTATTTTGTCTCTAAACAAATTTCTCTAAATTAAATCTCTGCCTTAATAGGGTAGATGGTAGAAGTGAAATAGCATGGTGAATATGCTTAAAAAACTGTCAGTCTGGATGGATTAGTTTCTCAATTACTTCCTTCTCTATGTTGTTTAAAATTGGCTTTTCCTTCTGTTCTGATGTTTATCAGGAAATATTATGGTATTACCATAAATGGAAAGAAAACCATCATCTTTCACATCTTTAAAATTTGCTCAAAGGTAACTTTGTCATCACTCCGGAATCATTTTGCACCTAAAACTGAACTTTGTGCATCTTTCCGATTGACTGATCATAAGCATTCTTTCAATTCCAACTTCCATTTATTTGATATCACAGCACACACGGTTCATTATTTCTCAGAAGTACTAGACTGTGAATTGCCTCATGGCTGCTCAACAAACTGTGTCAAGCAATAAAATCCTGCGTCACTGGATTGGGTAAAAGTCTGCTTCTTTGGCATTCTTTTCATAGTCTTTATCACAGAATCCAATTGTAACTTGACTTTTGTCTTCTATTACATGTGAGGAAGCACAATCAGAATACTCACACACACTTTAACACGTAACACCAAGGTCTGCTGTGGTCTCTCTCCCCTTATCTGCACATTTTGTTTATGTCTGAAAATAAGGGCTGATAGATGGGAGAATCCTCATTAAATAAAGAAAGATACGGACCTCTTCCTTCAAGATAAATTCAGACCCCAAATTACTTGTCATTGTTTCTAAAGTGACTAGTTCTTGTAAATCCAGGACTCAAATCTGGAACATCTAATAAGAACTCAATCACATACACATAAAATCGGCACATCACTGCCCACTACCATATTTAATCTGTGAATAATGAATCAGCCCACATTATCCTCTTTTTGGAGTCTCAGTATTTATTTTAAGTACCCTAAGAGCCCTTGGCTTCCCCATGTTTTGGGGTTGGCAGAGTTTAAAGTCAGTCTAGCTTAATATAATCTTGATTATTGCTTTTTGATCATCTGTCTTGGACTTTTCATTCAGTCATTCACTATTAGAAGTTTTCTGTACTACTGATATAAACTATGTATTTATGTTTACAAATGATAATGATCACCATCAACATCATCACATAAAACATGAGACACTAAAGCTAGATACATAGTATTTATTTCTAAACAATTTTCTATTAAGTGAGTAGTCAAAAGTAAAATCCCCAGATCTATCTGTTCAGTTTGAGACTCTAGACTAAGAACTAAATACCAGTTCACTGATCCCATTTGCTTTCCTTTGGACTCTAACTAAACTCTTGTTAGTTCTCCAAAATTAGAGTCCCCTCCCCTGAAACACATTAGAACATAAACACACACTGAAGCCACAGTGGATGCAGAAGACGGCTCAGTTTAAAGCTTACTGCCTTAAATAATCCCACATGTATGAAAAAAAAAATAAGGAAAACTATATGTATGGGGAAAAACAAATAAAAGTATAATGCTTCTAAAAAGAGTAGAATTTAAAGAGGCATTTATATAAAAATAATTGAGAAAAAATTGATAGATTTTATATACATTCATAATACATTTTGTAATTAGAATTAAAAGGAACTTTTTAACCTCATAAAGGAAATCACTAAAACTATAGGAAACTATATAATGGTGAAGTATTGCCTTGAAAGCCAGTAATGAGATGAAGATTCCTCATAACCCAATTTCACATTAAAAGCTCCATAATTTGTACAGTAAGGCAAAAAAGAGAATAAAAGGCATGAAGATTGGAAAGAGAAATAAAGCTTTTATTATTTGAAGAAAATATGATTGTCTACATAAAATAAGAGGATTTATATACTACGAGAACTATAAAATAGAAAAATGGTTGAAGACGAAAATCAACTGTGTTTGTATACTTCACCACAAAAAGCACACTTATATATTTCTTCTCAGGTAACGTTAGTGATGTTCACATACAGTGATTGGGGCTTGGATGCTTAACTTGCAAAGAGATGAGGACTTACAGGGCAGGAAGCCAAAGCAGCAGCACATTGGAGTTTATCTGGGCGTAGGAAAGTCTACCTAGAGCAGGAGTCATTGGAACTAGTATTCAGTATGGGTAGAAATGGGTCAAGAAAAGGACGTGGATGGATGGGACCAAGGTAGTCTTGGCTGAAGTGATATGTACAATAATATAGAGATGGAGGCCAGGGCCAACACAGAATTCCACATATTAGTATTGAAATGTTGAAGTGTTTAGTCTCTCAGTCGTGTCCAACTCTTTACAACCCCATGGACTATAGCCTGCCAGACTCCTCTGTCCATGGAATTCTCAAGGCAAGAATACTGGAGTGAGTTGCCATTCCCTTCTCCAGGGGATCTTCCTGACCCAGGGATAGAACCTGGGGCTTCTGAATTGCAGGCAGATTCTTTACCCTCTGAGGAATGGAATAATCAAAGGCCTCAGGGAAGGAGTTGAGTTTGATTTGCTAGCCAACACCAGTGGAAACAGTCACTGAGAAGTTCACTGAAGGGAAATATAAAGTGTTTATAAATAATGGAAGATGAGAATTCATGGTGTTTATGCTAATTGAGGGGACTTCCTCGGCTCAGAAGGTAAAGAATCTGCCTGAAGTGCATGAGACCTGAGTTTGATTCCTGCATTGGGAAGATCCCCTGGAGAAGGAAATGGCAACCCACTCCAGTATTCTTGCCTAGAGAATCCCATGGATAGAGGAGCCTGGTGGGCTACAGTCCATGGGGTCTCAAAGAGCCAGACACAACTGAACAACTGAGCATACAAAAAGACAAGGTGATGCTAATTGAGAATGAAAGTCTAGGACCCTGGAATGAGTCCATTGGTGTCTACACATTTGATTAAAGTAAGTTCTACTTTTCATTGGTCAGGAATGAGTCTTCAGTTCAGTCTGATAAAGCTCTGGAGACTGGGGGAAAGGAGTCTCTGTTCACGGTGTGTTAGCAGTTCCAGCTGGCTAGATGAGTTGCAATAAAGCAGCATTCGATTGTTGTATCTCCTGGGCATGTGCGTTAGTCAGTGGAACATTTTCCTTTTTCAAAAGTAATACAGAGTGACTGGATCTAGATTGGAAGCCATTTTAAGGGTCTGTTAGCCTGTAGACAACAGGAAGCCCCCAAAGTGCACCGAGAAGAGATTGGCACAAACAGACTTCTGCCCTGGGGGCTGGGGGCATGCACAGGAGCGCCCTGATGGGAACCACAGAGAGGAGCTGACCATCCATGACTCTTCCAAAGAGAAAGCAATTTAGTCATCTGAAAAGACACTAACACACAAAAAATGAGAAAAGACACAGTCCCTGCCTTCCCAGGAAGTGTTAATATTTTGATTGTTTGGATGAGCTTGCTGTAAAGAGGCCAGCTTGCTTTTAAAACTGCACTGGCTGGTGCTGCCTGAGTTTTACCAGGGCTTGAGGAGGCTCTGCTGGGAACGTCTATTAACAGTCTAGGCACAAGCTAGGAGCCAATGCATGCAAATGAAAAACAAACAAACCCAAAGGTGGGACGGAGAGAAGGAGGTGCAGCAGGGAGGGCCAGGGAGTAGATGAAACAGGCAACCCACCCATCCGATGAATTCTTCTCTGCTCTCGATTCCAAACTGCACAGGCTTGGCTGAGCATGCAACTCACTTGTTAATCTCCTTTTTGCATCCCTGTTTTGTGGCTGTCAGAACTCCATATTATGCAAATTGGGTTTAAGCAATTAAGGCAATAATGTTTCCCTTGAAGAGTTTGACAAGGTGGTGGGAGCTTGGACTGAATTTTATAGACAGGAGCTTGGATGCTTATTTACCAACAAATAGAAGAGGAACAAGACAAGGGAAAACACAGCAGCACTATTCTTCACCTGAGCTGTGCTACTGACTTTCTTTTCTTCAGTTGCTTCACAGTAGAACAAAGGGTCACTCCACGGCATTAGCAGGTGGTAAATTTAGAACAGATGAACACTTTTCACAAGATATAGAGTTAACCTGTTGAATTTGCTTCAGAAGGCCATGGAATAAAGTGTTCTGGCAGATTTTAAAGGGGACTGAGTGATTTCATGACGAATAACATTTGAAGCCAATGGGGTTCCATCCTCTGTTTGGGGTCACAAGCTGGTTGTCTTGCAGCTACAGAGAAACAAGACCAGAAACCTGGACTTTGTCTTCAATAAACCACACTGTGCAATAGATGAGAATGTCACAATCATTTTCCTCAGAAAAATCCACTGTCATTAGGAAAACAGATATGATGCATCAGACTCTTAATTGGGGATAGCACATTCCACATTTCTGTACTTAGGGGAACAATACCCAGATGATGATGTGCTCAGCTTGAGCACATGGCTGAAAAAAACCCCTCTTACAGCTTCCCAGAGATAGAGTAAAAATAAAAGATATCTTTCTCATTATTCTTGATTATTCTGTTACCATATCCCTCACTTCTGGTTCCTTATATACAACTTTTCAGTTTCCCTCACATGGAAATCTTTATCTTTTCCCAAGATTCCTCCTTCTAAAAGTATAATCCCTGTCACCTACCATCAACATCTGTAGGTACTCTCACTTTCCCTTTATTCTCCAAATTTCTCTGAGAAGAGTCAATGGTTGCTGGAACCACTTCCTCCCTTCCATAAATCCCTCAAAAAATGGAATTCTGATCCCTGCTCCCTGAAATAATTTTCTTAAAAAAGAAAACAAAGGGAATATATTGTTGGATATCCAAAATCCAAATATTCATAATATTACTGGCCTAGGTAGATCAAGTTCTTCTCCTGATCTCACTCCCCTTGATTGTTCTACAGCATTGCACCCTATTAGCCTTCTTGAAACTTTGACTTGCCTGCAACTCATCTTTCTGTTAATTCTCTTTCTCACTGTTCTTCATTCTGTTTGTTCATTCAGTGATTTCTTTATTCATTTATTCTAGTAGACATGCATTACATTTCTACCCTATGCTGAGAATTGTAGTATGTTCAGAGACTACAACATTGTGAAGACACAGTCCCAGCTTTATGTCTAAGGGGATACAATAAACGCAAATGAATTAATATAATATAGCAAGTTCAGTGTCATGGTAGTGCAAATGGGGTGTGATTGGAGGCAGAGAGAAAGGACATACAACCTGTGGGATGGAGCATAAGGAAGGCATCTTGAAAGAAGTGGCAATTGAGTTGAGTTTGAAGTTTTAAAGAATGAGTTAACCATGTATCTCTAAAAGTAAACGTTCCCCAAGATTCCCTGCTCAGCCCTTTTCCCACTCAGTTCCAGACTTCCTATGGCTTTAACCCTGGAAAAGCATGGATGACTCACTAGCATACATCTCAACAGTAATTTCTAGTAAGCCTTGATTTTCTAATAGAAATTCCCACCCAGATTTCGAACATCTTGGTGGAAACGTCTCTAAATTTCCTTCTCTAAATAGCACATCTGAACATTACCCCTGCCCATATAGCCTCCTTTTGGCCAGAGTACCCAGTCCAATTTGATAATACTCTTTCAGTGAACCACTAAAACTTGAAACTGTGGAGGCAGTTTGAGGTTCTCATTCTTCTGCTTTAAACTGCACAACACATTGGTCCCTAGCATTTGGAGACTATCTCCCAAGGAAATAGCATATCTTTCTTTTTTTCCTTTTTAGCCTACAGCCACAATTGTCATCAAATCTCACTATGAATAGTGACAAATTCCCATCTATCTCCCTGAATTTAGTCTCATGGAAATGCTTACAAAGGAAGTCTATGCAGGTTTTTAAACATTTTAATCCCCACTCTTACCTTTTCAGCATCATCTTTTCTCATTCTTTCATTCCTGTCTTGCATTTCACCCATACCAGATGGCTTCTGCTCACCTGCATAAGTCATTTTTGTCTGTATCTCCAAGCCATTTTTCACAGTGTTCCTTTTTGGATAATAACCTCCTCCTTTTTCTGATGGTGAAATTTAATTTATTTTTCATGTCCTAGTTTCAATGACATCTTCCTGTAATTCTCTAGGAAGAATTACTTACTTCCTAAGCAGTTAGAGATGGGTAAATAGATACAAAAATAAAGCTATACTTCTATCTATTTATCCATCTATATATGTATTAAAACAAGAGCATGCATTATCTTATAATAAAGCTGGCCAAGCCTATGGCTGCCCACTAGACTACATCTACTTTAGAAAAAGTTCTGGGTCTTGTATTTGGGCTACCCAGGTGCCTCTAGTAGTAAAGAACCCACCTGCCAAAGCAAGAGATGTAAGAGATGCTGGTTTGATCCCTGTGTCAGGAAGATGCCCTGGAGAAGGGAATGGCAACCCACTCTGGAATTCTTGCCTGGAGAGGAGCCTGGCAGTTTACAGTCCATGGGGTTGGAAAGAATTAGATATGACTGAAGCAACTTAGCACGCACACAAGCTTATATTAGTGCTCAAGAGATGCCCATATGCCCATCTGTAGAAGGAAACTATATTTCCCCTAGCTCTCAGTTTCCTAGTGTTCTGAAGAACCAGAGAGTCTCATTATTAAAAATAAAGTAGATGGTTTAATATTGGCAGAGAGAAATTAAGATTGGACTGAGAAGTAGAGAGAACAATCCAAATGATTTGGTTACAAAAATCTGCTGCCCTGTCTAGAAAGTGAAATAGGGAAGGCTTTGAAGAGTTGGCACAGAGCTTTAAGCAATCTTTAACTTAATACGCTGAGTCTGGAGCGTTGTAACTTAGCCGATCTAGCTGAGTAAGGTGAGTTTGTATACTTCATACTAGTTTGTAAACCATGATTGCTTGGCACTGTAGTTAAAAAAAAAAATGATGCTGTCTGCAATTTGAAGCAGCTGGCTCTATGTGAACATTGGAGGTGAGACATTTGGAAGGAGGAGTGACAAGCACAAAGTTATAAATTCTATGCCTAGAGTCTGCATTCACGCAGTCCATTTGCATCTCTCCTGGTCTTTTCAGGATGACAAAGGCAGAGACAAGGGTAGTAGCTTCAGGGGTAGGTGATGAAACCAGTTGTGTGTGTGTGGGCAGGGGGGAGGGTAGTTTTATCAGAGACTGCTGCTTAAAAGCACTAATTATTTGAAACAGATTTTGGATGACCTTGTCCCTTTTTAATTGAATGGGCCTTTTAGGAGGTGCTGACAGCTTGCCCTCAGGTGAAGAGAGTAACAGAATGAGAGATGATGACAATGAAAAACCCAGGCAATGGAAGGCTTTGAGGAGTTAGTCAAAGATAGTAGGGATGTGGCCAGAATGGGTATATGAGCCCAAGAAGAAGGTGAGATCTTGATTGAGAGGGAGTGCTTGGAGAGAGAGAGAGAGAGATCTAAAGGAGAAGACAAGTGGGAAGAAGAGATGAAAAAAGGGAGAGAAAAAAGACACACTTAACCCCTTTAAATTTTACCCGAGGCGTGCCCTGGCTTTGTATTTTGACCTCATAAATCAGATTGCTGAAAAGGAAAATCTTCTATTTTTTATTCCTAAATTCTCTTTGCAACCCAATATAATTATCATAGAAAATTGAAATTTTATCCTGGCCACAATAGCTGAAATAAAATTCCCTGAAAATGAATATGATGGCTTAGGTAGAATATTGGGGAAAAAATAAAACCGATGTTCTTACTAATTATGAGCCACTTGAAACAGTACTCAAATATTTCCACCTGCCCATTGGTAAATGTGCATGAAATAAATAGGTTTAGTTGAATTATTGTCAATTCGGTTCATGTCAACAAATATTTCTTGATAGCTGGACACCGTATTAGGTTCTGTGGATAAGATGCATACGACAAGTTCATAATCAAATATTTACAGAGGACTTACTAGAGCCAGAAATTATTCTAGTCAGTATGATAAGATGGAGCCTAATACCACTGCCTCTACGGATGGATCTTTTCTCCTTGAGTACTTATTAGATGTCCTGGTGGCTCAGTGGTAAAGAATTCACCTGCAATGCAGGAGTCTCCCTATAGTGCAGAGGACGTGGGCTCAATCCCTGGGTCAGGAAGATCCCCTGGAGAAGGAAATGGCAACCCACTCCAGTATTCTTGCCTGGGAAATCCCATGGACAGAGGAGCCTGGCAGACTACAGTCCATGGGGTGGCAAAAGTCAGGTACAACTTAGCGACTAAAACACCACCACCACTTATTAGTAGCAAAATTTGTTTACAGTGATGGTTAGATTGTATATATTGGCTATTTAATTATATTTGTGTTCAACTAACTAATACTAATGTGACAGAATGATTTAATCAGAAATATTAAAATATATTTTAATACTAGAAAATCTGAAAATAAAGATGGTTGAATCAGTGAAGGCACAACCAAGGAAACATAAATCCTTCAAAGCATTTAGATAAAGGAAATTAAATCCCCCAAATTTGTTACACAAGTTACAGAACTGTAAGAAGCTGAGCAGAGGCACCCAGAGACAAGCACCAGCTGAAGTCAGTGGGAAGAACTGGCATTACCAGGACCAAGGGATTGATCTCCATAGGAGATGTAGTCACAGCCAAAGATGGGGACCAATGCAGACAAGAGTGGAGGGACACCCAACCTCTCCCATGCCCCTGGTCTCTCATTTTCTGCCAGTGCTTCTCACTGAATGAATGAAATAGCTGACACGGGAGCCTGGGAAAACACAGCCTGAACCAGTGACTCCACAACAACTCAGAAGAGAAGAGGAAGAATGAGGAATGACTCATAGAGCTGTTAACAGATAACTGAGGCATTTTAAAATTTTAAGAATTTATTTGAATTGGGGCAAACCATATAGAGAAAAGACAGAAGCAAAGTAAGGAAATTATTGATTGGCTATAGCTTGAAACCTGGTGCTGCTTGTGATCGGTTAGTTGTCCTTAGGTTTCAGTCTCCTAACCTTGAGGTATTTATAGCCTTAGATTTTGATTTGTCACCAAACCAAACTCGAACAGCTTGGCATTAGAGCCACCTCAGTCTAATGGCCTCCTTGTTTAATTAATTTAACAGAGTAACAGAGCCAAGAAACTGCAGAGAGGTATATATTCCCCCAAATCCACTTGAATGCCAAGAACATTGTGTCTAATATTCTTTATAAGCTCCTTTTTATATTGTGCCGAATCTGAACCTTAAGTAATGATTTGTTGAGCGTAAGGCAACAAATGGTGGAAGAATGGTTAGGAGGGGGTCACTTAAGGCTACCCCATACCAGTGCTACAGTTTGACTCCTTGAGAGTGTGGTGCTTCAGATCCACAGAATTGAAAAAGAGAACAGCTTTTCTCTACGTGTCTTCGCAATTGTTCCTGGACTGCTCTCTGCATTTCTCTCTGTCTCATGTGGTGGCCATGTGAATCTGGCCATTTTCAGCCTGATATACCCTGACTTAGGCATCAAGATCTTGTATCCATTTCCTGAAGGTTAGGCTATCATCACTTCTCATTCCCTCAACTTCTTCCTCATGTGAGCATTTCTTTATGCTGACTTCTTTCTTTCTAGTGGGAGGGGGTTTGCTTCAGTTGGTAAGCTTCAGGAAGGACCAGTTCCAGTTGCAACCTCAATGCAGCTACAAAAGCCTTTCAGCTTTCTGTCTGAAATTTGCTGTGCACCACTAAAGGAGTGGGTGTAGTTCTGAACCGGGGTCAGGAAAGAGAATATTATGTAGCTGGTGATAGTATGGCATGTAATCCAATCCTTAAAGAGTATTACAGTTATTATTTTGTTGTTTTAGCAAGATTTTTATAACATTTTGTTCTCATGGTTTTGTATTCTTCCTTTCACCATAATGGTTGGATGATGTGGACTGAAGGGTAAAAAGATTTAGGTATATTTTCCTACATTCTGGTGGCCAGGTTTTGAAGTCTTCTCCAGGTTCTGCTTTTAATATGAGAATGAGCTAGTTCCAATCCCCAGATGAAGTATATTGTTTCAAAAACGGGATAACCTTTATCTAGAACAATGTCTGCCTTGTAGTAAGCCTTCTTTTCACAAATATAAGAAATCTTTTTACAAGGTTCATCAAGTATTTCAGATGAGGAACATTTCATTTAAATCTGAAAAGATCATCACATTAAAAGACAAATGATACCCTGCTTTTCCAGGGCGATTAATGATTTCTAGCTTTATGCCTCTTGTGACAAATAACTCCATAGATGGGAACTTTGAGGAAGAGATTGTCTGAATTCAAACCTACAGTTATCTGAACTATAGAGGAAAAACTGTACTTCACCTTTCATGGCAGATAGAAGAATGCCTTACAGCTACTGGTCAACCTAGAACAAATCAAGTGACTGCAAGCTCAGAACTCTTATTTTGTAAAATGTGAAAATAGTTCATATATATAGCTTATGATTTTAATGAGGACTCAGTGAGTTCATGTGTATGAAAGTGCTTTGTAAATGCTAAAGCATTATAAAAGTAAAATATTTTAACATCACCTTCAAACCTCATTTCTAATTGCTCAAGAAATGAATGATCTACCACGGGGTTGTTCTGTCACAGTGCAGTCGTTGGTGTATCACCATAGCAGTCATCTAATTAAATGGTAGCGGAAACATCTCTGGTATTTGTATAAGCCTATTACATTTACAGGTAAAAGAAATTAGACTGGCAATTAGCCTCTAGCTTGGACAGCTTTGTTCATCAGCCAGCCTTTCTGAGCTGAAAAGGTTCTTGGTGATCATCTATTCCAGTATCTGAATTACTTCATAAGAAAACTCCCTGTAAACCAGGGGAGAATGTCATAGCATTAACCATTACCAAAGTTGTAGGAGACGTGGGAGGCAGACAAAATCTCTATTTGCCTGCATTTGCTAACTCATTCACTTAATTTTCTTCTTTAATTTTCCATCTTTCCAGGTGTCACTTACTGATAATATTTTCACATGCCTTTATATGTTCCAATTCATTCTATTTAACACTATCTTCCTAGCATATTGACAAATAAAGAGTAAGCGAGTAAAACCGGGAAAGTAAAAGACTCAGGCAGAGAGACGGTAAAGGAAGGAAAGTCTTACTGGAGAAACTGGAAGAATTTAGGGAGCAGTGGAATGCACAAAGGTGGTGAGGATGGCTGGGCAGAAAGAAAGATGGTTAAAAAGAAGTAGTTTGAATACTAGGATTTAGAACAGATGTCTCATTATAGAGAACAGGCTTGTGGTTGCCAAGAGGGAAGGAGGACAGAGGAGAGATGGGTTGGGAGTTTGGGGGGTAGTATATATAGAATGGATAAATAACAAGGTCCTACTTATAATACAGGGGACTGTATTCAATAACCTGTGATAAACCATAATAGAAAGGAAAATGAAAAGGTCAATATAGATATATATGTATAAGTGAATCAATGGTCACGCTCACCCACTGAATCAGTGGGTCCCCTCTCTTCTATAGGTCAGTGTCTCTTGTATTTAGCACTTATATTTGGTATATTTGGTATAACCTCATAAAACAATAAGTAGAGAAGGCAAACTGGGATTCTACCAGTGGTCACGTATGGTTGTGAGAGCTGGACTGTAAAGAAGGCAGAATGCCAAACAATTGATGCCTTTGAAGAGTGATGCTGGAGAAGACCCTTGAAAGTCCCTTTGACAGCAAGGAGTTCAAACCAGTCAATCTTAAGGGAAACCAACCCTGAATATTCACTGGAAGGACTGATCCTGAGGCTGAAGTTCCTGTGTTTTGGTCATCTGATGTGAACAGAAGACTCATTGGAAAAGTCCCTGATACTGGGAAAGATCGAGGGCAGAAGGAGAAGAGGGCATCAGAGGATGAGATGGCTATGCATCGGCTATCACCGATGCAATGAAACTGACCTTGGGCAAGCTCTGGGAGATAGTGAGGGACAGGGAGGCCTGGTGTGCTGCAGTCCATGGGGTCACAAAGAGTCAGACATGACTGGGAGACTGAACAACAACGGCAACATAACTGAATCACTGAAGAAATTAACACGGCATTGTAAATCAGCTACAATAATCTAAATTTTTTAAAAAGCAGATGTCTGATATTTCCTCCTATACCTTTCTTGTTCCATTTTCTTCCAACTCAGGGTTACTCCTATGTTCCCATCTCAACAAAAAGGTGATTTTCAAGCCACCTCTGACAGACAAGAATAATCAGAAATTTCTGTTAAAGCAGATGAATTGTTATATCAATATTTAGTATAATGTCATGCATTTTCATGGATCTAACATTCTTTGAGTCACAGAAGCCATGCTAATATTCTCATTGCTGAAAAGTACCTTGCTGTAATAGAATATTTAAAAAATTGTTTATGTCTATTATCTCATTTTTCCTCACGGTAACTCAGAAATTTAAACAGATACTTTTGACTCTGTTTTAGAGATTAAAAAGCTAAGGCCTGTGGCTATTAAGTACCTGGATATCACTCATCAAAGTTTGTAATCTACAACTCAGTGTTGGAAGAGATGAATCTGATTCCCAAACCAAATAATCAGGATGTGGTTTAATAGGATCCAGAGCTGTTGCTTGGGCATTTTTAACATTTATCGTTCTTTCTAAAACCTTCCATAGTTTAGAAAACAGGGCCTTGGATGCCCCTGATAAGCCCTGAAACATGTCATTGGCTAACAGCAGAAACATCATGCAGGAGTGTTGGGACAAAGCACAGAAAGCCAAATTCAGACCAGAGCAGCTAAACCAAGAAAACAGACCACAGAGATGTGAGTTTCCTTTCTCAAGCTAAGCCCCTGGGACTCAGTGAGGCTGGTGGGGATCCAAAGATTGAATCGAATCCCTGGTGTTCAAATCATCTGGGGGGCCAAGGCTCTTAACCCTCTGTGGACTGCAGACTCATTTAGGAACCCCAAAAAATGTGTTGTAGAAATTCACACAATAACTATTGCACTTAACATCACAGACTTCCTAAAACCTGTTTGCAGACTGTTTCCCAATGTGTGCATCTTGGACCACTTCCCCAGAATCTCCTAGGGTGTTAGCTTACTAAACTGCAGATTCCTGATTCTTCTCCCAAAGCCATCAAAACAGTCTCTTTGTGTGAAGGATAGGAATTTCATTTTAACAAGTCCTATAGCTGATTTTTATGCAAAGTTTGAGAATCCATGTTGAAGGTATACACTGAGCCCAGATAAAATCATACGTCTTAGAAAAATAAATTTGAGGCTGCCTCACAAACTCTCATTCCTGCTCCAACCTTAAACAAGGTTGCCCAGTAGTGATGCGATGATGAACACTGCTCTGGGAAGACCCTTGGTTCTTAGTTCTTGTGTTCTTCTCCATAGAAGGTACCCAAGATAGAACAGCATCTCATTTAACATGAGTCTCAGAAGGCATCTAGTGGCTTCCCCATTTCGTAGCACCATCTGAGAGTATTCTAAGCTGACAGGTTCTGTTTACAAAATGTTACGATCCCATTTATCCCAAAACCCTATCCATAGTAACAGAAAATATTCCTATCTTGTAGCTTTCCACTATCCATGAAAAGTGTACTTTTCACCATATCCATCTGGTTTGGAAATATGAAACCAGTGTAGTAAAAAAAAAAAAAAAAAAAAGTGAATGAACCAGTTCTATTTAGTCCCATTAAAATGCAGGTACATACTGTTTGTTTATCTCCCTCTGGGAGTAAGCTGGGAAACTGTTGGCGTTAGGGAAAATAATAATAAGAAAAGTCTTAAGTGTCGACTTCACAATTTCAGGGCTTGATAAGTCCTTCTAAGTGTAGCACTCTATCACTTTTCTCAGCAGGGTATAATTACTCATAACTTGAAGGTTTTATCTCTGGGCTGTCTTTAATAAAAAAGGGGGGAAAGAAGGTAAATCTGTCACTCACTGAAAGTATAGATGTTTAATTAAGTATCACATATAATTGTTTTAATCTCTTGTGTAATAATTGCACAGTCTAGGAATTTGGGTTGTGGATAGGGAGATCTTCTAGCAGACTTACAAAGATTTATAAAGTAGGGATTTATTAATGCATTGTGTGTGTTAGTGTGTGTGTGTGTATGCATACTTCTACTGTTGCACCTGAGGCTCACCCTGGTGATTGGTTTTTAATCTCATATTACTTAATACTCATTCTCTGTAGGAACCCTTCTCAATATTTTTAAATTATGAAATAATTATTTCATCCTTTATTCAGCTTCTTTGGGTCCCCTCTCTTCTATAGGTCAGTGTCTCTTGTATTTAGCATTTACATCTGATATGTCTGATGTAACCTCACAGGACAATAAGTAGAGAGGCATGCTGGGGTTCTACATTGATTTAAAGGAGTGTGTATGCCATCACTTTTTTGACAATAATTTAGGCCATTTAAAAATCTGTATCAAAATACCTCTGAACTTTCAGCCTGGACACAAATAGCTTTAAAAGTTTCCAGACATTAGGGTTACAGGGCTGAGCCCCCATGACCCTCCATCTCTGCTGGAGATTTTCTCTGGAACAGAGCTGGTTCTGGTGGTCTTCTCTGAGAAGTGGGTTGTTTGTTTGTTTGTTTGTTTTTTTTTTCCTGTATCTGTGGCAATGCCCAGACAGACTATTTCCTAAATGTGGCCTCTACTGGGGAAACCCTAATTTGTAGTGTTTGCCAATTTCCATGGTTTAATACTACCATCATGACCATCTGAGAGACTTGTCATGATTCTCAAACTGTCAACATCATTCTCAACCCAGAAATTTTACTACTATTCCTCCTTGTACTAAGAAAATTCTTCCCTTATACCCTGGCCTAGTTCTCTCTACCTTCTTCCTTCAGGCTTCCACTGCATTGGTACCTCCTCAAAGAGGTCTTCATTGACATTAATTTTTATCCACTCTTTCTTCACAGCACTTACCATGTGAAACTATACATTGACCTGTTTTTTATTAGTTTCCTCCATTGGAATATAAACTAAGAAGTTAGTTGGCTTTCTTCATTATTGTAACTCCAGTACCTAGAATAAAGCTGACATGTAGCAGATATTCAAAAGTAATTCTTGAATTAATAAATAAATTATATGATTAATAAGTATACATGAGATGAGACTGCAAAATTTTGTACAATTTGATTTTTTTTTTAACTTTAACTATAACAGGAACTGTCCATTTTCCTATATTTTCCCCATTCTGCTTTCATCTTTCTCTCATAGTCTGTGTTGAGTATGTGTGATTTTTGTCCATTAGACTGGGGGCCTCTTGGAGGAAGGCAGTATGTTTCACTTACTTTAGTTTTTAACTTATTTTTGGCTGTGCTGGGTCTTCATTGCTGTGTGGGCTTCTCTCTAGTTGTGAATGGGCTAATACTCTTCGTTATGGTGTATGGGCTTCTCATTGCAACAGCTTCTCTTCTTGTGGAACGCATGTGCTGCCTAGGTAGTTGTGGCTCCTGGGTTTTAGAGCACAGGCTTAATAGTTGTGGTCCATGGGCTTAGTTGCTCCACAGCATGTGGGATCTTCCTGGATCAGGGAGGTGGATTCTTTACCTCTGAGCCACCAGGGAAGCCCTCTCACTTACTTTTGAATTCCTTATGCCTGGAATAGAAGAGAAGCTCATTGAATATGTGCAGACTGAGAGAATGAAGTCACCATATTTTCTATTTTTCTTATTTTCTGTCTCAGAAAAAATCTGTAGTTTAGAGGAAAAGGGGTCTGTGTGCATCTGTCAGGGCCAGTGAGAACTTGAGCGCCAATACAGAGACTGTGTTTTGCTCCACAAACAGGCTGGAGGGAGAACAGAGA
This sequence comes from Cervus canadensis, assembly GCF_019320065.1. Lineage (NCBI taxonomy): Eukaryota > Metazoa > Chordata > Mammalia > Artiodactyla > Cervidae > Cervus > Cervus canadensis. The sequence continues at coordinate 37,754,851 of NC_057392.1, read as the reverse complement.
GTCACAGAATGTAGTGAATTTTGGCAGTTGCCAGTGAGAAACAGTTGAAATTCCTGGAGTCTCAGAGCAAAGAAGAAGCAACCATGTTGATGAACAGATTAATGGCTCCCATGGGAGCCCCAGAAAACATAGAGATGCCAAGCATCCATAAATAAGTTATAAGATGTCATATTAGACCTCTATTCAATTGAGCCTCCTATAATAGTGTCAAAGTTAACTATTCCTGAGGAGTCTTTGAGAAAAAGGCATGAGCCTGGAACTATGGATATTTCACATCTGCTTTTCCTCATACATAGTTGGATCACTAAATGCGGCAAAGAACTCCACTAGTAAGTGTCCAGAACAGAGAGAGCATTTACAGACACGTGAGTATGATGTTTGACATTAGCAAGGAACTTCACACACCTATAAAAATACAGTTGTTTTTATGTGTTAGGGTTATTTACATAGAGAGATGTGTACAGAGATAAGAGTATTACTTCTGTAACTATGTAAGAAAAAAAATCCATATATGATGTGCTTTTCTTTGGTGCATGTGAGGAGGTATTGAGGGGAAGCTATATCCTGGGCAAAGAAGGATTCTGAATGTATTTGAGGAAAGTTTCCTGACTCAATAACTTACAGTGTACTAATTATGGAGGAAGAGGTTTACTCTCAAGAGGGAAAGGAATGGGAAGTATACGAAGCTTTCATGTTCTGCTGAGTCCTTGATACCTTGCAAAATGTACTGCTGAACATTTTTAGGCAATAGAAACATTATAGTAATTAAGAAGCGATAGGGACCAGGCAAAGAAGTAAGGAAAGGCTGCTTTCTTACTCCCTGGTATTTAGATAAAGTTAGCAGTGAAGTTATTCTCTTCATTTTATTTCTTATTTCTGGGTCAGAGAAGTAAGAAATGGGGGCTTTCCAGTGGCACTAGTGGTAAAGAACCACCTGCAATGCAGGAGATATAAGAAATGTGGGTTCGATCCCTGGGTCAGGAAGTTTCCCTGGAGAAGGGCATGGCAACCCACTCCAGTATTCTTGTCTGTAGAATCCCATGGATAGGTGAGCCTGGAGAGCTACAATCCATGGGGTCACAAAGAGTCAAACATGACCGAAGCAACTTAGCACAATGTGCTCAAAGCTACAGAGATGGATATTGACAATTAGGGCCTGAATTCAGGAGGTCTTGGGTTTCCCCTAAGTACACTTTTCACTGTACTTCACTATGATGTCCAGCTAAACTATCAAGATACTACCTATATACAAGTGAAATATGGCAAAAGTGTGAAATGGGCCAAGGAGTTGATGTAGATATAGAAGATAAGAGGGCTAGAACATTTAGAACTGTGAATGTCAGAGTAGTCAGGGTAAGAGCATGATACAACTACTCACCCTACGTTGTAGCTTTTGTTGTCCCAGGGAACATTGTCATTGTTTCTCACAAACATCCCCTCACCCAGTGTTGCCCTTCTCCATGTCCTTCCTCTCCCGGCCTAGGAATACTCTCATGGAAAATGAAACCTTCCTGTTATGCTAACCCACCTCTGTTCAATGCTATAGGCTTGAATACAAATGGCTGTGTATCCAGCCAATGCAAATTCTGCTGGCCAAGTAGTTTTCCCACACTAAAGGATGACAAAGGCAGGAGTAGAGATTGCAATTGAGGTCTTCTGAGAGTAAAGAGAGATTATACAGTATAAGAAGCAAGAATGTGGAGAAATGGATTGCAGTCCTGTAATTTCACTGGACTAATTGTGAGCCCTTGAAGCTCGATTCCCTCTCTATAAAATGAGTGGATTTGTCATGATGTCCTAATGGTGCCAACGTGATGTAATTAAGTCTATTCAAGAAATAATCCTTATCTTGATTAGGTAAATAGGAGTTGATTAATTCCACTCTGATTAACCACCACCTCTCACTATCTCCTAGAAGCATTTACCCGATCTACCCAGCATTTCACCATTTTCTCCCAGCAGAAGTGAAAAATGCTCCAGTATTCCTCACAATAGAGATCAAGCCAAGATCCAAATGCTTTAAAACATAAAACACTTCTACAGATGGTTGTGGTTTGCCTCGCAAGTGGGATGGCATTGGTGGGGACAAGATGAGGAGAGGGGAAAAGGAGGAGGAGGTATAAAGGAGAGGTTCCTTTAAAACATCAAAAAGTCTTTATAGATCTTTTCTGCCCTTTCATAAAGACTTCATCTGGCAGCCAGATTGTGTTAATGGTCTGCCTAGAAAGACCCACCCTGGCCTGACATAGCTAGACACACACTCTCCAGCTTTGCTTTGCTTCTTTGATGCTGTCACATGTTCTTCATTTTCTACATTTCATTCATTCTTTGCCTTTAAGCTATAAGGATAAAAGTGCCTGGCATTTAAAAAAAAAATCAGCTTACATTTTTTAAAGGGGCAGAATTTCATGCAGCCTTTGATTTTCTTCTGGGAGAAAGTCATTACTTTTCTTTAAAGAAGACACTAGAGAGATTTTTCTGCTGCCTTTTCCCCATTTCCATCCGTCACCCCAACTCTCCCGCTTTCAACAGTAAGAAATAACACTGGTTACAGAGCAGGAATGGGCTAGAGAAAAAATTGCCTCCTAGAAAGTACTTATGACACTGAAGTGAATAAAAAAGCCTAAACATTCATTTACTGCTAAATAATGACGAAAGATAATTAAAATGTTTTAAAGCATTGCACTATATTTCATATCTGTTAAACACTGGTTGAGATAGCTGTTTTTAAAATCTGGTAGTGTTGAGGAGAAAAGATAACCAAGATAGTATGGTGCTTTTTGCCTTTGAAACCTATAAGAAGGTTACACAGAAAGGTTTGAAGCATTGTATATGAAGGAGGGTATAAATGGAAGCAGAGTAAAAACCCTGTAGTACAAAGACAACAGTAATACAAGGGAATTCCAGCATGTGGAAATACTCAAATAACAAATGTGTCTCTAAGGACATGCTCTAGATATTCTTCCCCGCCCCCCCCAACAATGAGCCTAACTTTAAAATATGTAGGGATGGGGAGAACCTGTAGAAGAACAAGTAGCAATAACTAAAGGATAAGAGTTTGCCAGATATGGAGTGTCTAAATGCACACATTGAGGAAAAACAGGGAATGATAAGATTTCCAGATAGAATAGATGACTATTTCTACAACAGGTGTTTAGAATTCACAGGGAAAAGAATATTTGGGGAAAAAGTCTTAGATTTGAATAAGAACTAATGCTGGAGATTTGTGTAATGTGTAAAAACAAGTCAAAAGAGTGATACATATTCATACACACACACACTTTTAGAGGAAGAGAAAAACAATGGAAAAATCTATCACCCAGCCATTAAAATCCAGCAGCAGAAACCATGACAAAATGTGGGAATTTTAAAAAGTTTTTGGGGAAGATTGACAAAGTTAAAAAAACTGCAGGAAACCTTAAAACATTTAAAATACCTCATTGGAAGTTCATGATAAGTGCCTTTAGAGGATCAAACAGACCAAGCAAAACTGAATAACCAGCTAAGTCACAGAGTCTGTGTTTGAAGGGAAAAAAAAAAAAAGCATCTTTGGGAGAGAGAAAAGCAACTAGAAAAATTGGATAAACAACAAACCAGAGCAAGCACCAAACATGCAAGAAATAATCATAGGAAGATTTCATGAGAGATACTCAAAATGTAATAGTAAAAGTATATTTCAGTCAGCTACTCTAATTCCTGTTAGGGGCCCATCTAAAGTTCAGTCGCTCAGTCGTGTTTGACTTTTTGCGACCCTATGGACTGTAGCAAGCCAGGCTTCCCTGTCCATCACCAACTCCTGGAGCTTTCTCAAACTCATGTCCATCGAGTTGGTGATGCCATCCAACCATCTCACCCTCTGTTGTCGCCTTCTCCTCCTGCCTTCAATCTTTCCCAGCATCAGAAACTTTTCCAATGAGTCAGTTCTGAGAATCAGGTGACCAGAGCAACGGAATTTCAGCTTCAGCATCAGTCCTTCCAATGAATATTCAGGACTGATTTTCTTTAGGATGGACTGGTTGGATCTCCTTGCAGTCCAAGGGACTCTGAAGAGTCTTCTCCAACACCACAGTTCAAAACCATCAATTCTTTGGTGCTCAGCTTTCATTATAGTCCAACTCTTACATCCTTACATGACTACTGGAAAAACCATAGCTTTGACTAGACAGGCCTTTGTGGGCAAAGCAATGTCTCTGCTTTTGAATATGCTGTCTAGGTTGGTCATAGCTTTTCTTCCAAGGAGCAAGCGTCTTTTAATTTCATGGTTGCAGTCACCATCTGCAGTGATTTTGGAGCCCCCCAAAATAAATCTGTCACTGTTTCCATTGTTACCCCATCTATTCACCATGAAGTGATGAGACCAGATGCCATGATCTTAGTTTTCTGAATGTTGAGTTTTAAGCCAACTTTTTCACTCTCCTATTTCACTTTCATCAAGAGGCTCTTTAGTTCTTCTTCACTTTCTGCCATAAGGGTGCTGTCATCTGTGAATCTAAGGTTTTCAATATTTCTCTTGGCAGTCTTGATTCCAGCTTGTGCTTCATCCAACCTGACATTTTGTGTGATGTACTCTGCATGTAAGTTAAATAAGCAGGGTGACAATATACCACCTTGATATACTCCTTTCTCAATTTGGAACCAGACTGTTTTTCCATGTCCAATTCTAATTGTTGCTTCTTGACCTGCATACAGATTTCTCAGGAGGCAGGTAAAGTGGCCTGGTATTTCCATATCTTGAAGAATTTTCCACAGTTTGTTGTGATCCACACAGTCAAAGGCATTGGCATAGTCAATAAAGCAGAAGTAAATGTTTTTCTGGAACTCTCTTGCTTTTTCAATGATCCAGTGGATGTTGGCAATTTTATCTCTGGTTCCTCTGCCTTTTCTAAATCCAACTTGAACATTTGGAAGTTCACGGTTCACATACTGTTGAAGCCTGGCTTGGAGAATTTTGAGGATTATTTTGCTAGCATGTGAGATGAGTGCAATTATGCAGTAATTTGAGCATTTTTGGCATTGCCTTTCTTTGGGATTGGAATGAAAACTGGCCTTTTCCCATCCTGTGGTAACTGCTGTGTTTTCTAAATTTGCTGGCATATTAAGTGCAGCACTTTCACAGCATCATCTTTTAGGATTTGAAATAGCTCTACTGGAATTCAGTCACCTCCACTAGTTTTTTTCATAGTGATGCTTCCTAAGGCGCACTTGACTTCACATTCCAGGATGCTTGGCTCTAGGTGAGTGATCACACCATCAGGGTTATCTGGTTCATGAAGATCTTTTCTGTTTAGTTCTTCTGTGTATTCTTGCCACCTCTTCTTAATATCTTCTGCTTCTGTTAGGTCCATACCATTTCTGTCCTTTATTGAGCCCATCGTTGCATGAAATGTTCCCTTGGCATCTCTAATTTTCTTGAAGAGATATCTAGTCTTTCCAATGCTACTGTTTTCCTCTATTTCTTTGCACTGATCACTGAGGAAGACTTGCTTATCTCTCCTCACTATTCTTTGGAACTCTGAATTCAGATAGGTATCTTTCCTTTTCTCCTTTGCCTTTAGCTTCTCTTCTTTTCTCAGCAATTTTTAAGGCCTCCTCAGACAATCATTTTGTCTTTTTGCACTTCTTTTTCTTGGGGATGATCTAGAACACTGCCTCCTGTACAATGTCACAAACCTCCATCTATAGTTCTTCAGGAACTCTGTCTATCAGATCTAACCCCTTGAATCTATTTGTCACTTCCACTGAATAATTGTAAGGGATTTGATTTAGATCATACCTGAATGGTCTAGTGGTTTACCCTACTTTCTTCAATTTAAGTCTGAATTTGGCAATAAGGAGTTCATGATCTGAGCCATAGTCCATTGCTGGTCTTGTTTTTGCTGACTGTATAGAGCTTCTTCATCTTTGGGTGCAAAGAATATAATCAGTCTGATTTTGGTATTTTTTATCTGGTGATGTCCATGGGTAACTCAACCATACCTGTACTCCTAGGGACAGAATCTTTTAGGGAATTTGAAGCATCATTTGAAGATCAGTGTATGAATAGCAGGCTTAGAGGAAGAAAGGAAAATCAGAGAAACGGATCAAAATATTGTTTCCATTTATTTATAAAATGGGTCAGTAAATCTCTGAGCAATACCAGTGTTCCATGCAGAATAGCTAGATGATAGAATCACTTTCACATTGGTCTTACTAGTACCATATATAATGAAAAAAATCAGTTTTTACTTACAAATTCTCCTTGTTGAGACAAAGGTAACACAGCTCCTATAAGTGGAAATAATTTAAAACAAAACTACTAAGATCTTTCTTACCATATTTGAAAATATAAAAAAAATACCTTTAAAATTCATACTTGGAAAATATTGTGTTTCTTTGATATGAATCTTACTTAAAAATAAGAAATCAAACATAAATTGGCTTAATACAAATTTATACACATTATACTTGTGAAAAACCCAAAAAAGGAAATAATTAGTAAACTCTTCTATATTGTGCCAGTATTTTCAGAGCTGTGAAATATCACCTCAGAGGGAATAAACTGAAAGAAGCTCTCAAGAGAAGCTGTGATTAGTTCAGTGAGGGGACAGGTAAAACCCAATACAGGCAAGTATAAAGGGTGTCTCAGTGGTACGAATTTGCCTGCCAATGCAGGAGACACAAAGAGATGCAAGTAGGTTCTATCCCTTGGTCGGGAAAATTCCCAGAAATAGAAAATGGCAACCCATTACAGTATTCCTGCCTGGAAAATTCCATGGACAGAAGAGCTTGGTGGGCTTTTGGAGTCCGCGGAGTCTCAAGGTGTCAGACACGACTGAGCACACTGTGTGGATGTGTGTGGGGAGCTAGGAGGCCAAGAGTGTAACAGGGGACTGGAAGTCATTATATCTTATTTTCTGCTGACACCATCTGAACTTGATGTTAGTAAAATCATCTATTGTTAGATGGTATCATCAGATGGGAATTCAAAACTAAACACAACGTAACACTGCTGTTGTTCAGCTGAACTGCACGTGGCAAAATAGAGCCACAGAAAGTGGAGATTAAGGAATTTAAAGGACCAAAGACACGGAAGCCCAGCCTAGGAACAATGAGACTCAGAAGCCTACTTTGAGATCAAACCATAAAGTGCTTAGTGAGGATACCATTTGTTAATAGAGCATGATATAACAGCATTATGGGACCCTTAGAAATTTGAAAGATGTAATTTTTAGGACAAATGGAAAGATTCTCCACTTTGGTAGATTTTAAATTTGTAGAACTTTTTAGTCTAGAAGTGATAAATGCTATATATATGAATAGCATAGTAAAAGATGTCTATATATTCAAGAATGCTGGTTCCAAATGGATTTTAGTGAGAAGTGGAAAAATGTGAATGTTCAAACTTTACTGTAAGATTATAAACCCTCTCAGAGTCTCTGGCCCCTCTGTCAACTGAAGAATATTTTCTACAGGAACAGGATTTCACTTTTGTTTTTATAGGGCTTGAATTCCCAAAGGAGAAAAAAACAAATATCAAGAGGTCAGATGACTAACATTATAAAGCTTCAAATATATACTTTATGAAGGTGATAGTGCTCATTAACAAGTGAAAATATTTTATGTACTTCTTCCAGTTCTATAAGAGCCCCTTATTTAATTTCCAGTCTCTGTAAATTATTAATTAGATAATAATTTTGGTCATCTCCCTAGCTTTTTAGTAACAGGAAAACCAACTAAAACAGGGGGAAAAAATGCTATGAACTTTTTCTATAATTTAATAAATGTGATACTGCAATATATGTTTGCTAGATCATGGTAGATGAATAGATTTTACATGGTTAAAAGGCAGTGGTGGTGTTTCAGGTAATATGGAAGGCTAACAGAAAAAGACATCTGGGAACCAAAAGTCTATTGATTCAGCTCAGCTCTACAAGATTATTTTTGGATTGGTTTCTTTGAGGTCCATATTTCTTCTTTCTGTCTGTTGTTCTTCCCACAGATGTACTCCACCTATATCCTTTACTTCTTTCCTGTCTTCTAACACATAGATCTCTATTTCAGAATGCTTCCAAATGCTACACATTTACATCTACCTGGGTGCCCCTACAGATACCTGCAGCACATTCTTCAAACCTCCTCACCAAAAAGGGAACTGTTCTGCCAAATGTCATATTTTAAGGGTACCTCCAAATCCCAGTTACCCCAGCTCAAAATGTCTGGGTTATTTTTGACATCCCCCTTTTCCTAATTTCCATACCCAATTCAGTTACCTGGTCATATTGGTTCTGTCATCTTGAGTCTATCACCCTTTACTTCTCTCCTACTCTTTCCTCTAAGATTCAGTGTAATGTGGAGATCAAAGAGTACAAGCTCTAGAGTTAACTGCTTATGTATTCTTGTCTTTCCACTAACTACATCTGTGATCTTGGGCAGATTGCTGAATCTCATTGTAATTTGGTTTCCTCACCTGTAAACTAGGAATATAGTAAACCATACCACAGGATTGCGTTCAAATTTAAATTAGTTGATATATGCAGTGCTCGATAAATTCACTTGTAATTATGGATGTTGATGATGAAGATGTAGATTTCAGAGCCTTCTAACCTTTTACAATCTTCTAATGGGTCTCCCAGATTCCACTATCTACTCTCTCAAGTTCAGTCTTCATATTTCTTTCAGAGTTGGCATCCTACAAGAATATCTGACCAGTGTTTTCCCTCCTGCTCAAAGCCTTATGACTTACAGACTGTCTCCTATTCATATTAACATAGTATTTAAGGTACTTTTCTATTAGGACTCAATCATTATAGTACTCTATCCTATGCTTGTTTTCTGCTTATATGTCCATTTCCCTTCCCCACCCCAGTGTCTAACTTGTCCTTTCTCAAATGTGTCCTGATTTTGATATCTCTTTATTTTTCTTCTTATTATGATTATCAGGAATACTTTTCCCCTCTAGTCTTTGTCTTGTATAAACCCCTCCATATGCCTTAGTTAGAAATGTTAATTCACTAAAATCTAAAGATAGTCACACTGTTAATACTAAAATCAGCAACTACCATTTATTAATTGAATGCTAACAAGGTGTCAGGAACTCTGTCTAGTAAAGTCAGTATTGTCATTATCACCATTTTAGTGGAAAGGAAACTTATGCTCTAGAATGTAGAGTAATTTGCTCAAAATCACCCAACCAAAAAGTTGGGAAGGCTCAGTTTTATGAGTCCTGAACCCATATATGCCCTCACTAACACATTACACTCTCCTGACACCTGTGCATATGTTTATTTTCCATTTAATACTCTCTTCTGTTACCCCAAATTAAAATATTTCCAAGGTCAGTGTCTTACCTGTACATATTTTGTAACATCTTATGTTGTGCTATTTGCCCAATAAACATGTGATCATGATGAAGTGAACTCACTTCCCTATTCAGTCAAATAGGCATGGCCAAGCTGGAAGGGTAGGATGCAACTGTGTTGTGTGTTTTTCTGTGTTAAATTAGTGGGTTTCCTTAAAGATGAGATCCACTTAGGAGTTTAGTTTTACTCCTATGGACTCAAGCATTCTTACCCTACATGTCACATGTGGATAGCCCCCAATTTCAAAATAATCAAACAAGAGCACACATTTACTTCAGTCTGAAGTCCAGTTCTGAAAGCAAACTCCGAAACCCAAGGGAAATACTGATCAAAAGAGGTGCTGTATTGCTGTACTGAAGTTGTAAACATTCAGAGACCAACAATTATACTTATGATTAATAGTGACTATGGACCCTACCTTATCCAGTGTTCTTTGTCTGTTTATAGATCTCTCTCAGTAAGTCAACAATAGTCAGTGTGATAATAAGGTCTGAGCCTTTACTCTTTGTATTACCAATGTAGAGCACAGAGCCTGATATACAAGAAAAACTCAAGAAATATGTTCTATATTTTATGGCTAGAATATTTAAAAATAGACCTCACCAGGTTCAACTCTCCCCTCCCAAAGCTCATATTAGCTGTGTTTAACGTGTGGACTCAGGCATCTGTATTAACAGACAGATAACAACAACAAAACCTGAGGTGATTCTTTACTGCCCTTTTCCTCCTTCTGTTTAAAAATGATATTAGGCAAGATTTGCTTTACATAGTTTTCTTGTCTTCTCCAATTTTTCCCCTACTCTCCCTTTACACATGCAGAAACTACTATGCTGAAAGAATCAGGTGCCATCCCTAGGCATTTCTGTAGCATTTTGTCATAACACTTAAGATAACTTATTCTAATTGCTTATTTTAATGGCCGACTCTTCCATTAGACCGCAGGGGTCATGAGGACAAAGACTGTTTCCATCTTATCTCTATTGCCCTGCACAATGCCTAACATATATGAAGTTACATATATATTGATATATAATTTTTAAATAGAATTGAATGAACAAATAAATGAGGCGATTGATTTCTAGATGATGGTATATCTGTTTACTTGCAGAAAATATCTTTTATGAAAAGAACCCAAGGAATAACTGAAGTAATAACTCATGGCATTGGTATTTGTCTGCATCATTGGCTATAGAGATTTTATTGAATGTTCTCGGAGTTGACTAGTATCTACCAGACTATTTCCATGGGAAAATGATTTCCAGCTGCTTTAAATAAAAAGAAATTTCAAACAAAACACATTCAGGGCCTGCCTATACCAAGCAGGGTGGCCATTCTCACAGAAGCTGAAACACATGTTCCACTCATTTTTATAAAATTTGTAACTTATATTCAACTTATCTCCATGACTATTCCACATCAATAGTTCCTAAATGCAATCACCGGATGGACTAAAGGGGATGACAGAGATGAGATGATTGGATGGCATCACCGACTTCATGGACAAGAGTTTGAGCAAGCTCCAGGAGTTGGTGATGGACAGGGAAGCTTGGCATGCTGCAGTTCACAGGGTTGCAAAAAGTCAGACTTGACTGATCGATTGAACTGAACTGAAGTGAACTGGATAGACTAAAACATACACACCTGAGGAACTTTACACAAATACAGAATCCTGTGTCCCACACAAGGAGATTTTCATTTGAAAAGTCTGTGGTAGGATTTACAAATCTGTTTTATTTTCTTCCTGTTTTATTTAAGATACAACTAACATATAGCTCTGTATGACCTTAAGATGTACAGCATAATGATTTACCTTATATACATCATGAAATGATTAGTGCAATACTTGTAGTGAACATCCATCATCTCATATAGATACAAAATAAAAGAAAAAATTTAAAAATATTTTCCTGTGATGACAGCTCTTAGGATTTATTCTCTTAACAACAGTTCATAGGTGACATATAGCATTGTTAATTATACCAGGCATGTTGTACATTTCATTCCTAGTATAGATGTATCATATAACTGTAAGTTTGTATCTTTTGACCACCTTCATCCAATTCTTCCTCATGCCACTCCCTGCCTTTGATCCCACAAATCTGATCTGTTTTTTTTTCCTATGGGTTTGTTTATAAGTTGAAGTATAATTGACCTACAACATTCTATTAGTACCTGCTGTACAACATAATGATGTGATATTTCTATACATCACAAAGTTACCACCATGATAAGTCTGTTAACCATCTGTCAGTATTCTTCTATTGCATTATTATAGTATGTAATATTGCATTATTATTGATTGTATTCCCCATGTTTTACATTTCATCATAATAACTCATTTATTTTATAACTGAAAATTTGTACATCTTAATTTCCCTTACCTATTTCACTCACTGCCCTCCTCCCATCTGACTACCTCCCATCCTCCTCCCATCTGATAACCACGTATTTGTTCTCTGCATCTGTGATTCCATTTCTGTTTTATGTTTGTTCACTTGTTTTTTCTTGTATTCCGCATACAAGTGAAATGATGCAATATTAGTCTTTGTCTGATTTATTTCACTTAGCATAATACCCTCTAGATTAATCTGTTGTCACAAATGACATACATTTGTTTGTTTGTTTGTTTGAAAAATACCCATAAGTGGGATTGCTAGAGAGTTCTATCAGGAAGATCCCCTGGAGGAGGGCGTGGCAACCCTCTCCAGTATTCTTGCCTGGACAATCCCATGGACAGAGGAGTCTGGAGGGCTACAGTCCATAAGGTCACAAAGAGTCACTACTGAAGCGACTGAGTACACACACGCACACACACACACACACACACACACACACATACATGCACTCATACACAGGAGTTCTATTTTTAATTTTTTGAGGAACCTCCATACTGTTTTCAGTAGTGATTGCACCAGTTTACCTCCCCACCAACAGTGCATGAGATGAGTCCTTTCCTCCACATCCTCGCTCATGTTTGTATTTGTTGTCTTTTTGATAATAGCCGTTCTAACAAGTGTAAGATGATATCTCATAGTATTGGTTGGTATTTCGCTGATGATGAGGGATGTTGAGTATCTTTAGGTGTCTGTTGGCCATCTGTATGTCTTTTTTGGAAAAAAATGCCTATTCAGGCCCTCTGCCCATTTTTCAACTGGGTCGTTTGGTTTTCTGATATTGATCTGTATGAGCTATTTGCATATTTTGGATATTAACCCCTCATCAGATATTGTTTCCAAATATCTTCTCCCATTTCTTAGAAGGACTTTTCATTTTGGTAATAGTTTCCTTTGCTGTGCAAAAGCTTTTTAGTTTTCTATAGTTCCATTTGTTTATTTTTGCTTTTTCCCCCCTTGCTTGAAGAGACATATCTAAAAAATACTATTAAAACCAGTGTCACAGTGTGTACTGAACACTTTTCCCCAGGAATTTTATAGTTTCAGATCTTTCATTTATACCTGCAATTGATCTTGAGTTTGCTTTTGTATATGGTGTGAGAAAGCAGTTCAGTTTGATTTTTGCATGTAAATGTCCAGTTTTCCCAACGTCATTTATTGAAGAGGTTGTCTTTTCCCCATCCTGTATTCTTTCCTTCTCTTTAGGAAAGCAGATGCACAGACAGGAAATTACAGTCTTGGTTCACAGTAGCTATGAGTTTGTGAGTCTGGTGTATGAACGACAGTGGCTATCTGCCTCAGAACATTGTAATGAGTAGTAAAAATGATTTGTCTGAGAGTGCTTTATGGAAGGAAGGGGGCAGTACAAATTCCAGGTATTTAAAACTATGGTAATACCTTCACTTTGCATCAGTTATACTTATATCATCATTATGAAATACTATTTGCAAGAGGTTTTGATTCTGTGAATGATGGGCATGCTCAGGGAACTGAGGAGATGCATGTGGGATGTTGTAAATCATTACAGAGATAAGCTTTCTATGTAGACATTAAATCAAGCATTTTAACAATAATTGTGTCTGTTCAAAACTCATTATCAGGGTCCCTTGCATCAGTTGTTTGTATTTGAGGCTGACAACAGGTAAACTACATGTTGAATAGCACCTTTCACTTTGGGTTGGAAATCTGTCCTTTGTTACTGCTTTGGCACAGCTCTGCTGAAGGGAGTTATCAAAGAAGTTTAAAAATAATGATTCAAATAAGGGTACTTGAATTATTGGACAGTGTTCTTATTTTTACAGTTAAGTTATAACTGAATGAAGTAGACTAACTGGGAAACTTCTACATAAATGTCAGACAAAGAATTTAATTATTTGAAGTATAAAACACTATAAAGTTTATCTTTTTTTTGGTGGGGGTGCATGCTATCAGGTCCGACCCTTTCGACCCCATGGACTGTAGCTTGCCAAGCTTCTCTATCTATGGGATTTCCCAGCAAGAATACTGGAGTGACTTGTCATTTCCTTCTGCAGGCGATCTTCCCAGCCCAGATATCAAACCTGCATCTCCTGCCTTGGCAGGTAGATTCTTTACCACTGAGCCAGACTGTTCTAATTTTCAGCAGCACCCATTTGCTGTCTTTTGTGTGGAAAAAAATCTCTTAATATTTTAATATTCTATAAATCATTATTGATAGAATCACTCCACCCATTGTTAGGATGCAACCAACATTGGGGTAACAAGTAATTAGTAGACGCTTAACATACCACAAAGCACCACATCAACACATTATTCTCTGTTCAGATCTTTAAAGGTATTTATAGTAATAATAATCATAACAGTTATGCATTTTATTGTGCTGGTTGCTTTGTCAGCATATACTAGAGCATAATTTAGTAACAAAAACATATAACATTTTTAAGTACCAAAGGGATTAGCCCATAAAACTGTTGGTCATCACATCTTGTCATATCTTATATTTGCTTCTTCTCCTTCATTTCCTCAACCCTTGTTGAGGGTGATTAACTTATTACACTCTAAGGTATTTTGTGACCATTCTTTTCTATAACAGCCAAAAGTGTTTCCAACTTTCACCACCCATGTTCTTCACCCTTCCAGAAGTCTTCCCTATGGAGCAGCTCTTTTCTTAACTATGACAGATACTGAACTCAGTACCATGTCTAATGCTGTAACTCTTAAGAGAAAGTATGATACACAGGTTCTGGGACAAGAAATCTAAACATCCAAATCTTCATGTGTCCGAGTTCTAGTAATACATTCTCATAGCATCTTGTTTGTTACCCATCTTTCCCTTATCATCCTTGTAATCACATGTTCAATCAGATAGTTATTTGTTTAATGTGTGTCCCCTACTTCATGTGAGCTCTGAATTCCTCAAGGGTAGGGACTATGTCCCTCGAACCCAGGGATACGTCCTTAGCAAAAACATGGTTCCTGACATATGTTTATTATATATAGCCCCTCTAATGTCCTGGAGACTAAGTATATGGCTATAATCTTAAAAACTATTTGTCATATGAGAAAAAAAGATTGACTGAAAATGAATACATACCTTGAAATCTGAGCCCAAACTTTTGGTAATAGTGCTGTTATAAATATATTAAGTATACTTAGAACAGATACTATTTCTTTGGTCAGGTGCAAGCATGTTATTTAAAAAAAACTTCAAAAGAGACCGTGGGGTCAGAAGTGTGCTTTTCTAGTAGCAATTGGTTAGGTACAATTTTATCACATTTTTCTGACATTGATATCCTTGGGGACCGTCAAGCATGTCCATCTGATCAATTGTTTCCTCTCTAAGCACCTCCATCTACTGAAATTTATCTTCCAGTGCTTAGGTATCAAGTGTAGACAGGGATTTCCCCGGGGAAGTGGCTGAGTACAGAAGTTTGCACCCCGGTGCTCTCACTAGTGTGTTTGTTTGCTGAGCTGAAGAGTTGTGTGAGGAAGTGCTTGCAGATGAATCTGTTTCCAAGAGATGTCCTGCAAGGGTTTTTGTGGTTTGTGGAAATTGAGGTTGCCGCCTAAAGGAGCAGGAGCAGGCAGGAAGAAGTCTTGGTTTATGTCTTTGTTTTCAACTTGTTTGACTATGTGTGTGCTTAGTCATTCAGTCATGTCTGACTCTTTGCAACCCCATGGGCTGTAGCCCACCAGTCTCCTCCATCCATGGGATTCTCCAGGCAGGAATACTGGAATGGGTAGCCAGGCTGTCCTCCAGGGGATCTTCCCAACCCAGGGATTAAACCCAGATCTCCCACATTGCGGCAGATTCTTTACTCCTGGAGAAATTTAAACTGTGATACAATCACAGAGGTCATTCTTCAGAAAATGGGAAGAGGCCACTGCTGTCAAAAGGCAATTGTTTAAGAAAGTTTTAAAACTTGATGATCTGAGACCCTTACTGAAATGCAACATCTTTTCATGACACTATGAAGTCGTTAAAACTCAATTTGACAAAACTCCAAGTGTTCAGATTGCTTCAGGAGGAAGAGGATGGAAATCAAAGACTGTAAGACCAGATTGCATTTGAAGGAGCTTCGGGTAGGAGGTTTTTACTAAGAAAGAGCTTGCAGTGTTATCCAAAAATACCCGCTTAATGTCTTTTTATTCATTATTTAAAATTGTTGTTATTATCTGTCTTGGAGGCTAAAATAGACAGTCAGAAGATAGATTTGGTTTATCTTGGGCTCCCAGGTGATAAGAATATGTTCCTTCTTCAGTGGTAGCCTTCTGTAGGGAAGGGAATATTCGTTACCTGCACTTACCCTAATCCTTTCTAGCACTCATAGTGAAAGTGAAAGTGTTAGTTGCTCAGTTGTGTCCGACTCTTTGGACCCCATGGACTCTAGTCTGCCAGGCTCCTCTGTCCATGGAATTCTCCAGGCAAGAATACTGGAGTGGGTTGCCATGCCCTCCTCCAGGGGATCTTCCTGACCCAGGGATCGAACCTGGGTCTCCTACATTGCAGGCAGATTCTTTTCTGTAGTATGTGCCCCTAATTCATCCTGTACTTCCCACCCTCTCTATCATTTCCCTGGTTTAGATAATAAGGCCCACATTTAGAACAACCTCCTAACTGATCTACCTAGTTTAACGTCTGCCATTTTGCATGTATGTGTGTGTGTGTGCAAGTATGTGCAAGTCCACATAAACACACACATATGCATAGGACTATCAGAAGGAGATCACCACATGCTTACCCTGCTTTCACTGTTTTTTTCATGCAAAATCTAAACTCCTCGTTCCTAATTTCAGAATTCTCTATTGACTTAGCTCCAATATCTCTGATAAAATTTAGTGTGATTTGCCTTGTATCCTAGCAGCTGTGTGGTGTCTCTTAGTCTCTCTATCTGGATTGTGAAAGTCCACAAGTCAGCATTTATCAAGCTCTGCATTCCTATAAAAAGCTAGGATACAGGTTTCACATAATAAGTGCTCAGTAGCTACCTGCTGAATAAATGGGTGACTGCTTATAGTTATTTTGAATATGAGATCATCTAGGCCATAAAAAAAAGTGATAAAATTATTACCACCATTCACCTTTTTTTTTTCTGTCTGAGAGATGAATTTTTATAAAACCCTTCTATAAGATCTATTATACTTCTAATTCCCGGATAATTCTGAAGGAATTACTTTTTAAAACATTCCTATTTTATATATACTTGCTTCTGATCTTTTTCATAATGCTGTATTTCACATTATTGGATCTTGCTCTGATAGCTGAGTTGGTGAAGAATCTGCCTGCAATGCAGGAGACCCCAGTTCCTTTCCTGGGTTGGGAGGATCCTCTGGAGGAGGGATAGGCGACCGACTCCAGTATCCTTGGGCTTCCCTTGTGGCTCAGCTGGTAAAGAATCCGCCTGCAATGAGGGAGACCTGGGTTCCATCCCTTCATTGGGAAGATACCCTGGAGAAGGGGAAGGCTACCCATTGTATAATTCTATGGACTGTATAGTCCATGGGGTGGCAAAGAGAGAGGGCTGAGTGACTTTCACTTTCACTTATCACCTTATAAAATATACACAAACCCTCTTTGGCCACATTGTGAAAACTTCCAAACCTATTTTACAATTGTTGAACCTCACGAGGGCTATATCATGGCTGCCTTATGTATTTATATTCTTTATAGTATGTGGATTCCTATTAATGTCAATCAGAAGGTAAGATATCTCTCCTTTGATTTTGGAAAGGTTCCTTTGTCACTTACGAAATGTGAGAACCAAACATTTCCTAATCTCAGATATCTGAGGCATACCACAATTCAGAAATGTCAATCTTGGGAATTACAATTCTTTCTTATAATCAGTGTTACATACAAAGCTACAACACAAGTAAGTACACAGACATTATACCTTAGAACTACAATGTACTTCTTGAATCTTTCAGGGCAGTGGCTTTTAAACCTTATTCCAATGATTTCTAGCATGTGTAAACTACTTCTAAAGCTGTTTCTTAATAAGAAAAGCTTCAGCTTTTGCCAACTTTGCTTTTATTATTTTGTATAACTTGAGTTTCCAGTGAGATTTTACTTTGGGAAACAGCATTCACAAAACAACAAAATTTCAAAAATTAAAAAAAAACAATTAAGTGAAATCAACTATATTAGGGATAAATAGAAATATATGTAGACCTGATATCTAACCTTGTTGTTGTTTGGTTGCTAAGTCTTGTCCAACTCGTTGCGACCCCGTGTACCACAGAACACTCCAGGCTTCCCTGCCCGTCACTATCTCCCGGAGTTTGCTTAAACTCATGTCCATTGAGTCGCATGATGCCATCTAACCATCTCATTCTCTATATCACCTGCTTCTTCTCTGCCTTCAGTCTTTCCCAGTATCAGGAAAGATTTAATCTTTTCCAATGAGTCGGCTCTTCGAATCAGGTGGCCAAAGGATTGGAGTTTCAGCTTCAGCATCAGTCCTTCCAGTGAATATTCAGAGTTAATTTCCTTTAGGATTGACTGGTTTGGTCTCCTTGCTGTCCAAGGGACTCTCAAGAGTCTTTTCTAGCACCACATTTCAATAGCATCAATTCTTCAGTGCTCAGCCTTCTTTATGGTCCAACTCTAAACAATCCTTCAAATATTAGAAGCTTTTTGATATCCATTTCTCACTTTTTAAAATATGCATCCTGTCTGAAGTCACTTATGAAGGCAGAATGTTATTACTTTCTTTCATACTCACTTCCCTCTCATCATATGGTTCAAGATTCTATGAGTATTTACTGAGTCCTTCTATGTACCAGATATTAGATATGTTGCTAGGTCTAACTAACTAGTTTAAGCATACAAATAAAAGCTACCTATGGTTCCTGCTATAGAGTGATTGTTTGTGTCTCCCAAATCCTCAGGTTGAAATCCTAATTCACAAAGGTGAATGGCATTTGTAGTGGGGACCTTTGGGAGGATGGAATTTGTTCTTTTATGACAGAAACCCTCAGACAGATTCCTTGTCCCTTCCTTAATATGAGGATTTAAGGAGAAGACTATGGTCTGGACAAACGCCTTCAGCCGATTCATGCTGGCATACTGATTTTGAACTTCTAGCCTCTAGAACTGTGGAAAATAAACTTCTGTCATTTATAAGCCATCCAGTCTCTGGTATTTTGTTTTGTTGTAACAGCCTGAAGCTGAGTAAACTTAGTTACCAACCTTGTGTACCTTAGTATCTAGTGGATATTACATTTTGATATTCATTATTTCTGTCACTAAGGAAGAGGTGTTACTTCCTGGGCTGGTTGGTTGTTTACTTGCTTGGTTGGTTGGTGCATCCTTCATTAATTTGACAGGTAAGATCATGACAGTGGATGAGTCGAGATGGGGCTTGATCATGAAATGATACTAACTGTTCTTAGATATTTGACAGTCTTTGTCAATGATTCATTGTTTTCTAATTTAAAACATAGAATGATAACTTCTATACCAGTCCCATACTTAATATTTCTTTCATTTTTGTCTTGTGGATTTTTTTCTGCAGGCTTATACCTTCCTACCTCTTTTGAGGGCAAAGATTATTTCTCATCCATTTGTGAACTGTTTCATTTCCTACTGTTTCTAGTGCAATTATTTGCACATATAGGGTACTCAGTAATATGTCTCAATATACCAGTTACTATATTTCTTTGTTTCTGAACCTACTGGTGAGGATGATGATTGAAATAGTACAAGTTTCTTTAGTCTTATGCCAAGTTTTATATTATGTCAGAAATTTATGCATCAAGTAAAGGGTTAAACTGTGTGACTCCTTCTATCTCTTAATTTTTTATGATTCTGTGTTACTGCAGAAGGGTGCAGTTTTATAAACAGAAAAATGTTTGCCTCTGGGTGTTAGGCTTTCACATCTTTCAATTTGAGTCTTCATTGGATATACAATTACCATTAGCACAATGTTCTTTGCATTATACTGAAAGTGCCAGGAAACTTGGCTCTGCTTCTTAGCACAGAAATGCTTTCTTCATGACCCATCTGCAAAGATGCCTGTTTGCTCTTCTATGATACCAACTTTGACCCAGTCTCCCCTCTCCCACACCCCAAAAACAGGTATGATTCTAAGTTGTGTATGTGTGTGGTTCTGTTCGGGCTAGCCTGAGTGCTCCACAGATCTGTTCTGCCTTCATATTCCTTGGATGTATACCTATCATATAATTTTTGAATCAGTATTTATTGAGTACTCTTTGGCTTCCCAGCACGGGTCGAGATGCTTTGGTAGAGTTAAAGAAACAAGAGGGCATGTCCTTGGCCTTGCAGAGCATAGTCTTAATTGGGGAAACCTAAAAATTAATTAGAGAATGATGATCTTAGATGTCTTGGGACAATACTGATACACTATGAGAAAGTATCACCATATAGGCTAAAGGATGGTTTCAGTGGTGTGTTTATTTATTAAGGAAGAATTCTTGGAGTCTAGTTGTCCTTATATTGATGGAGAAGCCATTTGTGGGCAGAGGATGGGAGGCATTAGCCAATGCAGAAAGACAAGATACAAAAAAATAAGGCCAGGTGATGGGGAATGGGTTAAAGCAAAGGATAACACACATAGTCAAATTCAATGACAATAATGGAGAAGAGAAAGGTGGATGGGCAATTTTGAAAGGAAATTGATAGAGCTTGTATATGATGAGATAGATAACAGGGAGCCACTCTGCATGATTTGGGTTAAGTGAATATTGTATTTGAAATAGACTTAGCTATATGTAAAAGAGGAGTAGAAAGCTAAAAAAGTTATATGAAAATTGGACACAAAAATCCCGCTATATTGCAGTAAGTTGTTCATTATCCCTGTTGTGGAAGTGAAGGGACACATATGAGATATGACTGGATTTGATGACCAGTAATTTCATAGGGTATTCTTTAGGTGTTTTATAATGAAGTCCTTGTGTTTTCTTTACTGAATAATGCCTCTGGTCTATGAGTAGGGCAAGAAAATGAGCATAAAAAAGACACAGCTATTATGATTACTATTATTATAAAATCCCCTTAGATTCAAAGAGAGAATAATCATCTTAATGTGTTATTTTGTGGGCCAGTGCTATGTTAACAGCTATTAGTTTTTACCCTAAGGTGGCTGCATACTGAAGATGGGTGAAGTGATACCTAAGAATATGGCTTGTAGAATATTTAGGAATCAGATCAAATAAAAGACTCCATATAAATGCAAGATGTCATTACCAATAGTCATAACAGTGTTGGTTGTTATTGTTGTCTTGGGAAGTTTATAAGAACTAATTGCGTTGGTAGCCCATACTGCAGCCATAAGCTTAAGAAACAATCTTTTGAGTCATAATATTAAATATGTCCAAAGGCAGCTAAAAAACCTTTGGAAATAACTGAGACCTTTTTGATTTTTACCTGTGACAATGCACAAATCCGGCATTTTCTGATTTGGCAAAGTTCTGAGTCTGGAAATTAAACTGTCAGAGTTGAAAATATGGGAATGTGAGGACCGAAAACTGTTTAATCAAAGTACTAGATACTTTTTCAAAAGAGGTAGGAAATAGATTGTCCAAGAACAATGCAACTATGTGAAATACATCTTTGGAACTAGGAAAGATGGAAGAGGAAGAAGGCAAGAGAAATCAGAGATTACTTTTCCGATGGTTACAAAACAGAATCTGTTTCTCCCACTTCCTCTGTTTCATTTGTTATGCCACCCTTTACATCATCTGTTACATAAATTCTATCTTTACCTTTAATTAAAACACTTGCCTTTAAACTTATTTAATAATCCAACAATCCATTTTCTAGATTTTAAAAATATTTGATGATAGATCAAAAACACACTATATACATTGGAGACAGAGCAAGAGGTACAGAGACAGAAAGAAAGGGAGATTTCTGTCTTTCAGATTAAAAGCCCTATTTCTGGTGTAAAGAAAATGGTAACAGAAGGTAACAGCAAATAGCTTATGTATCTTTTAACTCCTGAAATATTGGCAGACATTTTGCACAGGACTAAAAGTTCTAGAGTCACCATTAACATTCTTCTAATGGATCTTTGTTATCCACACGTTGATCAGTGTTTAGCCATTTAATTGACACTGAAAAGGACACAGTATATATGTCCTGCTCTGTTGTTCCAAAGTTGGGTGAGGCAATGAAAATAAATGCAGGTGGGGATTTTCCCAATTAGAAGCTTCCTTTGCTTAACTAGTATCTAGTACAGCTGACCTGGCTCTTTTAACTAACATAAAATTTATGCATGTTGAAAAAAGTAGATATTAAGATTTTTGAGAAGGTGGTAGATTATGCTTGTTGTTGTTCAGCTGCTAAGTCGTGTCCGACTCTTTGCAACCCCCTTGACTGCAGCACACCAGGCTTCCCTGTCCTCCATCTCCCGGAATTTGCTCAAACTCATGTCCATTGAGTCTATGATGCCATCCAACCATCTCATCTGTCACCCCCTTCTCCTCCTGCCTCAGTCTTTCACAGCGTCAGTGTTTTTTTCGATGAGTTGGCTCTTCACATCAGGTGGCCAAAGTATTGGAGCTTCAGTTTCAGCATCAGTCCTGACAGTGAATATTCAGGGTTGATTTCCCTTAGGATTGACTGGTTTGATCTCCTTGCTGTCCAAGAGTCTTCTCCAGCACCACGGTTTGAAAGCATCAGTTCTTCAGTGTTCAGCCTTCTTTATGGTCCAACTGTCACATCCATACATAACTATTGGAATTGCACTATTGGCAATTTATTTCATTCTGTATCTTATTTGACAAAGTGGAGCTCTTTTATCTCCTTTCAGTCACTTCTGCCTATCTCCCAGTAGTCACGGTAGGTGTGGAAACTTTATTCTGTTTTCTGTCATGATGTGGGGTAGGGAAGAAGTGCCAGTAAAAGTAAACTGATCATCAGCCTTTAGGTTATTGAACAAAGCTTGGATCATGATATATAGCATCAATAACACTAATGATTCCAGAAGCAGACCTTCTTGAGAGAATAATTGAGAGTCGCTATGATAGGTGCTTACATTTCTACCCCATATCCTCTCTTTAATATTGCTACCATCCTCCTTGGGAATTTTCAGATACTCTTAAAACCTAGGTTTAAAGTTACCTCTATTCCTCATAACATTTTCTCTTCTCTATTACAAACTCTTATAGAAAAAATATCAGTTGTCTGGAAAGCCCCAGTAACGAATTCCAGATATTTGTATCTGGTTCCAATAGATATTCTTACCTATAGCAGAAGTCAGAGACATTGATAATTATCTTGAAAGAACTTAATATTTTTTGATAAAATTTAAAAGAAAAACCTTAAAATATTGAGATTACTAATAAACATCCAGTTTTACTTCTCACCTATTTGGAATTGTGAAATTTTAAACCTTTTTGCCATCTAGTTAATGTAGGATTGTGAATAAACAGTCAGTTACAATGCTACATTGTGAGAGGTCATCTCTTCTTTACTCACCAACTCATAACTAGATACTTACCCAATACTTGATGATTGATACTTATTAAATAAATTTAGAAGGAAAGTATGATAAAACTTGGAGAAGGAAATGGCAACTCATTCCAGTATTCTTGCCTGGAGAATCCCATGGACAGAGGAGTCTGGCAGGTTACAGTCCATGGGGTCACAAAGAGTTGGACATGACTGAATGACTAAACACACATGATAAAACTCTTTTATGTCTTTCTTATGTTGGTGGTTATATCATTGTATGCATTTCCAAAATTAATAGAACTGTATACAAACCAAATTAATTTTATCATGTAAATAAAATGTTTTTGAATGAATCCATGCTCCCCTTATCAAGGATTCATGCATACTCATTCATTCCATTAGCCACTTTTTTGAGGAAACACAGTGCACTGGGCACTGTGTTGAATTCCAAAGAGACACTGATAAATAATCTCTTCCCCCTCATCTAGCAGCTTCTCTACCTACTCCTTGTACTCCTACCTCTAGAAGTTCCCTTTTCATGTCCCCTTACCTTACTGGGACCCACAGAGTAGTTTCCTAGAGGAAAGGTAGGTTCAGGGTTTCTGGGTCCTTTGGGCTCAGCTGAATTAAAATGACTCAAGGCTAGAATGAAATCCTAGTTCAGTGATATCATGGGCAACAAGAAGTTGTACAAATATATTTTTAAAATATACTTGCTGACAAATACATGTTTTATGTTGAAGATAATAGATAATAATCAAATCATCAAGTAGGACTCACCTGTAGTTCAGCCAATGGATTTTCATTTGGGAAGAAAAATAGTATGGTGATGTTATTAAAAAGCAGGATAAGTATGAGATTATTGGTACTTTGAATGTGGTGATCAGACTTGGTTGCCTACTTAATATAACTTAATGTTATGATTTCTATTCTTCCACTTTATTCAGTGAAAAGTGACCATTTCTCCAGCTAGCAAATTTATCTAAACCAATAATAGCAATTTCATTCCTCTTCTCAGTGATTGGTTTATAATTCAATATAATTAATTCTTATCAAACATTCACTATGTGCCAGGTACTCTTCTAAGTGTTTTCTTTGTATTAACCCAAATAATCATCACAACAATCCAGTGAGGAAAGTAGTATTGATATCCTCATTTTATAGATAAGGATTCTGAGGTTCAGAGAAATAAAATCAATGAGACAACAGTTATGAGTTGTCATGCTGGAATTCAAGCTCAAGCCATCGTATTTTAGTTTGCATACTCTTAATATTTTATCCTGCACGTGACCCTATTCTGGCCAATGATATGTAAGAAAAAATTTGTTTAGAAATTTCTTGGAGAGTCTCCTTCCACCTAAGAACTGAACCCACATAGAAATCCAGAGAAACAAAGTCAACAATCTTAACATGCCATCCCAGAGCCTGCCTCACCTTGCTCTTCTTGCTCTGTGAGATAATAAACATCCTCCTTGTTTAAATCCTAGGTCAGGATTTTCTCTTTTTTATAGTCAGAAGCATCCAGGTAGTTATTAATACATTGAATGCTAATCCCACTTCTTATCACATAATAAATGCATTGCATATTATGTTGTTCTTACAAGCTCAAATACGTTTTATTATACCCCTCTCCAGAGTAAGGGTCAGAGAGATGAACTAATTTGCCACAGTCATACAGCAAGCAAGAGGAGGTCAGTGTCCTGGACTCCCGAACTCCTGTTTTTAAACATTCTGCACATCTATCTTCCCCAATCATAAAATTATTCCATAATAATAAACTTTTTATCCAATGCTTTTAACACAAAGCAAGTTTTACATTTTAAAATAGGCAAGTCATCTGTCTGTCTATCTCTAGGTAGATAGGTACCTATATCTATGAATCCTGTAGATGTTGATGTAAGTATTTATATCTGTATATCTATCTCTGTCTATATTTACAAAGCCTCTAAGTCAAAGCACAGCCACAAAAGCAAGTGTATTTTTACTTATGTGTGTATGTATTGGTTGCTCAGTCGTGTCTAACTCTTGGTGAACCCCATGAATTGTGGCCTGCCAGATTCCTCTGTCCACAGAATTCTCCAGGCAAAAATACTGGAGTGGGTTGCCATTACCTTCTCCAGGGGATCTTCCCGACCCAGGATTCAGACAGGTCTGTGGCATTACAGGCAGATTCCTTACCATCTGAGCCACCAGCATAATTAGATTGAATCATAAATACTGGTCTCTGATGATTGGCTTATACAGCAAGTTAAGGCAACTGATAGCTAAAATTTTGATACTTTTCTTACTTTTTTCTTGCTTTTAATGTTGGTTAAAAAAATGTTCAAATTGAATTTTGCTTAAATATATATATTTATATAAAAATTTTATATTTATATACATATATATTATATTTACATTTATACATCTAAAAATCTTAAATATATACTTTTTTATTGCATTGCCTTATTGAAGAGGAACTTGAAAAATGTGATGTCTTAAACATCTAAACATTATATAGTAAAGCACACAAACACAAGAAATGGATTATAGACTAACAAGAGACCTGGCTGTGTGATTTCTCATAGATGAGGTTTAAGGCCAGCAATTATTAATAACAGTGAGCTTTGACTAAGAAAATTTCCAGTGCCCACTGTGGATGTTTACAGCCTGTAATAAGAGGCACAGTGGTTACTCAGACTCACACCCATCTATTTTAAAAATGTACCAAGTGGCAGACATTAAAACTAGATGAGTCCAGTTTTGTAAGACCCACTGCCAGTAATCAACAGCAGAAGTGGGGGCAAATATATTAGATTTTTAAAACCTATTTAGCAGAAATCATCAGTGGTTCTCCTGCTCCTACAAAGAATAGAGTGAGTATAAAGAAACTGAGTTATCTTAGGGGGTGGGGAATTACTTTTAAAGTGTAAACCAAAGCTATAAAAGGTAAGTTTAATTTCTGGAAGGCCTTCCTTCTAAATGGTGATGGCATTCTTTACAAACAGGACACTGTTCATGTTGGCATTTTTGGGCTCCAAACTTCTTGAAAACGGGCAAAAGGACCGTACTGTTCACTGCTACACTTTGATCATGGGAGACAGAGAGATAAGTGGATGAACTGGAAGGGAAGCCAACTCTAGAAGCTTAAACTCTGGTGGACACCTCAACCCTGTTGTCAGCCCTTGCCTAAGCCTGTCTCTTTCTAATTTTGGTTTCTAGTCTGGATGTAAATTGCAAAGTAGCAAAGGGTCTTCAAGTTTCACCGGATAGTTTAGGGGTAAAGGAGCCATTTAAGTTGGAGTATTTCTTGCCTTTTTATTTTTTCTCATATGCCTTTTCCCACCTCATATGTATAAGGGAGTAAAACTATTTGATCAACAAATCAGATGTCCCTTTTGAGGAAATCTCAATTAAAAAAAAAATACCAGTAAAACAGCATAATTAGATTTCATATTTAGAAATATGCCTGCAATTCAGGAGACCCAGGTACAATCCCTGGGCTGAGAAGGGAATGGCTGCAAAAGGGAATGGCTACCCACTCCAGTATTCTTGCCTAGAGAATTCCATGGATACTGGGTTATAGTCCGTGGGATTATAAAGAGTCAGACACAGACTAACACTTTCACTTTCACTTTAGAACTATGTAATGAATTGTACTGTGATTTCTGGTAATTAAATGAAGAAACAGAATCTATAAGTATCTTGTCCATAATGACTCCCTGATTTCACCTAAGCATTATCACTAACAGTGAGTGAACTTTGAGGCATCAGTGGTGGAGATGTTCAGGTCATCAAGGCCATTCTGTGCCCTGACAGCTCACCCCACAGGGACAGGCACATATTGTGTAGCCAGGAATATTCCAATCGATCTTGTCAGGACTTGCCAAATTACATCCTCAGGGAGCAGAGTTATGCACAGGAAAAGCAGAAAAAAATGCCTCCCACCACATAACTTTTGGGGAACATTCTTAGAGGTTGTGAACATCAAAATAATCTTATTAAAATTTTCCACCCTATTTCTGGGATGAATTTCTGTCAAAGGTCTACTTGGCAGTGGTGGTGAGGGGTGGGTTGATTGGAACAAAACTGACAATGAAATGATGGTGCTTTTTTCTCCCTCTTGTTTCAAATGTAAATGAATGTCCTTTGATTCTTGGGAAATGTAGCCATGGGTCTGCCGCCCACATGGCACAGAGAGCTCCTCCCCAGGGATTTTCTCTCCTGTACCCTAACAGACCCATGGATCTATAGAGAAACAAGAGCTCTCAGGATAGCTTCCCAAAACAAACACAGTGGTGATGGGCTGGTGGAGTCCTTTGTGGTCTTTAGAAAAAAAAAAATTAAACAGCTTTATATTTCCATAATCTTAAAACACTTTAACATGAATAGTTAGGCTTGTCCTACATACGTGGGATCACCTTGCTGAGTCTGTTGGGACAAAGCTGTCATTCGTTCTTCAATTCTGTCCCTTCCCCAGGTCCTCTCACTTTCATTTCCCGTTTTCCTACTTGCTATTTTTCTCACAAGACTCCTTCCTCTCATTACCTAGTGCTGCTGCTTCTAATGCCCTGTGCTTCTCTTCCTGATCTGCATTTGGTCTTCACACTCACACACAGATTTTTCTCTGTGCTGTATACAAATTGGCCTTGCGTAATAGCTCTATAGAGATGAGAGATGGTGAGTGCTAAGAAGAGGACCTGCCGGGATGTATCTCCGTGGGGGTCAGGAGCAGTATTGGCCTTGGTCACTGCTTACATCACTTACACAGTGATGGACTCATGGCAGCCATTGGTTGGATGTATGGATGGATAGATACACGGATAAATGGAGAGACATTTGGACCAGCTACAAAGGCTGTTAATAAGATTCTGAGGTCTTTCTTTCCTCTTTTCAAATTCCATAATTTTTGTGTATACATATACACACACACACCCCACCACACTTTTTTCTCTACAGTCTCTGAAGAGTAGATTTCTGTAACAACCTCTCAGCCCAAATGATGCTGTGAAGAAAAATGTCTTTACTCATAAACAATACGGCTGCATAAATTGCTTAATTTCAAAATTTAATAGGTTCAGTGATGTGACTTCAAGTCCCGGAACTCTGAATGTCTATGCTAGGTTTTTTTTTTTTTTCTGGTAGCAGTGACTATGTGTTTTGAAGCCAGTGGTCTGATGAAATTATAAAAAAATATGTACATACAGACACACATACACATATGGCCTTTTGCTGTTTTTATTGTTTTATTTGTGCTGAGTGCCTGTAATTTCTTGTGATAATGATGTAAGTTGAGAGACAATTTAGTGTCCCTAAGAGCATGGATTCTGAAGTCAAGATGCCTGAGTCCAAATACTAGTGCTGCCACTTGGGAATTCTATGAATATAGGAAAACTACTAAAGATCTCCATTCCTCAGTTTCCTCATCTAAAACATATGAATAATAATAGTGCCTGCCTCCTAAGCTTTTTGTAAGGATTAAATATGTTTGTATGCAAAGAGCATAGAACAGTGCCTGACATGTGGTAAGTGCTATTTAAAGGGCATCTGTGTTGGTACCAATTGGTTTGTTGTTATAATAGCAGAAGGTGCTTAAAATATGGGTTTTTCCCCCTGAGTAACTTCTACCTCAGTATATCATTTATTCATTAGTTCAGCATGTCACTGAACAATGACATGTGATAGGTATTATGGTGGTTACTAGAACTGCTTTGGAATAAAATAGACAAGTTCTCTGCCCCACCCCCCGGCCCCAAACTTACATTATAGTAAGAAAAATTAAAAAAAAGAAAATGTGTGCCTATTCTATAGATAGATATAAATAGATAGACGAAGAGATAGATAGATTTATCTCTATACAAGATGTTTTCAGATGAGAAAGGCTCTTGAGATTATGCAGCAGGGCTAAAGGAATTCGGAGAGCCTGGATGGCCTGGGAAGGCTGCTGAGAACTTAGTTGGAGGAAGCCAGTCAAGCATAGAGCAAGGGACGACATTCAGGGGATCAGCATTGCAGGGTCCCTGGTAATAAGGAACCTTGCATTTTTGTAGCATAGAAGTGGAGCAGCTGGGGTGGGGGTGCAGCAGATGAGGCCTGTGGAGTCAGTAGAGCCAGCCTGTTCTGCTTCAGTTTCCATCATAATTAAAAACAACCTAGTTGAACCACCCTTAAATTTCCAAGTCACGGATAGAGCCTACATTTTCCTTAATTACCATCTCCTATTTAATGGATTTCTGGGGAAAAAATATCTGTATATACACACACATACACACAAGCAAGGCATATGCCTATCTTTAGCTGAGCCGCTGATTAATCCAGTTTTAATCCATCTACCTAATTGTGCTTTCCTGTTTTCTCTTTCTGTATCCTCCAATTGCTCTACTGGGTGGGGGGTCTGGAGGGCAAACATATTCATTATGTTGCCAGCAAACAAGATAGGAATCACACTGCAGGGGACAAAATTAAATTTATAGCTTTCCCTTGTACATGTCATAAACTATTGATTTAACACGAGAGAAGGAAGCTGCAATGATGGGGCACCACTGTAGTATGGAACCAGGATCTGGCTAAAGAGAAGTCAGTGGTGACTGCAGATAAGCTAGGGCCAGGCTTCTGAAACGAGCGCCTGAGCCCCCAAAGGGTGGAGGTAGGTAGACTTGGTTTATATGCTCAGTGTACAAAATTTCAACTTGTTTTCAACCTCTGCTCACACATACTAACTTTATGCCTGGACAAAGCATTGTGATCTGCATGTAGGGGTAGATTCAGCGAGTGTTTACATCTACTATCCCTGTAATGTTAGAACTGCATGGGATCTTTATCAAAGTTACAAGTGAGGAGACAGAAGCAATAGTGGATAAAAGCCATCTACTTGTAATAGTGAGAATTAGCTGTTTTTCCTACAGAAAGCCATTGCTGATATCTCAGCATTGACTTCCCCGGTGACTCAGATGGTAAAGAATCTGCCTGCAATTCAGGAGACCTAGGTTCAATCCCTGGGTCAGGAAGATCCCTTTGAGAAGGGACTGGCTACCCACTCCAGTATTCCCACTCCTGGGAAATCCCACGGACAGAGGAGCCTGGCAGGTTACAGTCCATGGGTCACAAAGAGTCGGACACAGCTGAGTGACCAACACTTTAATTTTCAGCACTACTAGGTGAGAACAGCTCCTGTATGTTCCCCTGACACCAATAGGCACAGGGCAGAGACAGCGTTTGTTGTATTGTTCTTACTAAGCTAGAGCCTCCTTTAGGTCCGAGGATGCATCATATGCATGCTTATATCTGAAACAATGAGCAGAGGATGAAATATAAAGGCAGTCCATGTATATGAGGTGGATAAGCCACCCCATGTTGATTTCAAATGAAACAAGATTAATTGCAGTGAAACATTCTCCACACCTACATCATCACCTCAGAAGCTCTTCCTGATCCTCACTCATTTTCCTTACTGTTTGGCACAGTTCTTAGGTGATGGAGTCAGGAATGAAAGTGAAGGAGCAGTGCTGAGAATTTCAAAGATTTAAGTAGACCGTCTGTCCCTCTGTCCATCAAATTCAGGCGTTGTTGGGTGGTAAATATCTGACTGTGGAAACCAGATGCTTGTGGCCTAAGTAAACAGGGCAGGGATTTTAGAAGTACCGTGTGTAGTTGGGTTAAAAATCACTGTTATCTAACATGTGCATAATACTTGGTATATTTGTGATTCAAAGGACCCAATTCAAACTGAGAATTTAGTGGGAACAATCTCAAAATGCAAAGCAAAAGTCAGTAACACTTAGAAACCTTCTCTATCAAGCCTTAACCTTAGCAGTGAATCTGTCTAGATAACTCAGAGACTCCCTGGAATGCACGTGTGAATCTTATTTCCGAATGTGAAAGCGTTTGAAAACTGTAAAATATACATGCATGGTCTTCTTGCTTTTTTTTCCCTTTTCATTTTGTTGTTTTCCCTCTCCTCGAAGCTTTTTTCCTTTTTTCCTCACAGACCCAGGAACTTCCAATCATCCCTTGTTCCTTGGTGGGCCAGAGAGCAAGAAGTCAGGGTGAGGTGGGGGGTGGGGGACCGGTAGGCTCACCTACATGCTATGCAGCCATAACAGAGACTGTGTGGGAAATGCTATTAGAGGGAGAACAAAGCCTAGAATTGCTGCCAGACAGTAGGTCACAGAGATTTATCAAGAGCAGGGCATCCAGGAAAATTACAGCCTTGGAATGCAAAGTATATACACACATACGTATATATACACCTAGATAGAAAGACGAAGTTGTAAGTGCAAAAGTATAATACCCACAACCAGTGGGTATGGATCTTTTTATGTCTTGTTAATGAAATCTGTAAACTTCTTCTAATAATTTTTTTTAGAAGCATGGTATTAAGATAGGGGAATAATGTGGAATTGTAAAATATGCCTGAGATTAAGCATCAGAAAATCAAGATTTTAATCCCAAACCAAACACACTGATTTATTAAATGACCTTTAGTGATAGAAGCTTCCTCTTTTGCATCTATAAAGCAGTGCTGATCAAAGAAGTTGAACCCACAAAGGATTGCCCCAAAGGGATACTGAGATGTGCCGTGAAGAGGATAGCTTTTGAAAACATTATAATAGGCAATAGTTTCCCAACTCTGATTAAAAGTGAGCCCTCATGATATTCTGGCATCACTGGGGAAAGATTTAGAGACACTGGCTTCAGAATCCCTCCCTCCCTCTGTTTTCAGGCCAGTGCCAGTTTTCCAGGGGAGGTTCTGTCAAGAACCAGGCAACTTCACTAAGCTGCACAGGTCATGGAATATTACCAATACCAACTCATACACAAGACACGTGTATCACCAATCACACGCTCTCTAAGAGCAATTCTTTAAAACCACTTATTGCCAGCCACATGAGATTATCTAAGATTTCAGCTAGCAGAGCAGTAATTTGTTATAGACCAGCACTAGAATTCATTTTCATATGCCAAAATGCTAATGTGAATGTGCAGAAAGAACCTTTGTCTCTGGGGGCAAAGGAGGTGGATCCATTAGTGTTCTTTCTTTTCTGCCCTACTTCCCTTTTATTTTCTCTTCTGCTTGGGGGGTGAGTTATTTTGACATGATTATGCACTTTCATTCCAACATCCCAATCCGCTATTCCCTACCCTCGCCTGCCAAACCCCATCCATTTAGTCTATGTGTGTGTGTGTTTGTGTGTGTGTGTGTTTGTATGTGTGCATTTTATAACTTTTCTGGCTAAATATTTCTCAGCACAGGTCTAGTAAAAATAAGGTTTCACACCCCTGCTAACCTTGACACAGGAATCCAACTAATTTTGGAAGGACAGTCTGCTGTGTCATCTCTTTTTGGTGTGTGAATACTATACCCTGATGCTCTTTGATTTAGAATATTTATATGGCACTAAACACTAGAAGATAACTTGGAATCTCAGTTTCTTCTGTTGTGAATTTCTTTTTTTTTTTTTTTTCTTATAAGTCTTTTTTTTTTTTAATTAGTTGAAGGCTAATTACTTCACAACATTTCAGTGGGTTTTGTCATACATTGATATGAATCAGCCATAGATTTACACGTATTCCCCATCCCGATCCCCCCTCCCTCTCCACCCGATTCCTCTGGGTCTTCCCAGTGCACCAGGCCCGAGCACTTGTCTCATGCATCCCACCTGGGCTGGTGATCTGTTTCACCATAGATAATATACATGCTGTTCTTTCGAAATATCCCACCCTCACCTTCTCCCACAGAGTTCAAAAGTCTGTTCTGTACTTCTGTGTCTCTTTTTCTGTTTTGCATATAGGGTTATCGTTACCATCTTTCTAAATTCCATATATATGTGTTAGTATGCTGTAATGTTCTTTATCTTTCTGGCTTACTTCACTCTGTATAATGGGCTCCAGTTTCATCCATCTCATTAGAACTGATTCAAATGAATTCTTTTTAACGGCTGAGTAATATTCCATGGTTCCTAGTGTTTACTTAGGAAGGTAGGTCTATGGATTTGGAGACTGTCATAAGCTATGGTAACGGTACAGCCATTCCTAACACCTAGTCAAGGCTTCTGTGCTTGACCTGTCAGCTATCAGCAGAGAAATCGTTAAACTAATTGGTGGGATTGCCATATAATCCAATAGCATACCTCCTTCCTAGTATTCAGTTACTTTTAAGCACAAATCAATGAAGTTAACCACAGATGTTTCATTTTGTTCACCTTATGAAAATGGCATTCCTCACTCTTTACAGACTGAGATACAAATAAACATGTTTACTCTGACAATATAAAGTCATACTGCTATATTTATTCATGGACTGAATGGAAATATCCTGCAAAAATTATTTCATGCCATTCTTATTTCGATATAGTATCTCTTGCTTCCTTACTGTGGTAGGTACAATACAAAAGACAACTGCATGTCCCTCGTCCCAGAACAAAGAACATATATTCTAAAATGGAATTCTCCAGTATGACAGCCGGGCTTCCCTTGTAGCTGTTGATGAAGAATATGCCAGCAGCGCAAGAGTCTGCCTGCAATGCAGGAGAACTGGGTTCAGTTCCTGGGTTGGGAAGATCTCCTGGAGAAGGAAGTGGCAACCCACTCCAGTATTCTTGCCTGGGAAATCCCATGGACGCAGGAGCTTGGTGGGCTACAGTCCATGGGGTCCCAAGAGTCGGACATGACTTATCCTAAACTACATATGACAGTCACTAGCCACAAATGGCTATTTAGATTTAAAATAATTAAGATGAAATAAAATCCAACAGTTCCTCACCTGCACTAGATGCTTTGAAAGTACTCAGAAATCACATGTGGCTGGGGACTACTTCATTAAAAGCACATGTGTAGAATATTTCCATCATTGCAGAATGTTCTGTCAAAGAGCACTGTAAAATATTCTTTCTCTAAATTTGGTCTGTGCAGTTGTTCCTTCTACTTATTAAAAACACAAAATTTTGACCCATTCAAGACCCACTAAATCAGAATTTCTTGGGTGCAGCCTTCAAATCTGCACATTAACAAACTTCTCAAATGTTTTCTACCTTCAGTGAATTTTGAAAATGCTTCATAGAGTATGTCCACTTATCTATTACAAATACACACATATCAGTCAGCAAAATGTCACCAAATACATTTTGTTTTAAATAGTTTTACCTTGCTTGTTTCTATTTTGTTATTTTTTTTTCTCTTTCTCGTCACTGAACTATATCTCTCCTCTATGTTTTAGGGGTCATAAAGTGATTCCCATCAGGAGAATAATTTCTAAATTTTTTTAAAGTGATTTGCAAGAAGAATCATCACCTGTCCTTTTTGCCAATGACTGCATTTGTAAACATAACCAGAGACTAAAGGACAAAGCATAAGAACAGCTGGAAAAACTAAAAATTCTCACTGAAAACATCATGAATCATAAAATTCTTCAAATATTCTCTGATGCCCTCCTCCTTTTATCTGTCATTTGATTATTATATAACTAGAAAGTAAAAAGACAGGTAGAATCACAGTCTGAGGGATCAAGGGACTGCTAGAAATTATCTACTCAATCCTGCTTGAATTATATCTGTACCATCACAGAATGCTCACATAGCTTGGGGTCGTACACTTTGCCTAGACAAAAGATTCACTTGTATTGGGTCTGGGTGTGGTTGGAAGGTTCCCCAGATGACCCTGGTAATCTGGTAGATTTGGAAAACTATTATCTGGGCTATGATTAATCACTTCCAGTGGTCCACATTCACTCTCCTTCTTGAGGCTGGCTACCTGATCATCACAGAGTTTTAAGAATACCCTTCCTTAAATGGAGTTGAACTCTTGTCTTTAAAACATCTTTCCACATGTTCTGGGCTTCCCTGGTGGCTCAGTAGTAAAGAATCTGCTGGCAATGCAGGAGATCCGGGTTTGATCCCTGGGTCAGAAAGATCTCCTGGAGGAGGGCATGGCAACCCACTCCAGTACTCCTGCCTAGAGAATCCCATGAACAGAGGAGCTGGTGGGCTATGGTCCATAGGGTCACATAAAGTTGGGCATGTCTGAAGCAGCCTAAACAGCAGCCACAGGTTCTAATGCTACTTTTTAAGGTTATATAGGCTATGCCTAATTCTCTACCAAATACTCCTTTCACAAAACACCCTTTTCCACCTGATGCTACCTATCACATTCCTCTTGAGCTTTTCTTTCCCCTGGTTACATCCTGACTATGACTTGCTTTTTGGAACCATTTTATTTTAGGTATAATTTTGTGTCATCTCATCATATTGGTCTCTTTCTTCCAAAAGATTTCCTGTTTCCTTTGTCCTTTTAAAATGTAGCACTCTGAATTTTTTTTTTCTCTAAAAGTAAAGTTGATTCAACTTAAAATATTTCATAGCCATGTTCTCATCACACCATACTTCCTGCCCACCAGAACCTTAGCATCCTTTTATGTGTATTCTTTTATCTCGTTACCCCTCCCAAACACCAAACATGTGTTTTGCTAATCCTTTACCACTGGTTATATTCTGGTGGCTCAGATGGTAAAGAATCTCCCTGCAATGCAGGAGACCTGGGTTCAATCCCTAGGTCAGGAAGATCTCCTGAAGAAGGGAATGGCAACACTCCAGTGTTCTTGCCTGGAGAATTTCGTGGATAGAGGAGCCTGGAGGTCTATAGTCTGTAGGATCACAAAGATTGGACACAACTGAGTGACTAACACTATACGTATTAAATATATGTATATCTTATACATATCTCCAGCATTTCTTCCTTGAACTCCAACCCAAATTATAAGGGTTTTATATGACATCCTGCATTGCTTTACTCTACTTTCAGGATTTTAGTAGTATTATCTGTTCCTTTCTGTGACAGGTAGAAAGGAACACATCTGATCAATTCTGATACAAGTCAGTCCTAGGGATCTCTTTCCCTTCTTTCATTTTCTTTCCTGCAGGGAGGAATTATAGGTTTGCTATCCCCTGCCTGGAAACCCTGAATGAGACCTAAAGAGAGCTGGAATTTTCACCAGTGTCCTAAATCACCGTTATTAAGTCCAAAGAGCACATCCTGTACAGGAAAATTGCAGCAGCATATGGGCAGCCCTCCGCATTTCATATGTTATCCATCACATTACAGAGTCCTGCCACACGTTCCTGAAGTGGCCAGGGAAGAACTTGGCTCAGTGCTTGCTGAGTAGGGCCTCTTAATCTGTTTTACAGCAAACAGTTTTGCAATTACTGTGAGCATCATGGACCCAGCTGATATTTGAGCTTTGTCCTGACAAGTCTGTAGCAAACAAACATATGACACAGAGATAGTCCACTGAAATCAGTGGAAAAAGGAGCTGGAGAAATGGAGAGTTTATTGGTTACAAATAGAGAAGGGAGAAAACCTTCAGCCTTCCCTTTGAAGAGCTGATTTATATATGTATGCACATACATATGTTTCATATATATGTATACATATATGTTTCTAATATATATACATTTCATGTACACATGTGTACACACATACTCACACACACTTCTGTATTAATCAAATGTTTATCAAGAATTTGCTAATAATTAAGCAGTATTTTTTTAAAAAAGGATCATCAAAACTAAACTTCAGTGCCTGCTCCTCATGCAAATGTCCAGTGAATGACAACAGACATAATCAATTAGCATGCAAGATAAATATAAAATTATTACTACCACAAAACTTCACAGAAGTGTATCATGCCCCGAGTTTACGGGGGGAATTTTGTGTCAGGCTGATTAATAAGGGAAGGCATTTATGATGAGGTAACAATTGAGATCTGAGATCTGAGGCAGTGACCTGAAAACACTTTTATACTCCAAATGTGCGTGTATTATGTGTGATTTACCTCTATGTGTTCTTGCCTATGGATATTTCAACATTTTCACACCATAATTTACCTTTAATTTAGGTAAAAGCAAGTAGAAATAAAACATCTTTTCTCTCTCCAGTCTCCAAAGAACTGGCTTTCTTTCCTTATAAGGTGCATACCTCCTACTTTGGTGACCTCTTTGAGGCCATTGATAAGCTAAGTAAGCAAAATAAGTAGGGATGGGGAAGAAGATGTGTCAAGGCCTTGAAGGTGGAGAGAACAAAGCATATTTGAAGAGCTGAAAGGAGCTCTGTACAGATGAAAGGGAGAGGTCCAATTAGGTGAGACTCAAGAACAGATTAGGTTCCAGATCAGGCAGGGCATTGCTAGGTCATTAACCCGAGCCCAGTGGGAAGCTGTGAAAAGTTTAATCAGTAGGTGAGAAGATTCTCTTTGAGTTTGGAAAGATTTTAACTAATTATGGAGAATGGATTTTACCAGAGCATGTTAAACCTCGAGCAACTGATTTTGTCAGTGAATGCATCATTTTTGAGAATACTCCTTGTGTTCCAAGCTTTGACATTAAAATGGCTTTCTAAGCAAATATAATATAATGTTAATTGTAGAATCTGAGTGGTGGATATATGGGTGTTCACTATACAGACTGACTTTTCTGTATGTGTAAATTTTTTTCATGTTAAAACCTTAGTAAAAGTAAGAATATTTTTAAATACATTTCTAAATTAGTCAAGGTACGTAATGTACCAAGTGGCGTAACCCATGTAATTGAGTCTTTGGCCTGGCAGTTTCTTAAGGTTGGCCAGAGCATATTTCTGATTGACAGTTATCAGGACAGAGCTTGTCATCATCATCAAGATCTGGATCACATCTCTCTTGGCATACTGCCTTATTGTCTGAAACTGTATAATAGAACAGTGAGTAAGTGCTTTACTTGCAATAACTCTAGTAATCCTCACAACACTATGAGGTACATAAGTCCAGGAAAACTATTAAGCTGCTTATGTTATCAGCTATCATTATAGGTTATTCCAGCATATGAGCTGTTTTGGGAGATTCGTCTATTTTTTTGGAAGAAGCAAACACAGATTTAGAATGCTTAGATTGTTAAAACTCTGGTATGTCTATTGGTTTTGATGCTCTCAAAACAATGATTTGGCGAAAATTTTATGTAAAATATATCTTTGTTTTTCTTTCTCTTATTTGTAGAGCAAATCTACCAGATCTTGTTAGTCAAGGTGATGAATGAGTAGTTGCTGACTACTGTAAACATTAAAATTTGGACTAGGCTTTATTTAAAGGCAGTGTCAAAACTTCTCTTAAAGAAATCTCATAAGATTGAATTAAGAGATTTCTAGGTGGAGTGCTTCTTTGACTCTGGAACTGGTTCTCAACCCTAAGCAAGAACTGAGAGAAGGACAATCTAATTTTCCCAATACCAATTCTTCTCTAAATAGTATGACAGCCCACCCATAGTTCTTTATGATTTTTCCATCTCATTATGGTTCAGTTCAGTTCAGTCGCTCAGTCGTGTCTGACCCTTTGCGACCCCATGGACTACAGCACGCCAGGCCTCCCTGTCCATCACCAACTCCCGGAGTTTGCCCAAACTTATGTCCATTGAGTCAGTGATGCCATCCAACCATCTCATCCTCTGTCGTCTCCTTCTCCTCCCACCTTCAATCCTTCCCAGCATCAGGGTCTTTGCAAATGAGTCAGTTCTTCTCATCAGGTGGCCAAAATATTGGAGTTTTAGCTTCAACATCAGTCCTTTAGGATGGACCATCTGATAAAAGTCCTATTGTTCTCTGTTAAACCCACTATTGGTTTTATGTACCGTCATCATTCTATACAAATATATATATTTGTATATATATAAATGTATTGATATATAAATGTATATGCACATATGTATATATAAAATGTATTGGCATATAAATGTATTACATATATCAATATATTTTATATTTATATACAGACACACACACACTGCTGCATTGGAGTTGGTTAAATGGACTATAGTTCATTTAGTAAAATGGGACAATTTGAAGATTCTAGGTTAATCTTATTCTTTCTCCTTAATCATTAGAACCATTATCAGGAAATGTGTGTGGCCTCTCTAGCTCCAATGTTATTTTCACCCTTGAGTTCTTTCGCCTAGTCAATTTACTATAGGGATAGCACAGCTTGATAAATCATCTCTTAGGAAAAAGCAAGCCTTCCAAAGCATGTGGCATAATTTAGAGCCATTATTCAGAAGAAATCCCGCAGACCTGAGCTCCTAAATATGGAGTCACTCTCATTTTCCAATAGTTGGGATGAGTCATTAGCTGTCATTGGAGGTGCAGTCTGAGAAACTCCTTGCGTTCTCAAGTGGTCTAGAGTGGCTGAAAGGTAACGGAGGAGCTTCTGCTTTAGAGGAAGGTGGGCAGAGCAAGAACTCAAACTACAAGGAATTTTCTAACAGTGGTTAAAGTGATTCTAAATGATCAGAATTTTTTTTCTTTAAGAAAAGGATCTTTCTCCAGTTTAAACATTTTCCTATTTATATATCTTCAGTGTCTGTCCTTTTTAAGCTATAAAAGACAGTTTAAAAAATTATCCATAGTATCATGGAAAAGTAAACACTGATAATATTTTGGCAAATGTACTCCTGATCTTTTTAAAGCATTGTTTGGTGCATTGATCTGAGACCATGCTCAGAGGCTCTTCTTTAACACAGATACTGTTTAGGAGTTTCACAGTGTGAGGCAAAACCAGTGTGATGGAATATAAAGATTGGATTTTAGTCCACACTTTTCTAATTATGTGTTTATAGCTTTAAGTGTGTGTGTGTGTGTGTGTGTGTGTGTATTTATAATGAACCTTAGTTTGGGATCATACTTTCCTGTTTTGCAAAATCAGTAAATTAGATTTCATGATTTCTGGATCCCCCTACAGGTTCCACCTC
This sequence comes from Cervus canadensis, assembly GCF_019320065.1. NCBI lineage: Eukaryota > Metazoa > Chordata > Mammalia > Artiodactyla > Cervidae > Cervus > Cervus canadensis. Next base: position 37,714,986 of record NC_057392.1, on the reverse strand, counting down.
ACAGGATCTGTAATTTCAACCACCATTAGAATTTAATTTACATAAGAATATCAACCACATGACTCCTCCCCTCCCCACTTCCCTGTATCTAGATGCTTAGAAGAGTGAGCCTGGCACATAGATGTTGCTCCTTCAATATCCGTTGATCAATCCATTGCTACAATAAAGCACTTAAGTGGAGATGCAGTCAATAGCCCAAGGTATAGAAGCTTAATTTACTTCAGCTAAGGCACAATGTAGCCAAACAGTTGAGCCCGTGCAGTTAAGAGGACAGGGTTAAGAGGACAGACCTGGAAGGCAGATTGCCTGAGCAAATGCACCAGCTCCTCCACTGACTAGATGTGACCTTCTGTACATTCCTTAGTGTAAAAGTTACAGTTTAAATATCAGACTATGGATAATCGATACAGACAAATAATAGAGTAATTATTAGGAATAAGTGAGTTTATACATGGAAGTGCTTAGAAGTGTGCCTGCTACATAGTAAAACTCTCAATAAATGTTTGCAAGTGTTATAATGTGTATCACAAATCTAGGGAATGAGAATAAGCCCCCAAGATAAGTCCCCCCCAAAAGTTTTAAACATAATCAAATTCAAATAACTTACACCCAGAGGTTATGTCAGACCTGATCTGGGCCAGGAACTAAGCTTGGTGCGTGTGTATGTAGTTGCTCAGTCGTGTCTGACTCTTGGTGACCCCATGGACTATAGCCCGCCAGGCTCCTCTGTCCATGAAATTCTCCAGGCAAGAATACTGGAGTGGGTTGTCATTTCCTTCTCCGGGTCTCCTATAGAAGACATTAGAATTGGACGCCTCAAGTCCAAGGGAGCACCCCAGGCATGTTCATTATCAGTGTTCCTCTTCTTTGTAAAGGCTTCTGACTGCCAGATTGTTTAATTGTGAGCCATTCAGCGGCCATTGCTCTTCTGATCTTAACATGTCTGTTATGCACCCCAAAGATCTTTTTTTCAGGATAGAGGAAACATTTCCCATTTTTTATAAGCTTTATAACACCAAAATGTAAAAGATGCAAGCAAATTCCAACAGCACAAACAGATTTCAGCATCAATGCATACAGATGAACCAATCCCCTGATAGGGTAAATACCCCATATCTTTGTGACCTGGGGGGCGGGGGGTGGAATCAGTGTCTGCCAAAGGAAAAAAGAATCCTATCTGCTGAAAATGAATAAATAATATTATACACAAAACTAGAAACTTCTTTCACATTTTGTAGAGCACAAAAAGAAAAAAGAAAAAATTACATCTAAGGTGGGATTTGAGTGTGTACCCTATAGAACAAATGAACTAATTCCAACTAGGCTACCCACCCCCACAAAAACTAGCTCCCAAATAAACCAGTTCCAACTGGACCATTTCCCAAGCTTGATGAGGAAGAATGAAGCCCAAGAATTATCTTAGACTAAAGGTGATGGTTGTTGAGTAGGCCCAAGTTCAGATCCACAGAGGTCAGATAAACTAGAAAGGAAAGAAGAAAACTTGGAATAGAAATATAAGGAAATTATTCTTCCTTTGTTCACCAAATAATCGCTGGTCTCATTATGGCTAGAGTCTTGTGTCACTTCTGGATCTCTCATTGAAAAAAGAATATATACCTATTCAATCTTTTCCATGTATCTAGAGGCTCCATGAACACATCGAATTTCCCTTCAGGCTCTAGGCCTTTAAATGTATTGGCTTTGCTTAGAATACCCATTCCAAGACTTACACTGTTAGAGCCTATACATTTTAAAAACTCAGTTGACATGGTACCATTTCTAGGAAACCCCTTCTTTCTGTGTCCTCTTCACTTCTGCTGAGGCTCAGGTAAACAGAAATCCTCCTTTGGAACTCAGTGGCACACCATGCATGTAGTCGTCGCCCTCTGTTGCCATGCTCATAAATTCCACTCTTGCTCTTTTGTCTTCCTCATTAAGTTGTAAGATTCTTGATGCAGCTGACTTTGACTTTCAGCTCAGTATCCTCAGGACCTGCCTTTGCTCAGTGTGAGAAAGGATTTTGAAATAACAGGATTGAAAATGGGCTGTGGGCAGGCAAGAACTCTGTAAGTACTACTTGCGGCTACAAAATAGGCTGTGGCATATTCGCTCCCTCATCTGAGATTCTGTAGAATAGCCTTTCAATCCCTAAAGCAGATCCAATGGGGCACTACCCAGAAATACTTTATGAATCAAAGACAGTTTACTTTACATATGCTAAAGTAGTGAAATTGCATTTCTTATTATATTTTGCAATTTAGATTTTTACTTATTCAGCAAGATTCTCTTCTCTCCAAATTAATTTTTATTATACCATTACATCGTCATATTTTTCCTTTATATTTTAAAACTTGCTTTGAACATTTTTGGGTCAGATTAAAACTGCTTTTTCCCTCTCTTCAGGCATATTCAGCCCTTGAGATAGATAGCTATATGCCTCTTTTCATCACATCTTTAATCATTCTGACTTCTTTAACTGCATCACTTATCTTCAAACTCCTTTTCTTGGCCCTCAACCCTCTTCAAACTGTTATTCATCTCTAGCTTTTCTTTGGACTATCTTTTATTATTGATGATAGATACTGGTTTTACTTTTCTTTCTACTACCATGTAGTTGGTCTTTGAATTATTTCACTTAAAGCATTCATTTGCAGTTTCAAAAGTCATAATGGCATTGCTGAAAAATACTCATTTAACATGAGGTTTTTAAAATTTCTTTAAACCAAATAGCTAAGGATATTTAAGTCAACAGGTACAGACATTACACTCAACTATCAAACAGTAGATAGAGTCTACTATAGGGGAAAATAATTAGCTATTTTATGAATTAGAGATCTATTTATACATTGAGAATTGTAAAAAGAATGTGTTTACTTGAATAAATTCTAGGCCTTGATTTCTTGTGTTATCTTAATTGAAAGTGATGACTAAGACCAGGCTCCTGATGTGAAAAGCAAGTGTGTGAAATTAACACTAAGACACTCATGAGGTCAGAAGAGTATAATTTACTAATTAAAGCACACTGAACAGCTTTAGTGAAGTTACACACTTTTGAATCAGTTTTTCACCTTCAGTTCAACATTTTATATCACCTACTAATTGAACATATTAATTGCAACCAGACTAGTTAATGTAGTTATTTCTTTTCATATGTATTCTGGGTAATATTCAGTGCTATAGTTAGAAAGATATTTGCTTTTTCAACACTATATATATATATATATATATGGAGCCTTGTGGATATACAAGGTATTTTCATATAGCTCTCTGCTGCTGAAGTCAGTATGTGTATTATAAATTCTTCCAGTCACTCAGAGAACCCCCTCTTTTAAAAAATGATATTTATTCAAGAGCCCCATCAAAAGAGGAGTGCATCACCATCACAACAAAGTCTCCTTCCCTGAGATCTTGCCGAGTAACAGTACATATTCAGATAAATGAACCATTGAGTACTGTCTGTAATAGCAACAGCTGCCACCTCTCAGATAACGCTGAGCTGCCCAGCCCCCATAGATGAGAAAATAGGCAGGGACTAAGTCGAATTTTTAGAGATGTGAAGTCTGCTGAATACCCATTGAAAGAGAGCAAAATGTGCATTAGACCTCACTGACAAGTGCCCAAGGTGCAATCTCTCAAACAGTTTTGCAGACCAACAAAAACAGGAGTGAAAGGGATTATCTCCATCCTCAAATTTTCAACATGGTCAAAGGGACTGTAAAATCCTTCTGGTGAGCAAGCCAGGTTTAATGGTCGGGAACAAATGCTTCTTTAGTCACAGGCCAAGCCTTTCAGATTTGTTGTAATTTCCTGTTAGGGACAGCAAAGGCAGTCCACAACCTCCACTCCTATCCTGCCCTGCTTTGCAGCTCTTTTCACCAAACCGTTTTCTCTTCCTCTTTCCTTTCCCTTTCTTCCAGCACAGATCTAACTCTACTGCAGGGTCTCCTAGAGCCTACATTTTGACGGCATGAGGGCCATGTTGTGACCCATTCCCCACAATTCTGCATCTAACCCACTCTCCAGAGAAGTAAATATGTACTCAAACTGCTAACTGTAAGCATAATTGTTGACTAGTGGAAAGTTGAACAGAACACTAACAACAGCTCGTTAGGGGTGAATTGATGATCTTATGCAGTCATTTGCTCTGGGCTGTGTCACAGCATAGCAGTGGGTTTCCTATTATAACTAGTCTTTTCATGTCCTGTGCTATTTTCTTTATTGACTTCTGTGATTGCAGGTAGCAGAGAGGAGGTGCTGTTTTCCAAAATCTTTTTCATGTTTCTTTTGGAACATACTGGAGACTATTGTCTGATATCAGTTACTCATTTATTCTGCGTTTGGAATAGACCCCTGTCTGTTTACCAGTCACATGTTAAATTACTGTGACAGATGCTTTTTAAAAGGCAAGGAGATTATGTGCAACAAAGATGTTAGATGGCTTATCATTATGTTCTGGTGTCATTAACTCACTAGGACTTACGGATATAAATTTGCCACATGGTTAGAAACTGCCTTGGACTTATTAGATGCTCAGTATATCTTTCTTAAACACTAGATTGAGCGCCCCCCTGCCCCCCGCCAAATAACTTCTTTTATTTGGAACTGGATGTGACTATAAATGTAATGTAACCAACGTCCTTTATGTTGTAGCAAAATATAAGGTTTTTGCACCAAAATGTAGGAAAAGTGAAGGCAAATTTCTCTCATTGTTCCTCTCTTTATTAACTTGAGCTTTTCCTAGTAGTTATAATCCAGAGAAGAGCAGGAATCACCTGTGTGACATTATCTAAGCATTACTTCAGGTCTGCCTGGTGAGTCCCCATTTCATTTAAAAGGAAATTGGACAAATGGTTGATTTGTATAAACTATCAATATACAATCAAATACAATTACTTGTTCTTTGTTTTCTGTTGTGGTTGTCATTGTTTTTGTTTTTTCAGTTAGCTCTGAGGGTACAAATTTGAACACCATTTACCAAATTGGTACAAAATTGAACGCCATTTGAACACAACTGAAGAAGGATATGCTTTTGCAGAAAAAAATATCGTGTCAATATATGATGGGGGGAAAAGATGAAAAACTGCCACAAATCTCTAAGAATAGTGTGAGGTCAGTTATGAAATGAACTGTAGGGGAAATGTATAAGGATAAAGAAGTATATATTTGTGTTACCAAGTTAAGTGTAAGAATAAAGGAGAGGGAGGCTAGAACAAAAGGACAAGAGTAGAACCACTTTTTCCCATTCTGAATTTTCCATTGGGTAACAGAAAGATTTTCCCACTGGAAAAGATGAAGCTCAAAACACACAGAAATAATGAGAATGTCTAACTACCTTCAGTTAGTTCAATTTCCCTTGGCAAGAAGAAATATGCTCCAGTTCAGTTCGGTTGCTCAGTGGTGTCTGACTCTTTGCAGCTTCATGGACTGCAGCACGCCAGGCTTCCCTGTCCATCACCAACTCCTGGAGCTTGCTCAAACTCATGTCCATCGAGTCAGTGATGCCATCCAACCATCTCATCTTCTGTCGTCCCCTTCTCCTCCTGCAATCTTTCCCAGCATCAGGGCCTTTTCTAAGGAATCAGTTCTTCACATCAGGTGACCATAGTATTGGAGCTTCAGCATCAGTCCTTCCAATGAATATTCAAGACTGATTTCCTTTAGGATTGACTGGTTTGATCTCCTTGCAGTCCAAGGGACTCTCAAGAGTCTTCTCTAATACCACAGTTCAAAAGCATCAATTCTTCAGTGCACAGTTTTCTTTATAGTCCAACTCTCACATCCATACATGACCACTGGAAAATCCATAGCTTTGGCTAGATGGACCTTTGTTGGCAAAGTAATGTCTCTGCTTTTTGCTGTTCTATCTAGGTTGATCATAACTTTTCTTCCAAGAAGCAAGCATCTTTTAATTTCATGGTTGCAATCACCATCTGCAGTGATTTTGGAGCCCAAGAAAATAGAGAAAAGCCCAAGAAAATAAATATGCTCCAGTGCCTGCTGATAAAAAATTTTTAATAAAACCCATTGGGGGATTTTTGAAAAATTAAAGACAATGCACTAGAAGACTAGAGATAGTAAAACTGGGCCCCGATTTTTTGAAAACGAGTAAAGTGAATATCCCAAACCATATGATATAGGGCCTGAAACGACTAACTTAATTGTGAGAAAAGAAAGTAATAATCACATAGTGATAATAACTATGAGCTAAGATAGGATCACTGAAAAAAAATTATGTCTAACTGAACTCATGTGCTCCTGTATCTTACAAAAAACGTTTAATTAGAAGAATGGAGTGTATGTAGCATAGATGAATGTTAGCAAAACATTGGAAAATATGTGCCATGATACCACTGGTGACAGAACAGAGAAAAGGAATCAAATTTTAATAAAGCTCAGTTCACCTAAAAGGAATTTCTTAAGGTTTACTGTAAGTATCAGTGTTTCTGTCAATGGATTATATAAGGATAATAAGGAACAGAGACTAGGTATGTAGCAGAAATCTGAATGAGCTTATATAACATACTAAATAGTAGATATAGAATTTTAAATGTTTTCAAGAATTTAGAATAATTATACAAATCTCAGGAAAAAAAGATAGTTTATGTCAAGTTTATCATTTTTTGTATGTGCAAAAATCTTTGGTTGTCAAAGTGACTGCAATTTCAATTCAAATCAGTAGTCTGATTGAAGTTTTGTTAAAAAAAATAAAGGCAAACGGGTTACCGTAGAATTAGTCGGGTATGGGGGCAGGATAATGATCCAGTTTTACCTCTTGACCATGAAACACTGAAATCCATAATTTGACAGAACCTGAAAAGTTGTTTAGTTTTTTTTTTTTTAATGATTCATATGATTTGTATCATTATTCTAAATTCCTGAATTTCCTTCAACACTTCTAATAAGTTGTGTTTCAATCTCTTCAACACCAGAAAGGCCATTCCATTTTTGTATAGTTAAGACTGTAATAAATGTCTTCTTTTAGACCCAAATTGATTTGCCTTTAACTTCTACTGAGTAGATACAATCCTGTTTACTGGAACCACATAGAAAAGTCCTAATCCTTCTTCTCTGACAACTCTCTAGGTATCTGAGCATCTCCCTTTCATTACCCTCACCAGACTGTGTTTCCCTGTGAAATATACACCACCATGGCAGCATCTCTTCTAGTAGGATTGCCATTCATTCATACAACACATAATTACTATTCCAGTTGATGTGTTAGAATTGGTGATGGGAGGAAACATAAGACTTCTCTGCACTCAAGAAAGCATTTTGTCTAAAATGATACAACATATGATTGACTCATATTGGGCTTTTTGTCAGCTGCTAAGCTATGTCTCTGGAGAAGGCAATGGCACCCCACTCCAGTACTCTTGCCTGGAAAATCCCATGGATGGAGGAGCCTGGTAGGCTGCAGTCCAAGTGGGGTCGCTAAGAGGCGGACACCACTGAGCGGCTTCACTTTCACTTTTCACTTTCATGCATTGGAGAAGGAAATGGCAACCCACTCCAGTGTTCTTGCCTGGAGAATCCCAGGGATGGTGGAGCCTGGTGGGCTGCCGTCTATGGAGTCGCACAGAGTCGGACATGACTGAAGCGACTTAGCAGCAGCAGCAGCAGCAGCAAGCTATGTCTCACCTGTTTTACCCATTGAAATAGGTCAGTTCCAAGTCCACTGAAAAAGAGATGTTTCATGGTCTGGTAATATTAAAGCTTTTTAAATTTTGTAAATTCAGATAACCATTTTTAGGGACCAATTGTATGCCAGACTCAATTCCTGCTCTTAAGATCACCAGTTTAGCAATAGATGGAAGTATATAAGCCAGATATCACATTATATGGACATGTTTTAGAATAGAGATATGTGGTGAAAAGTACTGGAATATAAAAGTAAAAGCAGAAACTCTTCTTTTGTTTATTAGTTCAATGAGAAAAAGTCATTCACAATAGCATATGTGGCATTTGAAATTTTTTAGAGAACAACTGGCACATGAGATTTAGTTTTTAAGAACTGAAGTTATTTGGAGAAGACTTGAGGAAGATATGAAAGCTATCTTTCAAATAACTGAAGGGTGGTTCTGGCTCTCTGCAGAACCTTGATTAATACAGAATGAGGATTCCAACAAAGGTCTAATAAGATTTTCAGAAAAAGAGAGTAGATAAAATTGGGAGAAAAATATTCAAAGGGATAATGGATAAGAAAGTCTAAAGAATTTAAAGAAACTAAAGTTTCAAGCAGAATAAACAAAAGTAAATTTGCACCAAGCCAGCTTGTAGTAATCTAAAGAATTACCACATGTAATCTTGAAGGCAATCAAACAAAATAAGACAATGCCTAAAAAGAAATATCAGTTTAGTTGAAACAAACTTCTCAACAGCAACAATATAAACCAGAAGACCATGGAAATATTCTTTTCAAAGTGACAAAAGAAAATAATCATTTTCCTAAAATTCTATTCCCAACTCTACTATAGTTATATACGATTATTTAAATTGAATATGTGTGTTTCTGTCTGTGTATGTGAGTACATATATGTATGTAATTATTTTAAACCATGGGACATCTAGATCATAGAAAGGCTGAAAACAAAACAGTGAGAAAAGCAGGCAAATTCAAATAAACAGAATATGATGTAGTAAGAAAAACATGTAACAAATAGATTTTTATCAACAAAATATAATAAACCTGAGCTGGTATGTACTCAAATGAAAGTTTTATATTATATCCAGATAAATTTGACCAAATTACTCCAAAACATTGACAAATATAAGATAGTGCAAATATAATAAATACAAATATAAGATAGTGTGGACCTTTGTCAGGAAAGTAATGTCTCTGCTTTTTAATATGCTATCTAGGAGGGGACTTTAATTCATGTTAGAAGAGTCATGATTTGTCTTCAAACGTCTGAAGGGGTAGCATGCAAAAAAAGAATTAAATATATATATTGTACCCACTAAAGAGAAAAAACTAAGACCAGTGGTTGAAAATTATTGATGAACAGATAATCGCTGTTTATGTTGAACTAAAATTCTTGCAGTCAGATATGTCAGAACATGGAATGGAATGGTTTATTGCTGGAGAGTTTGCCTTCTTGTCTTTGAGGTGCACACAAACAGACTGGATGGTGACTTAGGATGTGGCAAAGGGGACAAAGGCATCACATGAGAGATTGGACATGATGTCATTTTAAGTTTAGTTTTATGAACTTAAAAACTGTATCTGCTTTCCCAGCTTGATTATTTGGAATATGCTTGCAAAACAGTTTGCACTTACCCCATGCTAACTTGTGATTTGCTGTAGGCAAATGTAAAATAAATCTCTGGCAGTCTGACATTAATAACTTTCAAATGTCTGAAATGAAGTCACTAAATTCCTACAGTCATTAGTACCCATGCTATGAGTATTTTATTCCTAAAGAATTCATTCACTCATAACCAACCAGTTCACCTGCTGCTGTAGTAGGGAATGATTTACCTAATGGAAGGAGTCCAGGCTTTAGTATTAGGTATTGTATGTACAGTGAGAGACTTAATTTTGGGGGGCTCCAAAATCACTGCAGATGATGACTGCAGCCATGAAATTAGAAGACGCTTGCTCCTTGGAAGAAAAGCTATGACCAACCTAGATAGCATATCAAAAAGCAGAGACATTACTTTGCCAACAAAGGTCTGTCTAGTCAAAGCTATAGTTTCTCCAGTAGTCATGAATCGTTGTGAGAGTTGGACTATAAAGAAAGCTGAGCACTGAAGAATTGATGCTTTTGAACTGTGGTGTTGGAGAAGACTCTTGAGAGTCCCTTGGGCTGCAAGGAGATCCAACCAGTCCATCCTGAAGCAAAATCAGTCCTGAATATTCACTGGAAGGACTGATGCTGAAACTGAAGCTCCAATACTTTGCCACCTGATGTGAAGGACTGATTCATTGGAAAAGACCCTGATGCTGGGATAGATTGAGGGCAGGAGGAGAAGGGGACGATCAGAGGATGAGATGGTTGGATGTCATCACCGACTTGATGCGCATGAGTTTCAGTAAGCTCTGGGAGTTGGTGATGGACAGGGAAGCCTGGCATGCTGCAGTCTATCGGATTGCAAAGAATCAGTCACAACTGAGCAACTGAACTGGACTGAACTGATTGTACACTGCTCTTTTATCTGGGCAGGAACTCATCCCAAGCTACTGTGAATACTGGTGGCTTATTACTCTCAACTGATTCCCTTTCTGGGCATTCCCTTCAACCAAAGGCAGACATTTGCCAGTGTCATGGCCTCTCCCTGAAGACAGATCACGTTTAATGACTGGTTGATAAGGAGTATTAAGTTTCCTTTGCCCAAAGGCTGTACAACTTTGAAAGGCCCTTCCAACTCCAGAGCTTTTGCAGGCAAATCGCAGTTCCAAAGACTGTTTTCTGGGGAGTCTGACATAAAACATAAGGTGATTCCTTCGGTTATTAGTGTCCTCCTTTATGGCTTGTAGACTAGACGGGCCACATGAAGACCCATGGAATATGTGTATTGCCATAGTCACTCAGCAGTATCACAGAGTCATTTCTTTTTCTGCCTTGTTCTATAATTTAACTTGGGATTTAGGGAAGTAATAATGAGAAAAGGAAGGTGTAGAAGTAATCATGAGAATAGGAGAGTGCAATGGAAATGGCGGTGAGAAGGAGGGGGAGGTGAAATAGAAGGCTGAGAGCATGTTTCTTCTTTTTCCAGTGTAATTATATTTTCACCCTTCTCTACTAATATGCACCTTTCTGAAGCATCTCTCCCTCCACTTTTTCTCACCTTTCTACCATCCTCTTATATTCATGTTTCTTCAACCTGCCTAAAAATAGATGTAGTAGACAGCAGTGGTATGGCATGTAATAGGGAGAACTCTGTTTATAATCAGGGGTCTAGATGTACATCACAGCCCTGCTACTTACTGTAGATAAGTTTTAATATAAAGTATATATACTTTCAAGTAAACTATAAATAGGATCTCAATCACCTTGGCAGCCAATGTATATTAGAGATACTTTAATAGAAATGAGTGGAACTTGAGCCATCAGCTCTAACGGTTGGGCACTGGTTTGCTCCTAGATATAGAGAGAGCAATTGCATGATTTTTTTTTTTTTTTGACTAGACTACCAGTTGCTTTAAGATCTCATGTTGTTGTATGTTGTTGCCATTACATAATGCATATGAATTACACTTTATGCATTTTCTAATTTAATCTAGTGTATTCTGATTTTCAGGGAGATTGCTGAAAATCAGCTTTTCAAACTGCTTAACCGCTTTTCTAAGATGGTCCAGTCGTTCTGGCCTACTCAGCATGAGATTAACCATCCACCGCTGTCACCTGAGTGTGCGAGCTCATCATATTTGAATAATTGGAATTAGGAAAAGAATTTCAGTAACTAATTTGATTTACTGTTTAAAAACAATCCTGTGATTGTTTACAAACCTTTCTCTTTAAATGTGGTCCCTTCAAAAACAGGCCTGGGTGCTCTAGAATCATAGATTAATTTTAGAAACACTGTCACCTGGTGGTACTTTAGAGTTATTGCACTTGGCTTTTCCTCAAGTTTTTCAAAGTCCGCATCTGTAGGAGAAGGGAATCAACTTCTAAGAAACTAAACAACACATCTTATTCTGCCAAATATAATTCAGAGTGAGAATTACACAAACCCATTCCTTACACAAGGAACCCATTACACAAACCCACCCAATACACAAACCCATCATGCCACTGGAAGACTGGAAGACTCTAAGACTCAAGACCATTCCTCCTTCTGAGAGTCCAACCCAGTGTCCAGGGATCCTTTACAGCTCCCTCCTGTCTTCCATCATATGCGTTTGTAATTTGCAGAGACCTGAAGGAATCCTGGTAACATTTTGGACTTATAAAACCATCTCTTTTCCACTATGCCCTTTTGCTGGATATATTTTCCAGCAAAAAGTAGGACATATTTTCTATAAGAACCACAGGCAAGTTGCTGTAATCCAATAGAAAACTCAGTGTGCAGAAACAATGCTCCCCTTTCTGTACGGAAGTGGGTCATAGAATGCATGGCCGAGGGGAGAACAGACAACCATGTTGTCTCTGGCTGCATCTTTCCCATCCCCCCAAAAGCAGGAACCATGGGAAGGATTATAGATCTAAAAATAGGCCCTATGTGTGCTGTTTTAAACTGGTCAGTATGGGCCAGGAAAATAAAACCCCATAGGTTGATCATAAGCAGTATAGTTGTACATAAAATCATGGAGCATATATTTGACATCTAGCTAGCTTGTTTGATCAATGTATTAACAGATCACAAACACAAACATTTAATCCACTGTGTCTGCTTTGGGGATGAAGAGATAACAGTTAAACTTTTTTGAAGACAGAACTTAATCTTTATGTCATGAGATTTGGTGATAGCAGTTATAATAGCCATTTGTCGTCCTCATTGATGCCGTAATGGCAGTTTGGTGTCAGAACCCCCAATCCACTACTTGGTAAAAAATTCATGTCTCATGTAAAAACTGAGTAATCTGTAGTCTTCAATATTTCTGATCAAAATAAGTTTAAATGTGAAGTCATCCTTTCATAGTGTTCACAAAATGAGCTGTGTTTGTGATGCTGCTAGCGTGATAGTTGCCCTTTTCTGAGAATTAACTGGGTCAAAAGTCATGATACTGCAACTTGCTTTGAATTTTCAGGCCTGAAGAAAATCAGGAAGTCACCACTGTCTTGCCCTGTAGAGGGAACATGAGCAGGTTCCTAACAGTGCAAGTTTCCTAGCACTTGGGCTTCCATGGTGACTCAGCTGGTAAAGCGGATCTGCGCTCAACCCTTGGGTTGGGAAGATCCCTGGAGAAGGGAACAGCTACCCACTCCAATATTCTGGCCTGGAGAATTCCATGGACTGTACAGTCCCTGGGGTCACAAAGAGTCAGACATGAATGAGCAACTTTCACTTTACTTCTCTTCACTTCCCAGCACTTAAAAACCCTCCTCCTGATAATGTATTTAATATATATACGTGTATGTATAATGCTCACTGTATATGTTTACTTGACAGTGCAAACATCTAGACAGCTGTCATGATCAGAATAGTTTCTGGTAGATTCTCATTTAAAACTGACTCAGCAGCAATGAAGATACAGACATTGAGAGCAGACTTATGGATACAGCTGAGCGGGGAGGAAGGAGACGGTGGGATGTATGGAGAGAGTAACATGGAAATATACAATACCATATATAAAATAGATAGCCAATGGGCATTTGCAGAATGACTCAGGGAACTCAAAGCGAGGTTCTGTAACAACCTAGAGGGGTGGGATGGGAAGGGAGGTAGGAGGGATGTTCAAGTGGGAGTAAACCTATGGCTGATTCATGACAACACAAAACTGTAAAGCAATTATCCTTCAACTAAAATAAATAAAAAGGGGGAAAAAACCTGACTCAACAACAATCATAAACAAATTGTCTTGGCTACTGCCTACTCATGAATCTACCATCTTCATTCAAGTCAAAGTGAAAAAAGAGGCAATTGCATAAATTTAGGCTTCAGCTTCTAGGGCCATTATTCTCTAGCACATCTCTTTAGCAATGTGTAGAATTAAATTAGTTCAAAACCAGGAGCCTATCGATTTTTCTAGAAATTAAATGCTTTCTTCTGTGAATGTTTTATCATCTCTATGTGAGCCATCCCTGCTCATCATTGCATTTGCTTCCAACCTAGAACTCACAGTACATTTCTGATTTTTGATCCCCAAATCCTACCAAGAGTTGTGTTGCCATGTCATCTCTGTGAGAACAGTCCTTAGGAAGGATGCTGCTGTCACTGCAGACAGGCTGTACCTTTTGGGATAGAGACCAATTATACTAATATTTTTAAAAATTGCTAAATATGGATTATTTTTTGCCTATTTATAAAATATTGTATTTCTATTATTGCCCTAATAGTTTTTTGAAACAGAAGGTAGATGAAAGATTTTATGCCAGAAAAAAATTCACAATTAGCAGAGAAACTCTTGAGATTATGCATTATATTCCATTTTATTTTTGTATTTACCACAATGATTGGTACAGAACAGGAGCCCAATGAATTTCTGCTGAATGACAAAAAGCCTTATAATCTTTAGCCTGTGTAACATTATAATTATTTGCCAGCCCTTTTGTTAAGCTTGATTCTCTACCACTGTGGTCGTATTCAAAGAATGGTTCTTGGTCATTACCTGAGAACTTGTTAGAATACAGAATCTCAGGACCTACCACTGACATACTGTACTAGAATCTGCATTTTAATAAGATCTCTAAGTTTCCATATGTGAAAGCACTGCTTCTCTGTATGTCCTATTCTTTTATTAACATGGTCAAGCTTTGTTTTCTTAAGCTCTTGATTTATGAATATATTTATGAGTTTTATGTTGATTCCTATGGGATTTTTAATTGAAAAAGAGATGATCTGTATATTCAGTGCCTGTAGACACAAATAAACCCCCCACCCTTTTGTGAGTTTCCATTATCCATTGGTAAGGACATCATTATCTAGGTTACTATGAAACCAATTTTCTTTAGCATAAGGCACAATGGTCTCCTCACTAGAATGTAGAATTTTATAAGTACTTAAGATTTTTCTGTCTTGTTTAAAACTCTTCTGAAGATCAATCAATAATCCCAAAATAATTAATTAGCTGGGATAGCTATAAAATCAAAGTAAATCATGATATATATATATATATATATTTTTTTTTTTTTTTTTCAGCATGGAAGACTGTGTTTGGCCTTTCCTCAAAAGATGTAAATGTTACATGCAACTTTATTGGAAGGATAAAGAGAAAAGTAGAAAGTGTAGATAGTGTCTTGATTCTGTGAAAGTTGCTTGGTAGTGTCTGATTCTTTGAAACCCCGTAGACTGAAGCCCGCCAGGCTCCTCTGTCCGTGGAATTCTCCGGGCAAGGATACTGGAGTGGGTATCCATTCCCTTCTCCAGGGGATCTTCCTGACCAGGGATTGAACCCAGGTCTCCTGCAGTACAGGTGGATTCTCACCATGCTTGCCACCAGGGAATTATTAACCAATTTTTTATACTTGTGGTTAGTCTTAGAGTATGTATCATTGCCAAAGAAAATATATATTATTTGTTTAAAAAAAGGGACAACCTCAGTAAATTTTAATCAAATTGAAAGTCTACAGATGGATATAGTGAGTTGAATGTGACCCCTCTAAAAGACCTGGGCCCTCAAAATGCAACTTATTTGAAATAAAGGGCTTTGCTGAAATGTTTGAAATAATGATCTCAAAATGATATCATTTTTTATTAGAGTGAGCCCTAAATCTAATGGTGAGTACCTCTGTAAAAGACAAAGAGGGAGAAGACAGAGAGATACGTGGGGAAGAAGACCATGTGAAGAAGAAAGCCGGAGTGGGAGTGGTGTCTATGAAACTGAAGAAAACCAGAATTGCCAATAGTCACCAGAAGTTGGAAGTGGATCCCCTAGATCCTTTGGAGCCTTGCCAACACTTTAATTTTGGACTGTTGACTTTCAGACCTGTGAGAAAATTCATTCCTTTTGTTTTAAGTCACCTATTTGGTAGTAATTTGTTACAACAGCCCTCAGTTCAGTCACTTAGTTGTGTCCAACTCTTTGCGACCCAATGGACTGCAGCACACCAGGCCTCCCTGTCCATCACCAACTCCCGGAGCTTGCACAAACTCATGTCCATTGAGTCAGTGATGCCATCCAACCATCTCATCCTCTGTCGTCCCCTTCTCCTCCTGCCCTCAGTCTTTCCCAGCATCAGGGTCTTTCAAATGAGTCAGTTCTTCACATCAAGTGGCCAAAGTATTAGAGTTTCAGCTTCAGCATCAGTCTTTCCAATGAATATTCAGGACTGATTTCCTTTAAGATGGACTGGTTGGATCTCCTTGCAGTCCAAGGGACTCTCAAGAGTCTTCTCCAACACCACAGTTCAAAAGCATCAATTCTTCGGTGCTCAGCTTTCTTTATAGTCCAACTCTCACATCCATACATGTCCACTGGAAAAACCATAGCTTTGACTAGACAGACTTTTGTTGGCAAAGTAATGTCTCTGCTTTTTAATATGTTGTCTAGGTTGGTCATAGCTTTCCTTCCAAGGAGCAAGTGTCTTTTAGTTTCATGGCTGCAGTGATTTTGGAGCCCCCCAAAATAAACTGTCCCACTGTTTCCATTGTTTCCCTATCTATTTGCCATGAAGTGATGGGACCAGATGCCATGATCTTTGTTTTCTGAGTATTGAGTTTTAAGCCAACATTTTCACTCTCTTCTTTCACTTTCACCAAGAGGCTCTTTACTTCTTTACTTTCTGCCAATAGAGTGGTGTCATCTGCATATCTGAGGTTATTGATATTTCTCCCAGCAATCCTGATTCCAGCTTATGCTGGAAGGGGATCTCCACAACAGCCCTAGGAAACTGATATAATGAGCTAAAAAATCCATTGTCTGGTGATGTACTGACTGAGTGAGTAGCTTTGACATTATAACTTCCTTATCTGACAGCATAACACCTTTACCTTACTTCTGTATCATCTTCTGATCCTGTTTCTGCAAGTGTAGAAATACATATGCCCAAGAGTCAAGACACATACACACACAGATGTGGACTGAGGAAACTGTAAAAACTAGACAAGTGCACAAGAAGCAATGATACTGTCAAGCATAAGGAGATGGGCAGGAAAAGAGAAAAGCAAAGGTTTTTAGTGTAACTTTTAAAGCTGTTAAGAAGTTTAAAAGAAACAAAGACATGAAATGGCGGTTTATAAAGGGCCATAACCTCTAGCTTATCCTGTCCCCAGCATGCCAAGACATTAATAAATAGCCTTTGCCCTGGAACTCAACAATCAGAGTTTAACCCAAGGGCTTTGAAGTCAATAAGAGTGAGAACATTTGCTCTTTTATTGTACCTGCATTGATGACAGTGAGTGTGTGTGTGAATGCGTGTGTAATGGAGAGATGGGTTTGAAAGCATATTCTTACCTTCTAGGAAGTGTACTGTGCTCTTTCACCACCAAAGTGTGGATAGAGCAATAGTCACTGGTCTGGTTGAATGAATACCTCTGTGATTTGTTTTATGTATGTTCCATTCCCTTGTCAAAGCTGCAGGATCCAGCAGGGTGTTAAAATTATTGATGTATTAGGTGTGCGAAGGAAATGAGTATTTTTTAAATAGTTTGCTCCATCTGTGTCACTAATGTGGATACTGCCACCTTGAAGCCCCACAAATCAATATCCAAATTCAATGACAAACTTTTTTAAAACCATAACTCATCAAGCTTTAGTGCTACTTAAGACAAGGACCCTGCCTATGTGAGGCCATCAAACACCAATATTGACTCTGTAGGACATTTTAAAGGCTATTTATATCACAATAAAGGTGCTTTATTAGTCTCATCAATCAGGAGAGTGCAAATTCCACCCTGGAATCAGTTCTGCCTGAGCCTGTGGAACAAGGAAGGATGAGAAATTATGGCATGTGTTATCTTCAATCTCATTTGAAACTTCCTAATTGAAACAATGGACGCGTTTATTGCTTACAAAATAAATGAAGGAGGCACCACTAATGTAATAGTGAAAGTTGAGGCTCCTGGTTGTTTTTCCCCCTCCTTGACAGAGAGTTGGTGGTCGGCCAACAGAGTGATTCCTGGTCTCCACAGTTAGAGACACAATGCATCTGTCATTTGACCAAGATGAATGTGCTGGTCATGCGGTAGGGCTGCACCCAGCTTGTAGCAGAGGCCTAGACTAGTGGTTCCTGTCATCTGTGACTTGGCAAGTAATACTGTCTTCCCCTGGGTCAGGAAATGCTGCCCCATAGTAGTTAACAGCTCAGTTTCAGGAGTCAGACCAGATTGGATTCAAGTTCCATCTGACTTACTTGAGCTGAATTTTTCTCAACTGAGAAACAAGGGACCTACATCTTACAGTTGTTGTGAGAATTAATGAAGATAATTCCCTCTGCATGGTAAACACTCAGTAAATGCTCTCTATTAACATTATTAGTTTTGACAGGTGATCACTCTGGATATGAGAAGATACAGTTGATGATGATGTTTGTAAGATTAAGAACACCAGTTATAGTGTCAGACAGTTAGATTTGAGTCTTAACTCTGCAACTTATGACCTGTGAATTCTTAAGTAGGTTTTACTTGAGTAGAATTTGCTTTCTCTGACTTTTAGTCCCCTAAACCTTAAATGGCTAGGATATAATAACTCCACACCCTCAAAGCTGCTGTAAAGACCACATGAAAAATGCTTATCAGTGATGTATGTTGAATGCTCTCTATATGCTTGTAGATCCTTACACACCATAAGCATATCATCAGTAACATTTTATATGATGATTGAAAGCCTGGCAAAATTTTAGAAATAAATATCTATGTGCCTGCCCAGAGAATTGTTAATTTCTTAGATTTTATACATTTACTTAAATATTTATTTAGTGCCTCCAGCAGCTAGGCAGTGGAGATACAGAGAATAAGTCAGTAAAATCTTTGCTTACGTACCCTGTAGTCTAGATGTGGAGGAGGGACTTGCATTCCTGGAAAGTGTACTTGAAAGGGATAGGAGAAGAGAGTGATTGGAGAATGGGAAGAAGTTACGGGTCAGCACAGGTCCCTCTGAAATGATAGGGTTTGAACTAGGAAAGAGTAAATGATGCAACTGTAGGAGAGGAGAATGCCTACCTAAGCAAACAGAATGTAAATGCAAAGGCCCGGAGGCACAAACATGCCTGAGAAGTAAGGCAGGATTGTCTGAAGCCTGATGAGCATGGATGGATGGATACAGTAGGAAGTTTGAGAGCTGGAGGCAAAGTGATATAATGGCTTTGGAGGTCAATGAGAAGAGTTTTGATTTTATGGTAAGCACATCAAAAAGGCATCAGAAGATTTTTAGAGCTGGTGAGGATGATCTGATTTCCCCTTTAAAGAGTAATTCTGGCTGCTGGGAAGACAGAGCTGGTGGTAATTTATACTAGGACTATGGAAATGTATACTAGGGAAGTAGCAGCAGAAAGGCAGGAAGAAAAATAATATGCAGTATGTTTGGGGAGTAGGATTGCTGCAAAGAAAAATATGCAAAAAGAAATCAAGAATGGCTTAAAAAATAGTTTATTCTAGAAAATGTTTGTCTTGTTTTAAAAGCAATATTGGCTCATAGCCCCAGTATTTTATTCAAGGAAATGTTCTGGCTTATTTAAATTATATTTTGGCTCTTCCCAAAGCCTAACCCTCCTACTGAAGTTTTTCAAAAACCTTTCAAAGACTGGAGGAATGTAGGTAAAAGAGTTGATAATAACCTAATTGGGAATGAAGTCTCTTGGATACCATGTGTTGTATTATACACTGCCTAGGCACTGCTGTGGATTTGTTTAAATTATATCATTTAGTTCATTCAATAATACTATTAAGTAAAATATAAACTTCATTAAAATAGGATTTTGACTATTTTAATGAAAGTGTATCATCAGCCCCTAGAATAATGCCTAGCTACGTGCTAAAATAATATATAGAATTAATTAATTAGGTAGTTATTATTGATACCATCCACCCTCAATTTAAATGTGAAAACTGAAACTCACTGAGTTTAAACAAACTACTCAGATTCTCATGAGTTACGTGACTGTCAGAATTTGAATTCATTAAGTCTTCTTCTGTACTCCTTGCAGCTGACTGGACAAAAAGACACAGGCTAATCTTTGAAATCTCCATTCTGGGGTTTCTTGTTATTAAAAAAGTGTCCGGGCCTCATTCAAACCCAGAGAAGTTTGGCTCTATCAGAAAACTTTGGTTTAATGACCTGAGGAACCATTGATGATCACAATCTCATTCTCTTTTACCAAACTTTTCCTGTACTGTATTTATAGCAACATGGAGCTGGGGGAGATGCCATGAAGGAATAGGAAATGGGTTGAAGAATGGGTTGGAGGTTCTCTTACAGGATGTCAAGAAAGTGTGTTTGGGGAGATGTATGTCCTAAGGCTAAAATAAACTGTGAACTGATTTGTTGAATAACCCCATATCATTAATTACTAATTGATTGAAATTTTTTGTTGTTGTCATTCTAATTAAGGACAAATTAAAAAGGCTAACCTATTGAAAGAGGTATAAGGGAGAGAATGGAGAGAGCTAAGGGAATAAAGAACAGGTGAAGAAAAGGGGACATTTGTAGGGAAACAATATGAGAGAGAAAGCTACCTGAAAATTTTTTTTCCTCTTAAAAATTTGGAGACTGTCCAGCCATAAGATGTTCATGATAAATAATGCATTAAATGTACTGGAAAATTATACTTTTCATTTCTGTTCAAGTCCTTACAGTCCCTATTTCACAAAGGAAATAAGAACTGTGTCTTATTACAAATAATCCATCAGGTGTGGAGCAGTGAGTAACCTAACCTTTTACATTCTCTTTCTCCCAGTCCTTGCTGCCATGTGCGCTGGTTGATGCTTATCACAGCTGCCAAGTGTCTTGTGAGGAATAATATATGCTACCAGGTTAAAGATGCTTGTTTTTCAAGTCCCCAGAGGACATTAGTTGTGAGGCCTTTGGACAATTTTTTTTGTTAACTAGCTGTATTTTTACCTTAATATTGAGCTACAAAGGATTAAAGCAGCAGTTGTTCAAAGGGATCCTTGGACTTGAAAATGGGGGGGCTACTTGGATAGTACTTAGTTTCTGTTTACCTGTTTGGCATTTTTTATTGTGTGAGTGTATCATTAAGTTTATGAGTCACAGAAAACCTAGCTTAAACTGGCTCAAGTATTGGGGGAGTTTATTTATTGGTTCACATAAAGGAGAAACAGTAGAAGAGCTAACTGCATCAGTTGACCACTTTATCTATGTCTTGCCTTATTTGCTTCCCCATTGACTTTATTTCCAGATAAACTCTCTTCTCATGGTTACGGCATGGCTATCGCAGCTCTAGACCTTATATTCTTTGGGCTTTAAATCCCCTGGGAAGAGCAAGCCTTTCCTGGAAGTCAAACAAATTCTCAAACTTCCTCATTCTATTTTACTGTCTCTGATTGGATCACATCCCTATCTTTGATATACTGCTTGGCTTGGCCCTGGGCAACCTCCCTTCAGTCAGCAAGTGGGTCTCAGCCAACATACACAATCAAAGAGATGGAAAATGTGTGTTTTTACATGTTCAACTAAGTTAAGTGAATGAAGCTAGAGTGCCTAAATAACAAGTACACTTTTATTAGAGAAAAATTGTGTGCAAGAAGTGGAAGAACTTGAAAGAGACATGCACACACTACTATGTATAAAATAGATAGCTACAAGGACCTACTGTATAGTGCAGAGAATGCTACTCAATATTCAGTAATAACTTATATGGGAAAGGAATCTGAAAAAGAATGAATATGTGTATATGTATAATCGAGCCTTGCTGTAACCCTGACACTAACATAACACTATAAAGAACTATATTCCAATAAAACTTAAAAAAAAAAAAGGAAAGAGAAGGATGATAGAGATGAGAAAAGAGGAGATAAAGAGAGTGTCTATACAGACATGACCTACAGTTAGATCTATGTGTAGAATTTCTAAGTAGGTAGTTTTTAATTATTTATGTTAAGAAACCTGTGACTAGATTTTATTTATTAAAAAATTATACTTAATGTATTTTAGCTTTAAAAGAATGTATATTAACAAAACACTTAAGAGGGACAGTGAGAATAAAAAAGTAAGAATAAGAATAAATTATTTTTGAGTTTCATCATTATCTTAAAAAGACTTATTGTTGTTTAGTCGCTAAGTCATGTCTGACTCTTTTGTGACCACATGGACTGTAGCCCACCAGGCTTCTCTGTCCATGGGATTTCCCAGCAAGAATACTGGAGTGGGTTGCCATTTCTTTCTCCAGGAAATCTTCCCAATCCAGGGATCGAACCCATGTTTCCTGCTTGGCAGACAGATTCTTTACCACTGAACTGCCTGGGAAGCCCTATCATAAAAAGATGCCACTATTCAGATAATATTTCTAACATACTCAATGATACATAGAAAAAAATACAAGTATCTCTTGTCCCATCTGGGAAATTTTATTTTTAAAATAGAAACATTTGTAGTACATGTTTTAGTGTTGAATAAGTATTGTTATTCTTTCCAATCAGTCATTAAGTGACTAAGCACTACTTAAAAGTACAAACCAGTTTCTGTAAGAACTTTTGCAACCTATATTTGTACCTATACTGTTGAGATTTAGTCAACCTAAGCTTTCTATCCAGATACTGATGACGGTGGCATCTGTGTACTAATGCAGGACTCTTAATCAGCCAAATTATTTTCTAAGTGATTCCCTGGACCATAGACCAATACGTTTTGTAAGTAGGGGAGACAGGTAATGAGGAGAAGGCAGTGGCAGATATATGAAGTGAAGAGGAAGAGAATGTCAGCTAAATGGAGCAGCCATGTGATGGGCCAGAAACCATGGTTTTGGGCACCCTTGCCTAGAACATTTGTCTCCTTAAAATACGGTGCTTGAAACTACTGGGAGTGTTCCCCCAGTATGCTTGGAAGAGCTTGTCATCTTCATGTTTGGACTCTGCCATACAAGAATATCAGGAAGTGGTGTTCAGAATATAATAAATGTTGAAAGTGAGATTGATAATCCTGTCCCTTTAATCAGTCTCCAGATGAACACATAGAATCCAGAGTATGTTGCATTTCTTAAGGTTTTACTTTTCACTGGGCTGACCTCCAGAAAAAGATGGCATATCCCCGCAGGGCTGGATGCATCCCCAAGGCCGTTCAGGCGGAACAAGGAGCATTTCCATGGAAACCTTGCATATGCTCATGTGTGTGTATCTCCACCTGGCATTCGTCCTTCCAGTGACCAAGCCAAATGAGGCAATTTGTGCTGCGGCCACTGGAAGCGGCACTTGCTTCAGTAACACCATATCATGCTAGCAGGATTATAGAGAAAGGGGTGTTGGTTTCCTTTAGAGAGAGTGATTTTCCACTGGGTCCTCGCCAAAGGTCACACTGACAATGTTTTGAGACAAGCTGTGCCATACCCTTCACATAACTGCTGTGTGTTCAGTGACCATAGTTCCTTTTTGTCAATAAAATCTAATATAGCAGAGACCTACTTACCTTGGAAGAGGGGGATGCTATTTACCCAAGGTAGGAAATTGGCAGTATATTATCAGAGGGTATTTTCTGAGCAAATATTTAATCAGGACCTTTCCTATTTGTCTTTTTTGGCCGGAGGCTGTTCATAAAATGCAATGTGGTTCCACTCTCCTGTTCATGATTTACCCAGAGCTTTGCCACAGGCTGTTGTGTATGTAAAAGAAAGTTCAGTATTTCTAATTATATTGTGTACCTACTCTATTATCTGACACTCCTCTGAATTGCAAAGTAAGTTTTTATCAACACTTCCAATTGCCAAATATCAAGGTCCTATGAATTCACATTTTGTTAAGGTTTTCAAGGGATATCATGGATGTAATATAAATATAGTCACATAATCTTACACAGTCTTGCCTTTCCATACACATCTATGAACCCACCAAATTCAATCTGTGATTTTTATATTTTTCAGTAGCCTGAACATTTGTTTTTGACAAATACCCAGGAATGTTGTCACATTGCTGAAAGGTGTTTAGTTAACTCGGGTGACATATGAAAGGCACTGAGCAAAAATATTAGTGACATGTTGTTTAATGTTCTTCTCTTTCAGGTATCCCTGGAAAGTGAGAATTAAAATTTCCCCTTTTTTTCTATATTGTGTTCTTATTCTACTTCCTAATCTTAGTTGAAGAAATACACTGTCTGAATCTCTTCTCTAAGTTTTTGTGCCAAGCAGTAGGAGAAATGCCTCATGCAATTAAAATGATGGGGTTGACCTCACATACAGGGACAATAGTCATTTAGATCAGGACTTCTCAATGCCCAGCTTTGGACCCATACCCTACAGCCTATTAGGAACCTGCCCTTATGGCAGGAGACGAGCAGCAGACAAGCAAGCAAAGCTTCATCTGCTGTTCCCCATGCTGTCCATTGCTCCCATTACCACCGAACCATACTCTGCCCCCACCTACATGGAAAAATTGTCTTCCATGAAACCGATCCCTGGTGCCAAAAAGGTTGGGGACTGCTGATTTAGATGATGTTGTTCTTTGGAATATTGAAGTGGAATTTTGTTCTTTGGTGTTCCAATGTTCATTCTGAATAGAGGGCAGTGCAGGTGTTTCTTAACTTTGTTCATTATATCACCTGATATAGATCAGAACACAATTATGAGAGGTTGTTTTGAAGGTAAGTAACACAAACAAATACAGTTAACCTCTTACCATGAACATGGTGGGAATGTGTACATTCACACAGCATAAAGTAAGAAACTGCTCCACCAATTTCCAGGAAAACCATTTCGTTGGAAAAAAGTCTGACTTCTGGAGTCAGAAACTCCAGGTGTTTGAATTTCACTAAAACTTCTTCCCAGCTGTGTGAAATTGACTAAGTTCTCTGAGCATCTTCATTGTTTTCTTGGGAGAAATGATGAAGAAATGTTTATAAAAAGAAGTCTGGTTGATCACAGTTGTTCAATCAACATGACTCCTCTTCCACTATACTATGATCTTGTTAGGGTGACAATTCGGCCTTCACTCTTGTGATCCCTCAAAGTTACCACACTTCCTGAAACATTCCATAAATGTTTATTGAATGAATGAATGAATGTTAAAAGTTGACAGTTGCAGACAGTCATATCAGAGATTCAAGTTAAAAACTAAAACAAGCCAATAACAATAGTCCACAAGCTTAGAACACTTTGTTTGGCCCAGTTGTGATAATGAAGATAAAGCTGTTTTGAGGAACCTGTTGAACAATTAATTGACAGTGAAGCTTTGAAATTTCTGGCAGAGATGCTAAGCAGTGTGATCTATGAAGCTGATCTTTAAAAATAGTGGTTTTAGAGGAAATGTAGCAATGGAGAAGATAAGGGTTCAATATCGGGGTCAGGAAGATCCCCTGGAAAAGGAAATAGCGCTCTGATATTCTTGTCTGGGAAAATCTCATGGACAGAGAATCCTGGAGGGCCATCGTCTACGGGATTGCCAAAAAAGTAGAACATGACAGAGCAACTAAACAATATGTTTCTTAAAATGAAATTAAATCTCCTAAAGAAGAAACCAGAGAAACATAAAAATGTCTTACATTTCTGTATGCCTCCATCATTTAAAAAAAGAAAAGCAGAAGATTTCATTATTAGTTACCTTATGAGCAAGTGTCTGCACAGGTAACATCCACAAACACTGAAAACATTTGCCTACTCAACTTTTTGCCTTTCTAGAGATACTAATTCCCGTTTTGAGAAGAGGTATATTAAAAAGAACTTTCTTTCTCAACTTTATTTTAAAATGTGAGTATTTTTGTACTTGTGAATTTCCACATCTCCTAAAAATGGTTTAAGATTTCCAAATGTACTTCAATAGTATTCATTTGAACAGTATTTTCTGCTTCTTTCCCCACCAGTTGGGCATCCTTTCATTTCATTAAAAATGCCTTAACTGCACTTAAAAAAAAAATAGTGAACTTTTACCATTTGACTAAGGTGAATTCTATAGATACAAAAGACACAGAAAAGATACACTGATTGTCTTTATCCACAGAAACAATCAGATCAAACAATCAGATCAGCCACTATGTAATTCAACAAGTAAACCAAATGTGTTTGGTATCCAAATTAACTGAATACTCATATAGGAAATTAAATAATAAAAAATATGCATTTTTCATTTTATTGGTAGACAATTCTTAGTAAATCTTGGAGTTGCCTACTATATCATTTGAATTATTCCCTGTAAATAAATCACAAAAATGAATTAAACATCTGAAAATTTTTCAGAAATAATTAATTAAGGTCTGAACCAGCACCTTTCATTCTAGCTAGATTTCTGTTTCATGGAATGCCTTAAATTTCCCAGAGCAAAAGTTAGGATACAGACACATCTCATGTACAAATAATATTTGTTGAGAGGCTTCCTCATCTCCTAGCTGGATTTTTAATCCCTTAAGGAATAGATCAAAATCCTATTCATATCTGCAAACATGCTACATATAGTACATCTGAACTTAGATGCTTAACAGATGTAAATGACAAACATAATTCATGCTACTGTTTCCTATCATTCATTAGATCTTGAACCAACCCTGCTTTATATCTAAGATAAATCTGAGAGACAGATTAGTATCCTTTATGCATGTTCATTGACTGTGGTCTTGAGAAAGGACTTGGGCTCTGGTTTTCTGCCTCCATATACCCACAAAATCTCACCAGTTAAATTGAGGCAGCAGGAGTGGATCATAACTCATATTGATCCATCTGAGATTCAAGTTGAGTTTACATATTGCCAAACAGAAGATTTGGGCTTCCCTGGTGGCTCAGATGGTAAAGAATCTGCCTGCAATGTGAGAGACCTGGGTTTGATCCCTGGGTTGGGAAGATCCGCTGGAGGAGGGCATGGCAACTCACTCCAGTATTCTTGCCTAGAGAATCACTATGAACAGAGGAACCTGGTGGGCTGCAGTCGAAGGGATCACAAAAAGTCAGACATGACTGAGCAACTAAGCACAAACAGAAGATACATTTTGATATACAGATGTGTCAGCTGCATGTATGAGCTTCCCTGTGTTTTTCATGATTTTTGTTTTCATGTAGGTAAAAGCTTAGAAGCTTCGGATCTTTGTATGCAAAGTCCAGAAACATGTTTATCTCAATTTCTCAATCTTCCTGTCCCAAACAAACAAACAAACACTTTCTCTTCATTCTTGGAATCTACAGAAGAATCCTGTCTGTGATTCATGTGCTGCATCATGAAGGTTAAGTCCAGATTCTATCATCCACATTTTCCCCACAGCTTGTATTCCTCATTGTGTGAAGGAATATTATTTATTATGAAAAAATGAATAAGCCTGAACTATCGATGCTGATTCCCTACCCTTACTGTCTTTTTGCCTTTGATTACTAATTGTAAATCATTCCCAGTTTTCATTGTTACCAGAAGAAATACCATCAAATATACTTTGCCAAATTTTTGTTGGTTTGTTTTTCTCTATTACTTATTGGACTGCCATAGTTTATAAAGCCCATTGTGAGTACTGGACTGAAGGTGAGTTTCTAGCAAAACTACTAGGAACTCGGGTGCAAAATGATCCTCCTTTGTATTGTTTTTCCAACTGAAATAGAGCAGCAAATGAATGCAATCAATCTGTGGGAAACCAATTCCTATTGAACTTAGGAAAGTCTAGTTAAAGGAAGTTAAAGAAAAGAGCTGGGGAAGGTTTTGAAAAAGCAGAGAGGAATGAAAGAGAGATGCCACTGGGGGGAAAAAAAGCTCTTAATGGGGAAAGACAAATTGCAAAAATTGAAAATGAACCTCAAGGAAACATAGAGGAACACACTGAAGAGAGGAAAAAGAGTAGGAGGGGACAAAAACTTCAATGAATAATTGACAACTGTAAAAGAGAGAAGCAGAGAACGGGGAAGAAAATGCAATATTTCAAAAGATGGCACCTCTTGATTATTGCTGGGAAAAAATAAGCACAAAACAGATGAAGTCTCATTTTGTTTGTATAAGAACTTTATCAATATGATGATATTTCAGAGCTGGCTTCATATATGGAAGTGAGTTTGTCACTATCTTGCTCCCAATAAGAGAAACTATCCTCTGCTTTCAAGTGGAAAAGAGACAAAGGTGGCTGGGATATAATACACAATGGAAACACCGAAGGCGAAGTCAGAGGTCCATGGGAAGTAAATGACCCTGACGTGCTGCATGGAGGAAGTCCTCTTTCTAACTCTCTCCCTTCAAAACCCAGAATCTCTGCATCCTTCTGAAGACTGTCATCTGATTTATCCCCTCAGAATTAGCAAAAGTCAGTCAGGTCTTTGCTGATAAAAATGAGGAGGAAAGTTTTCAAATGAAAATAATCCCTCTTTGTTTGCATGTGCAAAATGAATATTTTTTTTAAATTTTCAATTGTTACCCCAATTGTATATTTTTCTCTTTGATTGTGTTTGTGGTCATCTTCATGTCTACAGCAATCTGTAGCTGTTATAAAGAACTTCATTGCTTTAACTAACTCTACCCATTCTGTAGTCTTGCAGTTAAATGGAGAATATTGACTCTGTTTTTCCCCTCATATTTTTACATTTTCATTTTGTGTTTTCAGATTTCTCTTGGCCAGAAACTTATTCACAACTGTAACTTGCTTTTATAAATATGGTTGGTGGTAAATCAATCTCTAAAATGTTTTCTAAGTTATTTACATTTTAATTAGTTTAAAATGCTTACATGTGAAGATATATATTTAGATTTGGTTTTCCCAAATGATTTAATCAAATAAACTGCTCAAGGTTTGAGACAAAGACTGTACCCTGGATGATTCCCTGAAGACAGGATTAGTTTAAGATAAGAGTGTAATACTTTAGTATGACCCTGGAGCAACTCAGAAGGCCTCCGAGCCCATAGGTCAATTCCATGAGTGAGCAGCAATGATATCTTTGGTTCTCTGAGATTTGAGAGTGGTTAGGTCTCCTTTTCAAACTTCAGAAGTTTCATTGGATAAAGACTTAGAACCTTTGTGGGCCTTTCTGGATTGAAGTTGCTCAGTTACTTCTCACTTTGGTATGTCAGTGGTCAATGCTAAGTGATTCCATTGTTCTTTCCAGATGAGAAGTTTGTCTTCCACAAGATGCATGAAAGAATTCCATGTTTGTTGCTTTTACGCCTACTGGTCTGACCATTGTAAGGCTGTAAGGCAGCATTTCCCCCGAGCTTGTCTTCTTATAGTTCCTGTGTGCAGTTGCAGCAGCGTTTTTCTCCAAATCATATCTTTGTGCTAAGGAAGGCATATGACCCCTTGTTCCAGAGTTGTAATCCTGTAGTCTCTTAATGAATAGACCTGTTCTCCCAATTATACCTTATATTATCTGGAATATACTTTAATTAAATGTGATAGCATGATCTCATATATAGAAATATAAAGAGAGCACCCGTAGCTGTCTGCTTCACACCACCAAGTCAGGAGAGACTTCTCTGATAAGGTGACATTTGAACTAAGCTCTGGAAAACAAGAGGAACCAGCTGTGCAAAGATCAGGAGCAGAGTGTTCTTGAGAAAATAAATTAAAACTACCTATTTACCCACCACTTGGCAATTATCATGATTAACATTTTGATATATATCCTTTATTTGTGCTTGTGAGTTCCTGTTTCTGTGTGTCTGTAGGTATAAATGGGTTTTACTGTGCAGTTATATTTGCTCTGTTCTTTCAGCAATATATTGTGAATATTTTACCCCACTAAAAATATTTCTATAATCTACATTTTAATGACAGCATAGAATCCCATTGAATTCAAGTAATATTATGTAACTGGCTCCCCCCATTATTCCCACTTTTATTGTGTATCCATTCTTTTAATACCTTGATTTTTATCTTTGCTCAGTAGGGCTTCTGAGAGAGAGTATAGTGAAATAATGAACGGCACAGCCTGCAGTATCAGCCTGCCTGAGTTTTGACCCCTACCATTTACCAGCCATATGAACTGGGGCAAGTTACATAACCTGCGACTTCCTGTAAAATAAGCATCATAATAGCACCTTCCTCATAGTGTCAGATGGGGACAGTTTTGTTGAGATAATAGTCAAATATTGTACAGAGAAATGCTTAGCACCACTTAGCATCTCACTCTGTGTGAGCCACCATTTTTAGATTCTGGGGACCTGGATAGAGAATGAGATATACTATATTAGCTACTATTCTAATTGTGGGAGAAGTCTGTGATCCATTCAAGAAGGAAAAAAAAAAAAGAACTGCAAGTAAGTTTACCTGAGGTCAAAATTGTGTCAAACTGACTGAATGTATAGATTTTCATGACCCATGAAGTTTGTGGTTGCATTTCCTAGGAAGGTACAAAGAGTTGCAGACTTGTTGCCGGGTCCAATATTTGTACATTGATAAAGTACTTATCTTTTATCTTTTATTCACTGAGGTCTCAGTGTGAAGCAGGAGTGCAATATTTCAGTTTTTAGCTTGAAGTCTTACAGTAAGCCGCTATTACTGTGTCTGCAGAAGTGCCAGGTAGTGCAAGTTATAAGAAAGGTACACACAAATGAAATGTGATTGGGATTTTAAAAAATCGAAGATGTTGTGACCTTTGCAACTCTCGGCCACCACATTGCCCTTAGCCTGAGTGTTCTTAAGCTTAAGGTCCCATAATGGGCTTCATGGAATTTGTCATCCACCTTAACTTGTTGATACTCTATAATCAGAATGTCAGTTGATGAGCATACAATTGAAAAGAAGTTTCCAAGAATACCTAAATTGTTCCCAATCTCAAGTTATAATGATAACCTGATACATCCATTACATTGAATTTGTTTTTTACTTAGATCTAAGGAAGTCCTTTTTAAAAAGGTCTGTAATGTTCTTATAACCCCTGCTGCTGCTGCTGCTAAGTCGCTTCAGTCGTGTCTGACTCTGTGCGACCCCATAGACGGCAGCCCACCAGGCTCCGCTGTCCTTGGGATTCTCCAGGCAAGAACACTGGAGTGGGTTGCCATTTCTTTCTCCAATGCATGAAAGTGAAAAGTGAAAGTGAAGTCGTCAGTTGTGTTGGACTCTTCATGACCCCATGGACTGCAGCCTACCAGGTTCCTCCGTCCATGGGATTTTCTAGGCAATAGTACTGAAGTGGGTTGCCATTGCTTTCTCCACTTATAACTCCTAAGTCCAAATTAATACTTTGCATGTGTGTATATCTGGGGTTTTTCTCAAGAGAGGTTAAATAACATTAGTCATATTTTCAAATATTGCTAGGAACCAAAACTAGTAATGACCACTCATCTAGCTTGTTGGACTGCTCCAGAAGCTGCAGCCAAACTCCTGTGAACTTGCTTCTGGGATTGCCCTTTCATTGGGTCCCCAGAAACTTGCGTTCCTGACTTATACTGCAAATAAAGAGATATTGGTTTCCTTGGACTTCTGTCTCTCAGAGCTGGATATCTATACATTTGTTGCCAGAACTCTCTAATTGCACATATTTTCTTGTTTTCTTTTGCTTTTCTGTTTGCTTTTACTTCTACTGACCACAATGAAGAGCCCACTTAGATTAAGATTTTATATTTTTAGTGATTTTGGCAATATTTGATATACTTTATTCAGGCATGATTTTATTTCTTACTCTATAAAACAGTCCAAACCCCTGTCATTACCCTGGCTGAATTAGTTTCTTCATTTGGGCTACCAGAAAATCTTGTCCTTCTATTGTACACATCCTACTTGAAAATTTCCTAGGATCCCCGTAAAATCATGAACTCTTTAAGAAAGGTTATTTATTTTTATCTCTCCATCATCAGCACCTAGATTCATGCCTGAACAAGTGTATATTATCTGAGTGGCCATATAAGATTATTACTGTCAAGGTGTCCTTGACAATATTGCATGAACATTATATGGCCTCTTCTTTGTGAAAGTAAACTAAAAAAAAAAAAAAAAAGTCTTCTTAGCCACAGCAACTGATGTAAATGACTGTGTATCTATCCATTTTTGTGCTGACTGCCCATAGAAATATTTATGATACCCTTGTCATTAGTTTGCAGAAACCTTGGCATATATTTTGTGTACTAACCTCAACATTAGTTTAATTTTGTATTTCTTATCATCCGTTCCCCTTTGCCTTGATTTTCTTGTCTCTCTTAATAAATATTACTAGCATGCGTGGATAAGCCATTTTAAATCAGCTTTGTATAAGGAAGGTATAAGGTATGGTGTAAAAATATATATATGAATACATACATGTATGTAGTCTGTAATAATTCCTATTCCCAGCCATTTCTCCACAGTTCACAATCTTATGCATATTTGATGGAATCTATTGAGTAGTTTCTACTTTAGTAGGTTGACGAGGTCCTAGTCCTTCCTTTCCCCAAGAAAACTCAACTTTTTGCAATCCAAGCCCAGATTTTGACAAAATTGTTATGCAAAATAGTAACTTTACAAAGAAATGAAATGGGAAATGGCATTTTATAATGCCAGGATACACAGTGCTATATATCCATTACCAAACATCCCTGCTGTACAAGTTAGTGGTTCCTGGACCAGTATAGAGACAGCCCATCCAGAATCTGCACTTTAAGTAATCCCCAGGATATTTGTACACACATAAAAAATTTGAAAAGTACTGATCTGCATGATCTTATGGATGACAAATTCCATTTTAAATGTTGAAAATACAAACTTTATACCTGAGATGGAGCAGAAGTGTAGTACAATGTAAAAAATAAAAACTAACTTGGACTTAGATTTGTATTTGAATCCCGACTCTGGTTCCTGTTTTCATTTAAGGAGCTCAATTAGTATTTACCTCCTATTTTTTTTTTTTTTTAATCAAGCACATGTCGGGGTGATGAGGATACAAGGATGAGTGAAATGGAACCTCTGGTCTCTTGGGGCTAAGTCTGTAATCCTGAGCATATCTGCAAAAAGATGGTGGATTAAACAAACCTCCAATTTCACTCTCCCCTAGACTCTACTAAACCTGCTGTAAAGCAATTTTTCTTTGTCTCTAAAGATCAACATATGAGGGAGATGGGGAGAATGAGATAGGAGAGGACAGCAAATGCAGTTTTGAAAGCGGTAAAGGAGATGGATGAGTGAAGCTGATTTCAGTTCAGTCACTCAGTCATGTCTGACTCTTTGCAACCCCATGGACTGCAGCACGCCAGACTTCCCTGTCCATCACCAACTCCTGGAGTTTACTCAAACTCATATCCATTGAGTCGGTCATGCCATCCAACCATCTCATCCTCTGTTGGCCCCTTATCCTCCTGCCTTCAATCTTGCCCAGCATCAGGGTCTTTTCAAATGAGTCAGTTCTTTGCATCAGGTGGCCAAAGTAGTGGAGTTTCAGCTTCAGCATCAGTCCTTCCAATGAATATTCAGTACTGATTTCCTTTAGGATGGCCTGACTGGATCTCTTTGCTGTCCAAGACATTCTCAAGAGTCTTTTCCAACACCACAGTTCAAAAACATCCATTCTTTGATGCTCAGTTTTATTTATAGTCCAACTCTCACATCCATACATGACTGCTGGAAAAACTATAGCTTTGACTAGACGGACCTTTGTTAGCAAAGTAATGTCTCTACTTTTTAACATGCTGTCTAAGGCGCTTGCTCCTTGGAAGAAAAGTTATGACCATCCTAGAGGGGGAGGAGAAGGGGACGACAGAGAATAAGATTGTTGGATGCCATCACCGACTTGATGGACATGAGTTTGAGTAAGTTCCAGGAGTTGGTGACGGACAGGGAAGCCTGGTGTGCTGCAGCCCATGGAGTTGCAAAGAGTCGGACATGACTGAGCAACTGAATTGAACTGAACTGACTGAGGTTGGTCATAACTTTTCTTTCAAGGAGCAAGCATCTTTTAATTTCATGGCTGAAGTCACCATCTGCAGTGATTTTGGAGCCCCTCTAAAATAAAATCTGTCACAGTTTCCATTGCTTCCCCATCTATTTGCCATGAAGTGATGGGACTGGATGCCATGATCTTAGTTTTCTGAATGTTGAGCTTTAAGCTAACTTTTTTACTCTCCTCTTTTACTTTCATCAAGAGGCTTTTTAGTTCTTTACTTTCTGCCATAAGGGTGGTGTCATCTGCATATCTGAGGTTATTGATATTTCTCCCAGCAATCTTGATTCCAGCTTGTGCTTCATCCAGCCCAGCATTTCTCATGATGTACTCTACATATAAGTTAAATAAGCAGGGTGACAGTATACAGCCTTGACGTACTCTTTTCCCTATTTGGAATCAGTCTGTTGTTCTATGTCTAGTTCTAACTCTTACTTCCTGGTCTGCATACAGTTTTCTCAAGAGACAGGTCAGGTGGTCTGGTATTCCCATCTCTTTATGAATTTTCCACAGTTTGTTGTGACAAAACTGATTTAGCAGACATGAAAATGCTGAAGACTAAGCCAGTAACAAGGAAATGTGACAAACAAACCAAGTCTTTTTACAAACTGTTCAGAAATTGGCAGCACCATATACCACTGAAAGTAGGGGAAAGATTAAGGTTGAGGTGAAGGAGTAACTGAAATAAGAAAACATGTTTGAATGATGTGAAATGTGAGTTAAACCCCTAGATCCCTTCCTCTCTGCATGCCTCTGGCTGACTCTCCTTGACTAAACTAAGCAAAATAATTTGATTTCATTCTCTGGAGAAATTAAAACCGGGTCTTTGTACTAGGGGTTACCAAATACAGCTGAGGGTCAGATACATAATATTTGCATATTAAATAGCAAGACCCCAACCTTAGGCCTCATTTTCCACTGAGACTCTTGTGTATTTACAGCAAGATTTTACCCTCTAGTCAGAATACTGTGCAACTCTTTCCTGGGGACTATAACTAACATACAAGGAAAGATCTAAGAAAAGGAGGAGACATCATAAAATAAATATCTGTGAGTCCATACTGACATAAATAAGTGATTGAATAAATAAATAATTGTGGGAAGAGGCAAATCTCCTGTGCAGAAGTACTCTAAAATGATCTATGTAGATTCTGTGCCTTCCCCAGTCCTTAAGTACGAGCGGCTCACAATGACTTCCTTCCAAAGAGGAGACTATAGGAAGTGAAAAGAAAACAAGTAATTGTACAGTGGATAAGTCTGACATACACTGCTTCAGCCAGGTGATCAAGGTCAGTGTCAACAGTGACAGGTCATGTTGACAGTATGGACCCTTCTTAATATGCAGTAACAAAAATGGCTCTCTACTGCCATAGTTTCCTCCTCAAAATTTACAGCTCCAGTATAATCAGGAGAAAAACATCTGAAAAATTCCAGTAGAGAGACATTCTGTAAAATATCTAATATTCCTCAAAACTAGCAAAGACATTAAAACCAAAGAAAGTCTGGGAAAATTCACAGCCAAGAGGAGCCTAAAGAGATATGACAACTAATGTGGTCTCCTGCATGTGATCTAGAAGACGAAAAGGATAGTTGGCAAATCTAAGAAAATATGAATAATGTACAGACTTTGGTTAATAATAATAATGTATCAATACTGTCCCATTAATTGTAACAAATATATCATACTAATGTAGTATGTTAATAATGAGGAATATTGCTGTGGAGTTTATGGCAAGTCTATACTGACTTTGTAATTTTTCTGTACATGTAAAACTGCTAAAATATAAATCTTATCTTTAAAATAATGGCGAAATAAATAATTACCAGAGGAAAATAGACTGTTTTTTGGAGGAACAGTACAGCCAGACCATCCTGCCCTAACTCTTCAGTCAAGGAGTCCCACTCACACTCAGAATCCCCAATCATCATTTTTTAATTCATTATTGAAGTTTCCTTCATTTTAGCACACCGGTATTTTAGATATTACCAGGGCTTCCCTGGTGGCTCAGGCAGTAAAGAATCTGCCTGCAATATGGGAGACCCAGGTTCGATCCCTGGGTCAGGAAGACCTCCTGGAGAAGGGAATGGCTGCAAACTCCAGTATTCTTGCCTGGGGAATTCCATGGACAGAGGAGCCTGGCAGTCTACAGTCCACAGGGTCACAAAGAGTCAGACATGATTGATTGACTAACACTTGCCTTATTAGTCCATATGAATCTAATATTTGATTATCCTTTACTGTGTAAAAATTATCCAGTCTTGTCTAAAAACAACAACTACTTTATCATATCTCAAAATCTAGGAATTTAGCCAGAGTGTTGACTAGATGAGTCTTCTGTTTCATGTGGTGTTGACCAAGGTTGTTCCATGCTATTTAGCCCACAACTGAGCCAAGCTGAGCTCCACTCACTCACTGTCACCTTGACAGGGTGACTGGAAAGGCAGGCTCAGCTACATTTTTTGGCCAGTGTACCTGTACACAGGCTGTCCAGCATGGTGGCCTCCTGGTAATCAGACTTCTGACTGGGCTCCAAGAGAGAGTCTTCTGAGAACTCACTGTATTGTTTATTTGAAATATGAATAACATATGAAGATTTGTTATTGTTGTTAGTTGCTAAGTCATGTCAGACTCTTTAGCAGTCCCATGGACTGTAGAGATTACCAAACATCTGAAGAATGCTTCTAATACCAAAGTGCATGCTAAGTCACTTCAGTTCTGTCTGACTCTTTGCAACCTCATTGACTGTAGCCCACCAGACTTCTCTGTCCATGGGATTCTCCAAGCAGGAATACTGGAGTGGGTTGCCATTTCCTTCTCTAGGGGATCTTCCCCAGTACCAAAGAGAGAAACCAAAAGAAACAAATAGATAAGGCAGTCTGAGGGAAAGAGAATTTGAACAGGAAAAACCTTTAAATATTATTGATATTCTTAAACAAGAGGAGGTATCACATTCATACACAAATGGGTCTGGGAAATTTGAAACAAGATGGTAGAAGTGAAAAACTCAATAAATGTACTGACATTAGGAGCAGAAACAATCATACAGGAAGTACAGGCAAAAGACAAAAACATGGAAAATAGAAAGGAAAAAATAATTACATTGCATGCCCAGTCCAGGGGATGTACTATTCAAATAGTAATAACTACAGGAAAGGAAAGAGATAAAAAGGAAGGGAGGAAATAATCAATGACATAGTTTAATAAAAATTTCCTGAGCTGAAGTATATGGGTTTCCAGGTTGAAAGAGTTTCAAGGCACTTCACTTTGAATTTTCAGAACATTGGGACAGAAAAGAACCAAAACATCCAAGTAGAAAAAAGAACAGAAAAGCAATCATATTCAAAGGAAAAGATATCAAAGTGATTTTGGACTTCTCAATAGCAAAACTGGGATTTAGAATTCAGTGGGAAATATCTTCAAAATTCTGGAGGAAAATGATTTCTGATCTAGATCTCTCTACTCAACAAAGCTGATTTTTTTTAAAAACACATTTGGTCACATTTATTAATTACATTTGTGATGTATAAAATAATATACATGTTACATATCTTAATCAAAAAGTTACTAGAGGATGTTTTCCATGAAAATGACTAAATAAACAGAAAATGAGAAAAATATGGACTAGAGAAAATAGAGCCTGAGCCCAGGACAGAAACAGAATATCAACATGGTTATAGTCCTGCAGTGAATGTAGAAAGTAAACAGTTTAAAATGAACTAGATACCATTCCCAGCACCATTTATTAACTCAGATTCTTTGAACAATGTAGTTGACCTATTTGTGACCATTTTCCTTTTCTGTACAGTGAGATAATCAAAAGAATCTGTCTTACAAAGGCTGTGAGAATTAAAGCTAGTAATACATATATTTGAGCAGTGCCTGGCACAGAATAAGTGCTCAGCAATATTGGCTTAAAAGCAATTTATTGGCTGCTTCTGGCTGTGTTTCCCATTCAGGTTCTATTAAAACTAACATAAATGTATTGGCTTATTTTAAGAAAAAATAAGTCTCCAAATGCAAGCTATACTATTTCTATTGTATCAGTTTATAAAATTGGAGCAAGACTAAAAATTCCATTTAAAATGTTTCCAAAAATCTTCAAAACCGGCAAACAATTATAAAGAGATGGATAATAAACAAAACAATTCCTTCCACTTCATAAAATACTACTGAAAAGCACCTATATTTGCAAGTTATTCTAGATACTAAAAGTGGGGATTCTCAACTGTTAACCCAGAGGCATAAAATAAAAGGAAAACATAATAAAATATAGGGACTCTGCACCCCACTGACATAATAACTGAACTGAATAGACAAAGAGTGCCAAATTCCTAACTTTATGGCCCACCTGGAGAAAAGATCCAAACTGAAGGCAGACCATTGGCGTCTGAAATCTACCTGAGGGGTTCACTTTCAGTGTTTGCATTGTATGACTTATTTGGTGAGTATTGTAAGATTATAAAAGTTGAGAGTATTACTGTTAGGGTTTCATAAAAGCAGAGTTATTTCTCTTAAATATATGAGTGTAAAAAGTGGTACTACTGCTTTCTTAAGTGTCTGCTTCTATTACTTCTCAGGATTTTATGATTCCCAGAGATCTCTGGTTTTCTAATAGCAGTCCCTAAGGCAGTAGAAAAAGTGCATTTCTGGAATACATATATTTTGTGAAATGAGGGATAGTATAATGAACAGACTCACACACAAACAGGAATAAAATCTTCGCTTTCTACCTTCTTCCTGACATCCCATGCACTGTCCAAGATTGCTCTGGGCACTGCTTCCAGCCTATTCTTCCAAAAGGTGACCCAGCATGGAAAACTTTGTGACACATGTTAAAGACAAAAGAAAATAGAAAACAGAAAATAGTATTTGGGTTATAGGGCTTCCCAGGTAGCACTAGTGTCAGAGAAGCCAACTGCGAATGTAGGAGACTCAGGTTCGATCCTTGGGTAGGAAAGATCCCCTGGAGGAGGAAATGGCAACCCACCCTAGAATTCTTGCCTGGGAAATCCCATAGATGGAGGAACCTTGCGGGTTACAACCATGGAGCTGCAAAGAGTTGAACACAACTGAGCCGCTGAGCACAAAACAGTATTCAGGTTATTGCAGTCAGAGGGAGGGAAGGGAATCAGGGTTTAATGGAGGCAGAGACTCATCAAATTGGAGCCTTATGGAGGTCATGAGGAAGGATGGAGATGAGTCTTAATCCATAAGATCTCCGGACACCAAGGTCCCTTGTGGTTATCTATTGCCTGGAACACAAACCTGGGGGTTGGGGGTTTCCCAATCATTCTCGCTTTCTGGGAGCACAGGGCTTAAATAAAGTTCAATATTTTTAATATGATCTTTAACTTATTTCTTTCTTCTGATTTAAAAGGTCAGCTCAGTAAGTTACACCTCAATCAGTGTTTTCCTCAGAGTGGTTGTTCCTAGGTCTCTTCTCATTGTTCCCTGTATCTTGCAATTACTGACCCACTTGATTCAGAAAAAAAACACAGTCTCATATACCAGCCTTCTTCATCCCATTTTTTGTGGTTAGTAAATATAATAATAACAGAAATGATAATAACAACAACCATGACAACACCAACAATACTATGTAACAATTACTCATCCCCATTTACCAGGTACTACTCTAAGGTCTTTACATGGAATGATCTAGTAAGCCCCCAAAACAATCTAACGGGGATACTGAGACTCAGAGAATTGAAACAATTTGCCTGAATTTTTATAGCTGATGTTTTGTAGAGCTGAGATTTGAACTTCCTTTCTACATGGGCCAATTATACTAGACTGACTTTGGGACCTCACATCACGCAGCAATAAACACACCGTAGGGACACAGTCCAACATTAGCTAGGAACAGCCTAGGAGTCACTTACAAATCCTGAGAGTAGAGTGAGGGAGAGTCATTGCTGGCTTAGGGAAGCAACTCTCTCAACTAAATTTAATTTTACCAAGCACAGTGAGTTATGAGAGTCTAGTCCCATAAGTGGTGGAATGTATAGTCATTGATGTGAGTTGTCCCAGAATTTTTATTTTATGGGAACACCTTGAAGAGCCACTTGCTAAGTGGATAAGAGGGAAATTATTTTATTCAGTGGTTAACATGCACTACATGTCTAATACAGTAAAGCAAGTTAAAAGATATATGCATTTAAGTGTATAAATAGATAAAATGTGAGCTCAATGTAATTCCAGTTAAACAGATGTGTGTTTTGGAGTATGACTTTAATTATAAACCACCAGAGATAAACATTGTCAATATTCTGACTGTTTTTGTCTATACTTTATTGTATTTAACTTTTAATGCCAAACACATGTTATTTTATAAAGCATATGGTGAAAATATTTATAAATTTCTAGACTTTTCTACCCAATCTCATTTACTGATCTTTCAAGTTTGCTGTTTTACTGAGGGAGGAGGGGGTAGTGTAGGACAGAAGAGGAAGAGAGAGAGCATGACTTAACATTTCTGAATACAATATTTTTATTTCTCTTCTATATATCTTTTATATTTAAAAAGGTCCTTCTGAATTTTTATAGAAGAATTTCCTTTGATTTTTTACATCAGCACTTTTATCTGAGTCTCTAATAGTTGCTCCGCAGCATTTCTGTCTTTCTCCACTTTTTCTCTGTTTCTCACACTTTATCACACAGTTTGTGTGTGCACCTTTCTGTCTCAAGCACACTCTCTCATGTTTTTCTTATGTTTTGTTGTAGATATAGTCTTTTATCTGCCTAAATACACTAAATTGATAAATTAATCAAAATTTACACAAAAAGGTATATGACCACTAGAATTCCAGAAGCTGGAACTCATTGAAAGTGAAAGTGTTACTCAATGGTGTCCAACTCTTTGAGACCCTGTAGACTGTAGCCTGCCAGACTCCTCTGTCCATGTAATTCTCCAGGCAAGAATATCGGAGTGGGTAGCCAGCCCTCTCTCCAGGGGATCTTCCTGACCCAGGGATTGAACTTCGGTCTCCCACATTGCAGGCAGATTCTCTACCATTTGGGCCACCAGGGAAGCTCATTAGTTGTTAGGAAAATATTTCAGAATCTTATCTCAGAGTCTCAAATTATCTGGGTGTGTATGTAACACTGAAACTCATATTTAAAATATCAAAAGCTAAGGTCATGACAGCCATTTCGGTATTGATTGATCAAAATGTGAAAAGAACATTTCACTAGAATCAATTATTTGTAAATACAATAGTTTGTAAATTTCTGTTATCGAAATGGCCTGCAGGAAGTAGTAGAGAAATACAGATGTAGATGATGTAGATATTGTGGAGTCGATTAGTGCAGGAAGTTGAAAGAAGATCCCCTAGAGAGACAAGCATAGGTAACTCCTCTGATGATTCCCTTCTCAAACCAGATTGTCTCCTGCCTTCCTTCTCTAATTACAAACAATCCCAAGAGTTCCCCAAACCACCTTTTGGGTTCCACCAGATGCAGCCTTTCTAATTACAGACTTCCTAGGCTGATTCCAGTATTTCTAAAAACTTGAAGCTAGTATGAACCATGGATCAAAAGATCCATCCATTAAAATACTAAAAAATTGAGTAGGGATTATAACACTTAATTGTAAAATAGTGATTGTTTCTCAGACTGTGAGCCATTCTAACTCTTAACTCTTTTATTATAGTCATCTGGACACTCACTGCCCATCCCATGCTGCTCCTTTGAGTTCTAAGAATGTGGTGGGTATGTGTGTACAAAGTTGCTTCAGTCATGTTTCACTCTATGGACTGCAGCCCTCCAGGCTCCTCTGTCCATGGGATTCTCCAGGCAAGAATACTGGATCGGGTTGCCATGCCCTCCCTCCTCCAGAGGATCTTCCCAACCCAGGGATGGAAGCTGCATCTCCTGAGGCTCCTGCATTGCAGGCAGATTCTTTACCACTGAGCCAACA
Source organism: Cervus canadensis (assembly GCF_019320065.1). Lineage (NCBI taxonomy): Eukaryota > Metazoa > Chordata > Mammalia > Artiodactyla > Cervidae > Cervus > Cervus canadensis. The sequence goes on along the minus strand of NC_057392.1, from coordinate 37,673,627 downwards.
GGGAAGCCCAACAATGTGCTAGCCATTTTAAACTAAGTAGTCAGGTTGAACTCTGTTCTCCTCTCCTAGCCGGCCCTCAATCATACATTTTAGTCTTTTGTTAAGATGCTTATATTTGCATATTATCTATCACTAAAAGAGTAATTGGTTTTGCTCAGTCATGGTTCCAGGATCTACATTTCTACAGCCTATCACAATCCTAATCTTGAACTCCATTCTTAAAAGCATTTGTAGACCTCTGCCTTCTCTGTGTTAGCTATTCAGCAATTCATGTTAGAATGCAACTTTCTATTTTGTTATCCAGCTAGGGAAATCTTATTACCGCAAGAAGCAGGCCTCATCATGGGCACATGGCTTCTGTCCAGATAAGTCCCACTGAGTAATTATCTTTCACAGACTGGTGAAGAAGCTGCCTTGTGTTATCTAAACCTGCTATTCCTCTCACTATCTTTGCCACTGAAAATTCAGTGCTAGTTAGCAGAACTAGAGTAGCTTTTACAAGCTGCCAACTCATTGCTAGAGTCTGCTTAATTTTGCACCAACATTCATTACAGAGACCACCTCAACTTCCCTGAAAACACAACCAGCCAATATACCTTTTCCATTAGAAAACTCTTATCAGGAGAGTAGTTTAAAAAAAAAAAAAAAACCCAGAGTGAATGTCATTACCTAAATTAATTGAAAAATTAGCAGAATTAATGAAACAGAAAGGAAACAGTCTTGCAAATAACACGCTATACAAAATTTTCATAACCTTTGGCAAAAAAAAAAAAATGATGTTAAATTGTGGGGAGAAGGAAGGGGAAAAAAAGAACCAGCTACTAAGATCATAAGTTGTATCACTTTGTGAAAATCTAATTTTACCTAGGATATCATAGTTACCAGCTTTGAAGTAGAGGCACTTTGAAATCAGCATTTTATTAAGTGATTCTAAATAAATTATGGACGCTCTAATGGCCTTGATGAAAATGAAGAATTAACTCCTGTCTTAGTGGAGATTCATGAACCCAAAAGTATCAGGAATTGTCTTCTGTTCGGTACCGGTCAGAGGGAATAAAACTTCATATTGATCAAAGGAAGGCAGTTACTACCTGTGCTTCGGTTGTCAATGAGGATGCCTGCTTGACTGTACAGCAGTTCACAGCCAACTGTCCTACAGTCAGCTCCAGAACTGCTCCTATTGAGAGGGATGTGTCCGGCAGTTAGTAGACTGTGTGAGAAGCTGGGAGGTCTTTGTGGCAGTTAGTCCTCTCACTTCATGCTTCTACTGGGGCTGGGACAGAGTCTCAAAGGATAGGCTGGGGATACTTGTTCTTTACCCTGACTGTGTATCACTCAGTTCAATCACTCAGCCATGTCCAACTTTTTGTGATCCCATGGACTACAGCACATCAGGCTTCCCTGTCCATCACCAACACCCAAAGCTTACTCAAACTCATGTCCATCAAGTTGGTGATACCATCCAACCATCTCATCCTCTGTCGGCCCCTTCTCCTCCTGCCTTCAATCTATCCCAGCATCAGGGTCTTTTCAAATGAGTCAGTTCTGTGTATCAGGTGGCCAAAGCATTGAAGTTTCAGCTTCCTCATCAGTCCTTCCAATGAATATTCAGGACTGATTTCCTTCAGGATGGACTGGTTGGATCTCCTTGCAGTCCAAGGGACTCTCAAGAGTCTTCCAACACCACAGTTCAAAAGCATCAATTCTTCCGCACTCAGCTTTCTTTATAGTCCAACTCTCACATCCATACATGACTACTGGAAAAACCATAGCCTTGACCAGACGGACTTTTGTTGGCAAAGTAATGTCTCTACTTTTTAATATGCTGTCTAGGTTGGTCATAACTTTTCTTTCAAGGAGCAAGCATCTTTTAATTTCATGACTGAAGTCACCATCTGCAGTGATTTTGGAGCCCCCCAAAAATAAAAGTCTGTCACTGTTTCCATTGTTTCTCCATCTATTTGCCATGAAGTGATGGGACTGGATGCCATGATCTTAGTTTTCTGAATGTTGAGTTTTAAATCAACTCTTTCACTCTTCTCTTTCACTTTCATCAAGAGGCTTTTTAGTTCTTCTTCGCTTTCTGCCATGAGGGTGGTGTCATCTGCATATCTGAGGTTATGGATATTTCTCCTGCAATCTTGATTCCAGATTGTGCTTCATCTAGCCCAGCATTTCTCATTTCTCATTTCTTCATATAAGTTAAATAAGCAGAGTGACAATATACAACCTTGACGTACTACTTTCCCTATTTCGAACCAGTCTGTTTTTCCAAGTCCAGTTCTAACTGTTGCTTCTTGGCCTGCATACAGATTTTGCAGGAGACAAGTAAGGTGGTCTGGTATTCCCATCTCTTGAAGAATTTTCCACAGTTTGTTGTGATCTACATAATCAAAGGCTTTGGCATAGTCAATAAAGCAGAAATAAATGTTTTTCTGGAACTCTCTTGCTTTTTCAATGATCCAGCGGATGTTGGTATCACTAGCTGAGGCCAAAGATTTTTCCCCAGTTAAACTGAGGAATATCTCTTTGTTAGCAAAGAGCCTTATAAATGCTGTCAAAGTGCTAACCATCCTACCCCTAGTCCAACTTTCAAAAGTCCTCTAGAAAAGAAATGGCTCTTCTAGATCTGTGCCTGCTAATGTTCAAGCACTTTTCCTGCCCTTTTTCTAATATGGAATCTACTCTGATAGTACCTGGGCCACCCAGGTAACAGCTCTTCTATAGCTAAGCTCCCACTATGGCCATAAGTCATGTTTTATGAGGATGGCAAGTACAAGAGTGTTTGTTATGTCAAGCGTCATTCTGGCCTAAAGTATATTCTTTATAGCTTTTCATCTCTTGCTGAGAAGGAATGGGATAGCTAGCTGTGAGGTCTTTGGGGGAGATTTTGGCCTGATCTCACACCCTCCCTTCTGGAGAGGTAAGATGAAGAAGCTTGGTACTGTAGAGTAACACAACAGAATTAATTGTGTTTTCCCATTTTAGAAGTGATTTCAGTACTAGACTTTTGCATGGTCTGCAAAGGACTATAGCAAACTTATTTTCTATAGTGTCTTTGTCCTGTGCAACCCCCATATGAGACACTCTTTGCTATTTAAAAGTGAAAGATTTAGGGCAGGCTAGTATAATAGAAGAAGTTAATAATTTATGTAAGATTGTTAATCTCTTCTAATCTTCTTTGTAAAATAATATGAAATTTCCTACATGATGGATGTAAGATTAGATGAGCTCTATGGAAGAACAAAAAACGCAAGTCTGATTTGCTCTTGTTGGCTTGTTGAGTTTTGTTTTAATGTTGCCTCAGGCAGATTTGCATCAAACATTAGCCTCCCAGAAACACACTTTGCTACACAATGGAGAATGTTCTTCACTTATTTGTTGCTTCGGGCTAACAGGCTGAGCTATTTTACATTGAATATGTATCTTTGATCTTGCTTTATTTTCCTCTTGCCGTTTTGTTGCATCATGATTAGGAGAAATCTGTAAGTGAAAACTGCCAAAGGGTTTGAAATGATGAGATTGGACTCATCAACCAGTGCTCACACTGAGTTCTGTGGGGACCAAGAAGCCTTGTGTAGAACTCAGGGACTGAGGAAGAAATCAGCTTAGACTTACTTAGAGGAAGCATCTGCTTAACGAACAATACATTCTTTGCCCTCATATGCTCAGATTCTGGCCTCTGATGAATTTTCTAAAGTTCCTGTGTTGTTACTCTCAATCACAGTATCTGTGATACAGGTGTTTTATACAGAGGTAGAGTGATCCATAGGAAATTATGTATTTGAAATTACCTTCATTTTTAGATAGCCTTTTATTAAATACCTATAAGCTTTTCATGAACTCAAATCATTTCCGCACTAATATACTTAGAACACAAAAATTAGGGATTCTGACTTCCTTAATTTATAGTCTAGCAGAGATATAATTTTAATGTGAAGCATCGTGTGACATGGCACTAGGTCTTATCCAGGTAGAAGAATGTTCATAAAGATTAAGGGGCTCACATTACAGTAGAACAAAAGGGAAGGACATATAAATAAGCTGTTTTCTTAGATTGATTCATGTTCTTAATGCAAAGAGTGTGGCAAAATGATGGAAAAAAAGGAAGTGACACAGAAAATATGAAGAAAAATAAATGATTTGTACCATGCCTATGAGATTACTATAGTCTCATCTCAAGACTGGATAAATATAATGCTTAAGACAGTAGAGACTATTTCACTTCTGAAGAAAGCCATCCACACTGCTATTCCTGAAGTTTAAATATAAGAGCATATCTTCATGAGCTATAGTTTCTCTCTTCAGTAGAGTTCTTTTGGAAAGTAGTGTTTGAGGAACTTTGGGAGATTTCTCCTTGGAGGACAAGAAAGAGCAAGATATAAGAAGCAGTGATATATTATTATCCATTTGACTGAGATAAGTTCAGTTCTCAATCATTTAAAACATTTTATTAATGCTTACACCCTCCCATTTTGTTTTTTGGGAAGTTTTGCTTGACTGCTGATTTGGACATGGGACATTGACATCCAGAATGAAAATATATCTTGGAATAATCAGAGAAAAGAAATGTGGGACAAAATTTACCAATATTAAAGAATGAACATAGTTTTAGATGAATAGCTACGGTGCTCCTTATTGACGTAGCCGGTAGAATGTCTAAATTCAGTGGCCTCCCAGGCAGGATCAGTGAAGAAATTCCAATCTATGTGTGTCTTTATCACCCTTCCTGGTTGTCTTCTTGGTCCTATTATTATCTTGAAGGAAACAAACAAAAAATTGCTAATTTCCCAGTTAAGTATAGTGGGGATATGAAAAATGTTCATGTTCTGTGAGGTCAAATTAACCTATTTCACTAGAGATAAACAATGAGAAAATTGGCTATGGCTCCCTATAAACTCATAGAGATTAGGTTATATTACTGAAGGTAGGTAGTTCTCAGTGCAACATCTGAGTGTGGATTATATATGTTCATTTGCATGCTTAAATATGAACATTAGGACAGGAGACACCAGCAAGGTAATATCAAGATTCAGATTTGTGGGACAAAAGGAGAGACACTTATATCTGAAACCGTCTTATGTCTTTAGTATGCAGCTTATTTTCAGAAATTGAGTTGCAAAGTTTCCACTATATTTTACTTTTTTTTAAGAATTTTGTATTTATATGTTTACTGTAGTGTAGTACAGTCATATCATTGAAAAGATATTATCATCTTTTTCAGGCAAAGAGAGGCAGAGAAAATAATAGTGGTAGCAGCAAATGAAAGGAAATAAGATGGTTTATTTAGAAAAGACAAAAGGGCCTCATCCTGCCTCTGTTTTCCTCTTTTAAAACCATTGGGAACAGTAAGATTCTTCCTTGTTCAGGGATGTAACAGAAAGAAGATACCTCTAAGAATTTGAGATGAGAGGAGAGAGATTCTTGATATATTTATTCATCCATTGAATGACTATTGAGAGTTTTTATGTGTCAGGCACTTTGTATGGCAATAAAAATGCAAAGATTGAGAGGACCTGGTCTTGTTTCACACTTAAACTTGTCACAAGAAGCAGAACAACAAAGAATTCTAATACTAGCACAGGCAGGCAAGCAACTAGGGAAACTGGTGAATGCTTCACCAGGGAGGGCACATCTGAGATGGATTCTGTAAGTCAGTATGAATTTGTCCATTGAATAAGGTTGCAAAACATACTTTAGATGAAAGGGAAACAAGAGCTAGGAGGAATTAGATTGGCATCTGAATAAAAAATAAGATGTAAATAAAGAATAAGAATAAGATAGCAGCTCAGAGGGAATGTAATGTCAAGAGACCAGGCTACAAAGATATGCTGAACTGACTTACACTAATCTATGTGAACTTTTAAAATAAAAAGATGAAGTGCATTTAAACATGATCAACTTTATGAATGTTCTGTTCTGTATGAGTGATGAATGGTATAGGGTAGACGTGGGTGAGAGGTACAATACTGGAGGCTAGAACACCAGTAGGAAGTGATGTTGATCACAGATGAAAAGGTCCCAGGCAATAGTGGGGCAGTGAGGATGGAGAGTAGAGGCTGATCTCAGGTGGAGAAAAATGTAAAAAGAACATTTGATTACAAAAATAACCTGCAGGAGAAGAAGGAAACAAGGATAGCTCTATGGCTACTAACTACATAACCACAGATGGATTATGATTCTGTGTAACTAAGATTGGGAATTTGGAAGGACAAAGAATGATAGGAGATAATGAATTTCAATTCAAACTATGCTGAATTTGAGGTGCCTTCAGTTAATCTATGTGGAATAGCTGAGTATGCTGTTTTGAATTTCAATCTGATGAAGTTTAATTAAAGCCAAAAAACTGATAAGTGTGTGAAAACTACTCCATGAAGCCAAGAAACAAGAAAAATACAATCCTGGATAACAATATATGAAAAGTAAGTGGAGAAGGAGGTGCTGATTGTGCAAAGTGAGAAATAGCAGATTCAGGAAAAGAGTCAAGAAAATGAAAAACAGGCAGTGAATAGTGTTGACAGCTATGATGCGATTAAATAGGACAGATACTTAAAATAAATCCGCTGGATTTGGCAATTAGTGGATTAACAACATCACTCTCAAAGTGGTCTTGAGAAAGCCAGATGAAGGTGACATATTCGTGAAGGAGAGTGGCTATTAATCAAAGTAATATTGACTATTAATATCAACATTATAATTAATATCAAATTAGTGAATATAATTCTGGCTGCTATTCAGGTTAGGTTCCTGAGCACATATAGCGATTTCAACAGAGTTCCTGGTGCCATGTCAAAATAGTGATAAATAATCCAGAAGAAATAAAGGAAGTATTTCAAAACAATGCTGTATTAGATTAAGCTCTTTCCCTTTCTCTGCCTGTCCTTTCATTTAACAGCCATATTTTCTGAGTCACTGTGAGAGAAGATGCCTTTTCTATAATACAGTCAAAGTGCCACAGGGATTGGGCAGGGGAGAGGGGTTTGGGGAGAGGGCGGAAATGGAATACAGATGCTCTAAGGCTAAAGGATGGAGCTTTTGAATCACAATGGTCTTTCTAGAACTCAGAACATGACCTTCACCTTGTAGCATCTGTGGCTCTCTTATTAACTCAGGTTGGCTGTGAAATTTCAGAGTTAAGCTTTCCTGTAAATTTAGTAGCCCAGGAGTGATGGTCTTTTTCTCCCTCCCAAGTCCAGACACCAGTCACTTCTCATCTTTATTGGCCTCCCAGGGTTAGTGCTTCATTAGGCTGGGGATTGAGGTTGCAGGTACCACTCTCCCGTGTGAGTAATCTGAGAACCTTACAAGAGCTCTTGCAGGTGTGCTTTCATCTCAAACTCATCAGCTCTTACCTTCATACTTGTTCTTTCAGTAACTTCTGAGGCTCTTTTTTTTTAATCACCCTAATTTCAAGTGCCATTCATGTCCTGATTGTTGATCTGTTCAAGGAGAAATAGGTCTTCAAGGAAGAGTTTAAATGAGGGGGGAAAGTGAGGCTAGAGAAGGAAGAAAAACCACAAAAATATTTAGTTTGTCATACAAGGATGAAGTCCTCCAAATACTACTGTCCTTTGGAAGAAAGTGCTGGAGAAAAAAAAAATGGAGACAGGAAACATAGGGGTGAGGTGAGGGAGAAAGTGGGTGATGGAAAAAGCAAACATGGAAGTCAGAAAAATCCCTGTGATTATAATTCTGCATGTGAGAACTGTCCTTGTGATTTATAAGCATTCATCAGTGATCTATCAGCTTCTTGTCAGCTGAGCGAGGGAACCACTACATTGCCTTCACCTGAGATGGATCTGTTTGATGGCACGTGTTCCTACAAGTTGCAGCTGGTAGAATCCCCTATTTCACATTTGAATCCACAAAGTACATTTAAAAAATCAAGACTTCTGTTGTTCTTTATATTTATCTGCCTTTATTTCTCTTATGTCTACCTCTACCGGTAAAAGCAATGTAGATAACAAAGATCTTTTCTAATGGTAGTGCTGACAGTCTCATTACCTATTTATTTACATACTCACCATATGTTAACTGTTATATCAAACATGCTATATCTATTAATTGTCATATCTTGGCATAAATTTGATCCAAATTATATCTAAATGCATATAATGATGAGTCATATTCTAACTTGATTCTGCTCTAAGGATAATATTTATATAATACTGGGTATGATAAGACTATAAAGGAGGAAGGCCTGGATTTTCAAGTGAGACTTATGGAAAATAGTCTCCTGACTTTGTAGCTTCATCCATGCCTCATACATCAGGATGCTCAGCCTAAGTGCATTATAATTTATTGTAAGCACTTTTATTTTTCCTTACTGCTGGAAGGAGATAAAGAGTAAACCCTTTGTGGTACAAAGCCCATTTTTTCCCTTCAAGAACTTAGCATATTTTTTATATTTACTTTGTAATGACTCAGAAGGCAACAACGTTTTCTTTAAATAGCTGTGGAGTTGTTTTTAATTGCATAGTGACTGAAAATTTTAACTAGAAATTGGAGCCAGGATTCCAGGACTAATTTTATTCTTTCAAAGGTACAACTTAAAGGCAGGGTTTTTTTTTGTTTTTTCTCCTTCTAAATGAGAGAGATTTTTCACAGAAAACAGGGACTCATAGCAAGAATCAAAACAAAAGCAACTTTAAAATTGCTTCTCATCCTCACTCAGCCTAGTCGGGAGGAAAGAAGAGAATCCACAGTTCAAAGGGGAACAAAGGGGTTTAGCTTCTTGCTGCTTCTCTGAGAGTGTAATTGCCACTTAAGCACTAAGAAGAAACCAGCCTTGTTCTTGCAACTGAGGGTCCACATATCATAGAGTATGCCTCACCTAGGAGGAACTCTGATGTCTGACCAGCAGATCACAGCAGATCAGAAAGTACAACATGGACCTTTTGTTGTCCTCTGTCCAGGCTGACCTGAAGAGAGATCATTCTATCTGATCACAAGTGGTGAGGCATTCAAGGCCTGAGTTCCCCAGGCACATGTATGCCACAAATCCTCTAAAAATGTTCCAGAGATGGCATTAGAGCCTCAATTTACATGGCTGCACTGTAACCATGCTGCATTATCCTGCTTTCAATTTCATACTTACAGACTTTTGAGGACTAGCTATTGTTCATAGGGACCAGACATAGGAGAACCTAGGCCCCTAAAAGGAGGTTTCCCAAGATACGCCTATTATTAAACACGGAATTGAATTAAACAACAATACCTGGAGCTATTTGAATTAGCTCCAAAATGAGATTTCTACAGGAAAATTTCCTAGATTCAAATTATGAAAAGTGATGGGCACAAAGATTTTTTAGGCTCTTCCAAAGCTCACTGCTGCTGCTGCTAAGTCACTTCAGTTGTGTCCGACCCTGTGTGGCTCCATGGACAGCAGCCCACCAGGCTCCCCCGTCCCTGGGATTCTCCAGGCAAGAACACTGGAGTGGGTTGCCATTTCCTTCTCCAATGTGTGAAGGTGAAAAGCGAAAGTGAAGTTGCTCAGTCGTGTCCGACTCGTGACGACCCGATGGACGGCAGCCTACCAGGCTCCTCCGTCCATGGGATTTTCCAGGCAAGAGTGCTGGAGTGGGGTGCCAAGACGGCTCACTGGGTACTCTTAATACTTTAGCCCGTTTAATGATCACAATATGGAGATATAGTAATTGTTTCTGTTCCGCTGAAGAAAAACACTGAAGCTTTTCAGTAAAAGTGGACCCATTTAGGGCCAGGCACTGCTCTATATGTTTCAAACTAACCTTATTTAAACACTACAATTACTCATTGAAGTAGATCCTACTGTAGTTTTCATTTTACAGATGAGAAAAACCTGGCATAGAGAGGTAAGCAAATGTCCCACGATCACAGAGTGGAGAATGTGATGGAACTAAAATGCAGAGCAGGAAACCGGCTTCTCAGCCTAAACCTGTTTTCTTTCTCACTAAGTAGCTTGCCTAAAGCTACTATACTACAGAACCCACGGCTCTTCCACCCTACCAGTGACAAGAAAATGGGGAATCTTGAATTATGGTGTGATTAAGATGATGATTTATTTTCTAAAGGGACCAGGACTCTTCAAAAGAACCAAGAGGAGCTGTTTCTAACCATATATAAATATTCCTGGGGCTGATCCAAACTCCACTTGTGACTGGGATAGAAATCAGTTTTCTCCTGGTCTCAATCTCAAATTTTATTTTCAAAATTTTTGTCTTCCTCTTTTTCATTTTTCATGTAAACATAGAGAGACACTGTTGATGTGACAACCAGAGGAACACAGATTGTTCTAGAACTGACTGTGGAGCTGTACTCAACTCTTAATTTGGTGGTTCTGCTCCTTCTCTACATGCCCTTCTCCTTACCTGTACCACCTTCATGGAATATGTATTTATGCTCCTTTAAGAATATGAACCTGAAAATAGAGCAACACACATATATATATGCATATGTGAATGCATTTATGGCTGGACAAGATGCTCCCTAGTGGTGGTAAGAGACAGAAAGCATGTCTAGGGACGACTTTTTACTGCTCTGGGGATGGCAGATTGGCCTGGCTTTACTGTTTGCCACTGTGGATTTTCTTTTTTTCTTTTGCTCTCATAGATGATAATCATTCTAATAGATAATAACTCAGTTGCAGAAAGGATGCTTTGTTAGTATAGCACATGCAAATAACTAATGCAAGTTGAGAATTTAAAGAAAGGCATAATTGATCTCATGTATTTAGTAGATATTCTATAAAAAGAGAAAGTTTTTGAATGATTTGGATAAATCATTATTTTCCTTATAGTCATCCCTATATATGACCATTTCCTTTTTATCTACCATGTGTTACCATGGGAAAGTATAAGCATAGATATTGTTTTACATCTTATGAAATATTTCCAGGTACATCACATCATTCCAAGAGGTCAGGGAAAGTATCTTGAACTTCATTTTACTTATGAAAAAACTAAGATACAGAAAGTCTAAATGACTCACCTGTTTTCCAATAGGAAATAGACTGAAGGTCAGAACTTAAATCAGTTATCTTCAGGAACTAAACAGTATATGTCTTTTACCCTGATATTCCAATGGTAGGATGCAGATTCCTGAGTCACTGTGACCAACAATAGATTCGCCTGAATAGGATTTCTGTGGTTTACTACCTCTGTATTCTCATCCTTTTGAGCATCCATCACTAATGTGTGTGCACATACACATGTGCATGTGGGGATTTGTGCATGAATGTGTACAGAGGACCTATGGCGGAGGAGATGACCCTATCATATAAATGTTGTCATTGTTCATTGGTGTCATTCAGTGCTTCAGTGGTGTCATTGTTAATTGGACTAAAATTCAGGATGAATCAAGGAAAATAAACTGTCATAAATCTAGATCAGTTTCTACCTAAAGAATATCAAGTTTCATAGAGCAGACATGCACAGGAAGAACAGAATGTGCAGGCAGTGGTCAAGCCAGAAGTCAAGACTGGAAAGAAGTAGAGATGAGAGTAAGGCAGCTAGAAAATGGAAACTTCTTGTCACAGGCAAGGGAAGCAGGAGTGCCTGAAGGTCATCAATGAATCCCCACAATTCTCTTATTTCTTTCTGAGTTTAATCTTGTGTGTGTGTTTGGTCAGTTGCTCAGTCATGTCTGACTCTTTGTGACCCTGTGGACTCTAGCCCGCCAGGCTATTCTGTCCATGGGATTTTTCAGGCAAGAATACTTGAATGGGTTGCCATTTCCTCCTCCAGGGAATCTATCCGACCCAAGGATCAAACCCGTGTCTCCTGCATTGCTGGTGAATTCTTTACCCACTGAGAGTTTTATCTTAGAATATGGTAATAAAGCAGAGATGATCCAAAATGTTTAATAATTCAAAATTATTTAAATTTGGCTTTTAACTAATTTGGTATTTTTTAAAATGTGTTTGCATATGTGTTGCTAGACTTCATTATACTAATAGGATAAAGTCAGACTAATGACTATTTATATTCATATTTATTTTTATTTATTGGCCGTGCCAGGTCTTATTTGCGACATTTGGGATCTTTAGCTGGGGCATGTGGAATTTTTATTTGCATCATGCAAACTCTTAGTTGCTGCATGTGGGATTTTTAATAATTCCCTGACCAGGGATCAAACCCAGGCCCCCTCCATTGGTAGCACAGAATCTTAGCCACTGGACCACCAGGGAAGTCCCAGACTAATGACTTTTGACACAGAAGAATTTGGGATATTTCTGATCCTTTATCGCCTCTGCTTAGAGCATTTCCTAATGCCACGCTGTAATGCTGGGAATGACCCACATGAGTTTCCAGACCAAGTGTCTTTCCTTGTAGTGGGAAATGAGATAATTTTGTTGCTTCATTAAAGGCATCATTTTGTGGGATTAAAGTTATAAAGCAAAAGGCATCAAAATAAACGACGAACACATTCCTAGAGACTTCCCATCCATATCTTGAATCATCCCACATCCTGTAAAAGAGAAAAACATCATGGATGTGAAAAGAAAAATAGTAGAAGTTAATTTAAAAAACATAGTTCTTCTATGAATAAAAGCTAATTATTTCCTTAAAAACTCAAATTTGCCCTGATTGTGTTGATTCTCCCTTACCTATCCCAAGTATTACTGACCCTTTTAAAAAACAAACAAGCAAACAAACACTAAGGTCAAATGATTTCTCTGGCATTAATTTAGGAAGGAACTAAGTTATAGCTTTCTCATGTACTGTCAGCAATGTACAAGATTACATTGTTGTATAATTAAGACTCTAAAATACAACAACAAAGCAGCATGATTCCTTAACTATTACCTTATAACCAGAGTATCACTAGTCTTCATTGTAGTGTCTCTGTCACAAATGTGACTTATAATACAAGGGCTTTGCTGGTGGCAATTAAGTGCTTATAAATTTAGGAGTATATGCTTATGAGAAAATAGCATTGCACTGTAGATGCTTGACTTAATGCTTCCAGATCTTTAAATGAAGGGACCAAGGTCTAACTCAAGTTTTTCAGTTTCAACCCTGCCAACATTTCACTTGGGATTTGTCTTTGTCGTTGGGGTACTCTTTACATTGTAGGAGATTCAGCAGCATTCTTGCCCTCTACCCACCAGATACCAGAAACAGCCTCCTCTTTCCAATTGTGATATTCAAAAAACTGTCTTCAGATATTACCAAATATTATCTGGAAGCACAAATTGCCCCCACTTAAAAAACCACTCATCTCACTGTTCTTTCTTAAGAAACAAATCTGTCTCACCCATCTAGCTACACTTTCCCCAGTTTGTATAATTAAAAAGTATGAAGGTGGATAACTGGTGAGAAACTAAGTAAAATATATTTACTTGTTATTTTAGAATAAATACCAAATTATACTCTTCAGAAGTAAAGTCTGGATAAATTTAATTACTAACTCAGTCCATTTATAGCAGCCAGTAATGCTTATTAAAAATGAGCTGTGTCTAGTAGCAGCTGAACAGGCTTAATATCTATTAGATGTGTATCACTTACATCAAGGATGCACTGTCAGTAAATATGTTATTAAGCCATCTATTGGTACAAACCAAATTTAGCATTTCTTTCTGCCTCCAATTATATTCTTCGTTTTGGAAGTATAATCCCCAGACTTGATGCAGTATGAGTAGAATTGTCAATGTACCTATTTGTGTAACTGTGCATAATATACTTGGTGTAAAGTACTTGCAGAGATCCAATGCTTGAGAATTTTTATGGGTGAATTGATTTTTTGTGACGGTTTTATGGATTCAGACATGCTGAACAGGGAAGTTAGAAATGTGTTTGCTTGCCTTTCTTTTTATTTTTTTAAAGCTGATTTAAAAAAAAATCATAGGTTCATAGTTAAGGTAAGTAACCACGTGAAATTTGTGGGTTCATGCTTAATGTGGGCAACTCACTAAATGTTTATCTAGTGCTTTATACTTCTTTTCACTGTTTTTAATGCGTGATATAGATTATTTATTCCCAGGAATGATCTTTCTTCATTGATAACAATATTTCTCTCTTGATTTCATGTTAATTCCATACTCAGTAATTCTCTTTAAAATTTTCCCTATGTATCTGAAAATTTTAATTATTAGTTAAGAAAAGATAAAATAGTTATCATCTATACTATACCTATTAAATAATTAACAAATATTTGATAATTGATCTACTAGCAGTTTGTTAAATTCAGTGTATTTATTCCACATTTTAGCAAGTGCCTCCTGTGTACCTGGTGAGCTATTCTGTTGGCCCCATGAAGGTTCCATAGGTGACTTCTTGAGGGTCACTCTCATTAATAAGCTTATGAGAAAAGATAAGTACAGATAACTCAAATACATTGTGGAGTAATAAGAAGGAGTCAAGTAAAAGGATGGGGCATGAATCAAGATTTCCTGGAAAGGTGGCACTTTGTATTATATCTTCAGGGCCTCAGCCACCTGCCAGAAATCCCACCCACAGTGGAAGGTCAGTCCCTGCCCTCTCCTCTTGGGACCAACACCTACTCCCTTTATCATGCAATCCTTTCTAAATCCTGGAATGATTTGTGTATCCCAAGCTTTTAAAGGAAACATTCTATCAAATTCAAACAACACATAACACAGATTGGAAAAATGTGTCTTTCTATAATTTCCCTGCTTTGGCCAGAGCCGATTTAGCAGATGAAGTGACTAGGTATTTGTTTTTGAACTAGACTGGTACTGAAGCAGCATTCTGAGTGGGGGCTCCTTTATTGCCATATTACACTGGTATGGCATGAGAACACTCACTCCACAGGCATGCCTAATAGACATTTAAGCCACTTAGCTTCCAGATGCACGCTCATGATGCTTACTGGGCCCGGCTCTTTCTTTAATTGGCATTTCCTCATTTCCCAGTAGCTAGGCATTTGTGACTATCCTATGTGACCGGTTATTTTCATTTAACAAACAAAACTTCTACAGTTTTCTGTAGTTGAGACTATTACTTTGACTTTGATCATCTTTTCTCTTATATGCACTTCTTATGGTTTAAAATAGTTTCCATTTTAAATCAAGATTTAAACATTCTTAATGTTAAATTAACTCTGAAATTGTGATTTTTTTTTGCTCGCTTTTCAGTGTGAATGTTTTAGCCGTGTTGTAGAAAGATTATTTTCTAGTTTATAAAGTCGACACACTTACTCTGAACCATTAGCTGCATAAAAGAAGAACCCTTAAATATCTGGAGGAGTCTCGATTTCCTTTTTAAAAATGTTACATTGTGCTCTGGTGCTTGGAGTTGGTTAATGATACTGATTAGTGAAAAGTGTGAGTGTATGTGTGTATGTGTGTATGTATATATTCTAGTGTTCCTTTCACTTATTTGGAAGTAAAGGAGAAATTATGAAAAATAAATTTGAATGAAACACAATATACAAATAAAATATTATAGTGATTGTCACAGTAGAATTTCCACATAACTTTATACTGTTTCGGTGGATGCATTTTTATGGGTCTGGCAATTTTGCTGAAATAGTCAATTACTTCTTTAGGTAAGATAGATCTGAACTCTCTCAGAGAATAATTTGGAGTAATGATCTATGTGCTAATTTTAACTTTTCCACAGAAAAAAATTGCTTAAGTGTCCAAAGGACCCTAAAGATTCAACTTAGAAACTCTCCCTTTCACTAATAAGGAAATTCGCCCAGTTCATTAGTGGATGCTGTAAGGGCTTGGGATGGGAGGAGTGGAATATAGGTAACCATATATCCTTTTTCTGCATATGTAACACTGCTGGTTCATATGACAGGCATGTACCAAGGTCTGTGTTATACCATATTAGTGCTTGGAGGTACCTTAATGAATAAGACAAAATGCATATGTATTGTCGTTTTTCTTGTTCAGTCCCTCAGTCCTGTCTGACTCTTTGTGACCCCATGGACTGCAGCATGCTAAACTTCTCTGACCTTCACCATCTCCCAGAGTTTGCTCAAACTCATGTCCATTGAGTCAGTGATGCCATCAAACCATCTCATCGTCTGTCATCCCCTTCTCTTCCTGCCATCAATCTTTCCCAGCTCAGGGTCTTTTCCAGTGAGTCAGGTCTTTGCATCAGGTGGCCAAAGTATTGGACTTCAGCTGCAGCATCAGTTCTTCCAAGAATATTCAGCATTTATTTTCTTTAGGATTGACTGGTTTGATCTCCTTGCTATCCAAGGGACTCTCAAGAGTCTTCTCCAACACCAGAGTTCAAAGCATCAATTCTTCTATGCTCAGCCTTCTTTATGGTCCAGCTCTCACAACCATACATGACTACTGGAAAAACCATAGCTTTAACTACAAGGGAACTTTGTTAGAAGCGATGTCTCTGCTTTTGAATATGCTGTCTAGGTTTATCATAGCTTCTCTTCCAAGAAGCAAGTGTCTTTTAATTTCATGGCTGGAGTCACTGTCTGCAGTGATTTTGGAGCCCAAGAAAATAAAGTCTGTCACTGTTTCCATTGTTTCCCCATATATTTGTCATAAAGTATGGGACTGGATGCCATGATCTTCGTTTTTTGAATGTTGAGTTTTAAGCCAGTTTTTTGCTCTCCTCTTTCACTTTCATCGAGAGGCTCTTTAGTTCCTCTTTGCTTTCTACCATAAGGGTGGCTTCATCTATATATCTGAGGTTATTGATATTTCTCCCTGCAATCTTGATTCCAGCTTGTGCTTCATCCAGCCCAGCATTTTGCATGATGTACTCTGCATATAAGTTAAATAAGCAGGGTAACAATATACAGCCCTGATGTATTCTTTTCCCAATTTGGAACCAGTTTGTTGTTCCATGTCCAGTTCTAACTGTGGCTTCCTGACCTGCATACAGGTTTCTCAGGAGGCAGGTAAGATGGTCCAGTATTCCCAACTCTTTAAGAATTTTCCACAGTTCATTGTGATCCACACAAAGGATTTAGTATAGTCAATGAAGCAGAAGTAGATGTTTTTTTCTGAAATTCTCTTGCTTTTTCTATGATCCAGTGGATGTTGACAATTTGATCTCTGGTTCCTCTGTCTTTTCTAAATCCAGCTCATACATCTGGAAGTTCTCAGTTCATGTACTGTTGAAGCCTAGCCTAGCGTGAAAGATTTTGAGCATTTCTTTGCTAGCGTGTGAAATGAGTGCAATTGTGTGGTAGTTTGAACATTCTTTGGCATTAACCTTCTTTGGGATTGGAATGAAAACTGACCTTTCCCCCAGTCCTGTGGCCACTGGTGAGCTTTCCAAATATGCTGGCATATTGAGTGCAACACTTTCACAGCATCATCTTTTAGAATTTGAAATAGCTTAGCTGGAACCCCATAACCTCCACTAGCTTTGTTTGTAGTGATGCTTCCTAAGGCCCACTTGACTTTGCACTCCAAGATGTCTGGCTCTAGATGAGTGATCACACCATCATGGTTATCCAGGTCATTAAGATCTTTTTTGTATAGATTGGTGTATTATTGCCACCTGTTAATATCTTCTGCTTCTGTTAGGTCCATATCATTTCTTTATTTATAGTTATATGTATATAAAATGTACTTTTTCAAGATAAACATATTCTAGCCTTCCTCCAGGCTAAACACCATTTAAGGTACACCTCTATGCTATAACATACTAGTTACTACTGTGTTGGGCTGTGTAGATGATGAAAGCAATGCAATGATAAATGTGATAGAAAATTAAAATGCTTTGGCAAAGAGAAATTTCCATTATTCTGAGTAGAAAAGAAAAACACAGGAGACCTACATCAGCAACTTTATTAATGATCTAGAGGAAGACAGCAAATAATTTATTAATTGATTCATAACTGATTCTAAGTTGAGAAGCGCTACAAATACCACCAAGGACAGAGACATGGTACCACCAAGGAATGGAAGAGGGAAAGTAAAACTGAGTCAGGAGAGAAGCAGGGAGCATTCATGAAGTTAGCTTTGCCCTCCCCTTTAGAAGAGTCTTAAATTATCAAGCATAATTGATCTCAATAATATCTGA
This sequence comes from Cervus canadensis, assembly GCF_019320065.1. NCBI lineage: Eukaryota > Metazoa > Chordata > Mammalia > Artiodactyla > Cervidae > Cervus > Cervus canadensis. The sequence goes on along the minus strand of NC_057392.1, from coordinate 37,655,676 downwards.
ATGGCAGAGAAACATATATTGGAGCTACTAAATGGTACTTTAATCCACATTTGTTCTGTGCCCAATCACTTCATTCATTTCTGACTCTTTGCAACCCTATGGACTGTAGTCCATCAGGCTTTTCTGTCCATGGGACTTTCCCAGGCAAGAATACTGGAATGGGTTGTCATGCTCGCCTCAAAGGAATCTTCTTGATCCAGAGATTGAACCCACATCTCCTGTGGCTCCTGCATTGCAGGTGCATTCTTTACCACTGAGCTACCAGGGAAGCCCTTAATCTACCTATGTTTCTGAAAATAAATAAGTGGAGAGGAAAAGAAAGACCTGTATATCATGCACTCAAGTAATTAAATGAAATTCTCATTTTTAGCAAAATTTGAAATTTACCCAAAAATAATAGGATGAGAATGACTTTTGTACCATAAGTGAGTTGTTTTTAAACGATTCCGCGTTTCTCCTTCTTTTAGAAGAGATGAATTGGACTCTATCTTTATGTATTTACACCTGTGGATAGTGTATCAGCTTCCTGTCCATGCATGGCTCTTTGGACCTGACAGAAAATCTGGATTGGACTTGGTTTGGAAAATACAGGGGAACACAGTATTTTACTGTTCTGCTGTCATGATCCTGGCTTCTTCTGTCCATCCCTCATGCCCCAGAGTACTGAGCAGCTGCCTCTGCAGCTGTGAACGGGATCTGAGACCACCTCCTTGTGAGGCAGATATAAATCTTGCCAAAGATCTAGAAGGTTTTTGGCTTGACTTTTCCATTTCCAGATTCTTGCTGCAATTGAAGGAGCATGATTTTCTCCATTAAACCCTTTTAGGTTTCTAAAATAAGTAGTTATTCAAATCGATATTTTTTTTCCTTCATATTCCTTGGAATAATTAGCTTTTCAACTATTGGAAAAGATTGAATTCATTCTATTGTGCTAGAAATGCTGGTAGCAAGCTGTCTTCCCAGCCTATAACCTGTTGCCTTCAGAAGGTGGAACCAGACTTAGGCAAGATGATACAAGCTTTGATTTTGTTTCCAATACCTATCTACTTACCCTTGGACCCGCTCACACACTTCTCATTCCTAGGGGTGGGCATTCCAAACTTGGAAAGATCAGAAGTAAACTCTGAAATTCAGTCTAATTCCTGTTGATTCAATGGTGGGGCATAATTTGAATCCACCTTCACATAAGCCTTTAAGAAATACTAAAGAATTAGTATAGCCAACAAAGGTCCATCTAGTCAAAGCAATGGTTGTTCCAGTAGTCATGTATGGATGTGAGAGTTGGACTATAAAGAAAGCTGAGTGCCAAAGAATTGATGTTTTTGAACTGTGGTGTTGGAGAAGACTCTTGAGAGTCCCTTGGACAGCAAGTTGATCCAACCAGTCCATCCTAAAGGAACTCAGTCCTGGGTGTTCATTGGAAGGACTGATGCTGAAGCTGAAACTCCAATACTTTGGCCACCCTATGTGAAGAGTTGACTCATTGGAAAAGACTCTGATGCTGGGAGGGATTGGGGGCAGGAGGAGAAGGGGCTGACAGAGGATGAGATGGCTGGATGGCATCACCAACTTGATGGACATGAGTTTGAGTAAGCTCCGGGAGTTGGTGATGGACAGGGAAGCCTGGCGTGCTGTAGTCCATGGGGTCTCAAAGAGTCAGACACGACTGAGTGACTGAACTGAACTGAACTGAATGAAAGAATACATGCAGTTCAAAACTGAGTAAATGTGCCGTATTATCATTTGTCTAATTCTCAAAGTAACTTAAGCAAATGGAGTTCTGTGTGAATGACCTTTTCCTAGACAAGAAGAATATAATCCAGTGGGGAGCTGATATCCATTTAGCTGCCTGCATTACTCTCCCTGGTTGTTTGTTGTCACATTGAGTGTGATATCCTGACACCCATCCAGTGGATGGGGATGAGATCTTAAAGGGGAAATGATGACAGTATTCAGGACTCTAAGAAACGGCATGGCCATGATTCATTCTGCACACAGTCATTTCTCCTGATTGGCCTTTTTGAGTCAAATTGTGTTAAGAATGAATGCACATCCGGGTATGGCTAAGGCTCTAATGTCATTGTTCTACTTTGCCAGGTGCGTTGTAGAAGATAAGAACTCGAAAGTGGCCTGGTTGAACCGTTCTGGCATCATTTTTGCTGGGCATGACAAGTGGTCTCTGGACCCCCGGGTTGAGCTGGAGAAACGCCATTCTCTGGAGTACAGCCTGCGAATCCAGAAGGTGGATGTCTACGATGAGGGATCTTACACTTGCTCGGTGCAGACACAGCATGAGCCGAAGACCTCCCAAGTTTACTTGATCGTACAAGGTAAGGAGAAGGTGGAAAAGGAGAGGCGAGCAGCAGAAAATAATCATGACATACAAAATACTTGACTAATCCTTTCTGGCATAAAGGGTTCATTATGGCAAATTCCAAATTCATTATGGCACTTTAGTATCTATTTTCTTTTTACATAGAAAAACTTTAAATGGGGATAGACTTTAAATAATAGAACTGAGGAGGATAAAGAAGAAGGAGGCTTGCCACTGTGAGCCAATAACTTTGGTGAATGTTTTCTCTTAACCCTGAGTGTGATAACACACATCAAAGACCACAGCTGTGTCCACAGGGACGCAAAAACACACAGAATGCTTGGAACCATGTGAGGTCCACTTTATCACACTGTTAGATACTGGATGGTTTTGCTGAAGGTGTGATTTCTATCTGTCCTCAGTTTGAAGAATATCACTAATTATCTGTTTTTCTGATAGTAAATGTTATTTGGAAAAATAAAAATTTCCAGAGGCCTTGGCATGCTCTCAGCTGGCTGGCTATCTCTATTTCATGGCAAGTTATTTGTGAGCAAGTGCCGTGACAAGGATCTGCAAAATCATCAGGGATAATCTGCTTCCAGACTGGGGTTTCCAAGGGCACATCTGAGTCATGGTTTTACAGGATCAAAACCCTAAATGGCATACGCAAGCCCTGAAACTATAGCTCTCTTGGGTCCCCTTCCCCATAATTGCAGAATGAGAACAAAGCTGATCAGCTGTACAGTTTTATTGCAAGCAGAGTCAAACCACCAGCAGTTTCAATCCATCTACCAGGAAGGATCTAAGCACTAACAAATATTAGGGCTGTGTTCATGTATTCTTGATTTACAATTTTATGTAAATTTAATGCAAATTAGGCATGGCCCTAGGGCTCCTGTCAAGATTCCAGTGCAGTCAGTTGTATGCAAAGTTTGACTGTAGCTTCTATTAATGTGTTATGGAATTGATTATTGCAGCATTTAAATTATTGCTCTCCCAACTCCTCTGATTAATAGATTGAAACCGGAGTAAATACATCAGAGAGTACCTGGTGCAGGGGTGGTTTAGTCATGTGACCTCTATCTTGGTCCATTTGCAATGGCTGACAGCTTCATTTTATTGCTTATAAAAGGTATGTCTACTGACTTGCGAAGTGCCTATCACAGCACAACATAGAATCTTTTCCTTGTAGTTTAGAGGACAACGCTTGAGTTCCTTAATGAGAGACACCAGGGTTTGGATGTCAGGCTGTCCATTTAAGTGTGTAAACATAACTACAGATGTGTAAATATGTAAAAGGTTAACTTAGCAACTTCCTCAAAACACAAACCTGCACACAAGCACACACACACACACAGAAACACACACTTCAAAACAAAAGGAAAATTTCTACTCATTTAATGGCAAAGAAAGGGGAGATAATTAGTTTACTTAAGGTCCCTTGGAACAGATTTTATATAATGACCAGCAACACATTATATTGTGAAATTCCTACACAATTTTAATACCTTCACAGTCTTTAATGTTATTGGAAACTCACTAGAGACCACAGCTAGAGAATGTATATTGTCCTACAAGGAACAAAATTGGGCAATCTGAGGATTATATCCCTTGGTTTCTAGATGAGGAAACAGAAGTTAATTAGGTTTAGGTTACTTGCTCAAGGTCACACAGAGAATTCAGGGAGTAGTTTGGATCCAAGCAGACAAGGAATCAAATTGAAGTATATTCTACTGGAATGGGAATTTTTTTGCTCTGACTTTTTAAGAACTACCAAATTCCTATTTGAGCTCTTAGTGCCAAGTGCCCAAAGCCCTTCCTCCTTTTTCCTCATTCATCTATGTACATTTTAGCTACTAACACAGTAATCTTGAGAGAATTAGAGTTAGAACTAGGTCAGATCATGCTGCTTATACTTCCCTATTAAGTTATTGAGTTTAACTTTATATTAAGAGATGGAAAAGAACTATACAGTTGAGGTACTGTTTATTCATTATCTTGTTTGCTTCTAATAATGTTATTATGAAGTAGATATTAGTAGCTTTATTATAAATATGAAAAAAAGTTGAAGTTCAGAAATGATAAGGAGCTGCCCAAGGCTGCCTCTTGGCTTAGGACTGGGTTTCAAACCCATATCTGTTTGATTCAAGATATTAGAGTATTTTCTTTTTAACCATACTGCTTTAAAAGAAAAAATGAGCAACAAAGCCTGTTCTTGTAAGGGTGATGATGAAAGGTTGCTTCCTCCTTGAACCTGAGTTATGAAGGGAGATTTTTTGGACAGTTATATGGATGTTGGCATTTGATATCTAGCACCAGATGGCTGATTTGATTCCCCTTAGGACATTCAACTTTGTGATTATGTCAGTGGTTCCACCCTTTTACCGCTGTTTATTCACACTGCCTCCTACTCCTTGCCTCCATTTTACATGTTTTCACCACATCAAAGATTCTGCTTATAGGCATGTCTGCCATCCTCCTTTCCTCCAATCCCACAGCACCTTCCTTCAGAATATAAGGGTCTTTTGAATTTTTCAAGTTCTTCCTTACTCACCATACATGCTTTCTGCAAATCCCACATAACTCATTATTAAATAAATACTGTATTCTTTTTCTTTGCCCTATGGGGAGGTCACCTTTAGCTTAAAGATGCTGTGAGATATCACTGAAAAATAGTAGTTAAGAAAGTGGGGCTTCAAATCTCAGTTTTCTTTCTTGCTACTTAAATCAATTTTGGAGTAACCTACTTGGGGCTTCCCTAATAGCTCAGCTGGTAAAGAATCCACCTGCAATGCAGGAGACCTAGATTCGATCCCTGGGTTGGAAAGATCCCCTGAAGAAGGGAAAGACTACCACTCCAGTATTCTGGCCTGGAGAATTCCAAGGAATGTATAGACCATGGGGTTGCAAAGAGTCAGACATGACTGAGTGACTTTCACTTTCACTTGATTTCTCTAAGGCCTCAGTTCAATTCAGTCACTCAATCATGTCTGAATCTTTGCAACCTCATGGACTTCAGCACGCCAGGCTTCTCTGTCCATCACCAACTCCTGGAACTTGCTCAAACTCATGTCCATTGAGTCGGTGATGCCATTCAACCATCTCATCCTCTATCATGCCCTTCTCCTCCTGCCTTCAGTCTTTCTCAGCATCAGGGTCTTTTCCAGTGAGTTGGCTCTTCACATCAGCTGGCCAAAGTATTGGAGCTTCAGCTTCAGCATCAGTCCTTCCAATGAATATTCAGGACTTATTTCCTTTAGGATTGATTGTTTTGATCTCCTTGCTGTCCAAGGGACTCTCAAGAGTCATCTCCAACACCACAGTTCAAAAGCATCAGTTCTTTGGTGCTCAGTTTTCTTTATAGTCCAACTATAACATCCATACGTGACTACTGGAAAATCCATAGCTTTGACTGGATGGAGCTTTGTTGGCAAAGTGATGTCTCTCCTTTTGAATATGCTGTCTAGGTTTGTCATAGTTTTTCTTCCAAGGAGCCAGCATCTTTTCATTTCATGGCTGCAGTCACCATCTTTAGTCACTCTAAAGCTTGGTTTAACTTAAAGATTACGTGACCTAGGTAAGCCCCTAGCTTGTTTTCTGGAGATCATGTGTTCTCACCAAATAAGGTGATGATGATGGTGGTGGTGGTGATAGTGATAGTGATACTAATGATGATGATAACTACTGTGACAACAAGCAGGCTGCTGCTGCTGGAGTAACTCTCATGAGGCTCTCTTTGTCCTGGGTGCTTCCCAGAGTCCGACAATGCCCTCCACTTGTTGCATGATACCCTTGAGTAGGCTCTTTCAGCTGTTATTTGGGTTCCTTCAATGGATTTTCTTCAGTTGTCCTTTTCCTTAGCATCCAGTCTTGAACTGTACTTCTTTGGGATTCTGAAAGTCTTCTTAGACCAGCATCACCTCTAATTTTTTAGCTACTTGTATTAAGGATGTCTGAGGACAACACACAGTGTATATTGACAACACATAGAGAGTTTGGTAAGTTCTATTTTTGATTGGTGGTACACCCCACTTCAGAATTTCTGATTAAGTCGTTCTGAAGATCAGGCCTGATAATTTGCACTCTCACATGTTCTCATACTCTAGTTACACTTCTCACACATTCCCAGGTGATACTGATGCTGCTGGTACTGGGACCACACTTTAGGAGCCACTACTTTAAAAGTAGTATGTACATTAAGAACATCTAGGGAAATAACCCTGCATAATTTCATTCAATTTCAAATAATGTTATATCCCCTAATATTTCTAAAACTATTCTTGGGCATGAGATAGGAATGGTATATTGGAACATAACTTGGCTTTCATGATATGAAAAGAAAATCTCTCCCTAAACTGTCCATTTCATGTATCAAAACTAAAACAACAACAACAACAAAAACTGGTTGAGATATGCAAACTTATCTAGACTTCAAAAATCTCAACTTTATAAATGTTTAAGTGTTTGTCCCCCTCATATTTCTCCTGTATCCCTCCATTTCTCCTGGAAATTAGTTTAATTAGTATATATATATTTCCACAATGTGAGTGACTTTTCAGCATCTCCAACATTTTCTCTCCTATTTTGGTGATTATTTTTCAGAGAGAAAGTAATTTTTTTTTAAAATCAGTTCATGAGAGTCGTTACACAGAAAATAACCTGTGTTGAAATAAATATGCTTCATGGTTTGCTAAACTCAATCTTTAGCTAAATAACATCTCCACACATCTTCCTCATGAGGAACACAGGTGAAAGTTTTGCATCAGCAAATTCACAAATCAATAATGACCTTTGGGATCACTTGCAATTAGTGAAATGAAATTTTGCATCTGTGGAAGTCAGGCTATTCAAATATAAACATTCATTTGAGATATGTAAAAAATGGTGGGACCCATTTCTAAAGCCAGATAGTTTGGTTCTTATACCACCTCCTTTACAGATTCTAAACTCAAAGATTGAGAAAACAATATCTTTCACTTAAATAATATAAACAAATTTCTCTAGCATCCTTCCAATTAATAATGCCCATTTCTCTTCAAAGGTTACCTTCCTTCCTATGATTTCCTATTTTTTTCTGCTTATGCCAGAAATGGAGACACTTGTGTTAAGGCAATATTTCTCTTTACCTGATCCTTGCATAAGCTGCAAAAAAGTAGAGAATTTGGTTTATTATACTTTTCAAAATACAGATTCCTGAGAACCACTCCCAGAACAACTGAACTGGAAGGCTTGGTAATGTGGCCAAAATTTACAAGTGTGTGTGCTCTGCGGGTGCTTCAGATACATGTGGGAAAACCAAGAACCACTGTGGCAGAAATCTAAGCAATCAGTGAGAGGGGTTTGTTCTGCCTGCCTGTTCATTTTCCTGGGTGACCTGGCATCAAAGTGTATCTAAAACTCTGCAAAGCAGGTACTAGGGCCTTGTCATAGAAAAATTAAAAGTAAAAATAAATCTGTGTACTCACTGAATACAAAGATTAATCTCATCTTCTTGAGCTCTGGGAAAGATGGCTCCAAAAACAAGGTAGCTTTTTAGCTGCAACATTAGGAATCTCCATGTGTATGTGAATACAAAGGACATCTTATCACGATGTTATTTTTTAAATGTAGATCTTATTTATTAAATGTCTCATTCATTGTACCTTATAACATTTATCATGTTTTCAATGTATTTATTACATTATTCTTGAGTCTGTTACCCATAACAGAACCGTCATTTCTGTGTTGCGTCTTTTGCTTTCTTTTTATGCTATTCTCATTAACATTTTTTAAAATTTTCACTTTATTTCATTAAGCCGATTAACAATGTTGTCATAATTTCAGGTGGAGAGCAAAGGGACTCAAAAAGACATATGTATCTCATCCTCTTGCCCTCTTCTACTCCTGCCCTCAATCTTTCCCAGCATCAGGGTCTTTTCCAGTGAGTCAGCTCTTTGTATCAGGTGGCCAAAATATTGGAATTTCAGCTTCAGCATCAATCCGGTATTCAGGGTTGATTTCCTGTAGGACTGACTGGCTTGATCTCCTTGTGTGATTACCTGAATTAAACCAATGTAACTATGGAAGAAGTATGAAAGTTAACTCTTGTAAGACCCTGTGTTTTATCCTCGCACTTAAAATGTCATATTTCCTGTATTTCATTAATCCAAGCATATCATATTGGCTTGCAGTTGCATGTCTGTAGATGCTTTCTTAATTTAATAATTGAAAATTCAGATGTTGGGAAACATTTAATGTTTTCATGAATACTCGTCTAGAACTTATTGTTCCTAAGATTTAAATTCTTGGGTGCATTTTACAATTCTATCAAACATTCCTAATTCTGACTAATATCTATTACCCAGAACTCGAAGCAGCCATCCTTTGATCTCTTTTAATTGCTCTCCTTTCTTTCTTTCATTAGTTCCTTTGTTCTCCCTTCCCTTTTGTCTCTCTTTCCCTTCCATAATCAGTATCATGTTGCACTGATTATTTTTAAAATAATTTAGCATCACCTACAAAATATTACACAAACTGTTTGCCACTGCATTCCAATTCAACTTAGCCTGGTGCTTGATACATCTTTTAAATGTTCTAATGAAATAAAGAATTTGAGACCATCTTTAGTTATATTTGATCTGAGGGATAATTCTGTTGATTATTGAGTCTTCCTGATTAACTAGAATTTCATTTGGATTTTACGTGCTGAAGTCTACTAATTGTCCTACACTTCAGCTTAATTTTTCAGACAATAGCCTCTTGATTGGCTGTTAATAGGTCAGGATCAGACTTTAAGGACATCACTATCCACATCAGCAATCAGAGAGCCAGTGTAATGGGAAGAAGTGAAATTTGGGGGCTAAAATATTTGGGAATATTACCTCATACAGTTTTATTTTTTTTTTATTTTTTTATTTATTAGTTGGAGGCTAATTACTTCACAACATTTCAGTGGGTTTTGTCATACATTGATATGAATCAGCCATGGATTTACATGTATTCCCCATCCCGATCCCCCCTCCCACCTCCCTCTCCACCCGATTCCTCTGGGTCTTCCCAGTGCACCAGGCCCGAGCACTTGTCTCATGCATCCCACCTGGGCTGGTGATCTGTTTCACCATAGATAGTATACATGCTGTTCTTTTGAAACATCCCACCCTCACCTTCTCCCACAGAGTTCAAAAGTCTGTTCTGTATTTCTGTGTCTCTTTTTCTGTTTTGCATATAGGGTTATCGTTACCATCTTTCTAAATTCCATATATATGTGTTAGTATACTGTAATGTTCTTTATCTTTCTGGCTTACTTCACTCTGTATAATGGGCTCCAGTTTCATCCATCTCATTAGAACTGATTCAAATGAATTCTTTTTAATGGCTGAGTAATATTCCATGGTGTATATGTACCACAGCTTCCTTATCCATTCATCTGCTGATGGGCATCTAGGTTGCTTCCATGTCCTGGCTATTATAAACAGTGCTGCGATGAACATTGGGGTGCACGTGTCTCTTTCAGATCTGGTTTCCTCAGTGTGTATGCCCAGAAGTGGGATTGCTGGGTCATATGGCAGTTCTATTTCCAGTTTTTAAGAAATCTCCACACTGTTTTCCATAGCGGCTGTACTAGTTTGCATTCCCACCAACAGTGTAAGAGGGTTCCCTTTTCTCCACACCCTCTCCAGCATTTATTGCTTGTAGACTTTTGGATAGCAGCCATCCTGACTGGCGTGTAATGGTACCTCATTGTGGTTTTGATTTGCATTTCTCTGATAATGAGTGATGTTGAGCATCTTTTTGTGTTTTTTTAGCTATCTGTATGTCTCCTTTGGAGAAATGTCTGTTAGTTCTTTGGCCCATTTTTTGATTGGGTCATTTATTTTTCTGGAGTTGAGCTGCAGGAGTTGCTTGTATATTTTTGAGATTAATCCTTTGTCTGTTTCTTCATTTGCTATTATTTTCTCCCAAATCTGAGGGCTGTCTTTTCACCTTACTTATAGTTTCCTTTGTAGTGCAAAAGCTTTTAAGTTTCATTAGGTCAGGTCCCATTTATTTAGTTTTGCTTTTATTTCCAATATTCTGGGAGGTGGGTCATAGAGGATCTTGCTGTGATTTATGTCGGAGAGTGTTTTGCCTATGTTCTCCTCTAGGAGTTTTATAGTTTCTGGTCTTACATTTTAGATCTTTAATCCATTTTGAGTTTATTTTTGTGTATGGTGTTAGAAAGTGTTCTAGTTTCATTCTTTTACAAGTGGTTGACCAGTTTTCCCAGCACCACTTGTTAAAGAGGTTGTCTTTTTTCCATTGTGTATCCTTGCCTCCTTTGTCAAAGATAAGGTGTCCATAAGTTCGTGGATTTATCTCTGGGCTTTCTATTCTGTTCCAGTGATCTATAATTTCTGTCTTTTGTGCCATACCATACTGTCTGATGACTGTGGCTTTGTTAGTAGTAGAGTCTGAAGTCAGGCAGCTTGATTCCTCCAGTTCCATTCTTCTTCTCCAAGATTACTTTGGCTATTCGAGGTTTTTTGTATTTCCATACAAATTGTGAAATTCTTTGGTCTAGTTCTGTGAAAATACCGTTGGTAGCTTGATAGGGATTGCATTGAATCTATAGATTGCTTTGGGTAGAATAGCCATTTTGACAATATTGATTCTTCCAATCCATGAACACGGTATGTTTCTCCATCTGTTTGTGTCCTCTTTGATTTTCTTTCATCAGTGTTTTATAGTTTTCTATGTATAGGTCTTTTGTTTCTTTAGGTAGATATATTCCTAAGTATCTTATTCTTTTTGTTGCAATGGTGAATGGTATTGTTTCCTTAATTTCTCTTTCTGTTTTTCATTGTTAGTATATAGGAATGCAAGGGATTTCTGTGTGTTAATTTTATATCCTGCAACTTTACTATATTCATTGATTAGCTCTAGTAATTTTCTGGTAGAGTCTTTAGGGTTTTCTATATAGAGGATCATGTCATCTGCAAACAGTGAGAGTTTTACTTCTTCTTTTCCTATCTGGATTCCTTTACTTCTTTTTCTGCTCTGATTGCTGTGGCCAAAAACTTCCAACACTATGTGAATTAGTAGTGGTTTGAGAGTGCGGCACCCCTTTGTCTTTGTTTCCTGATTTCAAAGGGGAAATGCTTTCAATTCACCATTGAGGGTGATGCTTGCTGTGGGTTTTTCATATATAGCTTTTATTATGTTGAGGTATGTTCCTTCTATTCCTGCTTTCTGGAGAGTTTTAATCATAAATGAGTGTTGAATTTTGTCAAAGGCTTTCTCTGCATCTATTGAGATAATTATATGGTTTTTATCTTTCAATTTGTTAATGTGGTGTATTACATTGATTGATTTGCAGATATTAAAGAATCCTTGCATTCCTGGGATAAAGCCCACTTGGTCATGGTGTATGATTTTTTTAATATGTTGTTGGATTCTGTTTGCTAGAATTTTGTTAAGGATTTTTGCATCTATGTTCATCAGTGATATTGGCCTGTAGTTTTCTTTTTTTGTGGTATCTTTGTCTGGTTTTGGAATTAGGGTGATGGTGGCCTCATAGAATGAGTTTGGAAGCTTACCTTCTTCTGCAATTTTCTGGAAGAGTTTGAGTAAGATAGGTGTTAGCTCTTCTCTAAATTTTTGGTAGATTTCAGCTGTGAAGCCATCTGGTCCTGGGCTTTTGTTTGCTGGAAGATTTTTGATGACAGTTTCGATTTCCTTGCTTGTGATGGGTCTGTTAAGATCTTCTATTTCTTCCTGGTTCAGTTTTGGAAAGTTATACTTTCCTAAGAATTTGTCCATTTCATCCAAGTTGTCCATTTTATTGGCATAGAGCTGCTGGTAGTAGTCTCTTATGATCCTTTGTATTTCAGTGTTGTCTGTTGCTGATTCTCTGCCATTTTCATTTCTAATTTTGTTAATTTGGTTCTTCTCTCTTTGCTTCTTAATGAGTCTTGCTAATGGTTTGTCAATTTTGTTTATTTTTTCAAAAAACCAGCTTTTAGCTTTGTTGATTTTTGCTATGGTATCTTTAGTTTCTTTTGCATTTATTTCTGCCCTGATTTTTAAGATTTCTTTCCTTCTGCTAACTCTGGGGTTCTTCATTTCTTCCTTCTCTAATTGCTTTAGGTGTAGAGTTAGGTTATTTATTTGGTTTTTTTCTTGTTTCTTGATGTAAGCCTGTAATGCTATGAACCTTCCCCTTAGCACTGCTTTTACAGTGTCCCATAGGTTTTGGTTGTTGTGTTTTCATTTTCATTTCAATATTCTATACATTATTTTGATTTCTTTTTTGATTTCTTCTATGATTTGTTGATTATTCAGAAGCGTGTTATTTAGCCTCCATATGTTTGAATTTTTAACAATTTTTTTCCTGTAATGAGATCTTCTAATCTTACTGCACTGTGGTCAGAAAGATGACTTGAATGATTTCAATTTTTTTGAATTTTCCAAGACCAGATTATGGCCCAGGATGATCTATTCTGGAGAAGGTTCCGTGCTGCACTTGAAGAAAAAAGGTGAAGTTGATTGTTTTGGGGTTGAAATGTTCCTATAGATATCAATTAGGTCTAGGCTGGTTCATTGTGTCTTCAAGGTTTGTGTTTCCTTTTTAATTTTTCTGTTTAGCTGATCTATCCATAGTTGTGAGTGGGGTATTAAAGTCTCCCACTATTATTGTGTTACTATTAATTTCCTCTTTCATACTCGTTAGTGTTTGCCGTACATATTGTGGTGCTCCTATGTTGGGTGCATATATATTTATAATTGTTATATCTTCTTCTTGGATTGATCCTTTGATCATTATGTAGTGTCCTTCTTTGTCTCTTTTAACATCCTTTATTTGAAAGTCTGTTTTATCTGATATGAGTACTGCAACTCCTGCTTTCTTTTGGTCTCCGTTTGCGTGAAATATTTTTTTCCAGCCCTTCACTTTTAGTCTGTATGTGTCTCTTGCTTTGAGGTGGGTCTCTTGTAGACAGCATATATAGGGGTCTTGTTTTTGTATCCATTCAGCCAATCTTTGTCTTTTGGTTGGGGCATTCAACCCATTTACATTTAAGGTAATTATTGATATGTGTGGTCCCCATTGCCATTTACTTTGTTGTTTTGGGTTCATGTTTATACAACCTTTCTGCATTTCCTGTCTAGAGAAGATCCTTTAGCATCTGTTGGAGAGCTGGTTTGGTGGTGCTGAATTCTCTCACCTTTTGCTTGTCTGTAACGCTTTTGAATTCTCCTTCATATCTGAATGAGATCCTTGCTGGGTACAGTAATCTAGGTTGTAGGTTATTCTCTTTCATTACTTTCAGTATGTCCTGCCATTCCCTTCTGGCCTGGAGGGTTTCTATTGACAGATCAGCTGTTATCCTTATGGGAATCCCTTTGTGTGTTATTTGTTGTTTCTCCCTTGCTGCTTTTAGTATTTGTTCTTTGTGTTTGATCTTTGTTAATTTGATTAATATGTGTCTTGGGGTGTTTCACCTTGGGTTTATCCTGTTTGGGACTCTCTGGGTTTCTTGGACTTGAGTGGCTATTTCCTTCCCCATTTTAGGGAAGTTTTCAGCTATTATCTCCTCGAGTATTTTCTCATGGCCTTTCTTTTTGTCTTCTTCTTCTGGAACTCCTGTGATTCGAATGTTGGGGCATTTCACATTGTCCCAGAGGTCCCTGAGGTTGTCCTCATTTCTTTTGATCCTTTTTTCTTTTTTCCTCTCTGCTTCATTTATTTCCACCATTTTATCTTCTACCTCACTTATCCTATCTTCTGTCTCCGTTATTCTACTCTTGGTTCCCTCCAGAGTGTTTTTGATCTCATTCATTGGATTATTCATTTTTAATTGACTCTTTTTTATTTCTTCTAGGTCTTTATTAAACACACATTTAAAAAATTTACCTAATTTTTAGGACTTCCCTGGTGGTTCAGTGGCTGACTCTATGCTCCCAATGCAGGGGGCCCAGGTTCAATCACTGGTCAGGGAACTAGATTCCATATCCTGCAACTAAGACCCTGTGCAGCTAAATAAATATAGAAAAATTTATTTCCTTTTCAAAAATTACCTGAGATTATCTTCTGGTTATGAAAGTTCTATATGCATATTGAAGAAAATTAGGAAAAAATAAACTAATGAAAGCAAAACATTCATAATCTTACTACTTGCTATTTTACATGTTAGTACAGTTAGTTCAATGATTCTCTTTAGCCTTTTTTTTTCTTTTCTTTTTTTTTTATTAGTTGGAGGCTAATTACTTCACAACATTTCAGTGGGTTTTGTCATACATTGATATGAATCAGCCATAGATTTACACGTATTCCCCATCCCGATCCCCCCTCCCACCTCCCTCTCCACCCGATTCCTCTGGGTCTTCCCAGTGCACCAGGCCCGAGCACTTGTCTCATGCATCCCACCTGGGCTGGTGATCTGTCTCACCATAGATAGTATACATGCTGTTCTTTTGAAACATCCCACCCTCACCTTCTCCCACAGAGTTCAAAAGTCTGTTCTGTATTTCTGTGTCTCTTTTTCTGTTTTGCATATAGGGTTATCGTTACCATCTTTCTAAAATCCATATATATGTGTTAGTATGCTGTAATGTTCTTTATCTTTCTGGCTTACTTCACTCTGTATAAGGGGCTCCAGTTTCATCCATCTCATTAGGACTGGTTCAAATGAATTCCTTTTGACGGCTGAGTAAAATTCCATGGTGTATATGTACCACAGCTTCCTTATCCATTCATCTGCTGATGGGCATCTAGGTTGCTTCCATGTCCTGCTATTATAAACAGTGCTGCAATGAACATTGGGGTGCACGTGTCTCTTTCAGATCTGGTTTCCTCAGTGTGTATGCCCAAAAGTGGGATTGCTGGGTCATATGGCAGTTCTATTTCAAGTTTTTTAAGGAATCTCCACACTGTTTTCCATAGTGGCTGTACTAGTTTGCATTCCCACCAACAGTGTAAGAGGTTCCCTTTTCTCCACACCCTCTCCAGCATTTATTGCTTGTAGACTTTTGGA